>NC_140590.1:1008484562-1009092062 GCF_964204655.1 Triturus cristatus | reverse complement strand
TCCAGGTAGTAAAACTTGTTTTCCAACAAACATCTCCAGGACAAGCTGTTCCACAAGTTCTATGCCTGCTCACACACTTTAATCTGTCTCTAGAACTCTTCAGAGAACTTCTTCACTGATTGGGAAAACTTGCTGTCTTTAAATCTAATATCTCCAAAGGGCATCACATTCTTGCCTTGACCCTTGAGAAAATGAAAGCCAGGTAAATATACTACCACCTATGATTAATTTCACAATGAAAAATAATATTCATATCCTGTACCCTCCTAACCTACCTATAAACCCTGATTTGATTTCATATCTATCTTTACTAGCAAACCATGCGTCATTGACTAGACAAAATCAATTAACTTTATTCTTGACAAAATACCTCATTTGTATACAAAATTAACAGCATTACGAAAAAAAATCAATTCGAAAGAGTTTACTGTGAGGGATAAAAATATACACCTCATAATAAGATATCGAAGCCCATCTAGGCAGTTCTGTTCATGATCGCTTTTAGCAACTCACTTCTCAAGGAGGTTCTGGAAATCCACCTCACCCTTTTTAAGGAACCACTTCATGCTTAGGCCTGTCTATTAATTGGCTGCAAACAATATGATCATACTACTCACATACTTGTCATGGTGCAATAGATACCCAGAGATGGTAGATACATATGGACTACAGCGTGCCTGCTTAATATAACTCACAAGCGGACATCGAAAAATCCAAAACCCTTGAGAGACAGAGCGTGCACTCAGAAGCTCAGAGATCTTTCTCTTGGAAATCATGAGTTAACAATCCCACCAAGACAGCGTCTTTTTCACGTTATGGCGAAAATATGGATCGCCCTCCCTCTATTTTCAAACCTATTTCATTGAATGCTGGTTTCATGAAGACATAAAACTATTTCGAATGAAATTTCAATACTGGACTTTGTTAACAAATTATTTCTCCTCCATTTCATAAGCTACCTGTCTAATCTCACAAAATAGATTCTTCTTAAATGTCTTCTATCTTTTCTTAACGCCTTCAACTCTTGATGTTTACCAGCACCCTCTGTTTAAAACAGATTCTCCTCAAGCCTACATATTTGCCATATTACAAACTGTAAGCATTTGTCCTGCCTCTTCCACAAATCCTTCTTCACAGTACTTAGGCTCTAGACCTATGAACCTTTGTTCAAAGTCAGTCTTATTAATGCTCTTCTTAAATCTTTCTATTAAAATAAGGCATGTTGTCCTACAATGTTCAATGCAGTCTATACATTACTTTATATAATTACTCCCTTCACCAAATGACACAGACTCATCCTACAGTTTCTTCATACAATATATATTTTTGATTGTTTCAATTCGTGCAATCATTTTACCCTTTAATATGTTGTATATGTACACCAGTTTTTGTTGCCACAGCCATTCTATGCAACATGCCCAGCACAACTCACATTTCCAGTTTGTACTTAATACAACCACAAAATAGCAAAATAAGCAGATTCTTTGTCTTAACTTTATTTATCATATTGAGAAGGAATGCAATACTCATTTGTAAAGGTGAGTATGACCTGCCATCTCTCTCCATCTTCCAATGTGATGTGCTTCTATGGGTGTTGGATATTCTGACCCAACTCAGAGTGGTTTATTCTGTTCAATAATATGTTGCAATAATGAGTTGTTAGGATCGCATATCTGAGGCTCTACTTCCAAAAATTTAAAATATCCTCTTGAATTAATTCATTCACCATGGAGGTCCCCGAGTTAAATGTTTGGGGAATTATGTCTGTCCTCCTTTACATGTACTGTGTTATGCCTAAGAAGGGGATTTTTCTCTGAATGATATTACTAAGGATGTTGTGCTCAGGCAAAAGAGTGTAGTTGCCAAGAAAATATTTTTTGTTTACGGTAACTCAATATGACTATTGTGGGGTTATTTACTTGGGCCGCTAACGTCAGAAGTAAAGGATATTTATCTAAACACTTCCTAACTACTGCAGTGTGTTATAAGATATTATCTATTGAGCTAGTGGCTGAACTAAAAAAAGGCACGCAAGTGCTTCTTGATCTAAAATAAGGCTCATGACTTGGATATCAGAATGGCCCTTTTGAACGTATCCCCTGATCTGTCTGCTGATTGTTGGCATGATCCTGTGAAGGTCCGTAAACAACATTTCGGCAGAAACCAGTGGATGGGCTGAAGCCATGCTTCGTTTTCATCAACAAAGTGGATTGTTCTGAATAAGGTCACATGCTTTGTCAGTGCTTTGACTCCTTTTGTTGGTTGCAGTTTCCTAATAAGTGTGAAGTAAATATGAAATCTAAAGTCCCAATCGGAGCAGCCTGGTGTTTGGAGCAATATGCATCACACCTGATAAATAACAATACCCTGGAATGATTAATTATCAGGTGTGATAGAAATCCGCAATTAGGAGTTTCCCCATAGTGAATGTAAATAATTTGTAGAATTTGGTATTTTTCACAGCAAAATTATGTTTTTCTATAATTATCTGGTAAATTTTCATACAACCTGTGGAAATTGACTTGGGGGATATTAGAGGGTGAGTTTTGAATCATGATGGTGTTGTAAGCAGTAATTTGATTTGCTAGTTTACTGCATGTGTCACACCTGTCAGGAGCTGGTGCATCTTGTTGGCTGCATAGAGTCACTGTGTACCCAAGCATTAATAGCTGTGTGTGGTTGTTGAGAGTGAAGCCATTTAACAGCTGTCCCCCAGACCTCTTAGAGAGCAGGTGGGGTCTGCAGCAATGGCAGCTTCTCGAGTACTCAATACATGATGAGGTGCTTTAACAAATATTAAAAGGGAAATGCAGTAACACACCCTGTGCATCCTTGGAGTTGTTTTTTTTTTTAAAGGACTGGCTCCGGAGTAATTTGGTATTAGCTGTTGCTGTGAAAGAAGCCCACCCTCTTGATGACAGCATTATTTCGTAGTCTGGATATGAGACAGATATCTAGACATGTGAATTCCACCTGCCCAACAGGTTGATGGTTTCAAGGTGCCACACGGGGTAGATTGATGGATATTGTGCATGACTTGGGACACAAATGGGATGGCAGAAATTAGATGATAGTGTAACTTAATCACTGAGGAGACTTTTAAGGCCCAACTTATGATTTGCTTTTTTTGGACTTCGCCCTTATTGCATGTTCATTTTAGAACTTTTTGCCTTCCTCCTCTATTTTTTCTGACCTGTTTTTGTTGGTTTTATGACTCTGGGCACTCTACCACTGTTGATCAGTGCTAAAGTGCATATGCTCTCTCTTGTAAAGTTGGTAAGATTGGTCTACACTTGTTTGACATATTTAATTTACCTGTAAATCCCTTGTACAGCGGTATCCCATATACCCAGGGCCTGTAAATTAAATACTACTAGTGGGCCTGCAGCACTGCTTGCTCCACCGACTGAAGTAGCCTTTCAAACCTGTCTCAGACCTCTGGCACTGTAGGGCAGGGCCTACGCGCGCAGTTTACTGCTGCAGTGAGGTGGCACATGAAGTGGTTGCCACGTCCGAAACCCCCTTTTTGATACATGTAAGTCACCCTTAAGGTAGGGCCTAGCTAGCCCTATGGGCAGGGTGCTGTGTAGGTAAAAGGTTGGACATGTGCCTTAACTGTGTAGCATGTCCTGGTACTGACAACCAGCCCATTTGGTTTCTCACTGCTGTGAAGCTGCCCTCTCATAGGTTTGCATTGAGGATTCCCTGATATGTGCTTCAGTTGTAATTTCTGAAATGAGAGATATAGCATAGCCATGTTTGGAATAGCAGTGATAAATCCTGCTTAGTGGTGAAACAGGATTTGTCATTACTATTTTAGAAATTCCACTTTTAGAAGTAGGCATTTCGGTGTGCTTATGAGTCTTTGTGCCCTGCCTGGATGTGCATTCACTGTCTGTTTCAGACTGACAGGAGAGAGGGGATGTGCATTCACTCTAGACAGTCACAAGGGAGGTTGAGTGTGTCCTGCCTTTCGTGGGTGACTCAGAGCTAGGCTCAATAGACCTCGGCTGCATTTAGAGTGACGGGAGGAGTTTCCCTTGCACCTGAATAGGCCTGGTCTGCATTTAGAGTGGTGGGAGAAGTTGCACCGGCACCTGAATAGGGCTGTGCCTGCCTTCTACAATGCGGTATCCGCTCCCCTGTAGTGTGTCTGGGGCCAGGGCTTGGGATGTGAATGGAGGTGTTGTGCACTTCTAAACAATGTTTGGAGTGCCCCTCAGACAAATACTTTTGAACTATAAGTACAGGGGCTGTGACCCCATGTTTTTAGACACTGCATGGACTTGTAACTGGAAGGCTGCTGGACTGCCAGGAGGAACCGCCGTGGGACTGGATCACCCTATAATATGGACGTGCTGCCCTGAGATAAGCGGTACAAAAGGGGGTGGTGATGGACGGAGCATCAGAACCCAATCAAACACTCACACCCAGTCAACAGATCTGGGTTTGATCCATCACCGTTCTTTAGCCCACTCTGCCACCCCAGTTCAGACATGGCCATATGCAAATCAGTCTGACCCTGTGCCTCATGGGAACAATCCAGCCCGAACTGCAAAGCCATGCCTTTCCTGGACCGGAAACAAGCTTCCTAGGACCGGTTTCTGGCATTTCAGCCGTCTTCAGCCAGGCTTGCTTGAATCCAGTGGCAAAGTGAGCAAGGGACTCACGTCTGAGCATACCCTGCCAACTTATGGCAAACAAAGCGGTACAAAAGGGGGTGGTGATGGACGGAGCATCAGAACCAATCAAACACTCACACCCAGTCAACAGATCTGGGTTTGATCCATCACCGTTCTTTAGCCCACTCTGCCACCCCAGTTCAGACATGGCCATATGCAAATCAGTCTGACCCTGTGCCTCATGGGAACAGTCCAGCCCGAACTGCCAAGCCATGCCTTCCCTGGACCGGAAACAAGCTTCCTAGGACCGGTTTCTGGCATTTCAGCCGTCTTCAGCCAGGCTTGCTTGAATCCAGTGGCAAAGTGAGCAAGGGACTCACGTCTGAGCATACCCTGCCAACTTATGGCGAACAAAGCGGTACAAAAGGGGGTGGTGATGGACGGAGCATCAGAACCAATCAAACACTCACACCCATTCAACAGATCTGGGTTTGATCCATCACCGTTCTTTAGCCCACTCTGCCACCCCAGTTCAGACATGGCCATATGCAAATCAGTCTGACCCTGTGCCTCATGGGAACAGTCCAGCCCGAACTGCCAAGCCATGCCTTCCCTGGACCGGAAACAAGCTTCCTAGGACCGGTTTCTGGCATTTCAGCCGCCTTCAGCCAGGCTTGCTTGAATCCAGTGGCAAAGTGAGCAAGGGACTCACGTCTGAGCATACCCTGCCAACTTATGGCGAACAAAGCGGTACAAAAGGGGGTGGTGATGGACGGAGCCCTGAGATAAGGACTGCTACTCTGCTCTGAGGACCCCACGTGCTGGCTTGCCTGCACCTTGCTGATGTACCCTAGTGCTCTGCAAACAGCGCGTGGTGAGTGCTTTTAGCTCCTTCCTGCAGAAAATAGCGCATGGTGAGCAGTTTGAATTCTGCTGGTGAGCTCCATTTTGCCAGAGCCTTGGTGCTTTTATTTTATTGGAAATTCCCTAGTGCTTTGCTCGTGGCAAATTTCCAGGTGCCGTAGTATTTGAAATTCCCTAGTGATGTTCCAAGGGAGATTTCCTAGGTCCAGTTCCCCACTCCCACCACAACATGTACAGTCCCAGGGCACCTTCGGCCGTGCTGTGGGTATCCGGAGTGAGAAAGAGACCGCAGAGAACAAAGCGAGGCGCTGCAACTCACCAGCTGAGTGAGCATCCCCAAGCATTGTCTGGCAACCAGAGCTGCAGTTAGGCCTCTGGGAGTGCACGACGATGCCCACAGACACTGGAAAAGTTCCCGCGGTAGCAGGAAAGGGGAAGCATCAGCGGGCACGGCAACGACCAGCACGGGATACAGCAGTGCCTAGAAGAGGCCGGTACAGGCACAGCAGGCACACTCTCCATGTACCGAAGCCTTGCCTGGGCTCGCACCGCCGCACCAAGCTTTACACCCGAGGAGGAGTGGGACCGCATGAGTCCATCTGCCCCCTCCCCCTGTGAGGAATTCCATTGGGGGCATTTTTTAACTTCCTTATTGCGGTCCATGGGCCCCCGGAGGGCTCCAGATACGCAACAACCTTGTTGCAAGGCTGCCGGGCCCTGAATTTACTCTGCGAGTTCACGGACAAATACGGGGCATACACGGGAAACACAGCGAGGTCTCCCCGCGATGCCCGTCATGTGTAGCCCCCGTGTTGGTGCATACCTGGGAGGTGGCAACTTGGTTGCCATAGAGGTAGCAGGACGGGGTAGACCCCAAACGAGGGTCCAACCCTGTGGAATCTATCGGAATACGGTTATAAGAAGTGCAGAGGCTCCTGTGTCATGCATGGAATCCTTACCACCTAGCATGTAATAGACATGCAGATGCACTGTCTCGGGTCCCTGCAGTTGTAGGAGATCTATCCTGTGTGTTTAGGGTGGCATTGATATGGTGATTCTGATGTTTTGGATGCATTATATAAATTGCTTTATATTTGTGTCCTGCCTGGTTAGACAAGTACTGCTATCAGAAACTGCATAATTTGCCACTGACGGTATTTTTCATGAGGTTATGAGTGGTGCAACTGACGAGTCTTGACTTCTGTGCTCTTTGGAGTTATGTGTTTCCCTAAGGTTTTCTGGGGCATATTATCAAGCACCGCGTTAAAATTATCGCCCCTTTAGCGGCAGAAAACTGCCGCTAATGCGGCGGTAATGGGCTTGATAATATGCCGCAGAGAATTCCAATAGAAGCCCTTGTTGACACCAGAACATGGGCTTCTATGGGAATTCTCACAGGCTTTTTATCAAGCCCATTATCGCCGCTTTAGTAATAGTTTTCTGCCGCTAAAGCGGCGATAATTTTACCGCCGTTTCTTGAGAATATGCCCCTCAGATCTGTGCCACTTTTAGTTATTTACTTCAATGCACTACATGTGATGTCATGATAATTGTCTTATGGCACAGTGATTTATGTGATTATGGTCTAAATTGTTTTATGTGCAATACAAAGGATATTTTTATATAACCTTGTGTGGGTCTCTTTTTGTGGGGGGCCTAGTGTGTCTCTGGTGAGTGTGTGTGTTGTGCAAACGCTTTATACATTGCCTCTGGGATAAGCCTGATTGCTCTGCCAAGCTACCAAGGGGCTGAGCAGGGGTTATCTTATGTGTGTAACTCCCAAACCCTGACTAGAGTGGTGGGTTCTGGCTGGCGTGGGTGTACACACTAGCCAACCAGAATCCACATTTCTAACACTTGTAATCTACAAGGAGTTCAATAATAGGACTAACCAGGCCTATCAGGATTCTGAGTAACACAGTAAACCCATGGCTTGGAGCCTGGACCTGAAACTCATACTGCTCAAAGCAGCTCAAATGTCCAGGTGAAAATGCAGCAGAAAAAGAAGAATAATCGGGGAAATTGGGTGTGGAAAATCTGATTTCTCTACTTATTTCTCGTGTGTAATGAACCCTCAGTGTTCAGTAGCCTGTTTTTTTAGCCAAGCGTTATAGCATCAGCTGATAACTAACTCAGCTATTTCAGAAACTCTGTATACAGGTTGGTTTTACACACCGTTCTTTCCTCAGACATAGATACAACCGAAAACGTAACTGTGCTTTTGTGGCAACGAGGACAGCACCAGATGGTGGAAGACCAACCAAAATCAGGGGCTGATTTCGGCTTTGGCAGATGGAGAACAGCCCATCAAGGAGGCAGAGGACACTGCACTCTGACAAACTAGTTGGGCGAACGCTACTGTAACCTCTATGTGTCCATCCTGTAATTCCACTACAGAAACTACTGAACACTAAGGGGCATATCATCAAGGGCTTTATCTCCGCTTTTCTGGCTTTAAAAGCCAGAAAAGCGGAGATAAAACC
Organism: Triturus cristatus; assembly: GCF_964204655.1. NCBI lineage: Eukaryota > Metazoa > Chordata > Amphibia > Caudata > Salamandridae > Triturus > Triturus cristatus. Next base: position 1,009,084,093 of record NC_140590.1, on the reverse strand, counting down.
AACGCCCTATCAGCAAGAGGGTTAGCACCCTTTTACACTACGCCTACCTTTGTATCTCTAATGAGATGCAAAGTGGGCGTTCCTGACATACACTACATGTCAGGAGAGCAATAACGTGTCTTTGCGCTATCAGCAAGGATGCCCTTGCATTTTAGCAGATGTTAGTTTATGGAAAAAACTGCTGTTTTCTCCAAAAACTAACTTCTGCTAAAATCCTGACTAAGCCACCCCTAACATTGGGGGTGGATTATGCTGATACGACCACAGGGTCGTATCAGCAAGGTTATCGCCCTTTTGCAGGGAACATCACTGGAAAACCAGCGATGTTCCCTGCAATACGGAGATAACATCGCTATCTCTGGAATTTTTATCGCCCTGGAGCAGCGCGTTGATGATAACGCGCTACCAGGGTGATAAATAGCAGAGATAGCCAGCGATAAGAAAATTATCGCTAAGCACGGCCAGCGATAATTATCGCTGGCCGTTGCTGATTTGGCCGTATGTTTTTTTCTGTCCTGCACATGCCAACTTGAGGAAAACATGGGTCATTCCTGCTTCTCAGTTGTTGTCATTCTCTTGCCCTTCAGATGTCCTCCCTGTATTTATTTCTGACACGACAAGGTGTCTTGTGTTTACCTTATCTAGATATCTCCTCTATGCCTGGTGGCAGAGGTCTAAAGTGGCCACATAAAGCTCCCTTGCAGGAGTCTGGGCACATGCGCATTGAGGCCTCATATAGAGACCCCAGTGCAAATAATGATGCAGGATTCATTTGTTACAGCTCCCTTTCCTTTTTAATTCACTTTATCCCTTTTTATATTTTTAAAATACAATCTTTTAACCCCTTCGCCGCGGCACGAATTCCGCGCTGCCCCCAAACCCCCCCAGCGCCGCGCCGCCATGCTCATGACGGAACCACGCTGTCATGAGTCACGGGCGAGCTGTGCTCATGACGGAGTGGTTCCGTCACGACTTCGCCCACTCGCACTAATCGCCTGCACAGGCGGGGAATCAGCGCCGCGTGGGCGGAGCGGCCGCCAACGGCTGCAGCATGACGGAACCACTCCGTCATGAGCACACGGCGCCCGTGGCTCATGACGGAGTGGTTCCGTCATGAGCAGCGATGAGGTTAACTCCTGAATTATGTGATAAACTCGCAATCCTATTCTTGGATGTCACTTATGATTGTCTGAAGGCGCTTATTTTAACACCTTGTATGTATTTTTATTGATGAAAATGTTTATGCATTGGGATTTTTTTCTTGTGTGTGATCATGTTATTGATCGAATAAATAAAATAATTTTTCTAGTAAGTCACTATGCAGTGCGACAAAAAAGGAATTATAATTTTGCACACCAAGTATGATTTTGGAATAAAGCTGTGCTCCGTTTATTAATGTTTGCCTACCCAGCTTTTTCAGAAACTCTGTATACAAGCATTGTTTTGGGGGTTCTATGCTGGGATCGTTCTGTGAACATGGCAGGCTGGTTTTACACACCGTTCTTTCGTTAGACATAGATACAACCCAAAACTCAACTGTGCTTGTGTGCCAACAAGGACAGCACAAGATGGTGGAAAACCAACCAAAATCATGGGGCTGACTTAGGCTTTGGCAGATGGAGAACAGCCCATCAAGGAGGCAGAGGACACTGCACGCTGACAAACTAACATCTGCCACATTTAGAAATGATCGCCTGAACAGCATTCACCTCTGTATGTTGAAAGGGGCCTTTCAAGGTTTCCCTCAATGTACAAAACGTTTGGGTCACGACAGCTGTCGGTTTTGATGGCCATTCACGGAACTTTTAACTTTTCCTGTTTTTTCTTAAGTAAACTCACAAAGTAGGACTTTGTTTCTGAATCACAAAAAAACTAACGACACTCACGCTCTGGGTGTTTACTCCCAGGATGTGCGTCTTATTTTTGTTTTGTTTTTCTGTCCCTCACCGACACGTTTTACAGAAAAAAATGAAAATTGCACCCTCCACTCTAAATAGGGCAGGCACGGTAATGCCCTTGGTCTGATGAACCTCTACGTCATCAGTCCATCAAAGAAAGCTTCCTATTGACTGAGGCAATGGAGGCTCAGTCGATGGAAAGCTTATGGTCTATCCGTCGCTAAATGCAAGCAGATGGACCTAGACTTCGTCGGACAGGGTTTGCGACAGAGTGCCCGGTCTGCCAAACTCTAAATCAATCCCTTACTTACAATGTGCGTACTGTGCACCATGACAGTGATGCCCCTATATTGCATGAAGGTACATTTTTGATGCTCAGACCGGTGTGACCTTGATCAAGCTGAATGCAAGGGATAGAAGCTATAAAAGGGTAACCTAATCATGTCCGGGTTATATTTAGTTTTCTAATTATATATCTAATTTGGGAGGGTCACCTGGTATTGTTGCTTCATTTTGGCTAGGATGTCTTTCCAAAATGTTAGATAAGCCCTTTAGCGCAGCTGATCCAAGTCTGATAATGTGAGTCTAAGGAGATTAACAAGATATTTTAAAACCAACCCTGTTGGCACAATGGTAAGACAAACAAATGCTTGCCTCGGATAAACAAAAGCTTTAGCACAGTGCTTTTATGGAATCTTCGGAATCTAAACATAGATTCACACCTACGTCCCTTTCCATGATGACAATCTCACCATAAAGGTCATTAAAGGCCAGCCACAAAGGTCATTGATGACTCCAGCTGCTTGCATAGGGCACATGTAGCTTTCAAGCATTAGAAATGCTGATTTCTGGTTAGGATTGGGCATCAAGGAATGAATATGTAGGGTGGGATGGATATTGTTCAAATATCTATTTGTTATCGTTGCATTAAACGGTGGTATTTTTACCACAACCCTTATGAATGATTGTCAGTGATGTAAAAATGGCGTACTGTGCCCTGGGATGGATGTATGACGTTACAACGCATACATTTACATCGCGGTACATTACATCGCGTTTTTTACAACGCAAGTCGTTACAACGACTTGCTTTGGAGGGCGCTGGACTTAGGAGTAGTATAATTTACTATTCCAACTCCAGTCTACGTACAGTAGGGAAGGTGTTGGATAGTAAATTATACTATTCCTTGTCCTAGAGCGCCATCTAGCGCAAGTCGTTGTAACGACTTGCGTTGTAAAAACCGCGTTGTAATGGCATCACGATGTAATCCCCGCGTTGTAAACGATGTTTCCCCCCTGGGACGAACAGGGAAATGGCTAACATGTACCATGTATTTCAGAGGAGTCCTAAAAACCCCTATGTCCCATTGACTACTGCATCCGCGCCATCATGGCAACGACGCCCCAGATGGATGGGCACCACAGTATTGATCGAGATTGACTCTAGCACATAAGCAGACTTTAAAGAGAGCACCAAACAGAAAATGCCTTGCAAAAGATGTAATGTTAAGTACAACGAAAAGGGTTGTGTGGAGGGAAAGCATACATCAGAAAAGAACCAAAGAAAAGAACCAAAGAAAAAGTAAGAGCAAAACAGGAAGCTAGAATTTGAACACGCAGTTGATGGAGAAAGCACATTGTAGGAGACCAGTCTCAGCTTTGTGGAGCCAGCGGCATCTTACTATTGAAGCCCAGAGATGCGTAGGGGTTCAATGCGTAATAAGGGGAGAAGGGCGCGGGATGTCTCTCACATCCTCTGCTGAGATGGTACAGCAGCGGCCGCTGATAAACCACTTGCACGGTGTCTTGGAATATGCTGAAATATTACTATTTACCGGTGCTTCATTTTAGACTGAGGTTTCCAGTGCTCGGCACAGGCACTTAATCATCAACACCGGTGCTTTTTATGAGCACCAGTTAAGGACACATTCATTTATGGGAGATTAAGTGATTTGCCCAGAATCAAAGCATATTGAGCCGACGCCAAGACTCAAATCTGCTTCCCCAGCTCCAAAGTCAGCAGCTCTGGTCATTACGCCACATCCTATCCCTAATTGTATAGTTAGTAGCTGATTCTGTTTTAGGCGGCTCTAACAGGAGAAATGGGCTGGTACAAGCTGCCTCCTGACGAGAGCCCTGGCACTTAGTTTTTTACAAATTAGCTACTGTTCTTCACCTAGGATCCCTGTATAGTTTGGTGCTGCCCAACGTGTAAGGAGTATGAGAGCTGTTCATGAGGTAGGGATGCTTCATGGTGCTAGTGAGGGTGTACATCTGTGCCATATTCCAAAGCTGCTAAAGTATGATCATGAATCACTGGATACCACTTGAAGGGCCAACTTCAACTCTGTTGTTGTAGATGTAAAAGTCTTCAAAATATAACAGGATGTTATGTTTTCAAGATTGTTATATGCACAACGGCAGAGCTGATATTTACGGCTACTAAACAAGGTTGGGTTTCTATACCATGTTTAATAATTTTCTCATTTATAAAGTACATTTCTGTAAAGATATGGGTGCAAATGTGTTAGTAAATTACAAATAGAATTTAAATTAGTTTTGAAATCTCTTTGTTTGCTGTATTCTGGACTTTTAGTTGTGAATGTGTGCCCCAAGTGACAGATATCTTGGGGGAGATTATTAAATCCTGCTACTGCCAGCCCAGCATCAGCAAGTGTTGTGTTGTGCTAAGCATTGCCTAGCAAGTAGAAGAACTTGACCAAGAGAGTCTGTCTTCACTCAGGTCAAGCCGCCTTTCAATACAAATGTGGAATCTACCCCTTCTTCTCCTGCTTTGTAAAAGCACAAGAAGTATGGACAAATCGTGATACTACAGAAGAAAGCACAGGAATATGTTTTCATTCCAGGTTGGAGGACTTTTGCTTGGCTCTCTCTTCCTTCCTGTGAGCCCAAAGTATCAGAAATATTGCCCCGTTAGCCAATATCCTGTAATGTCGAAGGACGTTAAAACAGATTCTACATTTGCCAAGGGAGGTATTTGTCCGGGAAAGAAATCGGTGTACTGCTGTAGCCCCCTCAATTCCAGGACCAGGCTTAAAGTATGGAAATAGTTCATGCTCTTGTGTCCTTTAAAAGATAAAGTTGTAATGCCTAATGTAGAGAGGAGCAGGATCTTGACCAGTAAGAGCCAGGGGTTGCGCCCAGCTGATTGATGTTTGAGTGGAGGAGCTAACTCAGGGGTGAAATACCCGGGAACCACAAAGTACGTGTATCCCAGCAGGTCTGTACTCACCCAGACCATCTGTTTTATCAAGAGGATTGAGGGCCATCCAATGAGCAATCCAGGACTAAGTGTTGGGGAGCCTGCCTCATCACCACTAGCCCTGTTGTAACTCAGCTGATCTAGTTTCCAGACAAAACAGGACACCTTCATTTTCTCTCATCAGCTTAGACCACAGCATTGTTTGCCATTGGATGGAGCCAATTGCCCTGATAGCCAAACTCTTTGAATTATCCTTCTAGCCCTTTAAATTCTGGGAACATCACTGTTAGAAGTTGCAGTGGGACTAGAACTCTAAATTTGCAAGCTGTAAGCAATGAGTCTTTCTCAGGGATGCAAAGGTCAACCAAAACCCTTAACTTGAACTTCTAATAACCACCATACTATAGATGGTAGCCAAATACCAATCCAATAGTCTTCCCTGGACATAACTTGGACTTTGGGATTATTTTTACCCATGGTTGCTCCCCCCCTCAGCTGACTTGCTAGATAACAATTGTCAGATTCATTGTAGCTATTAGTGGGACCCAGAGACTCTTAACCTTTGTGACCTTGCTCTCGGCATCCTAAAGCATTATATATATTGACTTAGGTAGGATCGTTGTTCATTTTGGCTCATGTGTTTCTGGGTGGCTTTGCTTTTGGGGTTCCTATGCAGATAACAGGTTCAGGGCAGTGAAGGCAACAGTCCAGGTGAATACCATGCAGAAGACGGCCATTTCCAACATGCACTGATTTTAAAATCCTAAAAATCCATTATGTTGAGGCTCATACCCGTCCCGGGCCTTGGAAATGGGTTGATGGCAGAGTGTTAGCCCTTTCTAGCATCCATGCTTTCACCATCACAGATTAGGGCTGATAAGTACTCAGTGACTACAACACACTTGGGCAGCTAAAGAGAGGAGAAGTTAAGGGTACATTGGACAGGAACATTTTAAAGAGGTTGCTGGAATTTTGATATGGAAGCCTTTCCCCCACTCGTTTTCTGGATCTTTGGATGTTTTTACCCATTACTCTCATGAGCTTGTTATCGGCATTCCTCGATATTGTGTACATGTTGAGAGACAAGGTGTCACTTTTAACTGTGAATAGCTGAGTGTAGGACGTGTTTCTGAATCTTTGATATTATACGCTATGCCTTTCATCACACCTGCACTATCAGACCAAGGGCTTCCTCAGTCCCACATATAACATCACTTCCGGTAATGTTGTTTCAGGTGAAGTTACAGGGGTGCAACGATTGTACAATCCAGCACACACCCCCCAAGAACATTTGGAATATGGCTCCTCTGTAAATGAATGTTATGATTTTTATAGGAAAAAACACTAACGTTTTTCTCAAAGAAGCTTACATGTTCCTAAGCCGGTGGAGTGTCGCCGGAGTCTCTTAACTCTTTCTGGGCGGAGTGACTGGTGAGTTGCCAAGACCTCCCCGCACAAGAGGGTTCTGCACGCTTTCCACTGGTCCCCGTTTAGTAAAACCCTTTGCAGATTTAAAAACTCAGCTGCGAGGACCATGATTTCTAATTTCAAAGTAGCGCAAAGAAACGAGGCCAGGTATTGTGAAAACATCATGACCAGCACAGATGTGTCACTATTCTGATGGCTGACAGAAAACTCAAAGAAGGCATTCAGTTTCTTGTTTCTTGAAACTGACGCTGTACGGACCCAGAGCCTGAAAACTGCAGCCTGTGGCATTTCTGCAACTCTGACTAATTACAAAACCAGTGTTTACTTAAGGCACTGGGACTTGCCTCTGCGTCTCGCCATTTCCGATCGCTTCGGGCGTAATACAATTAGCAGCAGTTTCATGTAATCAATAGAACATTATGTCAAACGATCATCAACCACATGCCAGAAACATTCGGCATCCTCGCAGGCCAGAAATGACCGCCACTTCCGCCCTTTCTCGTAAAGCCTGGGCCTAGCAGGGTCGGGGCTTTCCTCCTGGGCTCTGGCCTTCCAGGCAGGGCCCGCCCTACTCCATGCCAAGCAAGTGCTTTCCTGGCATAGGGTTGTCATATGGCCAGCTCTCTTAGGTGCTGCTCATCCCATACCCTCTGACAACATAAGGACTTTGCGTAACTTGGACCGCTGCGTGGGCTGCTCGATGCTGCTTGGATCCGTGGGTGCTGCAAAGGGTCATAGCATACTTCCTTCCTACCGCTGCGTGGGCTGCTCGATGCTGCTTGGATCCGTGGGTGCTGCAAAGGGTCATAGCATACGTACTTCCTAGCTGCGTGGGCTGCTCGATGCTGCTTGGATCCGTGGGTGCTGCAAAGGGTCATAGCATACGTACTTCCTACCGCTGCTTGGGCAGCTCGATGCTGCTTGGATCCGTGGGTGCTGCAAAGGGTCATAGCATACGTACTTCCTACCGCTGCTTGGGCAGCTCGATGCTGCTTGGACCCGTGGGTGCTGCAAAGGGTCATAGCATACTTCCATCCTACCGCTGCTTGGGCTGCTCGATGCTGCTTGGACCCGTGGGTGCTGCAAAGGGTCATAGCATACTTCCTTCCTACCGCTGCTTGGGCAGCTCGATGCTGCTTGGACCCGTGGGTGCTGCAAAGGGTCATAGCATACGTACTTCCTACCGCTGCGTGGGCTGCTCGATGCTGCTTGGATCCGTGGGTGCTGCAAAGGGTCATAGCATACGTACTTCCTACCGCTGCTTGGGCAGCTCGATCCTGCTTGGATCCGTGGGTGCAGCAAAGGGTCATAGCATACGTACTTCCTACCGCTGCTTGGGCAGCTCGATGCTGCTTGGACCCGTGGGTGCTGCAAAGGGTCATAGCATACTTCCATCCTACCGCTGCTTGGGCTGCTCGATGCTGCTTGGACCCGTGGGTGCTGCAAAGGGTCATAGCATACTTCCTTCCTACCGCTGCTTGGGCAGCTCGATGCTGCTTGGACCCGTGGGTGCTGCAAAGGGTCATAGCATACTTACTTCCTACCGCTGCTTGGGCAGCTCGATGCTGCTTGGACCCGTCGGTGCTGCAAAGGGTCATAGCATACTTACTTCCTACCGCTGCTTGGGCTGCTCGATGCTGCTTGGATCCGTGGGTGCTGCAAAGGGTCATAGCATACTTCCTTCCTACCGCTGCGTGGGCTGCTCGATGCTGCTTGGATCCGTGGGTGCTGCAAAGGGTCATAGCATACGTACTTCCTAGCTGCGTGGGCTGCTCGATGCTGCTTGGATCCGTGGGTGCTGCAAAGGGTCATAGCATACGTACTTCCTACCGCTGCTTGGGCAGCTCGATGCTGCTTGGATCCGTGGGTGCTGCAAAGGGTCATAGCATACGTACTTCCTACCGCTGCTTGGGCAGCTCGATGCTGCTTGGACCCGTGGGTGCTGCAAAGGGTCATAGCATACTTCCATCCTACCGCTGCTTGGGCTGCTCGATGCTGCTTGGACCCGTGGGTGCTGCAAAGGGTCATAGCATACTTCCTTCCTACCGCTGCTTGGGCAGCTCGATGCTGCTTGGACCCGTGGGTGCTGCAAAGGGTCATAGCATACGTACTTCCTACCGCTGCGTGGGCTGCTCGATGCTGCTTGGATCCGTGGGTGCTGCAAAGGGTCATAGCATACGTACTTCCTACCGCTGCTTGGGCAGCTCGATCCTGCTTGGATCCGTGGGTGCAGCAAAGGGTCATAGCATACGTACTTCCTACCGCTGCTTGGGCAGCTCGATGCTGCTTGGACCCGTGGGTGCTGCAAAGGGTCATAGCATACTTCCATCCTACCGCTGCTTGGGCTGCTCGATGCTGCTTGGACCCGTGGGTGCTGCAAAGGGTCATAGCATACTTCCTTCCTACCGCTGCTTGGGCAGCTCGATGCTGCTTGGACCCGTGGGTGCTGCAAAGGGTCATAGCATACTTACTTCCTACCGCTGCTTGGGCAGCTCGATGCTGCTTGGACCCGTCGGTGCTGCAAAGGGTCATAGCATACTTACTTCCTACCGCTGCTTGGGCAGCTCGATGCTGCTTGGACCCGTGGGTGCTGCAAAGGGTCATAGCATACTTACTTCCTACCGCTGCTTGGGCTGCTCGATGCTGCTTGGACCCGTGGGTGCTGCAAACGGTCATAGCATACTTACTTTCTACCGCTGCTTGGGCTGCTCGATGCTGCTTGGACACGTGGGTGCTGCAAAGGGTCATAGCATACTTACTTCCTACCGCTGCTTGGGCTGCTCGATGCTGCTTGGACCCGTGGGTGCTGCAAAGGGTCATAGCATACGTACTTCATACCGCTGCTTGGGCTGCTCGATGCTGCTTGGACCCGTGGGTGCTGCAAAGGGTCATAGCATACTTACTTCCTACCGCTGCTTGGGCTGCTCGATGCTGCTTGGACCCGTGGGTGCTGCAAAGGGTCATAGCATACTTACTTTCTACCGCTGCTTGGGCTGCTCGATGCTGCTTGGACACGTGGGTGCTGCAAAGGGTCATAGCATACTTACTTCCTACCGCTGCTTGGGCTGCTCGATGCTGCTTGGACCCGTGGGTGCTGCAAAGGGTCATAGCATACTTACTTCCGGAGTGATATTTAGAAGGTGTCAATGGCAGTGGAGTGATATTTCTTGATTCCGGTTGGCTGATTCACCTTCAGGCGATAGCATCGCTAGAGATCTTCCAGGGACAGGGCCGGACCGGGAACCCAAGGATGCCCTGGCAGTTTTCTCGGACCAGCCCCTGGGGAAGCACGGCCTGGCTTCAGGAGGCTGGAAACACTTGCTTGCCGCTTTTGTTACTGGGGTCTGGATATTGCAACCCTGCTTGCAAAACCGACCCCACAGCTCCAAAACCGGCCCCCAACCTTCCAGCCTCCGGGGGAAACTCCCGATGCCCGGTATGGCCAGTCCAGTGATCAAGTTGCTGTGCACAATGTGCACAAGTCGTTCACCTTCTGTTACAGTTCTGGCTGGTGATCTGCCCGAGTCCTATCTCCTTCCAGCAGAGGATTTGCTTCTGGCATCATTTGTATCTTATTCTACACTCAATGGGGTGCAGGCTCCTTGCAGGCGGTCCATGAAGCTTTGCAATGTCCAGTTCTCATCCTGAATTAACAATAAAAGGTACAGCATGGCATGCTTTGTGAAGGTCTCTCCATGTTCACACCACAGCCAACATAGTGCCACCCAGTGGAAAGTGGCTTTACATCTAATGTTCTTCCGAAACGGGCGCCTATAGCATGAGCTGCAGTGGCCTCAGACAGCACACACACTTTCTGGAGGGAATTCTGATCTGTGGCTGCGGGAGCTAAGGGCAGGCAACAATCCTTTTGTTACAGGAAACCATTTCATTCCATCAGGGATGGATCTTACCAAACAACAGTGAGTGACTGCACCCGCCTGCTTGGGGATGTCTGGTGGGGAAATGGGACCCCATTTCCCCTTGAAAAGGCGTGCCCTCAAGGCGCACCTGCCTATGAGCCACATCTTTGTGGCGCACAGCCAAGGGGCCTTTGCGCCTGTATCCATAATATAGCACGGGTGCAAAAGCAAAGTGTTTCACTCAATGGCATGGGGCCACAACCTCATGGAAATGAGGGAGGGCCGCTTTAGCGTAGCGCCGGCGTGCATGTGCCCCAGCTCCATCTGAATCACAGAGGCGTCTGGGGCACAAAACGTGGGTACCCCGAAGCACTTTCTGTAATATGGCCTCTGGATGTTGTTTCTTTATTTATAAGCTTGAAGTATTTATTATATTTGTTGGTTTTATAGCGCTTAAGTAGTCAGGAACGTACTTCAGGGTACTAAGAAAAATGCACCTCAATTGTCGATCTATATCATGTGAGGCATTTATTTAAATGTGTCCCTTGCATAATGTGTGTAGCTTATCAAAGCAATCTGTTCTTCCCTTAATTTGTGTTTCATCATTCCATTCCATCACAGATGTGCAAGTGCTGAATGTTTATTGTTATTTGGATGATCAAAGTAGGAGTGCAATCACCTTTTAAGAAGATTCACTATTAGATGTAGAATAAGATCGGTAATATGAGCTTGTTTCAATTTAAAAAGTCTAGCTGTGATGAAAAGGTAAACTAGGGCAAGCATTTTATTATCAGAAGAGAAGACCTTCTAAAACTGTGAAGGGTATAGAGCTGTGCACTGTGCTTAATTTGTAATAGAAAGAGTGCCGGTGTCGAAGCTCTGCTCAGAAGCCCGCGGCCGGTGCATTTAGATGTTGGCGCACCTGAGGCCTAGGCTGGTAGTTTTAATCCCACCTCACGCCTCCTTAATCCATCACCAGACACTCAGTCCATTTATCTTACTCTTGCAGGTTCCTGCTCTCCTTTTATGACAATTTTTCCGTCTGTCTGTCCCTCAGTATTTTCGATTTGTATGCTTTCCCTCTCTTACTCTTGGAAAACATCTGATGTGGGGGAAAAAAGAGCAAATCCACGAAAACAAGAGCGGAAGGTGATAAAGAGATGGCAGCCATCTTAGATCACACATTAGTTGAATTTCTAAGGGGTTTGCAAGCCATAGCTTGTCTTTAAGTGTCACCACTATCAGACATGATAACCATATTAAATTAGAGGCCTTCACAGCCGGAACCACTTATTAATACTCATGTGGGACCCCTTCTCACCAGCTTTGTGAGGAACATCATTTTCTCTTTATCAATTAATTTGAGATCTATAGATAAATTCTGACTGTGTCAGTTACACGGCTGGTCTCTCGATCTAATCTTTTCTTCTCCTCACATGTGGGGCATTCCATACATCCAACTTTCCAGGAAAATAGCGACCTCAATCTAATTGCACTAAAACCAAGGCGAGGGCATACATTCTGGGCAAAACTGACAGGCAAATATTAATAGAGCAATTCTAAAAAGGTGCTTAATGTCCAACAATCACAGACGCATTATGCTCCAGGTGTAAAGGACAGATCTCTAATGTAATCGACTGCCGAGCCCCTTCATTAAGGAAGGTGAGAAAGCAGTGCTTAATTTGTAAAATATGAAGTGCAGGTGCTCACATTTTTTTAGGAGGCCACACCCACTTCCCGCAGCCCCGCCCTCTTCTAGCAGTGGCTCCACCCACTTACTCTAGTTGCTCCACCCACATCCTCAACTGGCACTGCTGACTCTCAAGTACCATAAAACTAGCACATGGTGGCAAAGGTTAATTTAGACGACCTTGGACAGTTGCAATATGGGAGCTTCCATGCAAGATGGTTGCTGAAGTGAAGCAGCATGACAGTAGCAAGTATTAGGTGTTCTACAGTCCCTATCCCAAAGGAATGTAAGACAGCCAATGTTGAAAAAGAGATGTCTTTTTACTTTTTTAGGTCTGGATTACAAGCCATCCCCACTTGGAAGGTCTATCTTATTGTTTCACAGAATATCAGCACTTCATGTGGATCTCCGTTGAGCAGCTCGCTGCTCAATAAACACTATGGTTCCCCATGGGTTTGCACCTCAATTTAAGACCATTCTAGTCAGCTGGTCTTTTGTCCTATATGATGTGGAAAGTTAACTGAATGAAGGCAAGTGGAGTATTGGTGTTCTCAGCTTTGTGGGCAGCATGCGGTCTATAATTGCAAGCACGAGCAGGGTTCAACCAATCAACATGCACATCTGAATTGCTTAGAAAATGAAAGAGATGGAAGAACCAAAAAATTAATTAAATACAGATTTTTAAAGCGTTCGATTAACAAAAAGTGTGCGTCCGTCCACGCGCTAGAGACGGAGGATGAAGGAAGTTGAAAGTGATTGAACAAGAACATTAGAAAAAGGAATGAGAGCAGTGCAAATCCAAATTCAAATAATTAAACAAACATATGCCATTTAGTTTGACTATTAGTGTTATTATCAGTCTATAATATAGCTTTAAAAAAGAGACATTGCACTTAGTAACATCGTGCTTGGAGATTCTGAGCTGCCATACCTACCTTCTTGTGTGAGGCCCTCCCTTTTCACAGCGACTTTCGGTCATCATTTTGAAAGACATCCAGGAAAACTTTGTGGTTAGGCCTCCGGATTCAAAACGGTGCAAACCACCTTCCAAAGCATATGTGTTGAGGGAGGCAGCCTTATAGCACGTGGTTCGGAGCTCTGCATGTGTTCAATGCATGAAGCTGCTGTTCACTGGTCTGCGAGAGATGCACGTACCTGAGAGCATTTTGCATGTGGTTGAGAGATGTTAATCTGTTTTAACGACTGTAGCTCAGAGCTTTGACCAGGAACACGCACAGTGCAGGCCTGTAGTGGTTTCACGCTCCCGCTCATAGTGCAGACATGCTCTGCTTCCTGCAGCTGCCGGCGTGACACACATCTCCTGAAGAGCAACAATATAAACTCATCCGGACCACACGCCTGACGGCACTGATGCTGTCGGTCTGGTCAGCTCCCCAGGGCGGAACACGTCTCACAGACACAGCAACTCCTAGTCACAGCCTCGCCCACCGACGCCCCACTAATGGGCGCGCAAAAGTGATACGTGATGCAGTTTGCCGCAGTAATTAATTTGTAAAACAGTAAGTGCTGGTGCACAAAGTTTCGCTCAAATCCTGTAGGTGGCAGTATAAATATTGGGGATGCCGCATAGCAATGTTACATATTCTTGATTACACATCAAGCCTATTTCATCCAGCACCGGTCACCCCTTTCCCTTAACTCATACACGTTCTTTTTTTGTTACTGCTTTCTTCCTGTGTCACTGTTGTTCCATATTTCTCTTCCTCTTTCTTTCCTCTTTTTATGTTTTTGTCTCTCTGCTTTGGGTGAAAGTCCTGATTAAGAAAAATAGGTAACAGTTCCAAAAAATAGGTGCTGGTGGGCCCCACCTGCACCAGCCAGTTCAAATTAAGCGCTGAGAAAGCATATGTAATATACTTTTCCGTCGCGGTCACGGGCACCAACTTTCCAACTAGGTTTAGGCTCCACACTCCCCAATACTTATATTCATACATACCCAGAATGTGCCAGCGCTCATAGGGTTAGCACATGTAAACTCAGTAACAGTCGGCTTTGGTGCAATGGAGAAGCATGTGAAAAGCCAAACATTGCCATACAGTAGATATGGCAGTAATTGTAGGCACTAGAAAGAGTAGCTGCACTGTCTGAAATTAAAGACGGTAGCAATTTCAGAACTCACTAGTATGGCTGCACTTCCAGGTATATTAGAAGTGGTGCACAAAGGTGCCAGAGCTAAGTGCAGTCTCACTTAGCAAACTGGCTGCACTTGTAGGCGCTAGAGCACTTCTCAATCACAAGTGAACGGAGCACACCCAGACACTGCATATGGCAGTGCGTTAATGATTGTTGGAATCCATCAACTAATGTCAGATCACAAACAACAAAAAGACGCTTCAATTTAAACGCACTACCAGGCTGTGTATTAATCTGCACTTCAGGCAGAGCAGAGAAATGTACTCTCAAGCATTATGAGCTAACCACAAGCTTTGCTAAGGTTTTTGTTCTTTTTACAGACTAACTTTCTCCACATAACATCACAGATGGACAGAATATGCCATTCACTAAGGGCGCTATGCCTTGTATTTATGTTTATACGTCACACACAAACATCGAAATAGTACACAGAAGTAAAGAGAAAACTCGGAGGCCCTGACTCGACTTTTTTTTATCAGATGATGGTTAATAAAGGCTATGTCCTGTAGGAGTTGGGAAGGAGGAAAAACGTCTGGACGATGAGTTTCAAATAATTCATACAATTAGCTTACCTTTAGAAACAGCCAAACTAAATGAGACCAGCTAAAATGAGGGGCGAATGCCTGGGTGAAGCGGCGGCATATGGAGCTCATGGTGATGAAGCCCAACCCCCGCAATGGCTCCGGAGATCACCTGCACCAGTCCAGATCAATACCAGCGCCGAAATTCCAAAAGTCCATAGCGAGGGCGAAGAAGGCAAAGCTGCTGGAGCACATGTGGGAGGGAATCAAAAGTGTACCGTAAACATGCTCTGGTTCAAAACACACTTTTTCAAACGAGTCACAGAAAACTGCAGCAGGTTTATTCTGAACAGGACTGAACTTGGTGGGAGACCCAGGCCACGCACATAGAAAAAAAGGTCGAATTAATTATGTATGGCCGCCGGCTTCACCTGAATTCACTTCAGTGCGTGCAAGCTGTTTAAAAAGTATGGCACGCACTTTTAATTTACTCCGACCTCACATTGACTTTGTGCGGAGATATGGACTTTCCCAGCCTGCCTCACCCCCCAACCCGCCCCTTAACTGCAATTATCCAACCGGAATAACATGCTGCTTAGTAAAAGGCAGGCGTGCACTGCTGACATCACTTGCGTGATGCAGTCATGCCTGGAGATGGGTTGGCCATCCTCTGGAGACATGCCTGGCAGACATCGGAACGGACGGAGATCAAGATCAAGACAGGTGCATTTACTTTTAATAATTACTGGGCCCCCCGCCCAAGGGGATAATTCAATAGACCCGGCCCTGTTGAAAAAGTGCCGGTGCTAAGCACCGGAAAGCACCGGCACAAATTAAGCACTGTGAGAAAGAGATGCCCGGCATCTTAGATCACACATTAGATGCATTTCTAAGGGTTTTGCAAGTCACTTTGAGTGTCACCTCTATCAGACATGATAACCTGCAATGCAAGATGTCATCATAAAAAGGTATGCATTGTTGACAGATATTTTCCACCTACTATTAAATGCAATAACAGGTCAATTTTCCGAATCGGCAATAAACAAATCTTCATATTGCACAGTTAACAGTGCTTTTTTCAAACGTGCTGCGCTATAATATAAAAAAGAAAATACCAGTCAACAAGCCAGCTGAGCAGGTTTACTGTTCTGACGTCAGTGAAAAAGAATCAACCAAAAACATATGTGTGGCTTTAATGTAGTTTCGACTGTTCTATTAAACAATGTAAGTCATGTAGGCAATTGAATTGAAATTGCACTTATATAGCGCTTACTACCCCGAATGAGGTGTTGAAACGCTTTAAGGGGAGTAACACACAAGCCAGAGCCCAAAGTTAGTGCTCAGTCCTTTTGTTTATTGGGGTTAGTGCTGCAGGCTAAAGGAAACCATTCCAAGCATTTCAGTTTCTTTGTGGGACATTAATGGTCATTAGAGGGGGCTAAGTGACAAGGAAATGATTGAAAATGAAGCTTCAAGGCAGATAGGCATGAGATTTAGAATCGAAGGGGTGAGAAGAGGTGTATTCAAAATAGAGAGGGAAATAGTAATGTAAACTCATTTTTCATGCAGGATTTGAAGTAATATAGCAAATGGAGTTTTTTTGTGACAGCGTGCAATTTGTGGATGTAAACTGGTGGAAAGAAACAGTTTTAAATTCTGCCCCCTAGGAATGTGGCTTTGAAAGACATGGCAAATACTTGCCTCACAAAAAAAAGTAAGACCAATGCTTGCTGAGACCTTGTTACCAGCGACCATGAAACAGTGCAACATCTAAGGACGTCCCTGTAAACATAATTACAATTTACCACCAATATCACCCCACTATGCAATGCAAGCAATGTTTTCAAACCCATAAAGACCCTTATATGTACCTGCTATAGCAGTATATTCAATACCATAAAGCATTGTTGCAGTTTATGCAAATCATTTTACACCATACATAAACCACACATATATTAACAACATGGTATGTGTAACTCCCACCAACTTAAAATAGAACTAGGTGGCTGATAAACATAATGCAGCAATCAAAAATCAGTGTTTGTTTATGTGATCCAATTACTTCCTGGTTCAGAAGGTGCTGTCCGCTGCGGCCACCTGACGAGTACCACGCCCCACAGGACAGCCATCATGTCCCGCAGATTGGACGTGGCCGAGGTCACTTTGAACCTCATTAAGAAGAGTTGCTATTGCAACATCTTGCACCACCTTTAACAATGTGAAGATTCACACCCTCAGTTTATGTGAGAAAATATCATTTGTTTTCAATCATTCGTATGCCACCTCATCAAAGCAGAATCTCAGGAGCTTATTTGTCTATGTATTTGTTTTATCTAGGCCCCTGGCCTCTGATAGTCACTGAATATGTAAATTTTCTGTGTACAATGTGTCTGAGCAATAAACTCCAACTCGTGGTCTGATGAGGAGACGCGGACTACTGCTGAACACTGCAGCTCAGATGATCAACCAAATCTCCTGCTTTGACCATATACCTCCACCCATGTGGTATCTGCCATACTTACCCATGCATGACAACTAGGGGTAGCAACTGCTACCTCTGGTTTGCTCTTTGCACCACTGCCTTCTCTGCTGCTGATATCTGTGGTCACAGACAAGGTGGAAGTATATGAGCATAAGCTCTTTTCAGTGCCTCTTAGAAGAAAGTAGGATGCTTTGTGGTGAAGGGTGGAGTTATTATTTCTGTGATTTAACAGGGGTAGAATTTCACGCCCGCTACACCTGGCATTTGGATGAAAGAACATCCATGTGATTACCTCTGGTTTTCAGTGATAAGTTCAAGGGAACCATAATTCCCTTGAAGGTGTTGGTGGTCTTGGGATTGCTATTTGCAACTTTATTTGGTGTCCCAGATCTCAGTATTAATGATCTGAGGAGAAGGGCTTGACACGCCCAAGGGTATTATATAAGAACACTGTCGGGCAAGACTTTCTTGAGTGCAGCCCCGAAGGTACAGAACTAACTCCAACAAGACCTGAAATGCTCTTTCAGGCGGACAGAAAGAACCTCTACTACTTGCCAGTTCATTCCTGAATTTTTAAAATAAATTGATACACATTTTAGTGCTACTACAGAGTATATTGCTGCCCCTAGCGGGAGTGCTTAAAACAAATTTATTCTGGTAACTGATTCTATCAAGCAATTCTTTCAACTGTTAACAGGGATGGTTTAGATGGAAACTTGTTTCTACAGAATTACACCATGTTAAGATATCTTCAATATAACAGCGAAGATTAACCACGTTGAAACCGCGGCATACCTTTGCGGAGGAGAGATGTGAAGCCCGCTCACTTGTGTTGTTAAGTTAGCGTCTGAGTTGTTGTTCATGTAGAGTCTGGATGGATTATTATATGGTGAGTTTAACATTGCCCTGCTGTCACTTGGGCTTCCTCCAGGAGAAACCGGCATTGACCTTGTGTGCTGAGCGTTCCCAGCAGGCGCGTTCTCCTACAAAGTAGAAAACAAGACATGGTCACACTTGGGCTTCACTTAGTGAATAATGGCTAAGGTTAATAACAGCTGTGAAGTCTAAAGAAAATTGCATGACGCTCATTTAATGCTGGAATTGGTTTCTCAAGACAAATGTATACCTTATATTAGGACATAGGAAATTTACAAGTACCAAGTAAAAAATATCATTTACATGTTTTACTTGATTCACATGTCGTGGCTGAGGTCTGGAAAAAGTATAGGCCTTATTGACTTTACCATTCAGAGTGTTCCTCGTTCTATCTCTTATAAAGTGACTATGTATGTAAAATGTGATTAAATCAAGGTTTTCTTTCTAACCACAGTATTACCAGATGGAGTTTGGGTCTGGTGTGACTGAACAGCTGTCTGCAAGCTATATAATTACCAGTTCTTTAAAATATACATGAAGTGCACTTTGGCTCCACCCAGAGCACTGGTTCTTTCTCACCTCATGCTATTGGATATTTGGTGTATCAATCCGCCTTCCTGAAAGTTCTTCCATTAAATGCATGCAGGACTATTTTACACCACTTAATGATCATCACACCCATTATCACATTCAATGGTTTATCTTTAATATTCATTCTGTACAGAAAACAATCATTTTTGCTGCTTTTTTATCTGCAAAGTCAATACCGCGGGTTTTATTGAAGTAAACGGCATTTGTGCATGCAACACAAGTAAATAGACATCTGGCAGGGCCTAATATTAGACAGAGAATTCACATAAAGGCAAACAGAAGTAAGGCAACTCCAAAGATCTGCACATTCCAACTACAGTGCATTTGTGGACTCCCTACTTTCTGACTTCTAGGTAAAGAGCTTAATTTAAGTTGGAATCTGCAGGCAGCAGACACGAGCACTCGTTTTTGGAGTCCAGGACTGATTTAGCATTATCGGACTTTGACCCAGAGTGAGAGAGAATGACTGAAAAGGTAGGATGAAGGGGGAAGCGAAAGATAGGAAAATAAGGTCAAATGGAGAAAGGAGGGATGAAAAAGCACATGCAATAGCAATAAAGAGATAAAAAATGTATGGTGGAGTAGTAAGAGGTGGAATCAAGGCTAAGACACGTTGGTATTCGGCCAACCCAGCACTGATAGCAGGCTTCTAAGGAAACTCTGGGCCCCATGGATGCCATTTGGTTGTTTCAGGAGTTACAGCTGTGACCCCTGGCTGTTCCCTTGCAACCTCTGGCAATGCCATTGAACAGTGAAGGAGTCACCTGGCAACACACTCCTAGGACCTCCCAGGTCACAGACTGCTCTAAGCTTGAGTATGTTGGGCCTGGAGGCTTTTACTGTTGGTGTGCAGTTCCACTCCAGACTGGTCTGCACTGTGCAAGTTCAGTTTTCTGGTGTCCAGACCACTGCTGTCCCTGTGCAAACATTCTGAAATGCCACAATTCTTGTCGACAGCCACAGTCAGCGGTGGTTCTTTAATTTACCTTTGTTTCTACTCATATCAGCATGTTTAGGTTGCCGCAGTTGTAGCAATAAAAAAACTATTTCAGGCGTGGTGTGGCAATGGAGCAAAGGGCCCTAGTGCATGCAAGAAAATGGGCACTTAAAATGCTGTATGAGACGTAAAGTACAGCGATAATCCGGCTCATGGGGCTCCTCAAGCCTCTGGACCCTTGTGCTACTGCACCCTCTACATCACTGACAGCTACGCCCCTGTGTTTCAGACATTTTTGGTCCTTTAACAATTTCCCAGTCTGGGAGCACGGTGCCTGTGACTCACTCCAACACAGAGTTGTGGTGCTACTTCCGAATGCAGAATCTGTCCAACTTGCTAACAAGGTCTCTGCTAGTCACGTGTGTAGAGGGAACCAGGCGAGTCTGGTTCTATCAATTAAAAGCCTAATTTTCAGACTGACTACTGTTTCAGACGATTGGTTCAGAAGTGAGTGGCTGACGACTGTCAACTTTTAGCTGTAAAGAATCATCTTTACGTAAGTTTAGGCACTAAAGAAACCTCATTCGTTCAGGGCCAATGATGTGGCAGTGTATTAAGTAATACATGATCTTGTTTTATTTTTGTCAAAGATTATTGCCTCGTGCATTATGAGTGAGGGTCAATGAACAATCTGGAGAAGGGAGGATCTGAGATATTGACTGGGAGGGCGGACTCTGGCCACAAGCACTGAATGTGCTCACCACAGCGGCCAGTGCTTCATTTGCAAAAGAATACATGCTGAGGCTCAAAGTTTTGTTCAGAGTCCCGTGGCCTGCACTACGAATATCAGATGTTCTGAATTCCAAGGTTGTCTTGTCTTGATTTCAACTCATGCCTCTTTAATCCACCACCAGGCACTCCCTGCTGTTTTATCTCTTTTTCATCCCTGCTTTCTCTCTTTGACATTGTTTTTCCATTTTTCTCTTCATCATTATTTTCCCCTTTTGTGAGTTTCTTAGTCCTTCTCTGGATCAAGGTCTGTGGAGGAAAAATAAGCACCAGTCCCCATAAATGAGTGCAGGTGGGCCCCACCTGCAACCACCAGCTCAAATTAAGCACTGTGTGAAGAGCTCATCTGAGTCCATCCCTCATCATTGATTCAAGCTCACTCTCAGTCCGGGACAACAATACTCTCCACAGGTTCATGTTCAGAAGCACACTTGTTTGGTGGCTCACAAATGACTTCCGATGATTACAAAAGTCACCAGAGCACTTTCATTTACCTCGCTGAATTTTATGCGCAGTTTGTTCCTTAGTGTAACTACGTTTAACAGCACCCTACTCTCACACTAATATTAAGCAAAGTCGAGCAACCGAATTATCATAAGTACAGACAGCGGCCATATGTGTTACCATCAGCCAGTTGTGGCGTTTTCGCTGACCCAAGAACTTGCAATGGTAATAAGTAAAACTATATCACACAGAATGCATCAATAGAATGGCTAAAAAGGCAGTATTTACTGACAGGTTCACACAATTAGGACACTCGACAGCTATGACAGACAACACCTTGTTGTGACTCAAAGCTGCTGCAGTAGCAGCTGGCACCTTTTTTAGGTCTCGGCTCGAAGGCTGCGCTTGCGCAGTCTCGATCCGAGATTTAATGACTTGGAGAAGAGGGGCTTGAACCCGCCCCTCTTCTCCCCTGTTCTCCATTGGCTAGCCTCTTCAATGCTGGCCAGCCATTGGAGAAGAGGTCCCGTCACTCCGATCAGGCCCCGTCCTTTTCGGATCGGGGGGCGTGTTTTTTGCAGAAAGTCTAATTATCTCCTCCAGCCAATGGCAAGAGGAGATAACAGCAAAACACGCCCCTGAATCCGAAATCGCCGCTGCCTTTCTCCGAGGCATTTCTGCTCTGCCTCGGAGAAAGGCAGTAGTGTGCTTGCAGTGGAGAAGTCTTTTGAATTTGGATACCATTAGTTCGAGTTCGCCGCAGACCACAAAAGTGAGTAAAATTATTTTAAACACGTGTTTTAGAAAAAATAATATCAAAGAGTGCAGTATTTAAGAATGCTAAATATTAAAGAGATGTTGTCGTCAGCGTCGAGTGAATGGCAAAGATGTGTATATGTAGTCGGAGGAGGGGTGGGCAGACTCCAGCTCTGTCTTTGAAGGGTGAGACACGCTCCCTTGCTCCGTGCTCTCGCTTCACAGGGCCTGCTCCGGAGTGAGAAGAGGGCCTCGAGCTCCAGCCGCGGTCCTCTCCGTCCGGTGTCACCGAATTCCCTAAATAGGAGAAGAGACGGGCGGGGGAGGGCGCGAGATAGCGGAAGAGCACACCCTGCGGCCCCATGTTTGGGCTGCGCCGCTACCCTCCTGCGCACTTTCTCTCTCTCTGCCGGGATCCCTGCGTGGTCTCCGGAGAGCAGGGTATCTGTTTAGATTCGAGCTCTAAATTTAGCCCTGATTGCCTGTTGTTCGCTCCCCTCCCACATCCTCCTGCTGTTGTGCCGTTTGTTAGGTCACTCCCTGGCCTCTGTTGATGCTCTCAGCTGGGGCTGGACTGTCCCACTGCGGACTCTTGTGCAAGGGGGGCTGTGCGAAGGAGGGTAAGGGGCTGTGGGTGGGAGGTCAAGGAGGGGTGCAAGGACTGCTCTGGCGGACGACCCTCACCTGCTGCGAAGATGGAGGTAAAGTGCCTTTTCCTCTTGAAAATGTATTATGTCGGCCCTTCACTAAAAGCATGCGTTCTGGCGTCACAGAGCAGAGCTGTAATACTTGTGTTTCTTTCGTCGACACCACCACAAACGCACTGGTTTTGAGAATAGTTTGCATCTCGAACGTATTCAAGTTATCATCATCCGACGGATGAACCGCTGAGCCAGCACTACTGAGATTTACACTAAAGCTGAGCTAATTGCAATTTACTTTTGAGTGAGCAAAGCGTCTACGGTGCCTACCGCATACGGATTTAACTCTATGCGCTGAAGTGCATCGCGGACGCGTAGAACGATGTGGACTGCTACGGGTAGGGTGACCACATGGCCCCATCGCCCTTATTTTCATTTCCTGGCCTTTGCTTTTACATATCATTGTTATCAGGGGTGGTGGTCCCGTTAAAATGAACCAAGACTACAACTCCCAAGATGCACTGGTAAAAGAAAAGGCCACGAATGGGAAAGTGATATTCCGGTGACATGGAACTATCTTGGGTGTGAGGGCAAGGATGGCACTCTACTGGTCACGGAAGAAGACCCTCCCCTTGGTTGCAGGAGTTCAAATGGTTTCTGGGCGCTACTGGTTTCGACATCGGGGGCTTGGGTGGCCGTTGTTTATTTAGCATGGCCAATGAAGCGCTTTGCGCAGGGCAGAGGGTACTCTAAGCCCATTTACAAGAGCTCACGGGGTGCAGTCGTGCTGTTAACAGAGAAATGCGAACATTTCACAGCAGAGCAGCTACCAGGGGGTGGGAGATGAGGGGGTTTTCTTGATTTCTCTTCTTAATGTCCTGTTTAGAGGATTATTTTTCTAGCACAGAAACAAGAACGGTGAAGATAGTGACGCATTAGGTATATATTTTACGCCCGGAAGTAAACATCCAAACTTCTGGTGCAACTTTTCAAGTGGGGTCAGTGGGCTCAGCGCCTGCTGCGGAGATTGGTGTGTATGTTGAGGGGCAGAGGTCCGAACTTCATAAGGCCTACTCAGCCTTTCATCTTTCTAAGGTTGATAGTGTGCAATACACAGCTGTATAATGACAGCAGGTAGTCTGTAAACTCCAATCAACAATCAGTGTGACGTGAATCGTCACAAGCCTTGCAAAGGGCCAGATATGTACACAGAGTGTACCAGCTGCATGGGATCACACTTGTATGCTTGTGATTGGGAGGGTTTGGGGAATAGAAGCACAGGACCATACCGTGATTTGCCCAGGATCACAGGATGTAGTCGAGGGGTGGGGGTGAAGCAGAAGCCGTCCTTATGTAATATTTGTTCTCCAAAGGGGGCATTAGCAGTGACCACAACCCCACGAGACTACGTCCAGCTTCTCCCTCTTTGCTTATCTTTAAATAATGTTTGGAACATTATATACACTTCGTAAAAACAAACTTCTGGTTGTTTTGCAAAGGTGTGTGGATGTCACGGAAAATCTACGTTTTTTCAGTAGCCTTCGAAGAGGGCTTTGTAGCCTGTAAAGCTGTCACCTTTGCATTTGTTTTCAACTGTTCTAGTAGCGGGTATCAAAACCTGAAGCATCCGAAACAAGCATTTACAACATCTCTCTCTCTCACAAAAATAAGACTTATTTTTGTGAGAGAGAGACAGAGATTTTTTAAAAACACAAATAATGTCATGAGCAATGCCAATAGCTCTAACTTTAACAATGCCGAGACCATTGCATTGTAAATGCTTGTTTATTGCAGGAAGTGCCAGCTTTTGGCAGAAGACTTTGGATCAATCAATATAATTTCGAAGCAAATGTATTCCTTACTGTAGGTAGTGTTTGAAATTGTTTCAAAACTAGACATTTCATCTTTTTGGGGCATTTAAAAAACTTGTCTGATAATTTTTGGGTTGAAAATGTCATTTAGTGAATGTTAAAATAATACAATTTTACTCACTACTACAATGCATGGCAGTAACCATGTCTCTGTAGATGTCTGGGAGATACAGAAAATTAAATTGATTGTGATGTCTTGCAGGACAAGTCATAAATTATTGCCACAAAGTGTGCAGCATTGTAGTGAGTATTCTATATTTGTTGTATTTTCTGCACTAGATTTCAGGACCTGGTATCCTGTCGTTTAGTAGACTTTTAGGGGCATATGCGACTTTTTGAGGGCATGCTAGCTTACGTGCACCCAGGCATTTAATAATAGAGTGGCATCTGCACCTTTGAGTGAGAAACAGCATGCATACTATGATGCCTCACGCAAATGCAGTGGCAGTTACTTACAAGGTAGCAAAGTAGTCACATATCGCCATCTTGGCTTTGCAAATCACACACCAAGTAACTAAGGGGCATATTTTCAAGAAACGGCGTTAAAATTATCGCCGCTTTAGCGGCAGAAGAAAACTGCCGCTAAAGCGGTGATAATGAGCTTGATAATATGCCCTTGAGAATTCCTATAGAAGCCCATGTTCTGGTGTCAACACGGCCTTCTATTGGAATTCTCTGTGGCATATTATCAAGCCCATTATCGCCGCTTTAGCGGCAGTTTCCTGCCGCTAAAGCAGCGATAATTTTAACGCCGTGCTTGATAATGTGCCCCCCAATCTCTATTACATTGACGCAACCCCTGAGCAACCACATGTTTGAAATAACAATATATAAGTACAGAAGAGTTTTTATGTTCTTTATTTTGTTATTTTGCTTCTTCTTCACATTTCATTAGATGGTCTTAATACATTCTGTAGTCACTCCGGTAACTTCAGTAGCCAACACGTGTTTCGCCATCAGGTACTCTCACCAATAATTCTGTTTTTGGGAAGACTTGGAACGTTGATACTACCTCACTACCAAGACTACCAGCCTATGTTATTATTTTTACAACCTATTATACCCTTTAATTTGCCAACTACCTAACTATTCTTCAATAGCGGAACTACTGTCTCTCTTATTGATGGTTTGAATCCACTGTGTTCTTTTTATTGTTTTCCATTGTGGTTTTCTTCTATTGGCTGTGACTGTAATTATTATCTGTTTTACTTATTGCTCACTATTTATTGCCTGTATCGCCCTTGGTTTTTCACTAAATCCTCAATGTCCAGGCCCCTTACTATGTTCCCCTGACCCCAGCCTGCTCTCTTCTAATCAAAATGTGTTTACTTCCGCTTGCTCTCACTCTTTGTAATTAGTCCCCCTGCGTTACTCTGATTAGTACTCTTTCTAACCCTCTTTTTTTTACACCTTTTCTCTTGCACCCTATTGCGGCCCTCCCCCCACTACTGGCTCTGGTTCTAATTGCTCACCTGCACCCTGCTCCTACTCTGACCCTCACACCTCTCTATGTTCCATACCTAGTCCTCCCCTCCTTCCTCCTTCCCCCTCACCTTGCCTCCTTAACCTAATCGCCATGCCCCCCCTCACACATCCCTGCAACACAACAGACTACAGACTCAATCCACAGGACTCACCCATCACTAGACATGGCCCGAACTCAAGGTCCATCCTCTACCCCCCTAATCTCTCCAAAAATGCCAAGAAAAACTTCAAAGACAAACTACTTATTGGGCACCATGAAACTCTTTTTGTCGATAACTACTTTAGCCTCTCCTCCTTAATAAAAACCAACTATATTTTTTACTCAAAACATCCCTCCAAATGGGAAAGCATCTTCCTCCACCACCTCCCCATCACTAAATTGTGTAAAATCCCATATGGTTTTAAATTGTCCACCTCCCCTTCTTATACATTCCCTGGCGAAATAGACATCTCTATTTTCAAATCCGGTAACATCCTCATCCAAGCTTCTGAAAATCATCTCACTATCTTTGAACAACATTTCAGCACCTTTTCCTACTTCTTATCCATCCCACCTCCTAACTCTTCACCATCTCAACAGACTGACACCCTCTCACACCCTTCCTTGTTCCCAACCCCTCACCCCACCAACACTTCCACTACGTACGATGATGTCTCACAAACCCAACTATCCATCCCTCCTCCTAACTCTTTACCCTCTCAACTGACTGACCCCCCTCCCACCCTCCCCTTCCTTGTCCTCAACCCCTCACCCTTCAGACACCTCAACCATGTACGATGACTCTCAAACCAAATCCTCCAATATACCCCCTTTGCTAGCACCCCTCCCTCATCTGGACACCTCAACAACTTGCCCAGCCTCCCAAACCCTTCATCTCCCTATTGACTTCTCACCACCCACCACTAGACACCCCCCTACCTCAATGCCCCCTCCCAGCACCTCGCCGCAGTGCCTATCATTCGACTGCTGATCCCAACTTCACCTCCCCCTAACTGCCTTCCCTCCCTTAGCCAGGTCGTTATTTCCCCTTCCCCCCTCTTGACCCCTTTCCATCTCAGAGCACCGATTACGACTCTTTGCACTCCACTTCTGTCCACACTGACCTCTCTTCGTCCACCAATCTGAAAACACCCCTCCATCCCCCTCCCGGCATCCCAACCCTCACACTCCACAGACCGCTCCCCCCAGACAAATCTGATCCTACTCCTCTCCCCAACCCCTTCTCTCCCCCAGCCCCTACCACTCCATTAACTCAGACTCTATCCAACATTGAAAGTTCTCTCCTTTCCCTGTCATCTGAACTCTCCCAGGTCAGGAATGATCTTAACCTGTCGTACGAACTTGCTCAACTCATGAAAGATTTGAACTCCCTCTCCTCTGAAATCCGCCTTAACCACGTGATCTCTCCAAGCCATGACTCACTTAACACCTCCAAATCTCAACATTGGAGATCCTTCCCCCGCTGCAACTGTTCCCATAGGCCCTCCCGTACCGCGAACCATCTCTCCTCCTCAAACCTCCTCGACCTCTGTTACTCTTACCTCCCTAACTATCCAACTGACCACCCCATCCCCCACTCTACCATCCCTGTGATCCTGGGGACGAGTAGAATCCCTTCATCCCCCATCTCCCCTAGACCCCCAACACAACTTACCACTATCCAAACATGCTCTCACTCCACAAACAACCCGATACCCCTCGCATGCATGCTAGTCAACTGTCGCTCAGCTGTACAGCATGCGACTGAAATAGCTGAAACCATCCTCAGCGAAGATATTGACATTGCCTTTCTCACGGAAACTTGGCTCAATGACAACTCTACTTCTATCCTTGACCTACTTTCCCCCCAGGTTACGCCATACTCAGAAAAGATGGACACAATAGAATTGGAGGTGGTCTAGCCATCATCTTTGAAAACAAACTCCAACTCTCGCTTGTTAAAAACACTGACCCCATCACCTTCGAATACCTCGGAGCTGAACTTAAAATCCAGGGAGCCCCTCCTATTCGCCTACATAATATTTATCATTCTCCTGACAAATCACTTCCCTTCACTGAGGAACTCTCCGACCTCCTCTCCCAATCCTCACTCTCCAACTCAAAAAATCTCTTCCTTGGAGACTTCAACCTCCAATGGAATGACAGCAAAGACCCTGCAGTTAATCACCTCTTGAATCTACTGGAGATCAATGACCTTAAACAAATCTGTCACTCTCCAACCCACTCCAAAGGGGCCACTCTCTATGCCTTCATCACTAACGATTATTTGGCCTCCCTTGCTAACATCATCCCGATCAATTGGTCCGACCATCACCTCATCCTCTTCATGGTCAACACCATGACCCCACCCATCCACCCCAAAAGCATTAAACTCAAGAAACTGACCAGAAACTTTCCTCTTATCCCCCCTGGCGAACTCGAAACGAAAATCAAAACTCAACTCCTGCTAGCTCCCTCCTCCCAAAATGCTAACGCCCTCACCGAACACTATAATAAATCAGTTACTGAGGTCCTAGACCAAGTGGCCCCCCCAAAACTTAAAAACCCAAAGAAACATACCTTCCAAATCCTGGTTCAACTCTGATCTCAACAATGAAAAGCGCTCTCTTAGACAATCTGAAAGAACATGGAGGCAACATCCGTCCCCCTCTCATCTAGCCCTCCTCCGATCTGCTAGGTCCACCTACAAGAACACATCCTCAACGAAAAGTCCGCCTTCATCTGCACACAGCTTGATAGGGCCAAAAATAGACCTAGAGAACTATTCAGCATCGTCAAAAACTAAACATCCTCTGCCCCCCAAAAGCTGACGGCCTCTAATGAGAAATGCGAAGAAATTGCTAAGTTCTTCTCTCATAAAATCACCAAAAATAGACCAATCATTCATCTTAAATCCGCTCTCTTCTTACTCACTACCTTCTTATAACATTTCTCCAGAATCTCCATCCCTTTCAAATCCTCCCCTGTTCCTGCCCATGTCCCGTCCGTTTCCTTTCCACTGGAATCCAACCCTTCTCTCCCCCAGCAACATAAAAACAATGCTTCCTGGCATAATTTTCACCCTGTCACCGAACACGAAGTCTAAAACATCATCGCTAAGCTAAAACCATCCTCCCACACCAAAGACCCTCTGCCCCCTAACCTTGTCCAAGACCTTAAACATATCATTGCCCCTTTTTGGATCACCACTTTTAACTCCTCCCTGGCCGTGGGATGTGTTCCCGCCTCCCTACAACTGGGTCAAATCACACCCATCCCCAAAAATCCTAAGGCAGATCCCAACGACCCAAATAACCTCCGCCCCATCTCTAACCTCCCTCTTCTCTCCAAAGCCCTAAAAAATGCACCCTGCTCCAACTAGATAACCACATCAACACCTTCGACCTCTTTGACTCACTGCAATCTGGTTTCAGAAAAGGATGCAGCACAGAATCTGCCATGCTCAAGATAGTGGACGACATACATCATTCACTCAACAAAGATGAGTCATGCCTTCTCATTCTCCTCGACCTATCCGCTGCTTTTGATACTGTTAACCACACTGCCTTACTAAACACCCTTAAAGTCCGCTTTGGCATCAATGTCCTGTCCACAACTGGTTCACCTCCTTTCTCCAACACAGAACCCAACAAATCAAAATCGAGAACTGCCTCTTCAACCCACTCCGATCCCTCTCGGTGTCCCCCAGGGATCCATTCTCTATCCTGCTCTCTTCAACCCCTTCATTGAACCCCTCACCCTCATCCTCAAACAAGCAGGAATCAATTACCACCTTTATGCCGACGACACGCAACTTTACTATAAGATTAAATCCCACTCTGATATCCTCCACTTAAATGACACCCTGACCAAGATCCAATCATGGTTTCACCATAATCATCTCAAACTTAAGCATAAAAAAAACGAAATCATTCTCTTCACTCCTAAAAACAACCTACTCTCCATACAAGACTGGATCGCTGATCTTAATGCTATCAACTGCTCTCTCACCACTTCTAATTCAGTTAAGCCTCTTGGTATCACCATTGATAATAGCCTTGCCCTCACCTCCCACATAAAAACCTCAGCAAAAGGAGCACTCTCCGTCATCTCAAGAAAATTAAACCCTTCATCCCAGCTGATGACTTTAAAACCATTGTCCAATCGCTGGTCTTGTCGAGAATTGACTATGGTAACGCTATCCTCGATGGGACACCGAAAGTCCACCTTGCTCCACTCAAATCGGTGCTCAACCTAGCTGTTAGACTCATCTCTGACTACAAACATTTCGACCACATCTCCCCCGCCCTGAAAACCCTCAAATGGCTACCCATCGAAGGCAGATCCACTTATAAAATTGCATGTATCACGCACATAGCCCTTCACCAAACACCCCACTCTACCTCTCAGACAAACTCCACAAAGCAGACTGCGCCCGACCGACGAGGAACACCAACGCCCTCATTCTTATCCCCCCCTGTTAAAGAAGAAATGCACACAAGTTTGCTCCTTCTCGGGAAACGCTCCCTCCATCTGGAATTCCCTGCGTAAAGACCTATGCTGTAACCCCTCCTACTTCAACTTCAAAAAAGAACTCAAATCATACCACCTCAACAAATACTGGTGTCCATAATTCCTACCTCTGACACTGTTCTCATGCTCGGCGCCCCCGTCAGGGTCCCCTCTATCTTCCCTCCAATTCTATCCTCTCCACCCTCTCCCTCCAAACGCCCCTCCCTCACGCTACTCTTTCCCCACTAACACCCCTCCCTGTTCTCTGTATTTACACATGACCTCTAGCCCCACGCACGACCTCCCACTGATTTTCTACTCCCCTAAGTCCTACTTTCTTTGTCTCCCTCCTATCTCTTCTCTTTCACCCTCTCCCACCTACCCTAGCCTAAGTTCGAACCATCCAAGTTACCTAATAGAGTTTTTTTTGTAAATAGCATTCGTATTTAAATGCTTTCTTGGTTACATTGGTTCCTATTGCAATGTTTGTGATCAAGTGTTTTTATATACTGTAACTCCTCGCATTCCTGTAAAGCGCTCTGATACCTCTGGGTCTAGCCAGTGCTATAGAAAACCTTTAAAATAAATAAAATTAAAATAAATAAACGTACATGAACCTTTGACTTCATCAGGGCTGTTCTCAAGGATAACATATGGAGAGTACTCCAACGGTGCGTGTGCATCACACCAGTTCTCTCCGATTTGATGTGAGCTCAAGACACAGGCTATTGATACCCTGGCAATAAGGATTTTACGACACTGAAGAGGAGGAGCTTTACGAATACATTATTGATCTACGGAGAATCATGGGATTGATTTATACTTTACAACAATACGGTGTTACAGTATGTTATACTGTCCATATGTATATTAAGGCACATATCACAAAGCAATTCACAGGTGCTAATATAGATATTCTTGGATGTACACACACTCATGTGTTCACACACATGGAAACAAATCCAAAACAAACAAATTTGGAAGCTAAATTACAGTTTTCCCAGTGGCATATAATGGTAAATCATTTAGGATATGTCGGTTTATTCTAACAACATAAACGTTTCTCCTTGAAAACTGCATACTTTCCCACAGAATTGCATTAAAAATAGCCAGATGACAGTTCAGTGAGACATTTAATTTATTGTGCCCAGTATTAGTTGTGCCCAGACAGTGATAACTGTCGCATTGACATAGTCTATAAATACAATGGTATGGCAAGGTCGGAAAAGTGTTCAGTAAACACTGACTTTCCTATTAAAGGGAAGTTGATAAGCTTGTGGACAAGGGCACACACATAACACGGCCCAACTGACATTGGGGTCACGTCTGCTGTTAACAACAAATAAACGCTTACGATATACATAAAAGTACTCTCTAATGGTACCCACTAAGTACTCCACATGAGGCCCCCACACCCATTACAGCAACAAAGAAAATTTCTGGCTACATTTTGCAACCTCCAGAGTGCAAGCATTTCCTGTGGCCAATCTACAGGGCAAACACTCAAATAATGTATATACACTGCACACACTCACACAAAACATTGTATCAAACACACATAATAGGCAAAGATGCCTCTCAACTAAACACTCAAGGCACAATTAACAACCTACAACCATGCGACCACAGCTGAGAAAAATCCTTTGGTGTATGCGCGCGCGCGCGCGCACACACACAGACACACACACAGGCACACAAACACACACACATTCATGCCCATAAAGTTCTACACAGATCCACAACAGAATAAAAGAAATCAATAGCCAATATAAATCATAATTTAAAAAGAATATTAGTAAGTTCTACAATTGCAGGCATATTCACATTTAATTCACCTCTAAACATTATAATGCAGAGCCTAACACAATGCCACAGACCGCTGTGATTCTGGTCAACCAGAGTCTCAGATGTATACAGAACACCCGGATTCCAAAAGAAATGTGGTACCCTAGAAATTAGAACTGTGCAACAACTTGCACGTAACATTATGTAGCAACAGTATATAACCAAGCAATATGTGTTTGAGAACTATAAATATATACCAGGCTAATTTCATCCCTCTACTCTCCCTTCTAAACTGTCGATTCCATATATATGACAGACCGGTAAAGTATTTGAATAATAGTTCGTAATACCAGCCAATTAAAATCGGATTCATTTGATGTATTCTTGATAAATCACATATGGTTGGACCCAATAAGCATTTCCATAGGATCCATCTAATCTCCAATGTACATAATGAATTACTTCTGAATGCACACTACAAACACTGTCTTAAGAACTGTAAAACGGTATACTGCCCTACCTATCCACCTGTGATTAGGCTACATAACTATCAACTGTAGAAAATTCCAGCTCCAGATGTTCCTGTCATGTTCTGTTAAGTCAGTAGCCTCAATTTATATAATAAATCAGGTCTATAAATTAGTGCCCAAAATCATTTTAGATTACTCCTCCTACACCTTCCCAGAGAGACATTCCACATAAAAACATTAAATAAATACTTGGATTCCACAATGACCATACAATATCTCCAACAGTAAGTTAAACAGAGACATTCATCCTAGAACTAACACCTTTGACACATACACACAAATATACACACAACTACTGACAAAAAGACACACAAGAACAGGCACACACACAGAGGTTAACTTAGAACAAAAACACCATATGCAAATGGGCTAGTAATGCCTATTGACAGATGTCTTACAGCAATTTCCACGCAACATCGCCCACTACACAACACCTTTCCAATTACACCGCAGTTTTGCCATTCACAAACAGAACACTGGACATAGCCCCGACACGCTCATGTGCACAACATGGCACCAAAGCCATATATTTGACAGTGTTGCCAATTCAACAGCATGTTCCCACATGTCAGAGAACCATTCATATATGTTAGCTAAAACAAACACCTCCCCAGGATAGCACCATATCACAGCAATATACCTGGTGGGTGAAGGCTGTCTAGAAAGCTATCAGAACTGCTCAGATAATGGCTAACTGACCACCCAGCTAAAGAAAAAGGGCAAAGTCCTTCGGCACACCCAACCATACACAGACCACTCCACAAAGACCTGTACCTGGATCAAACTCATGAAAATGTCACATTAATCTTAACAAACCATTGCCAAAATAGATATTTAACAAATTAGATCTAATCAAACACAAATGGACAATTAAGTTCTATTGATTGGCAGAAAAGTTAAAACAATATGAACAGGGGACTCAGATGCCGAAAGGGCTATCTGGACAGGCTAATGGAAAAAGGTGCAATATACATACTTATTACATATAACGTCACATAAAATAAGATAACATGAAGTGTTGTTTTCAACAACTTTAAGCCAGATTGATTGATCGATCCATCTTTCGTCATGGTTAGTGCCATTGGAATTCAGGGCCTGTAGGTTGTGTCCTACTCTGATTGCCCTCTTTAGGTCTCCTTGTTTGGCTTATAATAAAGACATCGGGTAAGCGGTATATAAAACAAGCATTGGCATAGCCAATAGGTCTCGCCTTTGGGACCTTATAAGTGTTTAGCCATGCAACAGTTGCATAACTAAATACTTATAAGGTCCCAAAAGCGAGACCTATTGGCTATGCAAAGCGGCTGTGCGGCCGCGAAAGTGATCGCGATCGCGATCACGATCAAACATCAAAGCGGCCGTGCGGCCGCTAAACCGAAAGTAATGGCGGTAAAGCACATGCACTGTGGCTCTAGGCTGGCCTGGTAGCACTGTTTGGAGCCCTCTCAATAAGTCTCGCCAGACCAGCGCATGCGCTGGGTCAGGCGAGACCTAAAAAACCTCGAAAGCTCAGTTCAGCACAGCAGAGCTGCCTGACCTACTCAGATGTGTGGAGTTTCACTACTTAGGTCCAAAATGGGGCTCTGTCCTAGGTGCGACGCGATTGACAGCACGTGACCATCCCGTTCCACTGCTCACGTAATACAGGCAGGAGCCAGGAGGGGCGCGCAGCTCTGTTGCCGCAGTGGGCACTCGAGTTTCTAGATGATGCAGCTGTCAGCACTGATGGAAAAGTCATTGTGAAACCAAAGATTGTTGCGCTATATTATTTCTGTCAATTTTACAGAGGAAACCCAGTGACATTAACTGGCCAACCTTTCTTAAGAAAGATCAGTACAGGAACACCTTGCAAACTTTTTCCCCATAAAGATTCATAACTTTTAGCGAAAACCACGTTTAGGTTGGGCTCACGTGACCCGGCCCCATCTACAGCCCACCACCAAATACACCTTCTGAAATGAATACACGCCGGCGCTTTAAGGCAAAGGGCAGTCTACACGATATTCCAGTATTGCTGCAGTAGGATGACGCAACAGCGCTCGGCGTCTATAATGGGCTGCGAGCCCGTGTCTAAGAAATGTCTAACTTTCTGAAATGGATGGGCTTCACTCTATTGGCCCAGGCCAGGTGACATCAATCTCTGCATCAGAGTGCATGCCTGTCGCATTGCCACACAACGTTCAGTAAAAATGTGACAAGGTTGGTGTGTGTGCAGGCAGGGCACTCAGTGGGAAAAAAGCTTCAGGGACTTTCTCTGCTCAAAGTTCAGTTTTTCATTCAAGGCTTGGCGCTGTCCCTCGACATTTTGCGACACTCAGCCGGGTTCGCCTGGGCAAGGAGCCATGTCGCCGTGCGGGAGTTGCCTCAGCTCGGAAAGACTCCGTTACTTCAGACTTTCCAAGGCGTTCTTTCCGTTCAGAAGCGGGTCCTCAAAGAGGCGCTTTCCTCGTGGTGAACTCATCTTTTCCTCGGGCTCAGAGCAGCTCCTTTATGCGGTGTCCTGAGGGGGGTACGTGCCCTTGGCTTCCGGCCTCACTGTTCCAGACGTACGATTTCACCCGCCTTCTGCCCATTCAATAGGAAATGAATTTGCAAAGCAAAACATCGGAATAACTCATTTCCATAGCGCTTGTTGCCCATAGCTCATAGCACAGTAAACAGTGTGCAGCGTCACCCAGCTTTTGTCCTCATGAACATTAAGGATGGAATCAACCATAATGTGATTTATAATTGTGGCTTGGCACTCTCCATAGCTGCCAAGTTTTCAATGTGTTTATGTGTGGCATTTCAATGCACTGTGTGTGGCACTTGGAGTGACACTTCCTCGCAAGTAGAACAAGGCAGTATTGTTCATGGAATGAGGTAAACGTCTGATATCATCTGCCTTTATGGAAATATGATGTTCTAGAAACCGACTTAAAAGAGCCAAGGGGCCAACTCCACAGCCTTGATGCAAAACTGAACAAAAGCCATTCCCAGGCCACAGGACAGTCCACCCGAAGGATGCCAAGGGACAGGCGCGCCAGCATCGGGCATCATTGGAAAACACCTCTCAACTTATCTCAGCCCACAAACTCTACACACACCCCAGTATTTATCTTACAAACGTAGTCATATATTCAATTTATCCTTCAACTGTAGCCAGTGAAGAAGTGCCCATCACTCGGTTCAAGCCCTTGCTCTGCCCTTTGACCCACTAGGGTCTTCTTTGTGCTGTGAAGGGCTGGAGAATGGACAAGGAAGGCAGAGCACAGAACGTAAGCTGGTATCTGTGAGCCTGGTTTACTTCCTGCTGCTTTCACTGTACCTACAGGAATCTTGATTCCTGGACTCCTAAGGGCTAGTACGGCCACCCTGTGTGCCAGTGGCGTCACTAGGGGTGTGTGGATCGCACCGGGTGACACCATCACATGGGGAGACACCGTGACACCAAAATGCAAAATAATGGGACCCCCCACCCCACCCGCGGACCAGCCTGCACGGGGAGCCCCGCGCCAGGAGCCCAGGCAGAGACAGCATGGCATCCATAGGGGACTTCGACCCGGTGACTACCAGCGTGCCGGCCACCAAGATCGAGATCACCGTGTCTTGCAGGTAAGACCCCGGTGCAGCTGAGCCTCACACGCACCCCTGACTCCCCCGTGCAGCGGACCGCTCACACGCAGACCCATTACTCCCCCCAGAAGCCAAGAGCAGGAGGGTGCAAACTTTCGAGCCCCCCTTCCCACTCCACAGGTGGCAAGGGTGGGCGTGTTCAGAGCAGAGGAGAGGGGGCTCACTGTAGGGGGTCTTGTGGGGACTCAATGTAGGGGGTTCCGTGGGGTCAAAATGTACCCCAGAACAGGTACGACTGGGGAGTGCAGAGGTAGGAGGCACAGGAGAAATTTGTAGCTACGTGCTGTTGTAAATTGGCAGCGATTGGCTTAGCATTAGCAGAATCCATCTTGTATTTAGAGGCTATCTTGTCCATTTTGCGGAATCCATTTTGTATTTCTGACAGCCATTTTGTTTGCCATGTGCTCATCATGTGCTTTGTCCTCCCTCAGTGTTGACTGCTCTTGTAATCTGCCTAGAAACGAACTATATTTAGCATCTTCCACCTTTACACATGCCCAGTGAGTTTTTAACTGTCCCTGCAGCCGTTAGTAGTATGTAACTGTCAAGATGTGTTACTAGCATTGGCAAACTGTTAACTCCTCCTACTTGTCGACTGTGCATTTCTATATGACCTTATATGTACATAAAATCTTCTGCTGTACTTGTACCGCCCTCTTTCAAGCCCCTGTGTGGGTATAAAAGGACCATGCTCCTTCTGTTTGGTGTGCTACTTCATTCAATACCGAAGGGTGCTGTGTGACTGTAGTTCCACCTCATGAGGTTTATTAAACTTTGTATTTTCTATTCCAGTTTCTGTGCCAACTTCTTCCTATTGGTCTGAGGACTCTGTGCAGAGAAGGACGAATCCCTTGCACTGGTAGGCCTAGCTGAGGCCCACTTCTACAGTGCCACGAGGAGTGCGAAGGTAGGGACATAGGGGAAGTGCGGGGGTATGGGACACAACGAAAATGTGGAGGTAGGGAGTGCGGAGGCAGGGTACAAGGGAGTGCGAAGGTAGGGGCACAGGGGAGACAAAGGTAGGGGCAGCGGTAGGGGCAGAGCGAAGTGCGGAGGTACGAGGCAGAGGGGTGTATGGAGGTACGGGGCACAGAGGAGTGCGGAGGTAGGGGGAGTGTTGAGGTACGGGCACAGGGGGGTGTGGAGGAATGATACGCAGAGGGTGCGTAGGTACGGGTGAGTGCGGAGGTATGTGGCACAGGGAAAATGTGGAGGTACGGGGCACGGAGGAGTGTGTAGGTATGAGACACAGGGGGATGCAGAGGTATTGGACACAGAGGGGCACGGAGTTATGGGGCACAGGGAAGTGAGGTGGTAGAGACAGTGGAGTGCGGAGGTATGAGGTGCATGGGAGTACGGAAGTATGGAATACAGTGAAGTGCAGAGGTATGGGGTACAGAGGGTGCATAGGTATTGGGCACAGGGAAGTGCAGAGGTATGGACTACAGGGGGTGAATGTGTATGGGACACAGGGGGTGCATATGTATGGGGCACAGGGTGTATATAGGTACGGGGCACAGGGGGTGCAAATGTATGGGGCACAGGAGGTGCATAGGTATGGGGCATAAGGGACTGCGGCGGTATGGGCCACAGGGGGTGCATATGTGTGGGGCACAGGGGGTGCATATGTATGGGGCACAAGGGACTGCAGAGGTATGGGCCACAGGGGGTGCATATGTGTGGGGCACAGGGCGTGCATAGGTATGGGGCACAGGGAGGGCAGAGCTATAGGGCACAGGGGGTCCATAGGTATGAGACACGAGGTTGCGTAGGTATGACACACAGGGGTGCAGAGGTATGCAATACAGGGGTGCACAGGAGTATGGGGCACAGGGGGTGCGTGAAACGGGCGTGCGGAGGTATGGGTCACAGCCTGGGGGAGTACAGGGTGCGAAGGTATGGGGATAACGAGGTACACGGGGTGTGCAGGCGGAGTAGTGGGCGAGTAAAAGGCAGCACATGTGAGTCGTGACAGACAGAGGCCGTGTATAGGGGTGCTTTCAGGCGAAATGGGGGAAAAAACGAGGTACAACGGAATGCTGAGACTGTACCGGTGTACGCAGACGTGCACTGTATGGGTTTACATACGTGCCCTGGACTTGTACCGGTGTACACAGACGTGCACTTTTGCTGGTACTCAAACGTGCACTTGTATCGATGTACACAGACGTGGACACGTGCTGGTGTACACACACGTGCTCTGTACGGATATCCACAGTGAGCCTCTGCTTTAAATCGCTACATAAATCAGGGGGAACCCGTTACCCGGCCAAGATTATTGTCCAATTAGCTATACGACGTCGGTGTCCGGACGTCGACGACGTTTGAAATGTCACTCACGTGGCTCCCGGACCCGCCGTTTTCATCAGCCCACTGCCCACGCCCACTAGACATGCTTAAAAACACGCTTTGCACTGGCGGACTCGGAGGAGGTCCATCATGGGGTAAGTCGTGAGGGGGTGACACCATGAGTTACCGCACTGGGTGACACCAACCCTAGTGACGCCGCTGCTGTGTGCCATCCCGGAGTTCAGCCAGCTGCGGCCCTTCTGCTCAGCCAACGCCTTCGTTAGATGCCAACAATGATTTTAGTATGTTTGGCGCAGTTTAGACAAATGAGAACTCTAAAGAAATGGATTCACTTTATTAGGAGGGGAAGTAAATGTGAAGCACGTGCTCCCAAAGCATAATATTTTCACTTGCATAGTGTGCACGTTTTTCAAGTTTCAAAAGGTCAAAGAGTAGATGTCACAAGGTCATCAGCAGTGTAGTACACAAGTGCAAAATTCCCTTAACACACACAACCAAACACATGCATAGAGAACATGCATAACAAAAGCACTTTGATAATACCAGAGCCGGATCTTTTTGTGATTTGTCCCCTGCTTATTGTGTGATCCTGGTGATTGGCATCTTTCCTTAAAAATACCTCAACAGGAAGGGGCATACTTTGAACAATTATTTTTAGATTTAGATAGTAAGAAATGTGCTTTGACAAATAACCTAATTTGTATTTCTAAAGTGCTTGCTCACTCCTGGTTCAGAAATAACAGATGTTTATTATTACCCAACACAATGTTACTTATTTTATTAACCTCGGAAGGATGAAAGGTTGAGTGGACCCAGTGGGATTTAAATCTTTAGACCAGGAGCTCAAACACAGATTTGTGGAATGGATGGTGTAGTCCACTGAGCCACAGAGTATGAGAGTGGATTTAAACCAATGGGTGGTTGCATACATTTTAGGGTAAGATTCCCAGGATAGCCTTCCCAGATGTGCTCCAAAGTGGACCCGGAAGCAGAATACGATGCAGTGCCATATAACTGATGTTTTGTGCTACATAAGATAATAAACCATGTGAAGTATTACAAATATCATGCCACTACGTAAAACAGCTATGAATTAGATATTGCTTGTAAATACTTACTTTGATAGCTTTATTTCGGTCAGATGACCATAAAAG
Source organism: Triturus cristatus (assembly GCF_964204655.1). Taxonomy (NCBI): domain Eukaryota; kingdom Metazoa; phylum Chordata; class Amphibia; order Caudata; family Salamandridae; genus Triturus; species Triturus cristatus. The sequence goes on along the minus strand of NC_140590.1, from coordinate 1,009,044,562 downwards.
CACAGGTAAAATATATACAAGCATAAAATACATAAATAATTCAGAATTTGAGATAAAAAGTTATTAAACAGCAGTTATCAAAGTGAAAACAATCAAGAGTACAATATACATATTCAATCTCTGGTAAGAGGTAAAAACATTTATAGGGGTCCTAACGCCTTTAAAATCCGGTTGCGCGTGTGCCAAACATTGGTCAAAAATTTTGCTAATGCAAAAACAATTGGGCCAGAGAGATCAGTTTTTAAGATTCTGTACATTGGTGCGTATTCCCTACAACCCATGTTCCTTATCAACGGGAGGAGCCAGTATTTTCGTGCTATTTTATAGGCAGGGCAGAAAAAAACCACGTGCAAATCAGTTTCTTCCATGGCGTCACAAGCCGGACACTGCTTTAGGGTGGGACCCGATGACCAGGTACTTGTGAAAAATCTGAACGGCAATGTGCCGTATCTCCATTGGAGGAACAGCTTCCTGGTGAGTACGGGGGAGATGGAATCCAGCACCCTCTCCAGTCTATAGACATCCTTGCTCTGCATGAACACAGAAGCTAGGGACCCTTCTGCCTGGGTAGCTTGAGCCCTGTCTAGTTTATATTCATGGTAAACCTTAGCCAGGGACCTTTTGGATATTTTCGGTGCGGCTCTCGCCGGGTCATTCCATAGGTCGGGGAGCCCTATTCCCACACAAATGGCTTGGATGTTTTTGACCCAGGGAATACTGAGCGCCATTGGTTCTTTCAAAAGTTCAGCCAATTCCGCCCTATATTCTATGAGATCAATACTGCTCCACAGCCTACGCCAAAGTGCTAGAGGTCTCAGGCTTATTTCGTCAGCTAATGGTCGTAGGCCCAGATCTAGCCTCAAGGGGAGGAGCGGAGTACTGGGAGGGAGTGCGGCTATCTGTCTAATAAACTTGTTTTCCACTAATGACAGACTCTTACAAGATGTGTGGCCCCATATTTCCGCCCCATACATTATTGCTCCCCGAGCCTGGGCTTTATATATCTGGATCAATGCCCCCAATGGACGATATGATGAACCATTCATCATACGAGCAATACCCCCAGTGATCTGCGTGAGTTTGAGGCTTGCCCTGCTCTGGTGGGATCCCCAAGTCATGGTCTCGTTGATAGTCACACCAAGGTATTCAAAGGTAGTCACTCTCTCCAGCCGTCCAACTCCCAATTGCGGATTTGGGCGAAGTTTTTGCCTCGGGTTCAGAACCATATATTTGGTTTTTGCCGCATTAATTTCGAGCCCCCTATCGTTACAGAAGGCCACGAAGGAGTCAAGAATCCTCTGAATACCCATGGGGGTTTTGGATAGCAGCAGGGTGTCGTCCGCAAACATAATTGCGGGCACCCTGCTGCCATTCAATTTCGGGGCGTCAGTGTATTCAGTGGCATTCAAATGGGCGATTACCCCGTTGACAAAGAGGCAGAACAGGGTCGGTGCCAATACACAGCCCTGCCTTACCCCCCGGTCAACGGGGAATCTGTCGGTCAGTTCCCCCGCCCTCCCACACCTCACTCGGGCATAGTTGTTGTGATGCAATCTCTGTAAGATCAAGAGGATGTCCGGGGGGACGCCCATCTCTGCCAAGATGCTCCAAAGTTTCCCCCGGGGCACCAAATCAAAAGCGGCCCGTAAGTCCACAAAAATTGTGTACAAACTACCGCCCTCGATTTTCGCTACCCGCCAGTAGACCAGATTCAATCTAAAATCCTGGTCCACTGTGGATACCCCCCTCCTGAATCCCGCCTGGTAAGGGCTAAGGGCTCCCACCTCCTCAATCCAGTCCTGTAGCCTATTCAACATCACCCTACCAAACAGCTTCTGCGTCACGTCTATCAAGCTGATTGGTCTATAGTTGGCTGGGAGGAGAGGTGAGCCCTTTTTAAAGATGGGGACCACCTCAGCCCCCAGCCAAGTACTAGGGTTCTCCATACCACCAATAACTCCATTGAAGAGGGCGGTAAGATAAGGGGCCCATACAACAGGTTCCTGCTTAAACATATCCCCTGGTAGTCCGTCCAGTCCCGGCGCCTTTCCAGGGGCAAGTCCTGAAATGGCAGCAATCACTTCACCGAGCGTTATCAGCTCCCCTTCATAGTCCGGGAGGCCTACCGCATCAGCAACAGGGGATTCTTCCGAGTCAGGGCTATATAGAGTCTGAAAGTGAGCCTGCCATACCCCAGGAGCAATATTGGGCTCTAGTGCCGATTTTAAGTTCCCCGACCCCCCATTCACAATCCTCCAGAACAACCGATGGTCTTGGGTTGCTAGTGCCTTAGTGAGTTTTTCCCACTGTTCTTCCTCCCATTCTGCCTTAGCGTGGGCAGTGAGTTTCTTATAAACTCGCCTGCTTTGTTTTAGAGTATCCCCACCAGGACCCTCCTTGATTAATTTGAGGAGCTCTGTTTTTGCCCTTCTGCAGGCCAGGTTGTACCATAGTGTTTTTCCTGGACGCCCCCCTTTTGCCTTTCGCGGGCTACAAGTGAGATGGGGTGCCGCAACTTTTATAAGTTCCTCATGGGCTTTGAATAATTTACCCTGGGAGTCTTTGTTGTATGGTTCGGCGTCCAAGCAACCCACAGTTTCCAAAATGGGAATTATCCCATCATAGAGCCTAGGGAGTTTATTCTTGCTCGTGGCCAAGTGCTCCCACCTGATCCTTCTGCGGTTGTTGTCAAGGAGAAGTACAGGGGTATTTTCTACCACATTATTCAGAGGAGCTTGGGGGCCAGGATGGACAAGGTCGAGCTCAAGTGCATTATGGTCACTATCAGACCTTTCCATCACCCTGAAGTCCTGGATTGTCGGCCACTTCACTATTTGAGCCAAGACATAATCCAGGCGGGACTCTCTTCCCAGCCTGTTGTAGGTGGTTTTACTGGGTATGTCAGATTTTATTCGCCCATTACAAGCTCTGAGTCCAAACTTCAGGGTGAGGGCTGTGATTTGCACCGCTAAAGGGGTCCACGCCTTTGGAGGTGGGGCTTCCACCATAGGGACTGCCCATTTAACTTCTTCATCAGATGATAACCCATCCAATAGACCAGGGAGTGGCTCAAAGTGAGAATTAAAATCCCCTCCCACGACATAATATGAGTCACTCGATAGGTCAGTTAGAAAATTGGAGAGTTCATCTATGGTCGGCGATTCCTTTACATTCCCCATTGGCCTGGAATAAATGTTAATAAACACCAGTTTGACTTGGTTGGGCCATAATAGAGAAATTGCAAGGATGTCCTCAGAGTTGGTCGGCATCTGAGTTGCCACACAACCCAGATGGGATGCAACCCAAGTCGTGAGTCCTCCTGACGGCCGGCCTTTGCCCTCCCATCTCGCTGGAATGGAGAATGACATGTAGCCTTGATGGCCATGTTCCTCTCTGGCCCAGGTCTCCTGGAACATACATATGTCCCCCGACTCGATGTAATTTGCCCAGTCCGAGTCCTCCAGTTTGTTAGCGAGGCCAGCGATATTCCAGCAGATTAGCCTCAAAAATCCAGAGGTGTTAGGTGCCGGACCAGGAGAATTAAGAAGTGTAATTCCGGGCTCCACTGAAATCGGGGGTTCTAACGTACTACTAACAGTAGGGGCCGGTAAATCAAAAGGTCTACTGTGGACATTCTCCACCAGTGGTGGGTCGATCGGAGTTCCAAAGGCATTGGGAACATTATGGGCCAATAAATTGTCCAAGACCGCCAGATTGTTCAGTGGCCCATCCAATTTAACAGCAGTCGAGGTAGGTAGCTTGGGAGAACTGCAAACACCGCAATCCAAAGCCATTGGCTTGTGACTAGAGAGTCAATCAACCCCATCCAAACTGTTCAGGCAATTAAAGCGATTAAAATGGAAGTAGGGCCTGTCCTGCACTTGAAGACTTGGACGTTGTACATGATCCTTGTGTCTATGTCTCTGTTCCACCCTCACCCACTCATCTTGTGTCGGAATGTAATGCATATGGGTAGGGGGGAAAAAAAAGGATACTGGCATGGTCTGGATAGTAGAATCCAGTGACCTATTTATTCCTTTGCAAATGTGCCGCACAGTGCCCGGGTCCTTAAAGCTTGTCAGGATACAGTCCCCTATTATTGATTTCCTAGTTTTACCTAACCAGGGGACCCTTCTTACCATAATAATCTCATTGTTAAAATGGGACGGTAGGGGTCGATTCCAATTTAGCCATTTAATGACCTTGTATTTTAGTGATTGGTAATCTTCGTTCTCCCCTAGTCTTAAGCGGGGGACGCCTGCTAGGACCACCGTTAGACTATTAGCCTCTGGCGGCAAGTCTGGTCTCCGTGGACTTGGAGCCGGCCGACCCGGGGAGGGTAGAGGGATACCACCAACTTCTAGATTGCCGTCAATAGTCCCCGAATGGGAACTTTGAGAGGCACTTTGAGGGGCAGAGTACCTTGTCTCTATGGGCCTATTAGATACATTGCAGCGCGGTGCCTGGTCTAAGACAGCCATTAATGGTTGCAAAGGAGGGGCAGTAGTCGCACTCTGGGGGGAAACTTTGTTATTGCCCTTCGTAATTCCTTTTTTAGTAAGGTTTCCTGCGGAGGGATAAGGTCCCGTGTTATTGGATTGCTTACTAACTAAGGTGTTCAGATTAGTAAGAGATGTTTCCAATAAAGTGAGCCTGCTCTCTACTTTTATCAAACTATCGCTAATGGGCTGTAGAAGAGAACGCAGTAGCGATTCTAGGCTCCCTATAGCTGTAAAAGGGTTAAGTGCGTCAGCCACTGGGACGTTTAGAATAGTAGCTCTAGTTGGACTAGGGGCCTTTGAGAGAAGAGCAGTGGGGACAATCTTATTATCCCTCCCAGGTTGGTGTACAAGTGTGTGTTTTTTTCCAAAATCTAGATGTGACGGTTTGGCTTTCCCCCTGCCCCCCATTGACTTTTTACTGCGTTTACTCGGTGGGGGCCTGTGCAACTCTACCTCAACTCTTTGTTTAGGCTTGCTTTTCTTAGCTGCATGCGGAGGTGGGGTTTGAGTAACCAGATTAACAGGGGTAGGACAAGTCCCAGAAGGGGTTATATCTAGAAGTTTTCCAGGGACCAACTCAGGGGAAGTGGGGATATCCCGCAATAAGAGAGGGAAGTCCTCAGGGGTCAGAGGTTTTAGACTAAGTGGGGGCGTGCCATCCTCTTGGGTAATGGGATACGGGATGATCTCTGGCAGGGGCGTATTCTTCATGGAATCAATGGAGCGCCGCCGCTCGGCCCTGCGTTTCTCCAAAGAGTTTTCCTTACCTACATCTTCTTTGGTAGGTTTGAAGTACTTGTCCAACGTCCCTGCGTTGCAGCCCCCTTCCCTGGCAGTAGATTTGCAAAGTCCTGGAGAGGGCATCCTCCTGGGCTGGTTGTGTTTAGGAAGAAAGGGGTATGCCCCGGCCCGGCCTCCTTTGGCCCCTGACGGCCACAGACGGCCCGCCCTTTGCCCGGGCTTAGCCCGGCGCGTCCCGCACGCGTCCCGCGAAGCGGGTCCCTCTGCGATATTATGCGCCTCCTGGCGCTTGCTCCGCGTCACCACGTCGCGCCGCCGCTGGGGCTGCCGGGAATTGCAGTCCCGGGGCGGCGACGCGGAAGATGCTGGTGACCGTTGGACCCTTGGCGGTGGCGGCAATGGCGGCAATGGCGTAGCGTGGCGTGGCTCCGCAGGTAAGTTTGTGGTTAGACTGCTTGTAAATACATTTTGTCTGTGAAGTGGTTTGCAAGATGACTTGCAATAAGTTTGTGGACCTCCAAGGTATGTTTTCACAGAAGAAAGAGTGTTCGAATCATTTATGTACTACAGCGATAAACAGCAGAAGTTTAAACATAGCTGGTGTAACATAAGTAAACCTCTCGCTCTAAAAAGTCAATAAAAAAAATTACAAATCTGCAGATATCTGTATGCCCAGGAAGATTCTATGCATGATTCAGAATTAGATCACCCAGCCTTGCGGACCTTTAAGACGTACCTGAGCAGAATCTCAAAATTGATCAATTATTGATCCCAGAGTGCGCATAAGAATAGATGTCCCTATTTACAACCTCACATTCACTTTATTAATGACCTCTCATCCGCCCTCTCTTCACGAAACTTCCTTTAGACTGCACATATGAAGAATTTGACATCAAGACCCAAGTGTGTGGACATTGTCAAGAAATATCCCTCAAAAATCATTAAATTATCCAAAAGCAGAAATTCACTCGTCCTCCAATCATAACAACGGTGCCTCCACACACGAAACATGCTACTCTCCCCACACTGTGTGTTCAACCTGTCAGGGTACACAGCTGTCCACGCACAAGAACGTAACACCTATCCAAACACGCCATAAAATTGCTTTAAAAAACAAGACTCTGCATTAAGCTCTGTTGTACCTCAAAATTGAACCTAATGCTAATGATCATGCATGAGAGCTCAGGGTTTACTCCATTTGTTGAGCGCTCTCTTGGTCTTCTGCCAGGTCAACACTCATTACATGCATACCCAATATCTGCTGCACCCATCTTCTCAATCATTACACAAGGTAAGAGGAGCGATCATCACAAATTCAGCAGTGGGCGAATATTGCTAGATTTGCAGGGTCTGAGGCACCCAATAGAGGGATCTGTGTCTGGCCCCCATTTTGCAAGTTCTACTCCTTGTGGCCAACTCAGCCTTTCTATACATCATTTAGTTGAGTAGCAATAAAACAACTGTTGTTTAATGCCAGCATGCCCACTGGTGGTAGGCCGCTATTTGAAGCTCATGTTCATCTGCTACAAACCATGTCATTAGTTCCATGTTTTCCCTTTCCTTCTAAAAGTGTAATAACATTAGGATGTCTATAACATTTAGCCAATTTCATCTTCTTTATTAAAAGAAATATGGAAAACAAGGACCAATACAGACCGTTTCTCTCCTTAGTCACTGCAGCCTTTAGAGTTACTACACATACATTGTCTCTATTGGGTTATCATGCTTTGATCTGAATACAATGTAATGCCTGGGCCTTAATTACTAGCCCTGCGGCATTGATGCAAAATGTATTGCACCTGAATAATAACCACCCCCATGAAAATTGTTCTTAACACACTGATTTTGATGCTTCTAGTGCCAAAATCCACATGTCCCTGCCTTCACCCAGGCCTTTTCACACTGTAAATTTCATGAGTTTTGGATCTGTCAAAATGTATTGAGGGGAAAATCTGACTAACTCATAACCCTGTCACCTGTGCAAACAGGTTTGTGTGAATGCCAAAATTTAATAAGGCTCTCGGAAAAGAGCAATTGGAATGACTAATTGGAGTGCGGGGGTAAGAACTGGGACAGTCTCTCGCATATAAGGCCATATCTAAATGACTATATTCTAAATGCGAAGTCCAGCAGCAGTTGCTGTGGTCCAGAAGCACTGGAATCTGAGGCAAGTGAGGTGGATATTTTGTTTCTGCCATACTGGGAGTTCACAAGCTTCATCATTCAATGTGCCCTGGTTGTTTGGCTGTGTGTGTAAGCCACCCTACCAAATAATTTTAGTGTGGAAAGTGCAGATTGTTTCTACTATGAAGGAGCACCAGGAGTGACAGGGGTAAACAGATATCCAAGCTGCTGTACCCCAGGATTCTTGTCATTGGTTTGAAAGAACAATTTTGGTATCTCTGAATGTATGTGTCCTTTGGTCATTGTTTTGATGAGGACAATTGAATGCATCTCATGGAGGCATGGTAGAAACGAATCAGAGTAGACTCATCATGGCCATCTAGTTCCTCCCCTCAGAAGATACCTGAAACAGAAGTCTTTGTCTGCCCTTCACTTTGCCCCTCACTTGTTTACTTACTCCAGCATCCTCAGTTCACTCTTGGAGTGAAAAGATCCTTTCAACCAAGTGCATGAAATGTGGAACCAGAATATCCGAGCTTGAACCAGTGACTTTTCTACCTACATTTTGCCAACTTGTGCGAATGTTCACCGCTTTATTCTCCATGATGCCACCTGCAGTGGCAGAGCATGCTGAATAGTATGGGGGAATTTACAAATATTTGTATAACATGATCAAAAAGAAGGAATTAAAAAAGAAAGTCCACTAATGTGCCGTGAAACACAAGAAAGCAAGTCCACAAATATGTTTTTTAAAACTCAGGCTTCATGAGTCACTCAAATATCATATTTTGCTTCCTCGGGTAATTTTATGATCAGCTAAACTAGTTTGGGGGCATAATGCATCTATAACACAAAGTTCCATTTATAATGCATTTAATTAGCTGTTACCTGTTGATATCCATCCGAAACTTTGATATGGAGATACTTTTAAGGGTGCGTTTTGACAGTCACTCAGGACAGTTACTGTTTGCACAGTTGCCACCCTCTCGACATGTGCCACAATATATTTCCAAGAATGGCGTGTCATCTTTGGCGTGCCAATAAGATTTGCAACCTAAAGTCCAGCTCAACTCAGCTTTAAATGGCCCCTGCTGGAGGTATTATAGAAATCCCCTTTCTGTCACAGCAGGGATTATGCTTTGCTGAGGAGACTAGCAGCAGTCCTTTTCAGACCCACCAACGTTTTATCACACGATTATTAAAGAACCCACTGTGTTCGTTTTTAAAGAAAATGCATTGGTGCTTCCAGTTTTAAACACTTGCACCCACCAAATAAAGGGTTCGATAAAAAATGACACCCAAATCCCCCCACCTCCGGATAGATTTTGGTAGGTCACATCTAATGGTGTTTATTAGAGGGAAATGTGCCGGGTATATATCAGAATTGTTTCCGTAAACACCAAAATCTGTGCGCTATTCACCAATTTAAGCAAAAAACAAGGGTGCTATTTTTTGCATGTGGTAAAAGTCGAACGCCCCTGTATCTTTATCGGGTGTGATAAATACTGCACCTTACCCCAGGCCTGGCCAGGGTTGACTGCGGGAGAGTTCCTTTAGTAGAAACATTTTTAACTGTAGCTGAAATCACAATTAGCATGACAGGGAACTTCCTGTGTCAACTATTTCCAGCTACACTGAAGCATGTGTGGATTTATCCACAGCATATCTTTTTTTGAATATGGCGTTTTATAACTGTATTTTTGAGTATATTTCTATAAGATGTATGTTTTGGAAATAAATACATAAAAGATTGATTGATTGTGGTGCAAATAGTTTATCATAAAGTACATTTGAACTGAGAATTCGGTCAAAAGTGGATATGCTAAAGAGAAAATGATGCCTTTTATATCATTATAGTAGAAAATAATCCAACCAAAAGGAGAAGGGAGCAGGCTGCATTACATAATGAAAAATATAACACAAGCTGCCACGGTACTCCTATTAAATGTCAACACTTTAAAATGAATACACCCACACTTAATCGTTATAGTTCAATATTTTTTCTTTAAAAAGGTGAGGGGGATGTTTTATCTTTGTTAATGACCAATGTCATCACAATTTGATTATTTGGTGAGTTAATAATATTCTTTTTAGAGAAGCCAGCTTACAAGATGTTATAGTAGACATCGGTAGTGCAGATAATGTCCAGCGTGATGTAGAGTCAAGATTCTACCTCATGAAAAAAATACATTCTCCTAAGACGTTTGATTTAGTGGAGCCTGGCCTGTGTCAGGGAGGGGGCTGGAGGCATTGCTCACCAATTGGTACTGGACAAGTGTTGCAGGGCAGTTCTCCAAACCTGCTTGTACTCTGTTTCTTTCAGAGAAGAACAGGCAGAAAGTCATTGCAGAGTGTCAGTATGGCCAGGTACGGCCTAGACCCCCTCCTCCCTACTCAGTACACAGATAGTACACGTTTAACACAAGAAGGAATTATTTCCGAGGGGATTAGGGAGTCGTAAAACCCCCGGCCGTATTTATTAACAAAAATTTTAAACAAAAATATATATATATATTATTTACATAATACGCAGAAACCATTGTATTACATTGATTACATTGATATGTACAGATGTCAGATTCCTAACCTTAACATATCTCTAATACAAAGATATTCCTATCCGAATCTAAACATATCATAGTCAAATATCACAATATCCTTTAATTTTCTGTGTATCCCTATTTGAGCATACGGCAAGGTCAATAACTGGCGTCAGATCCTTATCAAATTATGCCCGCCCTCCAACCGGAGTGCGCATGCGCAGAGGGCCCATTCACCGCGAGGGTACTTCCTACCCCCCCCGGTCTCCCCCGTATGCTCTGCAGTTTATCTACATAAAGGGGCCCTTGCAGTTATGTGCCATTTACTTGCGCCATTGTGCACGTGCGGGATGGCCAACCAGCCTACTGGAAAGCGTAACTCCCACTCCCCAGCACCCATCCAGCCAACCGGCTGTGGCTGCCCCTGGAGTTCTATGGGAGACCACTTGTCCCTCCCCCTTGGGCGACCCCATTCAAGAATGGCGCCGCCCTCTAAGGACCTTAAATTTACTGCTCACCAATCATGACCTTACCGCCTGACCAAGGAATAGCACTAAAATACGACAGTAAATACAAACCTGTATAAGAACATTACAAGTGGAAAGAAAACCGTAAAACACATGTATCAGCATAACATTGTCAAACTAAAATTATACATATAATAACACTCTATCAACCCTGCTCTTAGGGGACGGTGGGTGGGGAATTGAAAATACAGCCTCCTAGCGAGGCTGGCGTTGCGTAAGGCAGGGTGTGGGAGCGGCGGGCAAAGAGGCAGACTCTGCCGCTCCCCAGCCTTTTATTACACCCCCCCCCCCCAGGTATTGGGCCAGGCCGGTTCTAACCGGCCTGGCGTTGGGCAATCGTGCGACCCGGAAGTGATCATAATCACTTCCGGGACGCATTCCTGAACCCTGAGCAATGGTTGCAGGGGCGCGCCTGTCGCATCATCGATGTGCGCGATGGGCCCGCCCCTGTGTGGTCATCGGGGCCGGCACGACCGCCGTACCTTTGGCGTGGCTGATGCCGACCCCGCTTCTCTAATCTGTTTGGACTCAGGCTATGTGCGATCAGACATCCTGCTACGTGGCAGCATTCCGACAACGAACTACAATTCCCAGCAGACCATAAATTCTCACGTATTCTGGAGGGGCAGCACCACCCTTGGATAGCTGGATACAACTTCCCTCATGGCCACTGCATATTTGCTTGGCAATCATGATGCAAAGTAGCTGCAAGCAAGACCTTGCTACAAGGATATAGGAACTAACTGGTAGTAAATCAGGCAAGCCCCAAACATAACACTTTACACAAATCCTCCGCCCTCCCATAAGCAGCACCCTGTCAGCTAATCATTATAAGCTGCAGTCTACAAGCAGTAATGAGTAGGGAATTTCTGCACTTACGAGTTGCGTCACTCAACAATGGTCGAATGATTTCTCTAATTTCCACAATGGAACAACTACTTCTCCTGACATCCATTAAGACGCTCTTCAGTCCTCTAGTTCTGTCAAACATAGCCACTGAGGTACTACCTCAAAGCTCTTACGTTACACCCAACAACAATGTCCACATCACTGAATACTGTCAACACAGTGGCGCTCAACCCAACCATAGGGTATCTGTCTACAAATATAATCCAGTCACCATTTAACAAACGTCTTTTCAGGCACTGTGATACTCATATGTGACCAAATCACTCACATTCATCCTGACACCGTCATGGATAAGGGCCTGAATTAGATCTTGGTGGACAGGTTTCTCCATTACAACAGTGACGGATATCCCGTCTGCCTAAATATAAATCCATAGGATATAATGGGATTTATATTTCAGTCGATGGGATATCCGTCACCGTTGTAATTGAGTATCCCATCAGTTAAGGTCTAAATCAGGCCCGGAGTGATGCATAAGTCTGTATGACCCACAACTAACCACATCATGAAAGAGGAAACTCATGGTCACCACAGGTACTCTACCCATCATGCATAGGGGCACCAGCACACAACCGACCCTGACGAATGGAAGCATGTCTAGCATGCAACCATAAGGATGAGGCATGCCTGCTTTGGCCTAAAACTGTTTATATAAAGCTACAATGTTGCAAGCCCACACTAATGCTATCTGTGTGCTATACTAATAACATGTGACAATAAAAATGATCTTGTTCTTATGATATGATGAGGAGTAGCGGCAACACTGCTTTTCCTCCATCACTTCCAGGAGATTTTGGTACATCTGTGCATTAACAAGATAGCGACCATGAAGGTGTACCGTGGAGTAGCCTTCTGCAGTCCCCCGGCATTGGAGCACCGACCCTCTTGTGTTACTTCTTTTGTTTCTGCATTCGTAAGGGAAATCCAATAGCACTCTTTATCGCCAGGTCCTACTGTGAAAGGTTTCAGTGTTGGATGCGGACCACAATCATTCCTTTTTCCCTGGCCTCTCTTACTCTGTCAGAGTCCAGATTTCATGTCTGCCCCAACCACACACTGATCTGTTGTTACTGCTGTAAATTCCTGAACAGTCTAGAGGATTTGGAGTCTGTGGCTTCAACTGTTAACATCATTCAGTGTCCTTGGCAGGCAGTGCAAGTACTTCCTTATACAAGAGCACAGCGACGCGAAGCCTGCTCCAGCGTAGAGCAGGGCTGGGTTTATATGGGAACATGGACTTTTTATGCACCTGATTTTATAACATATTCGAAACTATTACAGAAGAAGATATAATTGGAAAGTGCTTTGGAAAAAAGTTACAAACCGTGTTTGCTGAACTGATTCCCCTTCCTTGGGTAGTATCGCTCTCATTACAAGTCAAACACAAAAGTAATTCCAGGCGATGCAGGCCCTTCTGTTTCTGAGTAACCTGATGTTCCTTCACCCACATTTTCTGGGAGGGTGGGGGAGATACAAGGCCCGATTTTGAGTGGTGCAAAAACAGATGATAAAATTACCAGTGCTCCAAGTAGAGGCAATGAGCAAAGGCGCAGGCCGGCTCCCACCACCGACTCGCAGAGGGCTTTGGGAGCATGCAGCACTCCTCCCTCAGCCCAGGGGCGCTCTCTGCCGACACTGGTCCACCCCCGGTCCAATGCCCACTGACCCACTGGCAGAAAAGTCCTCGGTATGGGAAAAACACAGGGAAAAGGGCCTAGCAACTACAGGTATAACAAGGTATCCCACATTTTGTGGACTTTGACTCATGATACCTGAAATTAGGGGCATAACAGCCAGCTGAAATTGGTATCACCGTATCTCTTCTGCTTGATTCTTGGGATCTTATAATGAGGGGGTTTTATTTTGCAAAGGACCCCCTTCACATCACATCTTTTCTTCAGTATTATTAGTGCTTGAGCCCCAACTGTGTCCTGGAATCTGTTTAAAACTGGTGTCCTGACATCTGTCAAACTACGGCTCTACAAACTGAGCGAGGTTTGTCGTTTCCGCACTTGACTTCCCAAAGAGAAGCAATCAAAGGTGCCTCAGGGAGGTCGTGGGGAGACAAGAGTTTAGACCTCGCCACTCATCCAACTGACTCAATATTGTCCAGCCCAGTGCTCATCTTTTAAGTAGCCGAAAGTGCTTTATTTATGCATCAAAACTAAATACTATACACTCAAAAGGTAGTTTCAATTACTGGGTGGGAATACCCCTTCAAGGCCTAGCAAAATGTTGGTACCCTCTGTGGTAACCATCTTTCACTATGTCTGGGAAGTTCCCTCCTCTAATGTAACTTTAGCAAAGATGCAGCACTAGACATATTAGACAGAGGTGCAGGTCACGAGCAATTTCATCCAAATTTTAGCTTGTGGGTCAGTTTACTAATCTGAAGGCCCAATGGGTTTGTTGTGGCAAAGGTTGCCACTCCAGCAGCGAAAATATATGAGGCACAGTTTCACAGTTTGATCATGCACAGTCCCTTGTCACCTAATCAATGAAAGTAGGAGTCAGCGATAGAGCATGGCCCGTTTGCTCAAACCTTTGGGCCTCAAGGTTGCCGTTTGGGTGACGCCAATAGAGATTGTGCACCTCTTGGAAGCACTAGAATTGAGCGCCATATGCAGGTGACTTGTCAGATGTTGCAGCTCCAGCATTTGAACCTCAGGCTTATGCACTTGGGCACACATCTTCGACATTCGCAGCCCCAGGGAGCAGGGGCTCATCTTTGGTAGTTGCTGCCTCCAGGATGATGCAGATATGAACAGGTCTTCTGCACTTGTGGTCTCTGGGCCAAAGCTGTGGCTCCTCAGAAGTAAGCAACCTAACTGGCAGGGGCTACACTTGGTCTTCATGGCCATGGCAGGAATTCTGGCTAACACTATGATGACCTGGGGAAAAACGTCTCGCAAAGCACACAGCAGAAACTGCGCAAGATACACCTCCGACGTTAGGTGAGTACCGGCGTTACTCTCTGACAGCAGCCATCTAATTTGGGGTGTTAGCAATATGCTGGACGTCTTCACCTGGACAGCCTGTCCTTCTGCAGGGCCAAGCACTCTGCCTCCCTCTCTGAGTATGGAGGCAGGATTCGAGGAGCAGAGCCAGACATTTAGCTTCTTCAGCATGTTGCAGAAGTCAGATGATGTCCCTTCATCTCTGGGAGACTGGCTGCCATGCAGACACACTCCTGGTCACAGACGAGTTCTTCGAATGCTCTGTGAAGCACTCCCTTCCTGGAGAAGAAGGACTTAGAACTGGAGCACAGTGGAAGGGTCTGCATCTCATGCTTACACACATGTTCCAGACAGAGGATGTAGATCCGTTGGCTGCAGCATTCTTAACCCCTTCAGTGCCACGCCCTTTCCCCGCCCTGTGCCGGGCGTTACATTAGCGGGCGGGGTTCATGACGAGATAGTCTCGTCATGGGCACAGCGCAACCGTGCTCCATGACGAGACTATCTCGTCATGGGCACTGAAGAGGCTAAGAATCGGTTAGGGAGGGTTCTCTCTCAAATGTAAGTGTCTTCTTATTCTACAGACACAGCATTTGTGCAAGGGGATGGCTCACAGGATGTAGCAATGATGTTGGCTCCAGTCAGGAATAGCCAAAAGAAAGGAGCAATGGAGAGTGTGATCTGTGCACTGACTGTAATCAGCCTTCCTAAAGTAGTGGTCAGTTCTTTTAATTGTAGTAGACAGACAAAAGGGGCAAGACCTACCTAGAAACTTCCTCAACTTCACCAACAAAAATTGCAGTCTCACCCCTCACCCTCACCATCTGTCCACATAATATATATTTACAAGCAAAATATTTAAATGGAACTAATTTATAGAGGAAGTGCTTCTCCTGATAATCTGGCTTGGCAACAGTCTCCCTGGGAAAAACGCCCAAAGTCTTCTCCAGAAATCACAGAGCACTTTTATTTAACTAAACCTGAAGTTAATTAAATCTCCCAAAAACTTTCATGGGGCAGAAACACTTTTTCATACCCCAAAGTCAACTGAGTACTACGATTGTGTGATATGAATGAAGAATCTTACAGGTTAGAACACACTGCTGCTGCTTCAGCTTTCAAATGGAAAACATAAGGTTAAAAGCAGAACAACAATGATTCCTAAGTGTTGTAATTAAGGAATTTGCCAACATAGGTACATCTAATCTATTGAGCTATCAATACATAGGAAACGGCTGAAGGGAATACATTTACAGCCACCCTAAACCCCTACCTAAACATTTTATATGCTATTCCTAAGAATGCACAGTTATAGAAATGAGGGTTCTGGGAGCTACTGCCATTTTTATAGAACCTCATGCTTTTTTAAGTGGAGAAAACCTGGGACAGCGACCAAGCGCACACAAGATAACCGGCTTCACATGTGTTAGAATCTTAAAGCGGAGGAGCTATTGTAGGTTGGAAAAATGCTACAGCTGGTTTAACTCTTTATGCTGCTGGGCATTACACTTGGTTGGCTGTTGTGGAATGACTCACTTCACAATGTCATCATTGTACCTCAGATACGCAGACAGTGCGGAGTGGATCTTGAGGCTTGTTGAATATGAGCAATCATGGAAGGGATTTCCTCAGTGATTAAAGACACATGGTCAACTGCGCGGCCTAGTCCACCAGAGCGCTGGATTTGGAAGCGGGCCATATTCCGAAGATAGCGGATCAAGGTATTTTACAGAGTGCTGCTAGCCAAAGGTGAAGCGGATCTACTTTTAATAGATAATATCTGGAGTCATGGAAAATAGTCTGCATATGTTGGCTAAATAAAGGCATGCTTTTAGAGGCCAATTGAATTCCATCCCACACATAAATCCAGCAGTCGGAGCACACAACAGGACACTAGTGTAACACAATGAACAATCGAATTGAGTGTGGCTGCTTTATGGGTGAAAACAATCTTTAGTTATTACATTTTTCCTTTCCTCGTGTCAGTATCCTACACTCATCTTACACGAGATGCAACCCTCTTTGTGGACGACCCGAGCTCTCTCAAGGCTCCATCAGATGAAAAGCTCTCCCTTTGCCGCTCATCCTTGAAGAGGACTTTGGAAGTACTAAAAAGACTACAAGACGAGCCAGTGCCTAAAGTTGAGACTCTTCCAGACTTAAATACTTTCACACTTTACTACCACATTGTCTGCTCCATTCTGCTGTTAGCCCCCCCTCACCCACTCCACCATTGATTGCAAACTACTCTAAAGAAATGTTAAGGCAGCACATATAGAAACCAGCCCCATAAAGGCCTATGTTATGTTCTAATCTGAAAAATGATATACTTTGGTCGGAGAGAGCACCTTCTCCCTTGGGATCTGTGGCATGTGCTAATCTCACTGTAAAACAAGTTATAAACCACAAGCAGAAGACATTGACTACTTAGCACGTGCTTGGAGACCCTTCTCCCATGTTGGTCTGAACGCCGCATGGATAGCAGGTCAACGGTCACTGAAACCCATTTCAATCTGATGACAAATAGATGTTTTGGTCTTTAGTGGGTGACTCGGGGTTGTGGTATGTTATCAGAGGTCAAATGCCAACCTTACTTAAATGTACCACTCCAATGGGTACACATGGTCACAGGCATAATGCAGTGTCCACCGATTGGACAGTTAGGGTTTGGCCACAGAACAAACATCAGATATACTCAGGGGCCGCTCCTCCACTAGGGTGGAGGAGCATCGCCCCACTGCGTTCTCGCAGTGCGAGAAAGCCAAAACATAAAATGGTGATAACTTTTGGTTACCATTTTATGTTTCTTTCCGCATTGCGAGTGGGTGGGCGGAGCTGCCTGGGCAGGAGTGATTTGCCCACTATTGAGTACGCATGACTGGTTTGGTCGGCCCACTTGGGCCACACAAACCAGTCATGCGCACTCTGCACTTCTCCATGCAGGCTGTATTGCAGCCTACATGGAGAACGTGCAATTACCTACAGCCCACTGGAGCGTTGTGATTGGCTTAGGGCAGGGGAGGGAGGCTGCCTGCTTCCTGTTCCTGCCGGAGGCAAAAAGCAGGAGCAGACCCAGTAGTGAAGACGCGGGACTGGGATCAGCGAAAAGTGGATTTTTTTTTTTTTAATTATTAAACCCCCACCCCCTCCCCATGCGACTCCTTGCCCATCCCCCCATCCCGCGCAACCCCGCACTACCCCACGCCCACCACCCCACTCATGAGCCATCATGCCGGCAGCGGCTGGATATACTAGAGAGAGCATCTAGAACCATACAAGCTGGCGACAGACTCGAAGGCTAGAAAGGGGAAGCGGTTTGCTCTACTGAAAGGAGGACTTCAAGCTCAAGAATCCTCACACCCTTTCCTCAAGGGTTCAGGTCACAGACGCTACCAATAATACTTACAAATGAGCTTCCATTTGGCATTAACAGATGTTTAATGCTATTTTCAAAGTGAGAATGTCCTCTTCTCAAACTTATGAAAAGTTAGCTATAGTAATGCTTAAATCAGAACCTTGGCAAATCAAAGTAGCAACATTTGGCAGGCCTTCTGAAAAAGCCTCCAAAACCGTCAATATGTCATGCTATATATTTAATTATTCTGTACTCCACACCTTGTAAATTATAAAACCACAAGAAACTGGCAACTTGCAGTTTTGCTTGTCAGTCTCCTCAAATGTGAGTGGAAGTTTGTGAAGACACATTTGGAAAAGAGCCAGAAAATCATGGGATCTATTGGGGGACAGCCAGTGGTGTAACATTAGCCCCCACGTTGTGGTTGGCCCCCCTCCAGCACTGTGCACCGGCGGCAGGCACGCACCTGGCCTGAGAGCTCCTGACTGTGACCGGAGCGTGGAGTCCCCCCTTCATGCGCTTTGCAGGTGGGCTCCCTCAAG
This sequence comes from Triturus cristatus, assembly GCF_964204655.1. Taxonomy (NCBI): domain Eukaryota; kingdom Metazoa; phylum Chordata; class Amphibia; order Caudata; family Salamandridae; genus Triturus; species Triturus cristatus. The sequence goes on along the minus strand of NC_140590.1, from coordinate 1,009,026,365 downwards.
TTTCTTTACACCACTGTGGACGGAATCTAATCTGTGTGGAGCATGAAAGTGAAATTCCAAAGAAACCTTACATTTATTAGGTCATGAAACCCCCATAATGGTTGACTTCGCTCAGATAACCTGAAATACTGCTTATAACTGAGCTTCACTTGTTAAATAACACACATAGGTTAAAGTAGGCCTGGATGAAATATACACAAAATTACACATCACATGATGTGGCATAATGGTGCAATCTCAATCATTTTGTGTAACAATAGTAACATGAAACGCCAGAAATTATTTGAGATTACGCCAGCATAAATGAAATTTCGCTGGAGCCTAGGTTAAAGTAGCACAGAATACCTTCCACTTGGGTACTTGAGGAGTATTTCGTTTCATATACTAGGATTAAACTCTCAGTTTCCATGTCTTTAGCATGAGTTTGTGCTTTGATTTTTTTTTAAAGAAAATCATTTTCCAAACACTCATAGCCATGAAATTTCCTAAAGGAATATTTTTTATACCATAGGCTATATTTAATGCAGAATGCCCCTCAGACTGCCCATAAATCACAACAAATGCTACTGCAACCATATACACATTGGGCCCGATTCACAGAACTAACTTAAGACAAAATCCTAAACTTACTACCATTTTCGTATTCACAGAAGGCACTTACTCATTTTGGTATTCACAGAAGACACTTACTCACTTCGGTATTCACAGAAGTTAGGAGTCCTAACTTTAGGACTCCTAAAGGCCTTCTGTGAATACCGATAGTCTTAAAATTAGGATTTTTCTCAGTTTAGGACTCCTAAAGTTAGGACTCCTAACTTTACTACTACTAAACTGAGAAAAATCCTAATTTTAAGGCTTTCGGTATTCACAGAAGGCATTTAGGAGTCCTAAAGTTAGGAGTCCTAACTTTACTACTGCTAAATTGAGAAAAATCCTAATTTTAAGGCTTTCGGTATTCACAGAAGGCATTTAGGAGTCCTAAAGTTAGAAGTCATAACTATACTACTAGTAAACTGAGAAAAATCCTAATTTTAAGACTTTCGGTATTCACAGAAGGCATTTAGGATTCCTAAAGTTAGGACTCCTAACTTCTGTGAATACCGAAATGAGTAAGTGCCTTCTGTGAATACCAAAATGAGTAAGTGCCTTCTGTGAATACCAAAATGGTAGTAAGTTTAGGATTTTGTCTTAAGTTAGTTCTGTGAATCGAGCCCCATGTCTGATCTGATCTGATTTTGTATATGTAAAGCGCAAACTAATGCCCAAGGGCGTTTAGGCGATGTAACATCATTTTGTACATAACTTCCTTTGGTTTTACTTTAGTGAGCCATGATTCGTACAGAACTGACCACAATGCCTCAATTTCATTTTTTTAAATCCTCCACCAAACATGGTTGAAAATGACATGGCTTAACATATTTTAAATTTGCTAGTTAAAAATCTTTCTAGAAAATGTTGAGTTTATAGGATAAATTGCCTTCAGAATTTGTCAAAATGCCACTCACTTCTATCAAATAATATACCCTAAATGTGAGCATTTTATTACATCCAGCAGCATACTGCATCTTTTGAAAGAGCATCTTGTTACTGTCAGATTATTGTTAACATGGGGAGTATTTCCATTTCAATATGTGTTTGTGCAATTACATATTATCTCCTTCTAGTCACTGAGACAAGTGCTACACACTTGTGTGCTACAATTTGTTTTTCGTAAAACTGATGCCTAGATTAGGTGTGCAAGGAGTGATTCAGGGTCTGAATGCCACTAATAATGACCATTTCAGGGGGAGGAGCCAAGATGGCGACCGGAGCAGACGCTTGAGCGCCCGGCTCCGTCGGCCCTTGGCCTCGGACTATCATCCTGATTCCTATCCTCGCCGATTCCCGAGGTGAAACGTGTGCGACGACGCGCTGTCCACGCCGCCGCTTCCCCGAAGTCTCAGCCCGCCCGGATGCCGGAGTTCTTGGTGCTTTTGTTCTCCGCCCTGGATCCCTGCTCCATTGTTGCCTTTGCCGGCCCCCTGGAAGCTCCGCAGTCACCGGACCCGCTAGCGCAAACCCGAGCCGCGCGGTCCCGACCTCACCTCACACCACGGACTGTCGCCAGCTGAGCCTGGGGAGGGACGGCCAGACACCTCCTGCACCCTGCGCCTGAAGGGCTGGGGCTGTAAGGTAAGCCCCGGTGCGGCGGGTCTCCTGCCCCGATCTGTGGACCGCGCTGTGGGAGGCTGCCGACCCCCTTCTTCTATTGCTTAGTCGGCTGCAAAGAGAACCCGAGGGAAGGGAGGCGACTGTTGGCTTTCCCTGTTGCGGCGCAGACCTGAGGGGAACTGACTCCTTGCTACGACCCCCCCCCTGGCCATTGTACCGTCCGGCGGTAAAACATGGTGTTGTTTGCCTGCTCGCGGCTGGGGGGTGATACTCCGGTCTTGCCCGCTGCCCGCTTCGCCCTCCCTCCACCAGACACCAGCTCCACAGTGCCGTCCCGGATTGCTGCCGATGTGGGGGTGCAGCTTCCGCTGACATGCGGCTCCGTTCTGGCTGTCCTGCGGGACTTTCGTCTACAAATGTGTGCTGGCTTGCAGGCGCTGAGTGAGCAGTTTGACTCCATCCTGTCGGCTGCGGGTCGTGAGCGCTCCGTTTGTCATCAACACGGCGTGGGTCTGCCAGTGCTTATGTCCTCTTGCGGGGACGCAACGGCTGTGTGTGATCGTGCTACACTGGTGCCTGCAACTGGCTTTCCCGGCACCCAGGATCAATTGCTCTCCAGCTCAACAGCGGATACTTTGTTTCCCCGTTCATTGCTGCCTGCTTCATTGTTGCCTGCCTCACCGCGTCTGCAAGAGTATCCAGCTGAGCAACACCTAACATCCTCGAGGAATCGTTCACGGTGGCCTACTGCTTCTTTTCTGTGGAACTCCTGTACTTTACATGCCATGTCTGGACTTTATGTGGTGCACAAAGGGACCTCTACGGATGGTCGGCGGCCATTTTGTGATTCTACTTCACCATCTTCTCCCAAGCGGCCATATTGTCTTTGTCTGCATGGGATGCGGGGCCTTCATGTAGGGGCTGGCTTAATCTCAAGCCCGCGATCGGGCCAGGGCTAGACTGATTAATATCGCCATGGTTTCACGGATGGGCTGGACTGGGACTGGAACTGTATGTATATGTTGTGCGCACTCGTCGCGATCTGTCTTCCTTCATTTAAATTGTTGTGACAATTCATTTTCACACGACCGTTTTTGGTGTAGTGGGTTCTCAGTGTGTGGAAGCCATAGATGGCCGATGGTTCAGGGCGCTCTGATGATACGTAGGCTCCTCCTCACTTTCTTCTTTTTGGGAGTTTAGATTAGAATGGTTCTATTCTTTTCTCACCCCCTTTATCATAGGTGTAATGTTTTCTTATCTTTCTTTACTCTATTCTTACTCTCTTTCTTGTCTATATTTCGGGTTTCTTGGGCGACAGGCACTATGCTGGGGGGGGGGCAGGCCGTAGCCTCCGCATTGGTGTAGGGTGGGGGGGTAATTTACTGTTTCTAATTAGTTCTATGGGCCTTTTCTCTTTCTATGCTTCTGCGCTATATTTGTCTCGATTCTGGGTCCGGGTGTGGGGTTGACTGAGTGGGGGCGGCACTGGAGGGGTACGTAATTGCTCATGTGACTATCCTGTTATATAACTGCATTGCCTCACTGCCTGAGATTTTACTTCCATTGCTGTTTTAATGATGCTGCTGCTCTCCCGTGTGGTGAAGATATCGTGCGGACTCGAATCTCCTTTGTTCTTACTCTTCACTGACTTTTTCCCTGATAAAATTATTTTGAAAAACTTTAAAATTAACCTTCACTTCTCCTCCCCCTGGTGTCAAGGATCTCTCCAGTGTATAATTCATAAATCGTTGATAATCTTGACCGTTGAAGCACAGGGGCCGTAATGTTTGTATCAGTGCTTAACCGTATCGTGGCCGGCCTGAAGGTTGTAGGCCCGTATTTGTTCTTTTAATATGCACGAATAAAGGTTTTTAAAAAAAAAAAATAAAAAAAATAATAATGACCATTTCATATTTCCCTATCTAATTCCCTACTAATCCGGTTTGGGTTCTGGAGTAGAATGCTACCCACCAAAAAGCGCTTCAACACCTCATCAGCGGTAGAAAGTGATATATATATATATATATATATATAGATATATATATATATATATATATATATATATTTTTTTTTTTTTTCACTGAAAAAAACATAGGTTTTACGGAAAGTTACAGTTAGTTGGAAATTTCACTCGTAGAAAACCATAGAAATTCCCCCGTTATAGTTAGTTCAGCTAACTATAACTTGTGCCCCCGCATTGCACTTCTGATGACGTCACATATTACATCATTCATGACATGGTCAGTGACATCACTGATGACATCTCAAATGACATCACTGATGACATCATCCATGTGATAATTTGATGCATCTTCTCACACCCTGGTGTAGAAAGGGTGCTGGGCGTCCAACCAACGCTCAGGAATTCTGCTGCGTAGGTGGTACCAGAAAGGATTCTTGGCCCCCAAACCCCCTCAGGAATAAATTGGACTTCATCCCCCATCCCGTAGTCTGCCACGAGGCACGTTTGCAGAGTGGTAGAGAAAGGGGGCCATGGCCTCCAAAGACGTTTTAGCAATCCCACTTTGTGGGACTTATTGGAGGTAACAAGAGGGGTAGTTGGCCCCCAAGGACATCCTTGGGGCCCAACTTCCCAAACTATTACCTCCAGTCAGTTCCACACAGCAGCACTGGTAAGTACTCGTACCAGGCCACGCCCACTTTGCCCACCACTCTACAAACGCGCTCCCTGGCACGCTCTTGGATGGGGATTGAAGTCCCCTTCACTGCTGGGAGTCCTTTAGGGGTCAACTAGCCTACCTTTTACCTTCAGTAAGCCCCACGCAGTGGGATTGGTGAGAGGTATACAAAGGTCATGCCCCCTTTCTCCACCACTCTACAAACGCGCCCCCAGGTGCGTTGTAAGTTGGGCAATTAAGTAACCTTGAATCCTGAGGGTCCCTGGGGTCCAACTAGCCCACCAGGTACCTCCAGTAAGTGCCACAGAGCTGCGTTGCAGAGAGGTGTAAAAAGGGGCATGGCCTGGACCACCTCTCTGCAACGCAGCACAGAGGCGCTTATTGGAAGCACCTGGTGGGCTAGTTGGCCCCATAGGGGCCCTCAGGATTTAAGGGGAATTAATTCCCCAACTTCAAACGCGCCACAGGGCGTGTTTGCACACGTCACCTCAGGCCCTGCCCCCTCCCTTTACCACTGTGCAAACGCGCCCCCTAGTGTGTTTTAAGTTGGGGGATTAATTCCCCTTGAATACTGAGGGTCCCTGAGGGCCAACTAGCCCACCAGGTACCTCCATTATGCTCCAGGGAGCTGCGTTGCAGAGAGGTGTTCAGAGGCCATGCCCCTTTTTACACCTCTCTGCAACGCAGCTCTGTGGCGCTTACTGAAGATACCTGATGGGCTAGCTGGCCCCCAGGGACCCTCAGGATTGAAGAGGAATTAATTCCCCAACTTAAAACGCGCCACAGGGCGAGTTTGCACCCATGTCACCTCAGGCCCAGGCCCCTCCCTTCACCACTGTGCAAACGCGCCTGTGGCGCGTTTTAAGTTGGGGGATTAAGTCCCCTTGAATCCTGAGGGTCCCTAGGGTCCAACTAGCCCACTAGGTACCTCCAGTTATCGCCACACAGCTGCGTTGCAGAGAGGTGTAAAAAGGGGCGTGGCCTCTGAACACCTCTCTGCAACGCAGCTCCCTGGCACATACTGGAGGTTCCTAGTGGGCTATGTGGCCCCCCTTCTCTTGTCTTTGTTTGTGCCCTGGGGACCCCATCCCCAGGGCCTGGCCCCATTAAAAAAAAAAAAAAATGTAAATGGGAGGGGGGCTGCCACCGTGACCCAACAATATGGCCAAACTTATTGTTTTTTTATAGGAAGGGGGGCTGCATGGCCCCCCCATCCCAAGGCCTCTATTGGCCCCAGGGACCCCATCCCCCAGAGCCCACCTTTATTATTATTTTTTTGGGGGAGGGGGGCCGCGTGGCCCCCCTCCCGGTCCAATCCTGGCCCGGGGACCCCATCCCCGTGGCCCCCCCACCTCAGGCCAAATATGGCCCCAGGGACCCCATCACCCAGGGCCTGGCCTCTCTCTTTTTTTTTAAATACACAAGGGAGAGGGGCCGCTTGGCCCCCTCCCGAGCCACTTCTAGCCCCGGGGACCCCATCCCCCGGGGCTGGCCCTCTCCTTTGGGGACTGTGGGGGCCCCACGCTCCCTTCTGGCTCACCACCTCCTGCGGGAGCCGGCATTGCTTTTCCACATGGGGAGCTGCTGACATGCAGCTCCCTGTGTGGAAAAGCAATGTGGTTTGATTTTTGAAAGCGAGAGCAGGATTCCTGTTCTCGCTTTCAAAACCCAAACCACAGTTTGCTATGACAGGGCAGGAGCCCCACGGCTCCCCCCTGCCATAGCAAACAGCAGTGTACTGGGAGTGGGCACCCCGGGACACTGCAGGAGCTGGCCCTGGGTGGTGGCGGTCCCCAGGGCCATATTAGTGCCCAGGGAGGTGGCAGTCCCTGGGGCGTGTGGGGCGGGGCTCGAGGCCCCCCACACAGGTGTATTTTGTTTAAAAAACAGAAGCCCCGGGGGTGGCAGTCCCTGGGGCTGCAGGGGGCCAGTGTGCCCCTGCAAATAATTAATGAAAGCCCCGGGGGTGGCGGTCCCCGGGGTTTGGGGGGCCTCAGATTAAAAAAGAAGCCCCGGGAGTGGCGGTCCCTGGGGCTGCGGGGGGGGCTGCGTGCCCTCCCGCAACTCAATCTTGCCCTGGGGAGGTGGCGGTCTCCGGGGCAGTGTGGGGGGGATTGGAGCCCCCAACACTTTTTTTCACTGCCCCTGGCACCTGGCCCACCCGCTCCCAGCACGAATTAGGCCGATATAAAAAACAAAAAATGCTTTTTTTGGCCCCGGGGGTCCCTGTGGGACCCCTGAGCAGGCCTAGGGGGTCAGGGTGTTTCTACCCTGCCCCCTTTTGTTATTTTTCACCTTTTATTTTTCTGTTTTCTCGTGCCTCGGTTACCGAGGCACAAGATGGCTACCAACACTTCCTGGTTTGGAGTGTTGACAGCCAATTAGAATTAAGCTCGTGGTCGGGAAGGTCTGCAGGTCCACCGCGGCCATAGATATCGAAACGTTTATATTTTGATTTTCTCAGCAACTACTGAACGGATTTATACCATTTAAAAAAAGGTCTCTTTCTGAACCAAGGCTACCTTTTTGCCAAATTTGGTGTAATTCCGTTCAGCAGTTTCGGCTGTAACCGTGTCTAAAGTTTCCTATGGGAAATAACATAGAGAAAACACGTTTTAAGACCCCCCTTTTTTCTCGGCCCCTGCTTGCCGAATCACCCCGAAACTTTCAAGACAGGAGCTGACCGGAGAGCCCCACGAGTTTTGAAAATTTCGCGATGATTCGTCAACCGGCGCCAAAGTTTTGGGGAAAAGAAAAAATGCTTTTGAATAGAAATAAGGTCCTAACTACAACTACCTACTGCCGACCGCCAGTAGTCCACTATCCTTTTCAATTCAAATTACAGACTAACATGTCCTCTGCTCAAATTAATTTTATATTTCCCTAGACTAATTCACCACTAATCCTTTTATGGTTCCGGAGTAGCGTGCCACTCACCAAAAAGCGCTTCAACACCTCATCAGGGGTAGCAAGTGCTACATAAATACAAACCTTTCTCTTCTATTCCTCCACTATCCTTCTTAATCCAAATACCAGACTAACCTGTCCACCGGTCAAATTAATTTGATATTTCACTATACAAATTCACCACTACTCCTTTTGGGTTCTGGAGTTGCGGGCTACTCCCCGAAAAAGAGCTTTGACACCTCGTCAGGGGTAGTAAGTACTATATAAACGCAATTACAATACAATATCCTGTTCTCAGCCTCCACCAAGCTCCCAACATTGCCCATGCAAGGCGAATAATTAACCAGCCGCAGATTTTTTCTGTTTCTGTCCCTTGGCCTAGCTATGTTGCGTTTTCACGTGTGTGATAGGTTTGTGCCCTCAATATCATATGGGTTTACAGGGTAATTAGATCCCAAATTTCGTTTTAAACGTGGTAGATACAAGAGGTAGAGTACTCTGTTGTAATGGTCTTTCCTTTATTTGAAAACAAGTGAAAAGCAAAGAACAGCCGAAACCCTGGCTGGCCAAAAGGCCGGCCAGCCAGGGTTTTCTCAAAGCAGGTTATCTTTTATTTTGATTTTAAGGTCTAAAGTCGACAAAAGCCGGTTTCCCAGGCAGACTCAAGCATGGTGCGTAAAGTCTGTCTCTGCGGTCCGATTCAGATATGTTGCACATGGTAAACATCAGCTCTCCTACCATTTAATGATGTATCCATTGTCTACTCCTTGAAAACACAGATTCAGTGCCACACCCTTAGTGCGACGGGCATGCCCAGATGTGGGCCCCGGGCTCACTGTGCCAATGGAAGCAAGCTGCACCTGACTGACAAACCCCAATCAGGGCATAAACATTCTTGGGTTACTTGTGTTCCAGTTCGGAGAGGACTGGACCTGGCCGTTTGTAGTGGACTGATTTTATTGAAGCAGGATAAAGACTGATATGCCTATGGCTCAGTCAAAAAATTAGGTGGAATGGTTTGCAAAATTATGATGGACTGGGATGAAGCCCCCAAGTAATTACTAGTGGGTGAGATTAATACAAGCATTCCATCCCTCACTTCTATCTATACACACCTTTGAGTTACTGACTGTACAATTCTGTTCACAAAATAAATATGTGAATTAGAGTAAGCCAAGGAGTAGAAAACAATGTAACTGTTCCTAATTATAATTTGTGGAGAAGTCATCTGACAGATAAAATAAAGAGGTAAAGAGTGAATCAAGAGTTCAGTTTAGTCTCTCATCTGAGGGCTACAAAAGTGAATTGCATAATACATATATTACCTAAAATCCTGGATTAACTGTTAGCTAGGACAAAAAACAAGCATTAATCTGCATGAGACAAAGGGCCAGATGTACAATGTGCAAAATAGCACCTTGCAAATTGCAAGTAATTTGTGACTCGCAATTTGCGAGGCTCTATTTGGCATGTACAGCAGTATGTTTAACACTGTTTGCTAAATACCAATGGGGTCGCAAATTGCAAGGCTCATGAATATTAATGAGCCTCTGGCAATTTGCGAGTCCATTGGGAATGTCAGGCACTCCCAGGGATGGTGGCCTGCTAGGCTCAGCAGACCACCAAGTCTGGAACTGCTTTTAAAAAATGCAACATTTTTTTTTTTAATGAAGCCCGTTTTCCTTAAAGGACAACTGGATGCAGTAAAAAAAAAAAAAAAAAAGGAAACGTTTTAGTTTCATTTGTTAAGGCAGGTAGTGTCTGCCCTTAAAAAAATTATTTTTGAAGCCAGTCACAATGGCGAAGGTGTCCCCTGGGGACCCTGTCCCATTTGCGACTTCATTACCACCCTCTTCAAGGGGGTCGTAATTTGAGAGTGTTTAGCAACCGCAGTTGTGGTTACAAAACATTAATACATGGCTCTGCGGTGGCTATTAGGAAGAGAACACCCCCATTCCCTTCCTAATTGCGAGTGGTAAAACCTTTTTAGCAAGTCGAAAATAATTTGCGGCTCGCTAAATAGGCTTTGTATATGGCCCACAGTGATTTTGCATGCGCAAACGGCTCGCAATCCCCGTTTGTGCATGCAAAATCACGTCTTACATCTGGCCCAAAATATAGTACTCTATGCCCTAACATCACACAACAACGACAAGAATAAACAGAGAGGAATAAAGAAACCCAGTGGGTCGCAAAAATAATGTAACCATGCCCAACTAATGAAGTCCCATTCCATGGTGTCAAAGGCCATGGACAGGCATATCATATTTGATAATGAAACTAATATTGTGTGGCATGGAATTGCTTTGTCTCAAACCATCATGTTTAGTGTAAGTCAGTTGTGAAAAAGTTGAACAGTTTTTTTTGCTTTTACTAAGAATAGCCACTGACAGGAATGAACTGCGAGACAGGATGAAATTTATCGTCTGAAACGCAAGAGAGCAAGGCTGAAAGTGACAGAACATAGAAAGGAAGAGGACAGGAAGTGGATTAAATTGAGGGAAGCAGCCACCTCTAACAATTGAATTTAATCGCACTATATTGTGACTCCAGATTTGCTGCTGATATCGGATGCCGATTGGACCCAGTACATCTCTGAGTTATATGCTTGTAAGTCATGTAGTAGTGAATTGCCTGTCCCAAGTGGTGATGCAGATTCCATACTTTTATATGGCCCACCTTTCGGTAAGGAACTCATGGGATTTATTAAAGGTGCCATGGGCCCTGATGAATTTACAATAATCATTAAGCACAAGGTCTCCTTATAGGCTACCGTTTTATGCCTGTTATTTCAGAAATGCTACCTTTCGGGTGATATTCCAACTTCCTTGAGGAAAAGCATTATTGTTCCAATGTATAGAAAAGGTTTGGAAATGTCTCTGGCCAGTTATAGGCAATTCACCCTTTTGGATGCGACAGGCAAATTATTTGCCAAAAGCAATTTTCTCCAACTCCAAGAGTGGGCATTCAGAAATATCATCATTCCAGTAGAGCTGGCCGGCTTTCTAAAGAATTGTGGTACCCTTGATAGCATTACAGCTTGACAAACACTCATAGAAAAGTCTCCTCAGCTGGGGGGCATGCCTGTGTACTCAGCATGTATTGAGGTCTCCACAGCATTCAATAGGGTAGACCAAGAGACGCTGTGGAGAAAATTACTTGCTCTCGAAATGTCATGTACATCTTTTGAGGCTAATAATAACCCTTCACTCCTCCATGTGAACTTGGGTCCTGATGAATGGGATCCAAGGTTTGCTGAAAAGAGTGGCGACGCAGACTGGTTTGAAGCAAGGATGCTTGCTGGCGCCTCTGCTCTTTTCGCTTTATATTTATGATCTGCCTTGTAGAGTAGATATGGCAAAGGGGGCTCCTCCTAAACTTGGTTCAATGGATGTTTGTTGTCTTCTATATGCCGACGACGTAGTTCTGTTGAATTTAACCCCAATAGGACTCCAAAGGTGCCTTAGTGCTTTGTAAGACTATGCAGAGGAGCACTATCTAAAAATAAATATCTCAAGGAGTAAAGTCCTGACCTTTAGAAAGAGGGGTGTTGGAATTAGGCAAAATGTTAATTGGTTTTTAGGGAGTGCAAAAAGTGAAAAAGCACAATGTTACCATTACTCTGTAGAGTTTTTTTCAGGTGATTGTAGCAATAACGATCAAATAAATCATTGTAAAGTAAGGCACTGTCCCAGGTTTCCACCATTCATAGATGGTGTAAGAGCTGCAGGAAAGGCACATTGCACATGTCCTATCAGTTTACAAGGCAGAAATTCTGCCCATTTTGAGTTATGCCTCAGTGGCGGCTGGTGATATTTGAAATTGGTGAACGTAAAGTTAGTGGTGGAGAACATCGCGGCGAGAGAGCGCAGCAAGCGAGCCCCAACGACCTGGAGGTTAATCGCACAGGTATGCTAAGTTCAACTTAACGAGTGCATTCAGGGATTTTGCACACTTTGTAACTCAGAAATGGTATGGCCATCATTAACTACAAGAGGTCCATCAGGATACGGATAAAGACAGCCAGGCTTGAGTTCCATTTTGAATGAAAGCCTCTCCATCATGAAATTCTCTTTTCACCCTGATCTTTCAGTCTAGGACTGCACACATGCAGCCAAACAGGTCTGCTTGGACAGCATTTACTTTACTTTTCCACCTAACTGCTCACCTGCCTTAAGACAGACAGCTGACATCCCAGTCCCCCAAACAATAGACTGGAAGTGTTACAAATACAAGATTGTGCCCCAGCAAAGTCTAGAACTGCAGGGCCAGGCCCAAGAGAGGAAATACACTGTCTTGGGCGTATTCATCTGTCTGCTGCAGATTGCATCCTGTAAGCAGCGATGCTGTGCCAGTAAGCAGCAAGTCATTTATTAATTTTGAAGACAGCCTGTCTAATGGGTGGTTAATGTGGGAAGGCTAATAAAGCATTAATTAACAGTTATAGTAAGTCATTATCACATGAAGCCCATACGCTTCCTAAATGTCGGGATGTACATATTCTCCAAAGTGGTGGCTGGAATTATGCTACTTTTTGTTGGGTGTTAAACAAAATATTACAACAAATGCGCACAACGTTTTTGGAGAGTACTTTGCTTGATGAGGCAATGTGCAACTCCTATATAAAACAAATCTTCTTGAACCCACATTGCACATCAATGCCGGGCATGTTTAGGATGCTGCTTACTGTCGATCAGCACTATTGGTTTACAACTGACGTGGTGGGGTCCCTCCCTTCCAAGTACTTAAATGCATGTCTCCCCAAGTGCCACAATCCTTGTGGCATTCCATCCACTTATGACTTATTCCACTCCAAGGTAGACATGGGGTTATATTTATTATAACGCCACAAAGGGTTTGAGGAACCATGTTGGTAGACTTGCACGAGCAGTTTAATCGAGAAAGTAGTAATGGTTTTATGGTAGTTTCCAGAAGATTGTATTACACAGAAGAAGGCAATATGTCCCATCTACCAGCTTGGAGTGCCTCAGGACTTCTTGATCTCACCACTACATATCACTCTTCTGTATCCTCACTGGATCAGGCAATCAGGTTTTATCAGCTGTGCTATATTATGAAATGTACACTTCTAGTTGGAATTGAAAAATTGGGAGACGCTCACACCTGACAGTGCTCAGCAAATCTATTATTGCCAGATGATCATTCATAAATGGATGAGGTTCAAATGCTTCAGCCGGCCCAGAAGGACTTAGCTCTCTTCAAGGTTTAGGAGAAGTACTAGGAATAGGGGAAAAGTGTGTAGGATTGGAGTATTCTTTGTGAATGAACTCCTGAATCCCAGTCCAATGCTGGTGTAGGCAGATGCTGTTGTCCGCCTCTGTCAGTTCTGCTTCATAATGATGAGGAGGATGCTACGAAATCTGAACAGAAAACAAGGGAGCATGGCACATATCCTGTCCAGAGTAGAACACTGCAAATCACAGCATGAAAGGAAAAACTTTCAGAAATTGCCGGATAATTTATGCAATACTGCTATGATTATTCTTAAAGCATTAGTGGCTGGTAAAAGCCATGCCTGGATCGTGATGCCAACATATAAACAACTGAAACAACAATCCTATTTACAAGAATGTTTCAGGGATCACTGTAAGAGGAAACTAAGCATCCTGAAGTTGGGGTGGTTTCCGAGCAAAGACCTTACCCCAAAATGGTTACGGACCTAGCCATCTCTGGATTGTCGCCTCTGTGACAAGGGAGTAGAGTTGTTATTGCATCTATTATGTATCTGCCCGGCCTTAAAAAATCTAAGGAAGAGCTCCTCCCCCTCCCCTTCTCGTTTATTTTAAGACACTGCAAGCATTTTATTTGAGACACGAGGGGACAGTTACATCTAATCAAATATAAGCCCTTATGTGTGCAGCACCCCCTGTTATAACAGTCATTTGTTGGCCCCAATCTTTTAATGAGAGGGTCATTGCCTTATAAAAGTGCTACCCCTGTTTCTTTTTACCTGTGTACATTTAAATACGCTCTCCCTGTTTTGACTTATCATGTATATCTGTGCAAAGTCGCCCAGGACACGGGGGCATGTTTTATGCTGTTTTACGCTGATTCAATATGTTGATGTTTTTCACATGGTGATAAGTTCCACCCTTTTATGATTTTAACAAATCAGAATAAAAGTATTTATGACTGTTGAAAACATATTTATTCACAGCTTTTACATCAGTATGTAAAGCAATCTCACACAGTAAGCGTGCGCACACTGAATGAATCCAATATTTCAGTGAGTTCATTTTTTTCCGCTCTTCTGTCTGCTACTGTAACCCTTCGCACGTCAGTCTGTTTTCAGCCTATGAATGATTAATAGATTAACGCAATCCCAGTCCGATTTTAGTTTCCATTCTTTGTCCTTGCTTTCACCTGCAGCTTCCCACGCGCCGTAGCCTTTCACCCGTTCCTGCATCTATCACTTGTCCCTCCCCATGCCTCTACCCCCATTCATGACGTTACTGCTATCCCCATGGAATATCTGAGGGCTAGAAACTGCACATTTGTTTCAGGGGACCAGGCCAGGATCAAACATGTCTTTTAATTAATGCCCGCCTGGGCCTTACCTGGGCTGCCTGGTCAACTCACTCACTCCTGACTAGCTGGACTGACTCGGGACTCGAGTCAGAGTCGTCTTTGCAGTCCGTTTCCGTATAGCTGGAGTTGATGACGCAGTAATGGCTTCCTTCTTCCAGTAAGTTACACCACAGAGTGCAGACACACAACACGCGGAAACAGTATGAGGTCGTCTACGCAGACTCGACTCCTCAACTTCCCACCTGCCACACTCCTTTCCCAACTTGTCACAGGGTGGGGTTGGTCTCACCACGCCCTGTAAAGAGTTGGGAAAGCTCTCCACTCTCTGATTGAAGTGGAGGGTTAGCGATACCGGCTTGGACTTAAAACTCCCGAGGATAACTTTGCCTCCACGCCATCACGGGGTGGAGACTAGGCCCTGAAGCTAGGTCTTTGCCGAGCTGATGACATCACAGCCTTCAGGGCTGTGAGGTTGTCAGCCCGGCAAACACTACAAGGAGAGTCAGTCACGTCACGTGACATCCAGACTCCACAACGCCCACTGTGACGGCGGCAATATGGTGAGTGGAGCTGCTGGGGCAGACAGTGCCCTGTGTTCACTGTAATGATTATATTTAAAGAGAAGACATAAAAAACTTTTTTTTTTTTAATTACAATTTGAGCAGTGAGCACTTTTGTTCAATGTAACAGGGGCGGAGCTCTGACGCTCTTGGCGAGAAACCGCCACTGCTATGCCTATGAAGTGATGTACATGCAGCACTGGATCTTTTTCAACAGTTTGAAGGGAGTATTTGGCCTCAAATTTGTAATTTGATTTCTTTGGTTTCCCCATTCGTTCTTCGACTTAAATTTTGGTTACCTTCCGCGGTTGTCCTTTTTAATGGCGCCAGTTTTGAGGTGGGGGAACACCCTACTCGTTAGTGAAACGGGGTCAATCCAAGCTGCGCTAAAGCAAGAAATCTTCCAGACGAAGAGAGAGAAAAGTGCATTTTATTCCTCCTTTGCAAAAACAGTGGAAATGTTTGAGATTGTTGAAAATGGGGATTCTCCATTTCCAAAACATCTTTTAAAAAGCTTACTACAAATAATCTCTTTATAAGGTGAGCATGTGAAGGAATATTTTGCTCTGTACACAGAATGTAAGGATTAAGATTGTAATAGAAAGTGGTATATGTGAAAATTCTCAACCCTACCTCACATGGATCCTCCCACATGGGGTTCGGAGAATGATCTTGCTCCTACGGTTAAAGTTGCTTCCTCTGCACGTGATCACAGGAATATGGGAAGGCGGCATACCGAAGGAACAACGACTTTGTTTTAATCGTATTCAAGATTTAAATCATGTATTTTTTGTGTGTCCACATTTGCACTTTGCAAGTCGACACTTTTTAGGAGCGATCTTTTTGAAATATAATATATATTCAGCAGCTGAGGCTCATCAATGTTTATTTGCACCTACTCCCCTCCACAGAAATGGTCTGTGCAAAATGTTGTAACTTTTTGAAAAGTTTCTTAAATGTGTTTTAATCATGCACGATTGTGTGCATTAAAGCTTTTGCACTTTATTATTAAGTCGCAATAAATTGTAAATTCTTCAATGCAGTTATACGTTCCATTTGCACTTTAAATGATGTCACCTTTAAGACTGTCTTTTGGGAATATTAGTATTCTTGTCCTTTATTATTGAGTGAACATCTTATTCAAGCAGCCATAAGTCTGCTTGGGGGAGATTTAAAAAAAAGTCGTGCAAAAAGTCATGCAACGCAGCTCCCGCGAGGCTGCGCTGCGTTGCGCGACAGGGAGGGAGCAGGAGAGCACCATATCTTCAAAGATATGGCTATCTCCTCCCCTTTCCCTTGCGCCGGCGCTGATTACAGCTGCTGTATAGCATGCACACACATTAGCGCCGCAGCACTAGGGTGTGTGCATGAGTCCAGCATAGGTTTTGTACAGGAAGGATACCCTTCCTGTACAAAATACTAAGCTAGACACAAGGGAAAGCTTTTCCCTCTTTGTATGAGCGCTGCACAATCCGGCATGCATACAAAGACAGAAAAGGAAGGAGAAATGAAAGCATTTTTCCTTCCTTGCGCCTAGTTGAAAAGGGCGCAGTTTTCTCACGCTAAACCCAATCTACTGTTTGTAATAAATTGGGTTCCACGTCAGAAACCTTGGGTGGTAGCATGGGAACACCCATGCACCACCCTTGGTACGCCCCCATGGCGCAAAGTAATGCAAAGCAGCGCAATGCGCCGCTTTGCATTACTTTTATGTTATTTCCAGCACTAAACAAGTTTAGCGCTGGAAAGTAGATTACAAAAAAAAGATTTTGCGCCGTTTTGCGTCACTTTTGTGACGCAAGCACGGCGCAAAAGGTTAGTAAATCTCCCCTTGTGACGTCCTTTATATTGTCTTTTGCGCATATTAACATTTTTCAAACCGCATTTTTGTGCTGTAATGAATTATAAACTCTAGCTTCGCCGTTATTTGTTCATTAGCACTTTACATGATGTGACCTTCTTAGATTCTTTTTAATGCTGTTGCAATAACACGTGCGTAAAAGTTCATAATGGATGCATTTTAGCATTTCTTATCTGAACCTCAGTTGAGTTCCAAAACATAAATAGAAATTGAATTGTGAAATGACATGAATGCAAAAGATAGCGTGCAGCGGCTAGTCTAGCAAATGAAACAATTAAGAACACTATCCTGTTCCCGCTTAAAGGTGTGATAATACAATTATAATGACAACTATGGGTAGTGCAAGCAAAATTCATCTGTCAGATAATACCATCACTCAAGAAAAAGGCAAGTCGAAAATATGAACCGAGTCACAAGCATATAGCTACTAGACATTTTAGATGGGCCCACAAACATCAGCAGGCATACAACCCAGTGGCATAACGTGGGCAGCTGCTGCGCAAGGGAGCACCCAACCCTTCCAGTGGCTCCCAAACCTTCAGGGGCCCCCACTTAGCCCAAGGCCAAAGTATGGCAAATATGGGATACTCGGGGGGCCCTTAACACATTCTGCAGGGGGCCCCTTCTGTCTGCATTACTCCACTGTACAACAAGAAGACACAAAGAAAGAAGGAAAAAGGGAAAGAAAGAAGAAAGACAGACAGACAGAAATAAATAGAATGAAATCGAGAAAAAAAAGATTAAAAACGAAAAAGAAAAAGAAAAAGAAGAAAAGAAATAAAGGAAGGAAGGAAGAAAGAAAGAAAGAAAGAAAGAAAGAACAGAAGAACAACAAGGGAACAAAAGAAAAATATTCTTTGCACGTGTCATTCAATGAATCCAAATGCAGTATTCCACCACATGCCAGATGTCAAATGCGTAATCGAAGCTGCCTCTCGAAGGCTTCTGTTTTAGGAATTGAGAAATGCTAAATTATAGGAATAAATGATAAAAACGAATACTAAAAGAATGGTTTGTGCTGCAATTTAATTCAGGTGTAACATTTTAATGAGAAAAAAGTTGTGAAGAAAACCGATCTGAGGACCCTGTACTCTGGCTGTTGTAAAGCACTTACTTTGCTGTAAGGTTCATCTGGAGAAACTGTTCCCAGACATCTCATTTTAATTATTACCCTGGAAGCAGGTTTATTTTGTTTTCACAAGTTAAATAAAACTAAACCAGGTCATATGAAATATGACTATTTTAGACTATGTCACATATAATAGGCTTTCATCCATCAGTAGGAATGTTTGGTGGAATTTATCCTGAAAGTGCCTGAGAGTTAATTTACAGCAGATGGGATCTGGGAGACCAGAAGTCAGAGAGGGATTTATGCACAAGATGTCCAGCAAAGAAACGAATTCAGCCTTAGAACAGTGACTTTTGATAATAGGCACGCTACTAATAGTGCAATTGGGAAATAAAACACACATGTGGAGAAAAGAGCTCAAGATTTATCTTAGACGTGGCTTGTACCAAATATAGAATTTTTTCTATAAAAAAAAACTGTGTTATGGCAAACTCATCCCACGACAGTTTCCTGTTTCACTCCCACAAACCACAAGAAAAGTAACTTTGAAAAACGCTGGCTACCAGAGTGAGCAGCACGTGAACTGTTCCTGGCTGAACTATTCAGCCTTGACTTCACTTAACATGGTCTCTTGCGTCTAGCACATCGTGAGGTGACCCCCTGGTTGTTGTACCCCTCTACTCCTTGCCAATGAAAAACAATGTTTTTAACAATTAAAATCATAAACGTACAGCTAAGGCTTTATATCCTTCTCGGAAATAACTCCTTTTTTTTTTTTACAAATATATAGAATTGTAGATGGGTAACAGTGATCTGAGGGATGCTTTTTCACCGAGGGTTGTGAATGACATCAAACAGACACAAAAAAGGCTCGACTTGTCCCTGAGGTCACTCAGAACGTGGAAGTGAAAAACATTCCCATAATTCACTTTTTGCGCATTTATAATTGTATGTTATGTATGGCCCCCCAAATCATCTGCCCCTGCCCTCAACTGCTACTCAGTGACAAATGAGTAATGGGGGGGGGGGGGGTATGCATAATACAGTCTCAATTATGTACCCCTGCCCCAAAGGTTAATAAAATAACACAAACAAAAAAAATTCCCTTCCATCCTTGAGCAACCCCAGCCACCTTCCCTGCCTCCCTTCCTGCAGCTGTGCTTTCTGCTTTTAGTCACAGCTGACAAAAGCAGCGCTGCTCTGACAGACTCCCAGAGAGCCCTGTCAGCCTGGCCTGGAAGTCCTTTCTGACATCACAACAGTGGGTAAGCAGTTTAGTTATCAACTGTTGCTATGTTGTAGCAGTGGATTGTGAAATTCAGAAACTGAAATTAACAATAGAGTCTCTCTATGAGAATCATACATAACATATAGGGCCTTATGTAGGTGGGCTGGCATTTACCACTTCATAAATACCGAATCATACCGATTCGGTATTTATGAAGTGGTAAATGCAATATAGGTAATGAGTCGGTAAATATTACCGAATCGGAAAAATTCGGTCATTACCGAATCGGTATTTACCGATTCGGTAATGAGGCATACCTTCCCATTGATGGGAAGGTATGCCTCATTACCGAATCGGTAAATACCGATTCGGTAATGGGGGAGCACATGCAAGGGTGGCAGGGTGTCACATTGACACCCTGTTGCACCCCTGATTCGGCCATGTGTGCACATGTGGCGCACATACATGCCCTAAGGGCATGTATGTCTGCCACATTGCACACTTAAACGTGCACAAAAATGCTTTTTTTCACCTATTCGTCATTTACCACCAACCTTTAGTTGGTGGTAAATAACGAATCCCCACACCCACCACACACTCCCCCCTACATCTGATTTCATGATTCGGTATTTACCGAATCTGTAAATTTACCGAATCGGTAATATTACCGATTCGGTAATTTTACCGATTCGGTAAATACCCAATCATGAAATTCTCCCCCTACATCTCAAAAGCCAAAATAACGGTCGGTAACGGTATAATTACCGAAAATCGGCCGTTACCGACCGGTATTTGGCTTCCTACATGAGGCCCATAGAGTTATAGATGGGTAGCAGTGAATTACGAGGATTTTTTTCATTGAGGGGTTTTGATTGACATCAAATAGACTCGAGTTCTCTATATGTCACTAACACAATTTACGGTTTGAGGTCAGAGGTGAGATGGACAGTACTTTAAGTATATATAAACACTGTGGGTAGGTAAGGTCCTCAACCTCAGCATTTGACCCTTGGCCTGCGGTAATGGGTGCTCTACCTCTGCCCATCTGCCAAGTTCGCAACTTAGGCTTCATCATTGATGATCAATTAGACAACAAGCCGGGAAGGTGGCCGCAACCTGTTTTACCATCTTGAAATGGCTCAAGAAGATTATCTTGGATGCTGCCCAGCCCTACCCAGAGAACCGTGGTCCAGGCTCTTGTCACTTCTAGACTGGACTACGGTAACATTCTCTATATGGGGGCAAATAAGGATGTGAAACACAAGCTGAAGATGGTGCAGAATTCCGCCACCAGACTACTTTGTCAGGTCCCCAGAACTGCCTCCATCGCTTGCTCTCTGCGTGACCTAAACTGGCTCAGGGTAGAGAATCGGATTAAATTCAAAGCCTTAAGCTACATGTTTAAGATCAAATCTGGTGTGGCCCCTCAGTATCTGCTAGCCCTGGTCCATCCATACATACCCGCACGTCCTCTCAGATCGACTACTCAGGCAAAATTCTCGGTTCCCAGAGTTAGACTGTCACATATGGTGGGGGGGGGCGATCTTTTTCCTGCTTAGGTCCCTCCCTATTGAATTCTCCTCCCATACCACTTTGCAACGAAACGGTCCACAGTATCTTTCGTAAACACCTAAGAACTTGGTTGTTTAATCAATAATTTTCTGACTCCCTTTCTATCCTCTCAGGTTGGTGCCGGGAAACCCTTTTTGGGTAGCTGTTACGCCCTACAAAATTAATAAATTTAACATAACAAACAACATCATACCTCCAGGCAGAGAGTCTAGTGTCACTTCTTCCACATCTAGTCTCTCTGGGCCACAGACAAACAGCAAACAGCCACTCAGTGCCAGGCAGAAGCTTCTAACCCGTTAAGGAAACCCTGTGGTGAAGGGTGGGTGCTCCTATTAGTGGTGAATCCCTGCCTGAAGGATCCTTTGCCCATCATCACTGGAGGATGGGCAGACAGGAGGGCCTGATTTGCTTGTGGTTTTTACCTGGCACATAAGTCTTGCTGTCACTCAATGGTTGCATTTACCAAAGTGTCCTAATGGAGCCTGTAATGTAGGGGCACCCACTTTTAGTCCACTTTTTCGCTGGTCTCTTTCTATGGTTATGTATACATATACTATGGGGGCCTTCTAGAGACTGATAGAGCGCCATGAGATTCTGAAATTTATAGGGGTGCATCATATTCACCGTTAGTCAGCACCCACATATTAATCAATGTATGTTTAAAAGTGTCATGGAAATGTGCTGCTGTAATTGTTTAACATAGAGGTGATTAGAAATGTAATAATGCTTTTGTGAGGATCAACGTTGCAAGTTATCGTGAATGTATTTAGTAAAAAGTACAATGATTAGGTTTGTGTAATGCAATGTATTAGGTTAAACGTGTGCCATGGTAAGGTTATACGTGTAGATTGCTTATTTGTGCACATGAGAGTGATGAACTAATGCTTAGAGTGTGATTTAATAGTATGTTTAATTTTGCAAAGGCCCGATCGCATATACGTTAAAAGAGAAGGCCTGTTCATTTCTTATGTTAGCTAATGTTGTAGGCCGAAAATAATTCCCTTGGTAAAGGCTTTGGGTTGCAAAGAAATGTAAAATCTTAAGATGTGAAGTGTTTCTTCTCGTTTCCATGTTTCTGTTGCAGGTGCAAGGACATTTAGCTTGTTAGTAAGAATAGATCTTTGTTTTAGGAGTTAGGATGCTGTGAGAAGCCAACAGGGGAGTGGCATTGGAATGTGAAGTAGTTACTTTTACCGAGAAAGGTGCCTGGGACCCAAGGTCAAGCTAATGGACGTTGGACGACAGACAATTTCGATGGAAAACTACCGAAGGAAGACCTGGCCGAAGCCGTGTTCTACGATTTAGGGGTTTTGTATTAGGGACAGTGCCCCGTGGGTTAAGCAGATGAGGCTTAGGTGGGAAGATAGAAGGAGCATCTTAGATCGAGCTCTGACTAAGTGAATGTACTTCTTAGGAGGTCTTCACTTCTGACACCTTTTTTCTTGATTCTCTTGCCTGGGATGGGAATGCTAAGTAGGGATGTCACCTTAGAGGCAGTGTAGGGATAGAAATGTTTTTCTTCTTTGACTAATGATTCCAAAGATAGATATCAGCCTGACCATTATATTCTTGATGCTTTTAGAATCTGTAATTCTTTTTGTTTTAAGCCGAATGAGAATCTTGCGTAGGCTCGCTTTTGTGTTAGTGCCCATTTACCTTTAGCACCTTGTATTGAGGTGTCTGTATGTTCAGATGTTTTTGATTGTAATAAAATCTTACAAAATTTAGATTCAGAGTCAGTGGTCCTTTCCAAATGAAGTCTAATTGTGGTAGATATATTTTGATAATTGTGTTCATCCCCTCTACGCTATTTGGCAGATAAAAAGATCCTGGCGACCTGTCAGGATTCTTGGAGATAACCAGGTAGGCAAGAATCCGGCCTTATCAGTTGGTAGCAGAGTAGGATGGTTATTTCCGATAGCGAGGGGAGATCTAGATTAGGATAAGAGATCCTTGAAGCCCACAGAAGTCAAGTGATGGTGACTCATCGGATGGCGAGCAGCGGACGACGGCGGCTGATGGAGACTGACGGAGAGTAGCGGTGCAGCGGAAAGCAGCAGTTCGTGGAGGAGTGTGTATGAATAGGGTGAGATGTTTGTAGATTGCGGTGTTGTTTTGTCGTGCGATGTCTTGCGGAGTTGGAGTGAGTGTTGAGTGATTGTGAGATCAGGCTGTGAGCGCGCGCAGCCCGGGAAAGTCTTAGGCTCGACGAGTAGCTTAAGCGATTGTGGTGTAGAAGACACCCAAGGTAGATTTTGTTGACCACTGAAAGGGGATCGTGAGATGTCATCGATCACCTGGACCGAGAGAGGGGATGCGAATGTGTGAGTGCGTGAGGAACCGACGCTAGTCGTGGGTTGTTGTACGTGGAATTTGAGTATTTGTAACCTATCAGAGGTGATTGTCTGGTCGGACGTGGGCAGACAGTTGCCAACCGAGGTCGACAATTTCGAGAGACTGTGGACGGACAGTCAGAGAAGTAACTTGTTTGGTACAAACGGTTATTTCAGCGTATGAATGGGATGAATGCAAGGGTGAGAAGTGAGTTGTGAAGGAGGGGAACTGGAACTACTGCGAGCAGAGGAAGAGTGACGTCAGAGGGTGCCGTACTGCGATAGGTCGGGTGGTGTGAGTCGCGCTGCTATTGGTGGGTTTGACATCAGGAAGTGGACGAAAATATTGTGTGCGATCGAAATTTGTTTATCATGAAATGTTTTAAAGTTTTCCGAGAATTCTGTAGATGTGACAAACATGTGGTTACTGGTGGGGGAGAAGAGGCCCCTCCCGAGGATACTCCAGCGCATTATATGGCAAGAAATGTGGGGTTGCATACTATAATTTGGCTTGAAAATTGGCATAAGATGACCCAGGGTGAAGGAGAATTAGCTTTCCCGCAATATGGTTAATTTAGGTTGGAAGTGTTGTATCAGTTGAAGTCCGTGATGGCGGCTTTACGACCTTTGCCGAGACCAATCCAGTTTGAAGCCTTGCATGCATGAATTAGAGCAGCACATGACATGAAAAGAGATCGAAGTCAGGAGAGGGTGAAAAAGTCAATTAAGGCATTTCAGAATGCAAGATGGGATGCAGAAGAGAAAAGGTGGAGAGTGCAAACAATAGAGGGGGACAGGTTGTATCCCTTATTGGTAAAGACTGATGGCTCAAAGGTAAAGAGTGCAGATGATGATGATGACAGTGATACAGATGATAGCCTACTAGAGAGGTTGTTGTCCGAGACACCATCTCCATACAATCCCGATCTTTGCGAGGGAAACCGGCTCAGTCAGAAGGGACTAGTGGAGTACCAACACAGTCAGAAATAAGAGTAGAAGGGAAGATCTCGACAGGAGCTGAGGGTACTAGAAATCAGCCTGTAGCCAGAACAGAGGTTGGGTGAGGTGCGCGGTTACAATTGAACCTATTGTTTCTGTCTACGACCCAGATCAAGAGAAGGTTGGAAGCTCAGCACAGTCAGTTGTAGGAGCGAGGAGTGTGGCCGAGGGAAATGGATCAGTGAGTGGAATGGAGCAAACTCCAAAGCCTATAGAATGGGGTACGCCATTACCAGCCACAGCAGACTCCTCTAGGGGACAGGGAGTGTCGAGACCAGTGAGACAAAGGTCTTTGGCGGAGTCAAGATCAGATTTGTGGATGTGGGCACCACCAGTGAGGAATCAGAATCAGAGTGTGAGAACAGCAGAACGTGAACGAGGCACGATAGTGAATCGTTCAGTTCCTAAGAGTATGTCAGAAGAGAGTAGATCTCAGGAACGGGAATGTGATTATGATGAAAGGGATGGTGCAGCTTGTAGAGAAGTACTGAAGGGAGCCCTGAAAGGGAAAATGTTAGATGTCGTGAGGTTGAAAGCAGAAGTAGATGAGATAATAAGCGGAAACTTACCACTTGAGAGAACATACATGTATGAACAAGATGAGTTACTCTTTGTAGCGAAAGATGTGACTCGCAAGGCACGAACTGCACATGAGAAGTTGTCAGAATTGGCTAAAAGGTATGATGTAGATTTGTCCAAAACAAAATCATTGCAGGGAAGTCATAGACTGCGGTACAGTGATCAAGAATTGGAAGAAAAAAGGGTCATGGGATAGAGAGCCCATATCAAAGATTTGATCATAGCAATGCGTGCATGGATCATGCTTGATAAGTGGGAAGAGAGATGGTCCAAGAAGAAAAGTTCTAGGAGAATAGGGGAGACGCCACCTCCAGGTGGGGGGATGACGGAGATAGGGAATTACCCTTTACGAGAGGTACAAAATGGAGGATATGTGCATGTGCCTTGGAGTAGGGGTGATTTGGCTGCCTTTACTAATGATTTTCCCCGATTAATGCAAAAGCCCGTGGAGTGGTACAAGCAGGTTGATCGGTGTGTCAAAATCTCAAAGGTGTTGTGGGTCAAATGGAATACATTGTTTGACATTGTGGTTCCAAATGATTTGTGGTCGGCATGTAAAATTGCTGTTGAGTGGCCAACCTCAGAGCCTCACAGGGACCCAATCTCGAATGGTCCGTCGCCCATAGTAATGAAGAAGTTTGAGCAGGAGATCACATGGTTGAAGTCTAAAATTTCACCTCAGGATATTGATTGGGTGAAGATAGATTGGACAGTGCAAGAGCCAAAAGAGACGGTGCATGAGTTTTATGAGAGACTTTTACAGGCTTTTAAACAGTACAGTGGACTGGATGTGTTAGACACAAAGGACATGGGACAGTCTGTTTCGAAGTTTGTGTTGGGATTGAGGCCAGAGGTTAGTCTCATGATACAGCAGCATTTGATTTGTTGGCAGAATAAGCCTGTGGATGAGATTTTACGGTATGCTAGGTACTGTAGTGATGAGATAGAATAGAAGCACAGGAAGTTGAAAGACAAATTGAGGCTTGTTCAGATGCAAACAGTTCAAGGACAGTCTAATGGAGGGACTTTAGGAAGAAAACAGGGAAATAACCAAGGAGGAAACCAGAATGCTCAAGGTCAGGGAAGACCAAAGTTAATTGATCCTAAGACCGGAATGGATGTGGCGACATTGAAAAAGACCACTGCGTGTCATCTTTGTCACCATGTCGGACATTGGAAACGCGAGTGTCCTTTCAACCCATTGAATCAGATACAGCAGAAAGGAGAGATAGTTCAGGTTCCTGTATCTGAAATAGTCCCTACAGTGACTCGACCGAAGATGGTCAAAGGGAGGTCTGGTGTTCCGCAGGTGCAGGTTCCTCAACCACCTAGGATACAGAATATGCAACAGGGAGTTTGAACTTACCTACAGATGCCCATGTTTGAAGGGAGGGAGGAATATGGTCCAGACCCGTTGGCAAGACCATGCTTGAGAGGGGAAGAGGACTGCGCGCTTGGAGCAGTCTTAGAGGTAGATCAGAGGGGACCATTTGTGGAAGCAGACATTGATGGTCACTCTACAACCTTTTTGGTTGACACTGGTGCTACTCGGTCTACTGTACGATCTGCAGTAGTCCCTGACCTACCCCTTTCGGGACAGTCAATCCAAGTTGTTGGTGTAGCGAATAAGAAACTGACTAGCCCATTGACAGAGCCAATTCCGGTGAAGATAGGAAATTTCAGAGATCGACACCAGTTTGAGGTGTGCGACTCTAGTCCAGTTTGCCTATTAGGTAGAGATCTGTTGTGCAAGCTGAATTGCACCATTTATTGTACACCGAAGGGAGTAGAAGTACAGACATGGGATGATGATGCGACCTTTAAGGTTGCGAATCAGCGTTTGTGCATAGAGATGTATCCAGCATTGACAGTGGAAGAACTTCCACTCGATCTGAGGGATTCCATGTCATTGATGTTTGGGACCTTAGTGGAGAAGAGATCGGATTGGTCAAGGGTGTAGACCTAGTGAAAATCCAGATTAAGCCGAATGTGGAGTTCCCTAGGATGCCTGAAACGAAACGATTGCAGGAATCAAGCCTGTAATTGAGTCTATGATCAAGCAGGGAATTTTGAAGGAGATCATGGGTAGCCCATGTAATTCACCCATCATGGGACTACAGAAACCAAGTGGGAAGTTCAGGATCGTACAAGATCTACGAAAAATTAACGAGATAGTCGTTCCATGTTGTCCAGTGGTACCGAATCTGTCTGTGATCTTGTTTCAGATCCCATGTGAAGCTAAATGGTTCACAGTGATTGACTTGTGTCAAGCCTTCTTCTCGATTCCTCTGCATGAGGAGAGCCAATTTCTTTTTGCTTTTCGGCTGGAGAATCGTGTGTTAACGTGGTGTTGTATCCCACAGGGGTATACGGAGAGCCCGTCTATCTTCAATCAGATTTTGAAGAAGAATCTTGACGGTCTTGTGCTGCCGCAGAACTCTGTTCTGGTGCAGTACATCGACGATCTGCTTGTTGCGTCAGAAACCGAAGACGCTTGCAGGATCGATATAATTGCCCTACTAAATTATCTAGCAGAGAATGGACACAAGGTGTCTCCGAACAAATTGCAGTACTGTTTGAGCGAAGTGCAGTATTTGGGTCACAGAATTGAGAAAGGCAAGAGAAAGGTGTCACCAGATCGCATTGATGCTATTATGAATATGCCCGTGCCTACCACTCAGAGAGAATTCAGAATGTTCTTGGGGATGGTTGGCTATTGTCGCCAATGGATTCACAATTTCTCCTTTGAAGCGAAGCCCTTGCAATGACTGACGCGCAAGGATGTGAGTGATCCGGTACCATGGGACGAAGACTGTTTGAGATCATTTTTGAGGCTGAGAGAAGCCTTGTATTGTGCTCCAGCTTTAGGGATGCCTGACTACAACAAAGCATTCGCCCTTTTCTGCTGCGAAAGAGAAGGTTGCACATTGGCAGTCTTGACTTAGAGTCATGGAGGTGTCCGTAGACCAGTTGCCTACTTCTCAGCTACTTTAGATCCAGTAGCTTCTGCGTTGCCTGGATGTCTCAAATCCGTTGCTGCAACAGGTGTCAGTATTGAAAGATGTGAGAGCATTGTCATGGGTTATCCGCTTGCAGTCTATGTGCCACATTCTGTTGAACTGTTGATGACAAGGACTAAAACACAGCACCTCACAAACAATCGATTGACTCGTTATGAGCAAGTTATACTTGCTGCAGAGAATGTGACTTTGAAGAGGTGTTCTGTTTTAAATCCTGCCACATTGTTGCCTATTCCAAATGTAGATGAAGAAGATTGTGAGGACCATGATTGTCTCGATGTGACTGAATTGTGCACCAAACCGAGACCAGACATTGTTGATGAGCCGATCCTAGACTCTGATGAAAATTTCTTTATGGACGGTTCATGTTTAAGAGACAGTGCTGGTCAACTGAGAGCAGCGTTTGCTGTATGTACCATCATAGGAGTGGTTGAAGCCGCTTGTTTAGAAGGAGTATACTCCGCACAGGTGGCTGAACTCATTGCTTTGACCCGTGCCTGTTTGGCTGCTGACCAGATTCGGGTAATGATTTATACCGATAGTCAGTACGGGTTTGTGTCGTTCATGACTTTGGACAGTTATGGTCACAGAGAGGGTTCATGACATCTTCTGGTTCACCCATCAGAAATGGGGAATATGTGAAACAATTGTTGGAAGCATTGCAATGTACAGAGGAAATCGCAGTTGTCAAATGTTCTGCGCACAGCAAGGGGAATGATTTCGTGTCGCGGGGTAATAGCTACGTGGATGAAGTTGCCCAGTTTTGCGCAGAAAAGGATGCATATTTACTGAAGGGCATGTAGAGGAAAGCCAAGAAAGAACCGATCTCAGCGTGATGTTAGCCATGGCTGATACATGGGCGGAATTAAAACGGTTACAGGATGAAGTTTCTGATCAAGAGCGGGATAGTTGGATACGAGCTGAATGTGAGAAGGGAGATGTGGATGTATGGATATCGAACGATGGACGAGCTGTGTTGCCAGAATGTCTGTTGAGCCCGATGGCAAGATTGATACATGGAGCTGTACATCTTGGTAGAGATGCGATGATGCGAGTGTTTCGACAGACATGGTACAATCCGAAGTTTCGTGCAGCAGCTGAAGCTGTGTGTCAGAGGTGTGTTACATGTCAGCAGATGAATGCAGGAAAGAGAACTGCTGTGACTTTGAGCCACATTGGGATATCAGGAGGGCCTTTCAATAGGATGCAGTTGGATTTCATTGAGATGCCAAAGTGCAATGGGTTGAGGTACAGCTTAGTTGTGGTATGTGTCTTTTCAAGATGGGTGGAGGCTTACCCAACACGTAGGTGTGACACACTCACTGTAGCTAAACTATTACTGAGAGAGCTTATCCCGAGGTTCGGTTTTCCGACCTCTTTGGAGTCAGACAAAGGGACACACTTCCATAGTGAGATTATGAAATTGCTCTGTGCTGCCTTAAATGTGGATCAGAGATTGCATTGCAGTTATCGACCAGAGGCTTCTGGGATTGTGGAACAAGTTAATGGGACTTTGAAAGCACGGATGGCAAAAGTGTGCTCTTCGACATCACTGAAATGGCCTGCCGCACTACCCTTAGTTCTCATGAGCCTTCGTAGAGTTCCCGATAGGAGGACTGGGTTGTCACTGCATGAAATACTTATGGGGAGAGCGATGCGATTGCCAGCGATACCTGCCACTGCTCTGATTAACATCACTGATGACTTGATTCTCGACTACTGTAAGGGCCTGGCTGACTTAGTACGTTCTGTGTCTCAGCAGGTGCAAGCAGCAGTTGTTCCAGCCGCGAGTGACCTGTGCCACGACTTATGCCCAGGGGATTGGGTACTTGTGCGTAAACACGTGAGGAAGAGTTGCCTGGATGCTCGTTGGAGTGGTCCGTACCAAGTAATACTGGTCACGAACACGGCAGTGAAGTGTGGGGGATTGCCGAACTGGGTGCATGCCTCCCATACCCGCAGAGTTCCAGCACCCTTGGAAGATACAGCCCCTCTCGTGAATGAAAATCCAGCTGAGGTGGCAGAGCCATCTGAGAGGGCAAGCCAAGCTGTGAGGGTTGCTGATGCAGTTGGTTGTGCACTAGATGGAGCTGAAAGGGGATGTGCAAGCCGAAGCCCCGAATTTGACTCAGACAGAGAAAGTGTTGCTGTGGGTGGAGTAGAGTCAAATTCTGCTGAAGAAGGAAGTAGTGCACAGGGTACTCGAAGGGAGAGCAGAAGTGCCACAGAAGCAGAGAGAGTTTGGCCCGTGAACCAGAGACGGGTAAACCTGAAATTGGCACCTGGAAGAGAGCTTGCCCTAGTTTCTGAAACGTCTGAATCTGAGCAAAGTGATGAAGAGCAAGCTCGAGTTAACCTGAGAAGGTCAAGGAGAGTAAGAGTGCCGTGTCAAAGGTATGCCTCACCAGAGTGGACATACGGTGTGACTGATGCCAGGCATACCGAGCACGGGGAGGCTGAGATCCTTGACACTGGTCAGCAATTCTCCGAATTTGAAAATAGAAGTGTTGCTGAGAGTTCCAGGATTGGAGATCGAAGGAATACTGACCCTCAATATTCCGAATCCACCGCTTCTGAGTAAAGTTCGTGAGTTGATTCTGGAGACGCTGGTTTTTCCAACTTTTGGTATTGTGCCACCACATCAGGAGTTGGTGATACTTCATCTTGAAATTTTGCAAGGAGTCTTAGAGCTTTTGGGAGCGAATATCGTTCTGGACTAAAGATAAACCCTTTGTTGTACATAGAGGTCCAAAGAAGAAGATAACCTAGGCCCGAGTGGAAGAAGAATAAAGTTAGGGACTTTCCGTCAAGATACTGAAAGAGGGCTAGGGAAGTCTTTTTGTTGACTGTGTAAATAAGGAACTGAGAACTGTTAGGGTATTTCCAGCTTCAAGGTGGTGATTGAACTGGTTTGACAAGCAATCCTCGGATGAGAAAGAGACCTTTACATGTTGCTGTTGAACTGAATCCTGAGAATTTTGCAAAATGGCAGATGCTGGAAATACTCATCGTAGGGCTAAATTAGTGATAGGTACACTTTTAGGGGTAGTGAGAGCTGCTATAGTTGCGATAGTCGTAGCCTCATATATAGTTTCTCATGAGCAGGAGGGGGAGGTACAGGGGACACCTACACCTACCACCTCTAGCCAAAAGGGGGTTACTATAGGAGCTCAAAGAGCGTTGATACTTGAAGAGAGTCGTAGGTTTCACATAGATCTGTCTAGAAGTGACTTTAAGCTTAATGCTTATGCGAAGCTGTTGTATGAGTATGTTGATGCTATGGATGCGAAAGATTGCTTTGTGTGCATGCAGTTACCTTCTTCCGTAGATGAGGGTATTAGATACCATCACCTTCCACTAACCTATGGGATTTCTTGCAGCTTATTGCTTAGCATCTTCTATGAGAGAAGGCAGTTTGAGTATTTCTTTTCCAATATGATGCAGTACTTCCTGAGGTTCCAGCCTATAAGCATTTGAATAAGTACGACTATTATAAGTCGGAGGACAGACTTCGGAAGTATTTCATACCGACTTTGAATTTGGATACGGCTTATGCTCACCGACATAATCTAACGTGTTTATTGTCGGAAACTGAGAAGAAGTTTATTGGTCAAATAGAGGATAGATATAGAAAACTAACACAGACACGAAATACAGGAGAGAGTCCAGTAGATTGGACTGATGAGGAGAGATTGCACAGATCTAAGGGAAGTTATGGACCCATAGCACTAGATCAGACGCAGAAGGGGAAGTTGTGTGTGAGACGTCCACAGACCTATTATGAGAAGGTTTCGGTAGGACAGAGTGCGTGTGACCATACCTTTACTATGGAGGACTCTGCTAAGAACTTTTTGCAAGGTCCGGTGCAAGTGATTCCAACTGTGTATTTTGTGTGCGGAAGGAATGCCTATGTGAGGTTGCCTGCGAATTGGTATGGTACATGTTACTTGGCTATTATTTTTCCAGAAGATTTATCATGTGGAAGATCTGAATCTTTTGGAGACAGGACATCATTCTAAAGTGCGGAGAGCTACAAGTGCGGGAGCAGTGATCGGTGATATTTTTGGAGCAATGATACCAAGTTTGGGTGTGGTTTTGAATGATGTGAAGATAAGAAAGTTGGCGACTGTGGTTGATGAATTGTCGATGAATACTGCAAGGTCGTTGTTGTTGGTGGATGGAGAGATGTTGTCGATAAGGACTATGGTTTTGCAAAATCGTCTTGCTTTAGACGTATTATTGGCAAAAGAGGGCGGAGTCTGTAAATTGTTGAAAGTAAGGAATGTTGCACGTATCTTCCAGATAACAGCAAGGATCTGGAGAAATATATAGACAACATTACCAAGATTCATCAGGAGATTGCGGATCTGACTGAAGTGGGTGTGTGGAAGAAGATTGGAAAAGGATTTGGTCGTGTGGGAAGTTGGTTTGCGAGCTTGGGAAAAGGGTTCCTTGGAATTGTGTTGAAGCCTCTTATTATTGTTGTGGTTTGTGTGGTTTCCTTGTGGGGTCTCATCAGAGCCTGTAAGTGGTACAGAGGAAACAGGGTTAAAAGAGCTCTCAGAGCGAATGAGAGGCGAATGGCGAGACTGCAGGACAGTCAATATCAGCATCTTAAGAGAATGGAGAGGTTCCGACAGGGTAGAATGGCCACGAGCACTGTTTAGGTCGGTTCTTTCTCCAAGGGAATGAGGTTGTGATGACATTTGTCATCAAAGGGGGGAACTGACAGAGCACCATGAGATTCTGGCATTTATAGGGGTGCATCATATTCACCGTTAGTCAGCACCCACATATTAATCAATGTATGTTTAAAAGTGTCATGGAAATGTGCTGCTGTCATTGTTTAACATAGAGGTGATTAGAAATGTAATAATGCTTTTGTGAGGATCAACGTTGCAAGTTATCGTGAATGTATTTAGTAAAAAGTACAATGATTAGGTTTGTGTAATGCAATGCATTAGGTTAAATATGTGCCATGTTAAAGTTATACATGTAGATTGCTTATTTGTGCACATGAGAGTGATGAACTAATGCTTAGAGTGTGAATTAATAGTATGTTTAATTTTGTAAAGGCCCAATCGCATATACGTTAAAAGAGAAGGCCTGTTCATTTCTTATGTTAGCTAATGTTGTAGGCCGAAAATGATTCCCTTGGTAAAGGCTTTGGGTTGCAAAGAAATGTAAAATCTTAAGACGTGAAGTGTTTCTTCTCGTTTCCATGTTTCTGTTGCAGGTGCAAGGACATTTAGCTCGTTAGTAAGAATAGATCTTTGTTTTAGGAGTTAGGATGCTGTGAGAAGCCAACAGGGGAGTGCATTGGAATGTGAAGTAGTTACTTTTGCCGAGAAAGGTGCCTGGGACCCAAGGTCAAGCTAACGGACGTTGGACGACAGACAATTTCGATGGAAAACTACCGAAGGAAGACCTGGCCAAAGAGGTGTGCCGAAGGGCGTGTTCTACGATTTAGGGGTTTTGTATTAGGGACAGTGCCCCGTGGGTTAAGCAGATGAGGCTTAGGTGGGAAGCTAGAAGGAGCATCTTAGATCGAGCTCTGACTAAGTGATTGTATTTCTTAGGAGGTCTTCACTTCTGACACCTTTTTTCTTGATTCTCTTGCCTGGGATGGGAATGCTAAGTAGGGATGTCACCTTAGAGGCAGTGTAGGGATAGAAATGTTTTTCTTCTTTGACTAATGATTCCAAAGATAGATATCAGCCTGACCATTATATTCTTGATGCTTTTAGAATCTGTAATTCTTTTTCTTTTAAGCCAAATGAGAATCTTGCGTAGGCTCGCTTTTGTGTTAGTGCCCATTTACCTTTTGCACCTTGTATTGAGGTGTCTGTATGTTCAGATGTTTTTGATTGTAATAAAATCTTACAAAATTTAGATTCGGAGTCAGTGGTCCTTTCCAAATGAAGTCTAATTGTGTTAGATATATTTTGATAATTGTGTTCATCCCCTCTACGCTATTTGGCAGATAAAAAGATCCTGGCGACCTGTGAGGATTCTTGGAGATAACTAGGTAGGCAAGAATCCGGCCTTATCAAGACCTATCATAGTTTGAGGGCCCCAGGGAATCCCTTCCACCTATTGGAGGGTGTCGGAGAGATCCCCTCCCCTGGTGTAAATTATGTCTCTTTCAGGGCCTTATTGCCTGCCCATCACATGCACTCGGTTAGTAGTTATCAACTGCAAAAAGTGGTTGACTTCACTGTTTATAAGTTAACTCACACACTCACAACAACCACCAGGCCCACCTGGCTTGACTATTTCTTGTTCAGTGGCCTTGGTCATCAGATCGGTCCTTTTGGACTGCATTTTATGTTATCATTGAGAGTTTTGAGTGACTTCCACAAACACATTTCAGCTTCATGAGGGTTATGGAGTTGCAAAATACTCTATACCTCATAATATGAGGGTAGAAATCTACACCCTAGCAGAGACGTACAATGGGGTAGTTTAATAAAAAAAAATACAATGTTCACCAAACTACAACATAGCAATTTTTTGGCTGCACTAGGATAATTCAAAGTCACTGATATCCAAATAAGGTCTACCATTCATCAACACCAGATAAACATAAGCCTTATGCAAATCGTATGTAGTTTCATAGTTGCCTGTTGTAAAATATAAATGTAATCACGATATTGTTCCTTGAATGAATCACAGAGGGCACCGGAGACAGTACAGACTTCAAAGGCCTGTACTTTTAATCAAGTCAGGGGTAATTTCCCAAATATGTTGTAAGGGTACATTTAGGCAGCAGACTCTGGTACACTTCTAACGACTGCACTCCCCTTTAAGTGGTATGCATTCACTGTGGGGCTGTAGACGGAAGAGGGGCGTTGCCCTCTGGAGTTTCCCAATCCTAAGTGACTAGAACTCTTTCTTTAAGCTCAGACAGCAGAGCTTTAGTGCACAAACAGATTTACAAGGAATTGCCTTCAATAAAACACATTACGCAATACCTTTTTTATATTTGGGTGTAAAGCAGTATATTTCTTTTAGGCCTATGTTCATTACTTTCATCAAGGGATATTCATTAAGAACATATATGACCGTTGTGAAGTGATAACATTCCATGAATGAACTTCCTGGGATCCAAGTGCTCTTTTTCCTGCATGGATATAAACATTTTCTCTAAGACTGTTGAATAATGTCTCAATGGAGGCTGAATTTCTTCTTTTCTCAGGGAGTGACAAATCACTTTGAAGTGACTTAATGAATTCATAATCTGGGATAAAGGTCACTTAGAGCACCATTTCCACCCTATGCAGCCCTGCAATAACTTTTTTCTTCCAATAGTTAGTAGATCCTAGTAGATCCTTGTCACACATTTCAGGAGCTTCGAACACGCGCATAAACTTTTAAAGACCATCATGCATTTCCCCGATGAGTGCTTGGCCGTAGTTTAACATCACTGAGGATCCTTCTCTATGCCAGTGTGAGTTTCATGGGAACTTCGCTCTTGGATTAAATCAGTATAAATACTTACCCAATGAAGAGAACAGTTTGTAGGGGGTTTGGGATCCCTACAGTTTTATCCATGCAATGCACACAGAGGCATGAGTCAAATGAAGTAGTAGGCAAAATAGCACAAGAGACATAGGGCCACATGTAGAAAACCTTTTTGCCGGTCGCAAATCTTTTTCCAAATGCACAAAGTCTTTTTGGGGTGTAGAAGCCCTATTTGTGATTCCGAACCTATTATGGAATTCCAAAGTAGGTTTGCAATTAGGTTTTAGGAAGGGGCGTGTTTAGGGCGTCCCTTCCTAACACCGAGTCTCAGTGGTATCTGTAAATGTTTTGCAACCGAAATGCGGTTGCAAAACATGCGCAATATACAGCTAGCTTCAATTTGGTGGTAACCCATTTGCCATTGTGAAGGGGTCTTCAAGGGACCCATTCCCCTTTGTGAAAGTCTGTAACAGCATTTTTAAAGAGCAGGCAGTGGTCCCACGGACCAATGCCTACTCTTACAAAGTACAAAGAAAACTTTTCATTTTATTTTTTAAATGCATGCGGGTTTACTTTAAGGAAAACGTGTCTGCATTTATAAAAAATAAATTGCTTTATTTAAAAGCAATCACAGACATGGTGGTCTGCTGACCCCAGCAGGGCACCATCCCTGTGATTTTAGCGATTCCCATGGGGTCGCAAACCGAGAAGTCCCTCAATTATATTCATGAGGTAGGTCTATTTGCAACCCACTGGGAATCGCAAATGAAACTAAAAAGAGTCTCATATGTTTGAAATAGCAATTTCCTTATTGCGATTCGCAGGAAATTGCCATTAGGAACTCTATTTCAAAGTTTCGTACATGTGGCCCATACAGATGTATGTGAGTAAAAATCTGGTTGTACAAGATTAAAATGCACACATATAAGAACAACCATTCAACTGTGTCCCTGAGGACTAAAAGCAGCGCTGCTACTGGATGGACAATCCCTCAGATTGCTGCCCTGCTATTTACAGTACAAGGGGTTTCCGAGACTAAATATGACTCTTCCTGACACAACAATGTGCTACTAGGAACATGAATGCCTATGAGGGAACAAGTCCCAGCCCCCGCTGCTCTGCCTTTGTCAGCACCTGGGGATTCAACCTTCCCTCAATGCTGTTTCTTCGGGATCCCAATGGTCAGCCGTAGGCCTGTAACTGCAGGAACCACCTCTCACCTCAGTGCCACGCCGCACTCAAAGAGTCAGGGGCCACTTGGAGCTCCTCTCTTCCTAGTCTTGAGAGCTACCCTGGTTAGTACAGTTTAAGTCAAAAATCCCCCTGGGCACTCCTTCTATTTTATTTATTATTATTCTTTTAATTTTTACAACATGGCCCAGGGATATTATGCTTTGCAATTAATATACATGGGAGCATTCATGTCCGAGATCATACAGCCCCAATTGACGTGAAGGCTATTCACATTATAAACATATGACGGTATGTGGTTATTAATACTGGTGATGTGAGTCTTACTCTCTGAGTAGCCGGGGGCTAAATTAACCTGAACCCTTGATTATATCCGTACTATAATCAATTAATGAGGCCGTGAGCATTCATCCCCGTGACTCCTCAAGGCTTCCATGGGCAACAGGTTCCTCAGGGCTCATCTCTCTACATGCTACAACTGAGGGGAGTAGTTTTGCTCACCATACATCAGATATAATTAACAGAGCCTGGGGCCTCTTTAAGGAAAAAGCTGAGCGACCCCATGGGTACAAAGGCTTCGTCAGGGGCAATGAAAAGCCACCCGTTCCTAGCCTTAACCACTTTGTGCTGGCAGGCCTGAATCTGCATCTTTGCTGCCCCCTCTCAGTTCTAGACTCCTGCCGGCTTACATCCAACTCCCAGCTCTTGCACTCTTCTTCACCTCAGCACCAGCCCCAGCATTCCAATGATGTCATCACAGAAGGCATCCGTCCTGGCTGCAACTGGAACGTTCTGTTCATCAGAGACAAACATCTACACATGCGATACATATAAACAAACAGTTACACTATGGTAAAATGTACTCCTTAAAAGTTAACAACAAATGTTGTGTTGAGTACTGCTTATACTAAATGAATAAATGGCCGAGAGTAGAGCAGAGTATCAAGGATTACAGGGGAGTGTCGTGAATTTGAGTGGAGTAACGCGGAGTAGAGTGTTGTATAGTCGAGTGATGTAGAGTGGCATAGAGTGGAAGGGGTATAGCATAGAGGGGGGATAGCCTCATGGGTGAAAAGCCGCAATATATAGTACTGATTGTTTGATAGCGTGGAGGGGCAAAGAGAAAAGGGGCTTAGAGAGGAGTGGCATAGCATAGAGTGGAGTTACAGAGTTGAGTGGCATAGAGTGTTTTGGAGGTGCACAGAGTGGCATAGCATGAAGTGGATTAAAATGTCAGAGTGGCGTGGAGGGGCATGAAGTGCAGTGGTGTGGAGTTAGTGGAATGCTGTGGCGTAGAGTGGTATAGCGTGGAGTGTCATAAAGTAGAGATTATAGAGTGTTGTCGAGGGTCGTAGAGTGTCGTGGAGTGACGCAGAATGGCATACAGCATGTATATTCGCAAACATTTGCCCATGGGCTGCAAAGTTTGGTCTGTGATGGGACGGAGGGTCGCATCAATGCCAGATGGGGGGCGATTCGGGGAGGTTGGGGCGGTAGGGTGGGTATAAGTGAAGCGAAGCATATACATTTAGTAGCACAATCGCACAATGTGAAACCAGAAACCCTGAGATTCATCCCAGCTTCTCCATTTTACCAAATTCAAGTCGTAATCCTACACAATTGCTTCATTTCCCTTTCCCTCCTTATTCTTTTATTATCACATAAAGAAGATCTTGAAATACAAGATTTCAGGATGTGCTCCTAAAGTCATCTATTTCGAGGTGTTCCTAAAGTTAAGTGGTGCCCTTACTTCCTTTCTTTAACTTCAATTAACCTTTAAATAAAGGCTTGCCAGTATATTTAACATCATGTTAATGTTGGTGCTGAGTCGAGTGTACAGCAGCCCAGTGCTTCTGTTGATCAGGGAGCTGTATGTCAAGTTCAGGCAAGCCGCATGCACCCTCGTGCCGTACTTTGAGCATCACTGGCGTAGAGTGTTGTAGATTCGCGTGGAGAAGAATGTTGTAGAGTGGAGGGGCATAAAGTAGAGTAGACTGGAGTGGAGTGTCATAGAATGAAGTAGAGTGGAGTGGCATAGAGTGGAGTAGGGTGGCGTAGTGTGTCAGAGTGGAGTGGCATGGAGTGCTGTAGAGTGGAGGGACTAGGAGTGGCGAAGCACAGAGTGGAGTAATGTGGTGTAGATTGGAGTAGAGTGGAGTGTCATAGAGCAGAGCGTCCTAGAGTGGAGTACTTCAGAGTGGGGTGGAGTGATGTAGAGTGCGGTTAAGTGTCCTAGAGTATCAATGATTGAAGTAGCATAGAGTGTGATCCAGTAGAGTGTTGTAGAGTATCTTACAGTAGACTGTCACAGAGTGGAGTAGAGTGTCAGATCGATGTGGGCAGAATGTTTCATTTCGCTCATGTAAGCGGTGGAATTGGGTGACTCTGCATTACTCTTGGTGTCCCATAGCGACATTTTCTAATGTGGGTGGTCGCGAGTGGTCACAGTCAGAGAGTTGTTTCGCAAGTAAATCTGATGCAGCTCGAGTACATTTTCTACTTGAGCGGCAGGGAAATGAACTTGAATGGCCATGTGCTCTTATGCACCGCATGGTGCCATTTGCTCTGATTTTTCAATGCTACAGCCACTAAATCACAGCACGAGCTGTGCAAGATGCATATTTTCCACCTGTTGGCAGTAGTCGGTGGAATTACACAGTGGAACTCCACAGGTTTTGACCACCTCTAGTCACAGAGGGTCGTACAGTGAAGTGGCATAGATTGGACTAGCATAGAATAAAGTAGAGTAGAGTAACGTAAAGTAAAGTGGAGTGGAGTGGCAGCGCAGAGAGGATTATAGAGTAGAGTGTCATAGTGTGTCGTGGAGTGTTGTGGAGTAGAGTATCATGTCGGGGAGTATGCACGGTGTGGTAGCACACTCCTATTACAGACAGTACGTTTTCAATTACAATGCCCATTACATTTGCACAGACGTACATTTTTACTGATAAAACTATACAGCGCACAAACAATAATGTGTTAAAATGGCATCACCAAGTGTATTAATTTGTTCTGATTGTATTAAAATATTTGTTTCCTCCACACTTCAGAATTATAAAAAGATATGTGCTTCATTTGTGCTTTCCTAATTCTGATATATTCTGAAATATTTGCACAGTTAATTTACAGACGTTTACATTTTGTTGTGTGTTAAAATAAAATAGCATCCCACAGCCTTCCTCTCACATAGGTACCCAGCAGGATTGTCACATAAATCCTCTCACTTTGAAGTCAGAGAAAGAAATGTAAACACCAAATTCCCTCAGAAGACAGAGCCTGACATTTGACCTCTGTCTTTGAATGCACAGTAAATGTCACAAGATAAGAACCAAATGTAAAGGCCTGTTTACAGAAAGCGAGTTAGTGAATGGATACAGTAAACAGGGTCTGGTCCACGGGATGGACTAATTGGAGCTGGGCAGCCTAAAACAAATAAAGCAAGCAAATAGAAAGAAAACAAATTTGAGCTATAACCCACAAAGCCAATTAGAAGCAATGGGCAGAATGCATTCCTACAGAAGCTTTATTAATGACCCTAAGATGTCTTCAGAAAACTAGACAGCTGTGCTGTCTGTTAGGCTTCGACCTAAACGCAACCCTGTGTCTTTCCCAGTCTTTTTCCAACCTTCATCTGCATCTCTTACTCTTATCACTCAAACCAGCCCATACTAGGATGATATCACAGCTCTCTTCCGCACTAGCTTGCCAGAAAATGTTCTTCGATTAAATCATTCATTGCATTCAGACTTTCATGCCCACAGTAAAAATGCATATTTTAAAAGCATAACAATCAGTAAACATATCCACGATAATAAGAACTCAAGGAACAGAGTAACTGTGACCCAATCCCATTTTAGTCAAGTCAGACCCAAATGCAGAAATTCTGACTGTGCGCACGACAGAAGCTACATACATCATCCACCCTTTATACCACCCACCTAATCACATGGACCTACTTTGTCAGAGCTAAATGAGGTAAATCCATTTTCTGCACATTTGGCCGGCACTAATTCTCAGTCCTTAGGGCTGGCAAACGTCTCTCACGAAATTAGCATGCGATACTGGAGAACTGTGGTTTCTCAAGTCACTCTATTCACACGTAGAACTCCTTAACATTGAAAAGGTGCATGCACACTTTGTTCAAGACTCACATTTTCCCCATTTGGCATCACCTTACATGTATTCTTTACATTGTCATGTTATATTGTTATTTGCATTGGCATTATTTTGATTGGGAACTGTCATGACCCTTGTAGTGTGGCTCGAAGGATGGCAAGGTTAATCCCATCTCCCCACAGAGGTGATCCCTCTCCCTATATCAGTCTCCAAGAGAGTAGGAAGCACCAGTTTTGAAAACGTGAAGATGGGGGCAGGGTTTAGAGAGGGAGAGACAGCGACACACTTGTTTCCAGCAGGATGATTGTTAGAAGATCTGGACTGGACTCTATATTACACAGTATAGCACAGTGTTGCAAAGGCACACTATGACTCTCTGTCAAGAGGGGAAAACAAAAGATAGAGAGTATTGAGCAACCAAGCAGGAATTCTATAATACGTAAAAAGCATGATGTGACTTACCTGGTGTGAGAGGCGGCATCACTGTACCTAGACACCGGGCTTACCTGGTGTGAGAGAAGTCACTACTGTACCTAGACCCCGGGCTTACCTGGTGTGAGAGGAGGCAAAACTGTACCTAGAACCCAGGCTTACCTGGTGTGAGAGGAGGCATCACTGTACCTAGACCCCAGGCTTACCTGGTGTGAGAGGAGGCAACACTGTACCTAGAACCCAGGCTTACCTGGTGTGAGAGACGGCATCACTGTACCTAGACCCCAGGCTTACCTGGTGTGAGAGGAGGCATCACTGTACCTAGACCCCAGGCTTACCTGGTCTGAGAGGAGGCATCACTGTACCTTGGCCCCGGGCTTACCTGGTGTGAGAGGAGGCATCACTGTACCTAGACCCCGGGCTTACCTGGTGTGAGAGGAGGCATCACTGTACCTAGACCCTGGGCTTACCTGGCGTGAGAGGAGGCATCACTGTACCTAGACCCCGGGCTTACCTGGTGTGAGAGGAGGCATCACTGTACCTAGACACCGGGCTTACCTGGTGTGAGAGAAGTCACAACTGTACCTAGACCCCGGGCTTACCTGGTGTGAGAGGAGGCAACACTGTACCTAGAACCCAGGCTTACCTGGTGTGAGAGGATGCATCACTGTACCTAGACCCCAGGCTTACCTGGTGTGAGAGGAGGCAACACTGTACCTAGAACCCAGGCTTACCTGGTGTGAGAGGCGGCATCACTGTACCTAGACCCCAGGCTTACCTGGTGTGAGAGGAGGCATCACTGTACCTAGACCCCAGGCTTACCTGGTCTGAGAGGAGGCATCACTGTACCTTGGCCCCGGGCTTACCTGGTGTGAGAGGAGGCATCACTGTACCTAGACCCCGGGCTTACCTGGTGTGAGAGGAGGCATCACTGTACCTAGACCCTGGGCTTACCTGGCGTGAGAGGAGGCATCACTGTACCTAGAACCCGGGCTTACCTGGTGTGAGAGGTGGCATCACTGTACCTAGACCCAGGGCTTACTTGGTGTGAAAGGAGGAATCACTGTACCTAGACCCGAAGCTTACCTGGTGTGAGAGAAGGCATCACTGTACCTAGACCCCAGGCTTACCTGGTGTGAGAGGAGGGATCACTGTACCTAGACCCAGGGCTTACCTGGTGTGAAAGGAGGCATCACTGTACCTAGACCCCGGGCTTACCTAGTGTGAAAGGAGGCATCACTGTTACTAGACCCCGGGCTTACCTCGTGTGAGAGGAGGCAACACTGTACCTAGACCCCGGGCTTACCTGGTGTTTACCTGGTGTGAGAGGAGGCAACACTGTACCTAGACCCCGGGCTTACCTGGTGTGAGAGGAGGCATTACTGTACCTAGACCCCAGGCTTACCTGGTGTGAGAGGCGGCATCTCTGAACCGAGACCCCGGGCTTACCTCGTGTGAGAGGAGGCATCACTGTACCTAGACCCCGAGCTTACCTGGTGTTAGAGGAGGCAACACTGTACCTAGACTCCGGGCTTACCCGGTGTTAGAGGAGGTGTTAGACCTGGCACCTTGGCGTGGGTCTCCCTGCCATTTTTTCGTTGTGCCTCATATGTTTTCGCTGGTGTTAGTTGCTCAGGGCACTGTGCCACTGCTGTCCAGTGCCACAGTGCAAGTGCTCCCTACTGTAAATTAATGTAGAATTTGTGATTCCATGATTGGTTGGTTTGGTTTACTTGTCAGACCCCAGTACAGTGCACCAGGGGTGCCCAGGGCTTGTAAATCCAAATACTGCTGGTGGGCTTGCAGCACTGGTTGTGCCACCCACAGAAGCAGCCTGTAAACATGTGTCTAAGGCCTGCCATTGCAGAGACTGCGTGCAGTCTGGTACTGTCATGCTGAATGGGCAAGTGCACCCACTTGCCAGTCCGTAAACCTTCCCTTTTCTTCATATCAGACACCCCTATGGTAAGCCCCAGGACAGGGTGCATTGTAAGGATAAGGTAGGACATGCCCTGGTGTGTGTGGCATGTCCTAATAGTGAATTACAGCCATTTTCGTTTTTCACTATTGCAAGGCTACCTGTTCTCCATAGGCCGGAATGGGCAGTATGGTTATTACATTTTATAATCCTAACTGACTCAGAGAACATGGTAGAAATTCGAATTTAGTATGCCTGAACTCAGGATGATAAAATACATATTTTAGTGAAGTTGGTTTTAACATTCTGTGTTTGAAAATGCCACTTTTAGAAGTAGGCATTTTCTTGTCTAACCATTCAAACCTGCCTCTAGGCTGTGTATTCCGTTGTCTGGAGTTTGAGTGACAGTGCTGGGGAATTCCAGGAGACAGGGTGAGGTATCCCAGTGGTGAATAGAGAGATCTGCATCTAGATGGGTGGGAGGAGTTGCACCTGGGACCTGAATAGGGCTGTGCCTTCCCTCCACAATGCTGGCTCCACCTCATGGGGAGCGGCTGATGTCTCTGCCCTGCACAGTGAATGAAGAGAAGGAATCCTATCAACAAAGTGCTCCAGGGCTGTACTTGCCTTCCACAATGCTGGCTCCACCTCCTGTGGGGCGTCTAATGTTTCTGCCCTGCACTGTGAAAGGAGAGGAGAAGTCTGGTAAACAAAGTGCTCAGGAACTGGTTTGGACTGGGCAAAGGCCCCTCTGCCATCAGAGGACAAAGGATGTTTGAGTATAAATATTGGGACCCTGATCCCAAGAATTTATATCACTTTGGGAAAACAAGAAGAACCTCTGCTGAGGGAGGAACCAGAAGAAGCTGAGGAGGAAACTATCCCTGAACCTGGGGGATTGGCCTGCAGTGGTTGCCTTATTGCCAAAGAGAGGAGAAAGGAACTTTGGGTGTACTTTTGCTCAACTTGTGAAGGATCTCCAAGGGATTGGAAAATAGCTTGCCTCCTGCTGAAGTCTCAGGAACAACAGACTTCACCCCCCAGCTCCCCAGAGTTCTTTGGAAGTGCCTGCTGCTGTTGTTGGACCTTCTGAGGGACTGCGTGTCGCAAGGAGCTGGAAGCGCGACTCAAAAAGGAGAAGCGTGCCGCCGTCGGAGCTGTTGTCGTCACATCTCGTAAAGTGTCTCGCCGCTGCAGCATCGCATTGAGCGGAAGCGTCTCACATCATCCAGGAAGTGTCACGCAACACCGAAGAAGCGTGTCGCCATCGCAGCCATCGTAGCTGACGCATTGCACCGCATCAAGAGAAGAGTCTCGCATCGAGGAAGAAGCGTGTCGCAATCGCAGCCATCGTAGTTGTCGCATTGCACCGCATCAAAAAAAGCGCCTCGCATCCACGGAGAAGCGTGCCGCCGTCGGAGCTGCTGTCGTTGCATCGCGTAAAAGGGGTGTCGCCGCTACAACATCGCATCGAGCGGAAGC
The DNA here is from genome assembly GCF_964204655.1 of Triturus cristatus. Taxonomy (NCBI): domain Eukaryota; kingdom Metazoa; phylum Chordata; class Amphibia; order Caudata; family Salamandridae; genus Triturus; species Triturus cristatus. Next base: position 1,008,982,295 of record NC_140590.1, on the reverse strand, counting down.
GTCTCGCAAACGTCGGAGAAGAGCGTCGCTGCCAAGGCCGCAGTTGAGTCTTCTCGCAACATCGGAGAAGCGTACCGCATCTGAAAGATCTTCACGTCTTTATTTCTTTGCACCAAAAACGTCATTGCATCAACATCGTTGCAACACTTTTGTTGCCCTGCGTGTCGCATCTAAAAGGTACATTGACTTAAAGTGTTGCATTTAAGAACTTAAGAGAACTAAGCAAACTTCTACCATCTAAAGTAACAGTATTGTGTGTTTTTGTCGTTTAATGGTCTTGTGGTAAACCTATATAAAGAATACTTATTATTGATTTAAAACCTGTGTGGTGTCCATCTGTAGTGTTGTCACTTGGTTACTGTATGTGTTCACAAATGCTTTACACCAGTGGTTCCCAAACTTTTGACTCCTGAGGACCCCCATTGAGTCACCACTGGAAGCCGGGGACCCCCAAGCCATTTGTAGGATTTAAATTTCTAACATTAAAACAGTAATTCGAAAAAAATAAACAAACGTGTGCACACAAAAGAAATACTCAAATTACTAAGGATTTTAGGTGCATATTTACAAGTCCCTATCGCCATGGGAACGTCACTTTTTGCGATGTTCCTGTGGCATTAGGGGCTTTGCCTTATTTACAAGGCAGCGTTAAGCCACTTATTGTGGCTTAATGCTGCCTTGTAAATAAGGACCCCTTTCACGCAATGCTTAGCGTGAAAAAGGTGGGCAGTGGGAGTTGCAGTGGGCGTTTCACTCCAACACCCATTGATTTTGACGCTGCCCTCTATTTACAAGGTCAACTTAAATAGGAGACAGCACCAGAATTAAGACCATGAAAAACCTGTTCTTAACTTGGCGAAATGAGGAGAAATGCCTTATTTCTCCTCGTTTTTGCTTGTTTATGTTCAGGATGGTGACCCTTCCTGCACATAAACAATCTTTAATAAAAATGAAGTTTTGTAACTTCCATGTGTGCTGCATTAGGCAGCACACATAGAAGTGACAAAAAGGCATTACAAAATTGTTCATGTGCAGGAAGTGGGAACATAGCAGCATCAGGATAATGATAGACTGGGAATAAACATATGTTGCTAACTTTTACCATGCAATTTGCAAGCAGCTCTTTGACAGTTTATAGGAAACTGTGCTAGATTACGATTGTCCCATATGAATTGCACAGTTACAAAAGAATCTCTGTGACAAAAGAATCTATGTGACAAAATCAGTAGCCCACTGACCTATGCACATAAAATACAGTTTTTTTAATGCATTGTACACGTTCTTTGCAGTAGGCATATTAACCCTCTGTGTCACATTAGATAAGTCAAAGCTGCCACTAGACAAAACTCTAATTTCTCTCCAGCAGGTACATTAATCACTGGCATTTTCTTGACACTTTTATAGTTGCTCGAAAACTGCTAATTTTACAAGGAACTTTGCAATGCTTTTAAAACTGCTGCCTGTGGACCCCCTGGGAATGTGCCACGGACCCCTGGGGGTCCTCGGACCCCAGTTTGGGAAACACTGCTTTACACACTGCCTCTGAGATAAGCCTGTCTGCTCGTGCCAAGCTACCAAGGGGGTGAGCAGGGGTTATTTTAGGAGTGTACCCCCCTACCCTGACTAGAGGAGGAGGTCCCTATTTGTCACACGTGCATACCTGTGCCAACTAGAGACCCCCAAGTCTAACAGGAGGCATCACTGTACCTAGACCCCGGGCTTACCTGGTGTTAGAGGAGGCAACACTGCACCTAAACCCCGGGCTTACCTGGTGTGAGAGGAGGCATCACTGTATCCAGACCGCAGGCTTACCTGGTGTGAGAGAAGGCATCACTGTACCTAGACCCCGGGCTTACCTGGTGTGAGAGGAGGCATCACTGGACCTAGACCCAGGACTTACCTGGTGTGAAAGGAGGCATCACTGTACCCAGAGCCCGGGCTTACCTGGTGTGAGAGAAGGCACTACTGTACCTAGACCCCAGGCTTACCTGGTGTGAGAGGAAGCATCACTGTACCTAGACCCCGGCCTTACCTGGTGTGAGAGGAGGCATTACTGTACCTAGACCCCGGGCTTACCTGGTGTAAGAGGTGGCATCACTGTGCCTAGACCCCGGGCTTACCTGGTGTGAGAGAAGGCACTACTGTACCTAGACCCCGGGCTTACCTGGTGTGAAAGGAGTCACTACTGTACCTAGACCCCCGGCTTACCTGGTGTGAGAGGAGGCATCACTGTACCTAGACCCCCGGCTTACCTGGTGTGAGAGGAGGCATCACTGTACCTAGACCCCCGGCTTACCTGGTGTGAGAGGCGGCATCTCTGTTCCGAGACTCCGGGCTTACCTCGTGTGAGAGGAGGCATCACTGTACCTAGACCCCGGCTTACCTTGTGTTAGAGGAGGCAACACTGTACCTAGACTCCGGGCTTACCCGGTGTTAGAGGAGGCAACACTGTACCTAGACCCCGGGCTTACCTGGTGTGAGAGGCGGCATCACTGTACCTAGACCCCGGGCTTACCTAGTGTGAGAGGAGGCATCACTGTATCTAGACCCCAGGCTTACCTGGTGTGAGAGGAGGCATCATGTACCTCGACCCCAGGCTTACCTGATGTGAGAGGAGGCATCACTGTACCTAGACCCAGGGCTTACCTGGTGTGAAAGGAGGCATCATTGTAGCTAGACCCCGGGCTTACCTGGCGTGAGAGGAGGCATCACTGTACCTAGACCCCGGGCTTACCTGGTGTGAGAGGAGGCATCACTGTACCTAGACCCTGGGCTTACCTGGCGTGAGAGGAGGCATCACTGTACCTAGACCCTGGGCTTACGTGGCGTGAGAGGAGGCATCACTCCTGACGTGGGAGGAGGCATTACTGTATCTGAACCCCGGGCTTACCTGGTGTGAGAGGAGGCATCACTGTACCTAGACCCCGGGCTTACCTGGTGTGAAAGGAGTCACTACTGTACCTAGACCCCCGGCTTACCTGGTGTGAGAGGAGGCATCACTGTACCTAGACCCCCGGCTTACCTGGTGTGAGAGGCGGCATCTCTGCTCCGAGACTCCGGGCTTACCTGGTGTGAGAGGAGGCATCACTGTACCTAGACCCCGGCTTACCTTGTGTTAGAGGAGGCAACACTGTACCTAGACTCCGGGCTTACCCGGTGTTAGAGGAGGCAACACTGTACCTAGACCCCGGGCTTACCTGGTGTGAGAGGCGGCATCACTGTACCTAGACCCCGGGCTTACCTAGTGTGAGAGGAGGCATCACTGTATCTAGACCCCAGGCTTACCTGGTGTGAGAGGAGGCATCATGTACCTCGACCCCAGGCTTACCTGATGTGAGAGGAGGCATCACTGTACCTAGACCCCGGGCTTACCTGGCGTGAGAGGAGGCATCACTGTACCTAGACCCTGGGCTTACCTGGCGTGAGAGGCGGCATCACTGTACCTAGACCCCGGGCTTACCTGGTGTGAGAGGAGGCATCACTGTACCTAGACCCCCGGCTTACCTGGTGTGAGAGGCGGCATCTCTGCTCCGAGACTCCGGGCTTACCTGGTGTGAGAGGAGGCATCACTGTACCTAGACCCCGGCTTACCTTGTGTTAGAGGAGGCAACACTGTACCTAGACTCCGGGCTTACCCGGTGTTAGAGGAGGCATCACTGTACCTAGACCCCAGGCTTACCTGGTGTGAGAGGCGGCATCTCTATACCTAGACCCCGGGCTTACCTGGTGTGAGAGGCGGCATCACTGTACCTAGACCCCGGGCTTACCTGGTGTGAGAGGAGGCATCACTGTATCTGAACCCCGGGCTTACCTGGTGTGAGAGGAGGCATCAATGTACCTAGACCCCGGGCAAACCAGGTCACTTGCCCAAGAACGGATGATGAGAGCCACACCTCTCTAATGGAAGGTTTAATTGTAGCCAAATTTAAAAGCTGAAATTTGCACTCAGGTGCAAAAGCAGGTGCTTTGCTGTGAACTCCTAATCACAAGGGAAGGCAGGAGTTAGTACAAAAACATAATCAAGGTCAGTCCAAGACAAAAACACAAGGGTTGCTAATGGGAATTGCGAGGAGGGGAAAGCGATACCAGAAAAAATATCAAAGGTAAGGAAATTAAAATGTGGGTGCAAACTGTAGTGTCAAGTGAAAGAGTCAATAGAGCCAATGTTGCCAGACACCGTCGTCGGTGTCCACTAACACTTTCTAGGGCTCTGCTCTCTCTGACCTAGAAGTCAAATCCTGGTCCTCAGGTGGTGGGGGCAGGGTGTTTCGGGTGACCCTTCAAGACTGTAGTCTCCACTGCTTCGTTTTCCATCTCCTCCAGGTGTTATGTTTCTTGGCTCTCTCATGTGGTGTCTTATGTCGAAACTTGACAGGGAACCATAGATGTAGGGAGGATTAATACATACAAAGACAGTGAAGATTACGACTGGGGAAGGGCTAGTGAATCCAAATTTGATGCTGGCTTTTCCTTTGAAAACCGCTTTTACATTTGGGAATATAATCTCCATGTTTATTTTATTTATTTTATTTTAAAGGTTTGTAAAGCGCGTAGTCACCACGAGGGTATCCCAGCGCTAGGACCTTGTAACTCATGAGGGGGGGGCGGGTAGGTAAGAGACCGGATTAGGGGAAGAGGAGAGTTTTGAGGGTTTTTCTGAACCGGAGTAGATCAGGCTCTGTTCTGAGGTTCAGGGGGAGTGCGTTCCACTTGAGTCCGGTGTTTACCGAGAAGCGGCGGCCGCCTATCCGGGCCTTTTTCACCTTGGGGATCGTGATAAGGTTTCCGTGCTCTGAGCGGAGCGCTCTCGTGGGTCTGTAGGGGGTGATCCAATTGTTTAGTATGGGGGGGCCGGTGTTATGGAGAGCCTTATGGCCCAGGCAGAGGGCCTTGAACGTGACCCTTTCCTTGATCGGGAGCCAGTGTAGCTTCCTAAGAGCGGGTTTGGCCGAAGATCTGGCCGGGGTGCTTGTTAGGAGTCTGGCGGCGGCGTTTTGAGCCTTTTGCAGAATTTGGAAGGTGGATTCCGGGGCGCCCAGGTAAATGGCGTTGCTATAATCCAGCCTGGATAGGATTAAGCCCTGGATCAGCATAAGGCGCGACTGGGGGGGTAGGAGAGGGATTACTTTCCTGCAAGATTTGAGTAACCCGTAGCAGGTTCCAGCAGTCTTTCTGGCCTGGGTCCGGAAGGTAAGGTCGGTCTCCAGCCACATACCGAGGCTCTTGACCTCCTTTTTGGGAGTGGGAGGTTCGCCCATGCAGGCGGGCCAGAGGTTGGAAGGGATGTTGATAGTTTTTTGTCCAAGGACCAGGATCTCTGTCTTGGAGCCATTGAGCTTCAAGGCGGAGTCGCTCATCCACTGGTGTACGCTGGAGAGGCAGTCGTGGAGGTTGGAGGGCTCGAGTTTGGGGTGGGAGAGTGTAACCACCAGTTGTGTGTCGTCGGCGTAGCTGACGATAGTGACTCCGAAGGGTGAGACAAGTTCCTCCAGTGGGGCCATATAAACGTTAAATAACGTAGGGCTCAGAGAGGAGCCCTGTGGCACACCGCACTGGAGAGGGATGGAAGATGAGCGGCTTTCGCCTTCCCATACTTGATAGGAGCGTCGGGAGAGAAAGGACGAGAGCCACATCAGGGCTTTGCCCTTGACCCCGACAGTCCCGAGGCGGTGGATTAGAACCTGGTGGCTGACCGTATCAAAGGCCGCACTCAGGTCTAGGAGGACCACTGCCACTGATCCTCCTGAGTCGATAATTTCCCTGGTTCTTTCCACTGCCACAAGGAGTGCCGTGTCTGTGCCTTGGCCAGGTCTGAAGCCAGTCTGCGAGTCGTTGAGGAGATGGTTTGACTCGAGGTATTGTGACAACTTTTTGTTGACTAATTTTTCGGCGACTTTGCCTATCCAGGGGAGAAGTGAAATGGGTCTGTAGTTGGAGAGGTCGGTAGGGTCAAGCGACGGTTTCTTGAGAAGCGCTTTGACTACGGCTTCCTTCCATGTGGAAGGGACCACTCCTTGCTCCAGTGAGATATTGATCAGGGCAGTTAGTTGAGGGACTATGGTCTGCAAGATGATTTTTGCGAAGCGTATGGGGACCGGGTCGCTAGGGGCTCCGCTCTTGGTTGAGGTAAATGTGATTCTTACTTCCTCTTCTGAAACTGGGCCAAGCGACTCTAGAAAGGGTTTGTCTACGGAAGGCGCTTTGTCTACGAGAGGCGCCAGCTCCTTGGCTCTTTCTGAGATGTTGGGGTTGGCAGGTGGGAGGGAGGAGAGTATTTTTTTTATTTTTTCATTGAAGAAGGAGGCCAACATGGCACATTTTTCCTCTGCTTCTTTGGGGTCCATAGGTTTCTGGGGGGGGGCAGGGACACGGAGGAGTTCTTTAAAAATGGAGAAGGTCTCCTTGGATGAGCAGACAGAATTTTTTATCTTTTCTTCAAAATAAGTCTTTTTAGCTTCATGTAGGGCTAGTTTATAAGCTTTCATGGAGCAGAGGTAGGCGCTTTTCTCCTCAGCTGATTTGTATTTTCTCCATCGGCGTTCTGTCTTTTTGCAATGTTTTTTGAGAGAGGCAAGGGCGGGTGTGTACCAGGGGGAGGGACTGATTCTTTTCATGTGTTTAAGCGAGGTGGTAAGTGGAATGGAGCTATCTAGGGGTTGAACTAGCCAATCCATGAGTTCTCTGTCCGCGGTATTGGGGTCCGTGGATAAAGAGGGGATGGTATTGCGTAGTTTGGCTTCCCATACCTCTGGAACTAATTTATGCCATCGTCTGGTTTGTACCCTGGTTTTATGAGAGGGCCCTGGTGATGTATCGAGTGACCAGTGCATTGGTATCAGCATGTGGTCTGTCCAGGGCAGGGGGGTGGGGTCCTGGGCGTACAGGTTCGCAATGTTAGAGAAAATGGGGTCTAGGAGTTGACCCTTCTCGTGGGTGGCTTTAGGATTTTGCAGGAGGAGGTCAGCTGAGGTGAGATCTGCAAGCAGGTTAGCTGCGGTATTATTCGTGGGGTCCAAAAAATGAATATTAAAGTCCCCTAGGAGGAGGAAATTAGAGACCGAGATGGACTTGAGTAGGATATGGTCCATCAGAGTGCTGGTAAATTCCCCTAGGGATCCTGGGGGTCGGTACACAAGTAATCCGGAAAGGGAGGTGGAAGGAGAGATCTGGATAGTGAAGTAGCAGTTCTCACAATCTTTAACAGATCCGGTCTCGATTCTGCATTTGAGGTGATCTTTAGAAAGTATGGCTAGACCTCCGCCTCTACCGATTGGCCTATTTAGGCAGCATATTAGGTAGCCGGGGGGAGTTGCATTGGCCACATCGAAGTCGTTGTGCGGGGTTAGCCAAGTTTCTGTCAAAAATAGCAGATCTAGCTGTGAGTCCTGGATAAGGATGTTGATTTCATGGGCATGCTTTACCAAGGATCTGCAATTCAGAAGACCAAGCCGGAGACCTGGGTGGCGTTCCATTTCCTCGGGGTTATTACAGAGGGTGCATCCTGCATAGGGTGTGTCCTCCTTGTGGATGTATTTACACTAATTACAGGTTCTGTTTAGGTCCATGTTGGATGGATGGAGACACTTTGTTTTGGTGCTTCTATTTCTGGGTGTTTGATAGGTGGCTACAGTTTATTGCTGACCCCTGAATCATTGTGTGCTTTCAGTTATATTTGTGTATCACAAATGTGTGGCACTGTGTGATATCTGTAACAGGGGCAGTGAAAGTATTTATATTTACCTATTTCTTTATGATTTATATATAGTTTTATCTGAGCACCAACAAGACCCAGGGGATGATGCATCTTTACTTGACCGATAACAGACAATACATAGCACCAAAGGTAACAATAAAAAGAACATTTGAAGAGTGTGTGGTCTGTTCATTAAACAGAAAAGCTATTCGCATACAATGCAACAGTGTGGCTATATAACGAAATGCACAAAGGGCAGTTACAAAACATTCGATGTGGGCATACAAGCAGTCAGTGGCAATGGGGAAAATCTCATTTGAAGAGGACATTGGAACAGTCTCTTTTTAAGGTATCAAAGGAGGAGGGTGTTGTCTCAGCTCGAGGAGGGATTACAGTTTCTTATCAAAGGAGCACTCCTGCCCGAGAAAGGTTGAGCCAGAGCTCTGTGCTTTCCAAAACTAGGACGTTCCAGGAGACAGACGTCAAAGCACACAGGAGAGTGGCGCCCACATGAAATAGCCACTTTTTGGAGATTACTGATTTGCAAGGATAAAGGACAGGGTTATTCCCCTTTTCTTAAGCTCGTGTATACGTTCACGTCATGCCAGTGTTTTATTGTACCCCTGGATCCATCCATCAATAGGAAAATAGGTCAGGATATGCATTATAAATAGGGTGAGGCTTAAAACTGGAGATGGGATTAAGGTTAAATTGTAGGTTAGTGATACAGCTCCTGTTAGGGCTAATGTCAAAGTTAGAGTAAGGGGGATTTCTCTGCCTTGGCGTTTTGCTACAGCTTTGTGGCCCTAATATGCAGACACCTACTCTATTATATCGTAAGAGATCATGCATGAGCCTGGTGGCAACAAGGATGAGTCGCCGCTTTTGTTGGGCAAATCAAACGAAAGAAGCAAGAGTCACCATTGCGTCCAGCACTCAACATGTCTACTAGTGACACCTTTGAATCTTTCATGATAAATACTTGAAACTTCCTTTTACTGTATTCATAGTAGTCTTGCCTGTAACTTCAGTTCTTCAGCTTTTGGCTGCTTTAAAATGTCCCCAAGGGCAACTTAAGGAACTACTTTCACCTCTTCTCGCACGTGGGCTTTCCCACTTCAAATGTAGCGGGTCCTGTGACATAGGCATCTTGGATCCTCACTTAGGGGCTGATTAGGATGGCGAGCGGACCTATTGGAAACAGTACCAGCCAACAGGCTGTCGGAGGTCCCGCAATAGGTAATACAAAGCTACCGCCACCACGGCGGTCACAATGTCTATCTTTTGCATCCATAGGTGCCCCCTAAAACCTGCAGCTTCTGGCCAGAGGGGAAGGGGGGCCCGCTACGGGCCCCCAAAGTCCCTTTCCCACTTCCTTTTCATGGCAGGTTAACCGCTATGAAAAGGTGGGCGGAAAGGGACATCATAATCCCTGCCTGGTAGGCACTGCCACCATTGTAGGGACATGATTCCCCTCCGATGCACCCGCGGGCTCAAGGAGACCATTGGATGCATGGCGGTCGGTCTTTCCAATCGCCACCTATCCGCCCGCCATAGTAATATGGCAGACAGATGTCATGGTTTCAATAAGGGTGGGACCGCCACCGACGGGTTGTCAGTGGCGGTCCCAACGTCATCATAATCAGCCCCTTTTTTTTCTTAACTAGCATTGCTAAATTGCAGGTCAGCCACTTCTTTATTGTAGTATATTGTAACATTTATATGGTGATTCATACCGCTCACAGGGTCAAGAATGTGTTCTGATTTGTATCAGGTTCCTGGACATCCCCCTAAAGTGCATGGTTAAAAAGGATGCATACTGTAGTTTTAAATATCTAAGAGATGTTGGATAAGGTGCGTGCCGTTTGATGACGTTCTTTAAACATGGTGGGGTGGCATCATTGTGATTAATCCTAGCATGTTTGTGGTGTGTGTTAATAGACATAGCCACACAAGTTGAAACTTGCATTCTTTAAGATAGGCTGTATCAAAAAAAGAAAGCCTAAACTGCTAGTGACATATCAGTGGGTCCACAAAAAACATACCAGATGTTTGTACTCAGGAGTTACAGAGTGTCACTCTTTAATACTATGAAGTTATCAGGACAAGTAATTGGGGTCACCCAAAAGTGACAAAAGCCAAACCCCTGGATGCGCAGTTGAGCAACCAAACAATATTGTATATAGTGCCCTCAGGAGCAACAGAACAGCAGATATAAATCACTACCAGTGACTATAAAATAAGTGGGCAAATTTACTAAAACATGCAGCAGAGCAACTAAGGTAGCTGTGCTGCGTTGCTTGACAGCAAGGGAGCAGCGCAGCGCCATATTTACTAAGATACGGTTCTGTTCTTCTCGCCCTCGAAGCCGGTACTCTTTAGGCTGCCTTGCGTCATGCACACACCCGTCCACCAAAGTGCTGGATTTCTAGCAATGTTTTTCTTTTACTGGAAGGGTACCCTTTCATTACAAAATATTAAGCTTAAGCATAGTTTAAAACCTTTCTAGCTTAGTAAGTATGCTGTCTATTACGGACATACATGCAAATTTACAGTCTTCGAGAAAGCTGCTTTTTATTGTTGAAAAGGCTATCATTACCTTTTTTAGTAGACAGAGCTTTGCATCAAAATCCATGGGTTGTTGCTTGGGAATGCCCACAAAGCACCCTGGGGTTACCCTCTTGATGCAAAGTAACACGCAATAGCGCAAAGCACTACTTTGCAATACTTTAGGCCTTCTTTCCAGGACACATCAAGATTTGGGTTGCAAAGTAAATCCAAAGTCCAGACTTTGCGGGGGTTGGCGTCACATTTTGTCCCAGTTCACCAGTGTAAAGCCCTGATAAAAGTGGCCCATAGACTTAGATGAAAAAGGCGAAATAAGAAATCTTCCAGTAAAACTGTAAAACATGAGGAAGTTGTAAAATGGGTTTAGCGCTCATCCCTGAATATTTATTTGCAAAAAAGTAAATTATGGACTGAAGATAGAGGCCACATGAATAGACCATGAATAAATCATATCTCAATATTTAAAAAGAATAACATTCATTTTCAGAGACCATATTTCAGCCTGAAGCAGGGAAATGAAAAGATGTTTAAGATGCAACGTGGAAGAATGATTTCCTGACACTGCACAGTGAGTGCGAGCCAACAAAGGCTCAACCGACGGCTAATGGACAGGCAGCCTTCCAATAGTTTAATGCAAGGGATGGCTGAAACGTGCTGTTAGCAATCATGGCTTGACTTTCAGAAGTTTTTCCTTGCTTTAAGCAATCTTAAAATAGGATTTATGCAGATTGGAGACCACGTTAAACCAGGAACAATCTTTTGCTAGGCACTAAGGGCCAGATGTACAAAGTTGAAAATAGTGATTCCCAAACAGCGATTTTATCCGAATCGCAGTTTGGAAATCACTATACCTTATGTATGAAACTTTTAGTTTCATACTAGTGATTCCTAGTGGGTCGCAAAAAGACCTAACTCATTAATATTAATGAGGAAGTTGCAGTTCGGGACCCATTAAGAATGCTTATTATCACAGGGATGGTGGCCTGCTGAGGTCAGCCGACCACCATGTGTGTGATTGCTTTTGACTAAAAGTTTTTTTTTGTTCAAATGCAACGCATTTTTCTTAAAGGAGAATTATATGTGTTTCATCTAAAAAAAAAAAGGGCTTTGTTTTCATATTTTGAGAGCATGCAGTGGTCCGTGAGACCACTACTTGCTCTTTAAAAATATTTTTCAAACACTCACATGGGGGACTCCTTCCCATTTGTGAATGCAATACCATCAACTTTGAGTTGGTGGTAAAATATAAAGGTTTTGTGACTGCATTTTGGTCGCTAAACATGGACACATAAAACTAGAAATCGTTATTTGGAAGGGAAGCCATAAACACGCCTCTTTGAAGTAGCGATTTCTACACCCAAATTGCGATTCTGGAGAATAGCAGTTTAGATGTTTGTACATCAGGAAAGGCATTTTTGCCATTGCAAACAACTTGATTTTGTAAATCGGCCCGTTTGCGAAGACAAAAAATCTTTGTACATATGTCCCTAAGAGTTTTGCATCTTGGTAATTCCTGAGATTGTGCAATTTTTAAATGAAAACTTAATGAAGTCTTTATCTTTATTGCTGGATTTCATAAACACACGTGAAAACACAATTAGAATAGACTACTTCATAAGAATCCAGGGGGGTGCGGAAACATCCCATAGCCGATCTTTGGAAAGAAGCGCTGGCAGCATGGGAAACACAGACACAGTCAGACGGAGGGAGAGGGGGGAGTGGAGGTGAGCAGGAACAAGAGGACACGTAACAGTGTAGTCATCCCGTCCATCTAACGAGATACGGGACCAGATATTACTATTGGATACCAGTGACGTCTACAACTAAGAACGAGATACGAGCACACGAAAGACACTTCCGTACTGTGGGGTAACCCTTCTAGTCCGATCTAGGACCCACCGATGGGCCCTGTAATATATACAGCCCATGTAGCTCCTTAATTACTGTACACATAAACCACCCATTTGCATAAGATTTCTTTTTTTTCTCTGTTATTCTGTTTTTTGTTTGAACAATGGTTGTAGAAAGTTGTTTAGCCTTCACAATACAAAGGCAACCACTATGTAATAGAATAAATACTAACGGCTACTCACCTAGAAAAGAATGGATAGAATGCGAATTGTAAGGCAGACTAAATAGTTATCTGTTAGAAGTTGATACGCCAATAGACATTCAAATGTTAAGGTCGGTATATGTATGGAATCAGATATACACTTTATCCACCTGAATAGGCATGATCCGATGTAATATAGTAAGGTACAAGCCAATTGGATCTGAAGACATAATAGAAATTCTGTAAACAGTACTGTTATACATCAAATGCCAATAAAAATATGTTTTAAAAAAAATTGAATAGACTACTTCATGACCACTTCACTGTTGCATTCTCCATCTTCAAAAATATTAGTTACTTTGAAGCCGCTGACTTTAAAAGCAGCAGGCCTTTACAGGTAAACAGACTGAAAAGCAGGATCCAGGTCTGTAGAGTGCCTCGTCCCTCCTCAGCTGCTCAACGCCAATTGCAAGTAAACCATGGTGACTATATTTAAATGTCAAATAGATAGTTAATCTTCTGTGCACTCAGATTTGATCAATTGATCCAATTTTATTCAAAATTCAAGTTGTGCTACTTCATCCTAGCACTGTGTCTAGCAGTGCTCACATGTAATGCAAATTTAGTGGGTCAGACGAATCAGTCCCAAGGATGTGTGCACTTTTGCTTAAAACAAAACGTTTCTTCACTATATTATTCTGTACATTATAAAGATTTTCAGAGACTCCTTTTGATAATTATTCCATGAATTTATTCATCAATATATTGCATGTGTCGCTTCATATCATTGAATCATGAATTCATTGCTGCCAGTTTAATCTGTAGACAAATTATTTGGCATACCCAATGAATTTCGGGTCATACTAACGACCCTTCATCAGGGGTCTACGAGAAAAAATACAGAGAAACCTAATGAGCAAGTCTCAACATAATATTTACATATTATTTCATATCAAAACATTATTCACGCTAAAGAAAGGCATCATGTTGCTGCATCTCTTATCAACAATTATAGTAATTACGGTCAAGTGAATTGCATACTATGTTATGTGTAGTGTATAAAGTGTCCTGGCTTCCACTCAATATCTAGTGTCTTAAGGACTCATAGCAAAGCGACTCTATAATACAACCTGATCTAAACTCATGTTGTAATTATGAAGGCTTAAGCATATTTAGAAAAAGTATCGATGCCTTCACGCAGCAATAATAGTTGTTAAAACTCCGCAAAACGTGAATATTCGGATATAGACACGTTTGATGAAAAAACGCGAAACGTATTGTAGAATAAAAATGCTTTAGCGCAAAAGACTTACAGCTCAAGCCTCACTGAACCGCCAGTAGACGTATTAAAACAACTTACTTCTCGACATGTGTACGCATCGACGCGTGGATTCAGTGTTCCGAGTAGACCAACTTCCTCCTTCAAAATCACATGATGGCATATGGCCAATGAATGGAATTGTATATAAATATAACACGTGGTGCGTGCTGACCTATCCACTTATCGGACCTCGCCATGTGATCTATGTGTGGACTCGATATTGTTTCAATGTTAATGTAAATGTACGAAAGTAGTGACGTCAAACATCTACAGAGTAATCATAAAATGTGTATATGTAAACTTAATTTTGGAAACGAGTTATGAACCGATGTCCCTGAACCACGTGGTACAATTATAATGGCAGCCATCTTGGAACAGGAAAAAACGCTTATTCTAATGTTAACTGGTTTATCGATTATAGTGGCAGACATATTAGTGTGGTTGTGAACACTCTAATGACTATGGGAGTCGCATATATCAAGCAGGTATGACACTCTTCTGAAAATGCAGTGTCTCTCACTTCAACGTGATAATCAACAATACTGCATTGAAGTAAAATATATTACATATAAGAGTACAAGTTGCAAAGGAACAACAAAGCATATCTAAAGTGTCAAAAAAGCATTATAATAAAAGGCTATTTCAGAGAAAACAAGTTAGTTCAATCCTGTCATTCATCCCATGTGGGTGCATGAAATTTAATTTTTTTATCCAGAAATATTCAGTTCTCAAGCGTTGCTTATGTGGCTCCATATCACTGCGTGATTCCATAGCTTCTAAGATTGTGATTCTGACTTTAGCAATAGTGTGTTCTGCTTCAAGCCAATGTGTGGCCGTTGTTGATTTTTGATTCTTTAGACGTATATTGCTTTTGTGTTCTGTTAATCTCACTTTAACCTTTCTCGCAGTTTGTCCAACATGAATTTTTCCACAAGAACATTTAATCGCATATATGACATTTTTAGTGTCACATGTACTTGAGTGTAATAAAGGTATTTTCGTACCCAATGTGGGGTGTGTAAATATATTGCCAATGATGACATTGTTGCAGTGTGGGCAGTTCTCGCATCTTTGGATCCCTTTGGGTATTTGATGAGTGTTCTTTTAACATTGACTGGATAAAAGTTCTTTAAGGTTTCTTGATCTGCTGAAGGCAAAAGTGATTCTTTCAGAAAATAATGAATTTAAATCTGGCTCTTGTTGAATCAGTGACCAATGTTTTTTAATGAGTTTGGTGATTTTTGTAGCTTGTGTAGAATATATCAATATATATACTGTAGGATTCTTTTCGGGTTTAAATTTGCATTCAAGTAAAGATTCTCTGCTTAAATTATCAACTTTCATTCTTGATTCCTCTAAGATGTTCATCGGATAACCTCTTTCCTTGTATTTCAAGATCTGTCTATTGATTATCATAGGTACTTCTTCTGGGTCTGAAGTGATGTGTTTTAGCCGGATAAATTGTGACAAGGGAAGATGTCTCTTGAGGGAGACTTGGTGAAAACTGTTGAAATGTAAACAGCTGTTCCGATCAGTGCTTTTTGTGTAAACATTAGTTTTTATGACATTCTCCTTTTTAGTGATGAGTACATCCAGAAATGCTAACTGTTGCTTGTCGATTTGATGAGTAAATTTAATTTGTTCATGACATAAGTTCAGCTAAGTGATGTTATCTATTAATTCTTGTTTTTCACCTTTCCACAAAACGAATATATCATCAATGTAACGCTTAAAAAGAATCAGTCCTTTTTGCCAAGTAGGATTTTGTAAAATGAAATCTGATTCAAATTTTGCCATGAAAATATTTGGGTAGGAAGGCGCCCCCGCAAATCCCATTGATGTACCGTTGCATTGTTCAAAAAATGTGTCTTTCCATTGAAAATAACTATGATATAGTGCAAAATGTAAAAGTTCTAATAAGAAAACTGTACTAGTATCTTCCACATTATTTCTGAGAAGGCACCATTCAATGGCTTCCAGACCTTCGTTGTGTGGGATCGAAGTGTACAGCGCAGTAACATCAACTGAACATAGCCATATTTCATCGCTTTTGTCCAGATTAACCGTTTTAGGCATATTCAGGAACGCAGTGGTATCTTTTATGTAAGTTTCCCATTTTTGCACTAGGGGTTGTAAAAACCAATCGAGATATTTCCCTATAGGTTCAGATATAGACCCACAAGCTGACAAAATTGGTCTAAATGAAGGTGTCAATGCATTTTTGGGTATTTTTGGGAGCATGTAGAATTGGGGTCTACGTGGATATTTCATGTCTAGAAAAGTGTAGGTTTTATCAGTGATCCATTTCATTTGAAGGGCATATTCAAGAATTGTTTTAAGTGTAGTTTGAAATACATTAGTTGGATCTTGCTCCAATTTCCTTAACGTTTCTTCATCTTGTAAGTGGCTCAATACACTCTTTTCATAGAACTCAGTATTCATGACTACCAAGGCTCCACCCTTGTCAGCCTTTTGAAAAGTAAGATCCGGATTATTTGCCAAGCATTTTAGAGTACTCCATTCTTTCTTGGAAAAATTGCTTTATGTGTCACTTTTGAAGTTGATTGTCTTGATTTCAGAGACTATTGCTCTTTCAAAAGCATCTATAGTTTTATGTGATGTCGGGGCACAAAAGGTACTTTTAACTCTGAATTCTTTGGAGACTTGTTTCAGTTGGTATATTGGGTTGAATGTTGTTGAAGAAGTGTTTAAGACGCAAAGTCCGTAAAAATTTGAAGATGGCTATTTCAGTTTCTTGAGGATTTGACTTATATACTGGAACAATTGAATTGCCTTTGTTGAGTAGTTTTATTTGTACTTTCGTTAATTGAAGGCTTGAAATATTAATCACTAGGTTGTCTTCGTCATGCTCCTCGTGATACGTGTTGCTCTTTCTTCGTCTGTTTCTTTTTCCCCTCCTGGTTTTTCTATTTGGGGAGCATTGTTGGCTGCAGGGCTTGTGGATAAAAAAGACACCTTTTTTGTTTTTTCTATAGGAATGACTTTCGCGGTGCTTGCCAAAGGCGCTCTATTATAAATGACCTCACAATCTGAAACAACTCTTTCCTGTGATGAGCTGTTATTGGTTTTCGATTGTTGCCATTTTCTGTGGTTGTATACCTCTGCCCATGTATAAACTTCTTCTAACTGGTAATCTATCGTATCACGACGGTATTTTTTGATTTTCCTTTCATGTATTTCTTTGGCGCATCTTTCAAATTTTTGGTTAATATCATCTAGAGTATCTTCTAAATTTTCGTGTTTAGCTAGTTCTTTTTTGATCCCGTATAGTTCTTCTTCCAAGGTTTTTAAAATGCTTGATAATTCTTCAACAATAAGGGGTCGATTCCGATCCGGATCAGAAGGGCACTGAATGCGATCCGGCCGGAAAAACTACGAGCCGTACGCGTGTTTTCCGGCCGACTCATACAGTTGTACGAGCGAGCAAGTACGATGCGAGCTACATGAAATTCACCGACCGAGTCGTTTCCGGGTCCAAACCGCTCCGTACGTGTCGGTCGGAAGCTAACCGTGGCGTGCAATGGATGCGATTTACAACCGAGCCAGTACGATGCATGCGTCAGACAGCCTGTGCGAGCCGGAGTGTCCAGCTCGCAAAAGCTCCCGGAGTCGGACTTCGGGGGTCCGCGTCGGACCCCTAACACCCGCAGCCCTACGACTCGGACACAGGGGAAGACCTATGGGTCTCCCCAACACAGGCATGTACGGTGCGGATGGCACTGACGCGTACCCACTGTAGGGGGCGCACTTGTTCGAGACGTACCCATTCAGTCAATGGGAGCCCATGTACGCGTCATACGACCGGCTCCCATTGACTTCTATGGGAGTTCGACCGAACCGAGTCCGACAGCATACGTGCGCATCGTACTCGCTCGGTCAGACTGTAGGGTTTCCGGCTCGGTCAGAAAACACTCCGGATCCCACTCGGTCGGAGTGCTTTCCGACCCGGATCGGAATCGGCCCCTAAATAGGATCAGATCCAGTGAACATTTATTAAGAATTTGATACCATTTCTCTAAAAATGCCTTATTGTTTCTACACAACATTGGTTTCAGCGCAATCCTCAACCCTCTTGGAATCCATCTATTCTTATGACAATGGATTAAGGTTGTGGCATGAAGCCGTTGATTAATTTCTCTTTTGATGACATATTCCAGTTGTTTCAATAGTTGTGTCACAGTACTTAGTTGTGGACTGAATGCTCTACTTTCCTGTATTAATCCATACATTTGTTCAGCTTTCTCTGTTGAATAAGCTAATGTTTCTGCCTTATTTGTGGTGATTTGAGCAATTTCTTCAAAAAGCATTATTAATTTGGTGCACTAAAAGACGAGAAACATCAAATAGATTGTTCAATTCTTCTGTGCACTCAGTTTTGATCAATTGATCCAATTTTATTCAAAATTCAAGTTGTGCTACTTCATCCTAGCACTGTGTCTAGCAGTGCTCACATGTAATGGAAACTTAGTGGGTCAGACGAATCAGTCCCAAGGATGTGTGCGCTTTTGCATAAAACAAAGCGTTTCTTCACTATATTATTCTGTACGTTATACAGATTTTCGGAGACTCCTTTTGATAATTATTCCATGAATTTATTCATCAATATATTGCATGTGTCGCTTCATTTCATTGAATCATGAATTCATTGCTGCCAGTTGAATCTGTAGACAAATTATTTGGCATACCCAACATAACACGAATTAAAAAATCCATATTTTAAACAACTATATTTTTGCAAACGATATTAATGACATATTTTTTAAAACAATATTTCTTATTGTAAATTCAATATTCTTGACCACGATATTCTTGCTGTCGATATTTCTGTGTCATGATATTTACAACTCGATATTTGTGTAAGTTGACACTTCCAACTCAATATTCTGTCTGAATCCCTAGGGGGAGCTCAGCTTAGAGCAGTCTGGTCAATGCCACTTCCATCAGCATGCTTTCTCTCCTGGACTACCATGTACCATAGTAGTAATGGAGAGAAAATAAATCCTACAGTATCCCCACATTCTGGGAGAAAACTCCAAGCAAGGGGGTTATCCTGAAAATAGACCCTTGTGTAGTGGGGAACATACGTGCTAGCATGGTAGTCCTGTTAATATGTTGTTTTCTCCACAGTGGCTTCTAGGACACCAATGGAACCTGTTTAAGTGGAAAAGTGCCCCCCTCACCCCGCTGCAGCTTTGTTGTTTAGCAGCTGGGGTCCTAACTTCTAAATCATGTGCGCTCTCGCTTCATTATTGGTATCAAAGAAAAAATAATATGTTATGTTTTGCGGCGTTTGTGGTTTTATAATTTTGCAATTACTTTTTTATTAATGATTATCATAATATTAATTATATTTTAGCTTGTTTTGTAATTGTATTACACTGCTGCTATTTTAACTGTATTTGTAGCATGATGTTGTTAACAAATTGATGTTTGACTGGTTTTATGTTGTACAACATTAATACACAACAGATTTTTGTTTATGCTATAAGCAACTGTGGCGAGACCGCTTGATGTGTGGGTGCATTGGCTCTGGTGAAAAATAAGACAATTTAGTATTTATAATGGTCTCCCGTAATGTATTAAGTTGCACAGTGTAGAACAGGCCTGTCTAAGCCTTATTTTTTAACCAGCATAGGCGTGACTGTCTATCTTCATGGTGTATTACCATCCGTGGTGATATTAATGCAAAAGTGTTTATGGCCTACATAGCAAGCAATATGGACAATAAATAGGTTAATTTTATAGGAAATAGAGCTTGATTCTAAAGCTGTCTCGATGAATCAGAAAACATCAGGGGCCGTATTATACATTGTGCCCCGGATAGGTGATGGGCATGTGCACCTGCTTTGTGCACCCCCGGGGCACAATAGTATTACTGAAGGGGCCGAAGACTCTTGTGCTTCCCCGTCTATAATACTGGTAACACTGATGCACATGTAGCCCCAGCAATATCATGAGGGGGCGTTCCCTCCTTTGCATTGTGGGTGTGGCCGCAAGCAAATGAGGGAATCACTATTCCTCTGCGCCTGCAGTATTAGGGATGCGGGTGCAGAGGCAAACAAACTCTTAGAAGGCGCACTGAAAGTACACCAGAAAAATGCGAAGGTAAAAAAATGATAACAAAGCCTGGATCCTTTCTTAAGTTCTAGCATTGACAGGTTTTCCTTGAAGTATGTTGCTCAATTTAAATCAATACCTATAGGTTTTTACAATGATCTCTTACCCCCTTTACTGCGAGTATAACTATGGTGTATAAACATGTATCTAGGCACTTGAATGAGAATGGTACGCACATGTAAGAGTTTCATAATAAACGACGAGAAGCAGGGAGGTGCGCGTGGAAAACACTGCAGCTGCTTTTGTTACAGGGGGCCGATACTGCAGCTATGCTACAAAACCGGCCCGCGGTAATTAAAACGCCCCACCACCCCCCCAGTGGTCCAAAACCAGATAATTTTAATGTAAATTACTGAAAAATTATAGAGACCACTGCTGGGAACATCTGTGAAAAACATGATGGGTCCATCAAAATAATGGAAAAAGTGCAAGTGCCCATTTTTGTATGAACTCAAAAATTATTCACATCAGGACAAATGGCAACAGCCTGTTTTTCCTCTAATTATCATTTATTACATTATTATGGAGAAGCAATCTTTAAAATAATAGTAAATGTTCTGATTAGCACAGCAATTTGTGAAATTGGTAAAATACTGTCTGTATGATTTGGAGGAAGAGAAGCAGCCGGGTAGCCGGATATATACAAGGCTTTATCCTTATCTGCTAAATACTTACTTTTTTGTTGTAAAGGTATATGCGTGGTAAAGGCATGCCTTGTAAGGCATGCATGGAAAAAAACATGGTCGTTGTACTGAATGCATTGTTAAGGCATGCGTTGTACTTGCATGTGTAGTTCTATCATAAAACTCCCTCTGGTAGCTTGGCACAGAAGCGGTCTGGCTTAATTTAAGGCAACGTGCAAATTATGCAGTACTCAAACAGCAATAAAGTGAAAACACAACACTAGAAGAATCCCACACCAATTTAGAAAAATATAGTACGATTTAATTATTTGACACCAAAATGACAAAATCTAATCAGTTGGACCAGAGATATGAAATTTAAAAGATCTAAGGTGAGTATAGTGTCTAAAAGCACAAAGTGCCCCTCATGGTTATCTGGTCATACAAGAGTGGGTAAAAGTCACAGTCAGTTTAGGCCGACCGCAATAGAGCACGGGTTGAATACAGTGACCAGGTTAGTCCCACCCACAAAATCCGCTTCTCAATGTCCAAAGCAAAGAGTCCAGTTCACGGTGGAGGAGGCTGCAAGGAGCAAAGAGAGCATCGCGGACAGTAGTCACTGTAGCGTGACGATGCTTTCGGATCTCAAGACGACATGACAAATAAACTTTTAATATGAAGGCAGATGGAATTTACACGGTTCCCTGCAGTGAAGACGCAATGAAATGCATTATGGGACATGAAGTGTACAGCAAACTGTCACATGACTTTTAATTTAAAAAGCGCGCACTAATGCACTTTGCAAACACGGACTCCTACCTATGATCAAGGCGAAAGGTCGCCGAAACGCGTAAGGGGAGAGGAGATGAAATTTCCTGCGCTGCTGTACTTGCAAAATAAAAGCTTAAACTCCGGTATTGGGCCTCACGTTCCTCCGTGATTGAAGTCATTAAGATGGGTCTCTCCGGGACCATTGTTGTGAGGCCGCCCTGAAGGGTCTGGGGCTCCTGTGCCTGGAGGTGTTGTTGCTGATATATATATATATATATATATATATATACATATATATATAATCTACTGGCGGTCGCCAGTAGATGGTTATAGTTAGGACCTATTTTCCATAGGAAATCCGCAACATTCTATTGGGAATATCTTTGGCGCCGATTGACGAATCTTCGTGAAATTTTCCAAACTTTTGGCCAGCTCTGCTCCGCTCCTACCCTGAAAGTTTTGTGGTGATCCGTGAAGCGGGGGCCGAGAAAAAAGGGGGGTCCCAAAACACGTTTTCCCCATGCAATTTCCCATAGGATCTGTTGTCGCAGCTACAGCTCGAACCGCTGAACGGAATGACACCAAATTTGGCAAAGAGGTAGTCCTCAGTTCGGACTCGTGCCTTTTGCATATTTGGTGTGAATCTGTTCAGTAGTTCCTGAGAAAAATAGGGTAAAAAAGTTAGTGATATCTATGGCCGCGGAGGATCCGCGGACCGTACCCGCACCGTAAGTGCACCCTCCCCGAACGGAGCGCGCACCCTCTCGATCACGCGCTGAATGCTAATTGGCTGTCGAGCGTCTCTCTACATTCGAAACCAGGAACTGTTGGCGGCCATTTTCTGCCTCGTTAGAAGCGAGGCTGAAGATGGAAGGGGAATAAGTGTGTAAAAGATATAAAGGGGGCAGAGTGGAAATACTCTGACCCTCTAGATCTGCTTCGGGGGTCCCAGAAGGACCCCCTGTGGCCCCCCTTTTTTTTAAAAACAAAAGCGGTGAAATGCGTGCACGGTGCGCCCATTCTATCGCGTTGGATGCACGGATCCTCTCGCGGTGGGTTCGCTGATCCAAGGAAAAAAAAATGAAATTGTTGAGAGATAAAGATTAAGCTTAAGTGTTTTGTTCTTGAGTGGCTCTAAAAAGAGCCGTTGTGTTCATTGAGAGTTTTTGGTACTTAAAAGTAAGTACCTATACAGAGTCTAAAGTTGTTGAGGAAGACTCTGTTTCCTTCATCAGTAAAGTGTACTCCATCTCTCCTATACATCTCTTGCATATGAAAGCGCAGATTGTTATTGTAAATGGACCCCATTCTGTAGTCTTGGAGAGAAGCAGAAACAGATTTATTCACATGTTTCCTAGCTTTCTCAATCTGTGGACAAAAATGATCGGACCAGTTCCATTTCTGCCTTTGGCATATGTTAGAATACACAAAGGAAGTTTTAGGGAAAAGTGAAATCAGTTGTGCAAAGGTGTCCTTCATAAGCATTTCCAGACCTACCCCAATCAAAGTGCCTAGGTCATTGCCACCACAGTGCACTATTATGAGGCCAGGGTGTTGGATTTGCATGAAGGATTTCACCAATGGCATCAATTGGTGCCACTTTAACCCTCTCTATCCAATCCATTTAATGTCTACATTTGGCAAACCTAGGTCTTTGTGAATGCCTTTGTTTTCTGCATACCTTTGGCTCCAGAAAATGTAGCTGTGTCCCACAATCCACACTGTAAGCATCTTGTAAGGAGGTCTGGATGCACTCAGATGGTTTCTGTAAATGAAATGGCAGTTTGGAAAGTAAGATGTTTCTAAAATGGTGGCTAAGATGCAATTTTAAAAAAAGACAAGAAATCATTGGTTGTTGAACAACCTTCTACACTGAAAGGTAGGATGCATGTTTCTGTTTTTTAAACGCATGATTCTTATTGGTTAACAAAAAGTGTGTGAAAGGAACATTATATATGATAAGCTGATATGTTGAGAAGTCAAGCACACTTGCTGTTTTGATTAGCAACATTGTGTGTGCTGAACTTGTGACCTGTGTGCTCAGTACAGTGTTCCATGACCTGTTTCTATGGTAACGGGCAGAAGGCAGATTGGGGGAAGGGTTGAAGTTTATGTCATTTGGAAAGGGTTGAAATGTTTAACCAATAGAAATGTGTGTTTGCTTTTGAATTTATGTGGGAAGGAATGTGATTTGATGTTTACATGTATATGTGTGGAAAATGAGAGGGAAACTTTGCCATTCTTTGGTTCTGCTGACAGGTGCACAGTGCAGAGATTCTGTATAAGAAAATCTGGTGTGTGACTGATATCTGATGTGTGACTGATATACTTCTTAATCTACAAAACATCTTGAAAGGTGAGTTATTTTATTGTGAGGGGATGTATGTAGACTATTTTTATTTTAATCAGACTAATGTATTTTTTCTGCTAAAGTGTAGGGAGTATTTTTTTTCTCTACAATCTTATTGACAGTGTGTGTGCATGTGGAAACCATTTTGTGATAAGGATTTGTGTATTTTTCATGTGTTTGTAGACAGATAACTATGCAGTTCTTATATTTTGGTAGATTTAGAAACCACTTATTGTTTATGAATTTGTGAAATGAGTTATGTTTCTGCAGTAAAATGTAGTACTCCTTGTAGATGAAGAAATGTGTTTTGGTATAGTGCAAGGGATAGTGTTGTTTGTCTAGAATCACACAGAGAGCCTGTGTGCATTTGGGAACCACTGTGGAGAAGCGTTTGGTAACATCGTACATTTGCTGACAGATAACTGTTTTGAAACCTGTCATATTGTCAAGTTTTAGTAGCATTAGAAGACCGTTATGGCTTATGCTTTCATTAAATGAGTTAGGTATTGACAGTAAAGTGTAGTCGTGAAATATGTAGATTGTGTGCAGTTCCCTTACCACTTCCAGTGTAGTGAATGAGTTTTGGTAAACTCCTAGGGATACTGGTGCTTGTCTAGAATCACACTGTGAGTCTTTGTGCATTTGGGAACCACTGTGAAAGAAGCGTTTGGTAACATTGTGTATTTGCTAACTGAAAACTGTTTTAAAACTTGTCATGTTGTCAAGTTTTAGTAGCATTAGAAGCCAGTCTTTGCTTATGTGTTGATTAAATGAGTCAGGCATTGACAGTAAAGTGCAGTCGTGAAATATGTAGATTGTGTGCAGTTCACTTACCTCTTCCACTGTAGTGAATGAGTTTTGGTAAACTCCTAGGGATAGTGGTGCTTGTCTAGAATCACACTGTGAGTCTGAGTGCATTTAAGAAGCAATGTCAGAGAAGCGTTTGGTAACATCGTGCATTTGCTGACAGAAAACTGTTTTGAAACCTGTCATGTTGCCAAGTTTTAGTAGCATTAGAAGCCAGTCTTGGCTTATGTGTTGATTAAATGAGTCAGGCATTGACACTAAAGAGCAGTCGTGAAATATGTAGATTGTGTGCAGTTCCCTTATCACTTCCAGTGTAGTGAATGAGTTTTGGTAAACTCCTAGGAATACTGGTGCTTGTCTAGAATCACACTGTGAGTCTGTGTACATTTGGGAACCACTGTGAGAGAAGTGTTTGGTAACATTGTGCATTTGCTGGCAGATAACTGTTTTAAAACATGTCATGTTGTCAAGTTTTAGTAGCATTAGAAGCCAGTCTTTGCTTATGTGTTGATTAAATGAGTCAGGCATTGACACTAAAGTGCAGTCGTGAAATATGTAGATTGTGTGCAGTTCCCTTATCACTTCCAGTGTAGTGAATGAGTTTTGGTAAACTCCTAGGAATACTGGTGCTTGTCTAGAATCACACTGTGAGTCTGTGTGCATTTGGGAACCACTGTGAGAGAAGCGTTTGGTAACATCGTGTATTTGCTGAGAGAAAACTGTTTTGAAACCTGTCATGTTGTCAAGTTTTAGTACCATTAGAATGCAGTGTTTGCTTATGTGTTGATTAAATTAGTCAGGCGTTGACATTAAAGTGCAGTCGTGAAATATGTAGATTGTGTGCAGTTCCCTTACCTCTTCCACTGTAGTGAATGAGTTTTGGTAAACTCCTAGGGATAGTGGTGCTTGTCTAGAATCACACTGTGAGTCTGTGTGCATTTGGGAACCACTGCCAGAGAAGTGTTTGGTAACATCCTGCATTTGCTGACAGAAAACTGTTTTGAAACCTGTCATGTTGTCAAGTTTTAGTAGCATTAGAAGCCAGTCTTTGCTTATGTGTTGATTAAATGAGTCAGGCATTGACACTAAAGAGCAGTCGTGAATATGTAGATTGTGTGCAGTTCCCTTATCACTTCCAGTGTAGTGAATGAGTTTTGGTAAACTCCTAGGGATAGTGTTGCTTGTCTAGAATCACACTGTGAGTCTGTGTGCATTTGGGAACCACTGTGACAGAAGCGTTTGGTGACATCTTGTATTTGCTGACAGATAACTGTTTTAAAACCTGTCATGTTGTCAAGTTTTAGTAGTATTAGAAGGCAGTCTTTGCTTATGTGTTGATTAAATGAGTCAGGCATTGACATTAAAGTGTAGTTGTGAAATATGTAGATTGTGTACAGTTCCTTTACCAGTTCCAGTGTTGTGAATGAGTTTTGGTAAACTCCTAGGGATAGTGGTGCTTGTCTAGAATCACACTGTGAGTCTGTGTGCATTTGGGAACCACTGTCAGAGAAGCGTTTGGTAACATCGTGCATTTGCTGACAGAAAACTGTTTTGAAACCTGTCATGTTGTCAAGTTTTAGTAGCCTTAGAAGCCAGTCTTTGCTTATGTGTTGATTAAATGAGTCAGGCATTGACAGTAAAGTGCAGTCATGAAATATGTAGATTGTGTGCAGTTCCCTTACCACTTCCAGTGTAGTGAATGAGTTTTGGTAAACTCCTAGGGATACTGATGCTTGTCTAGAATCACACTGTCAGTCTTTGTGCATTTGGGAACCACTGTGACAGAAGCGTTTGGTAACATCTTGTATTTGCTGACAGATAACTGTTTTAAAACCTGTCATGTTGTCAAGTTTTAGTAGCATTAGAAGGCAGTCTTTGCTTATGTGTTGATTAAATGAGTCAGGCATTGACATTAAAGTGTAGTCGTGAAATATGTAGATTGTGTGCAGTTCCTTTACCAGTTCCAGTGTTGTGAATGAGTTTTGGTTAACTCCTAGGGATAGTGGTGCTTGTCTAGAATCACACTGTGAGTCTGTGTGCATTTGGGAACCACTGTCAGAGAAGCGTTTGGTAACATCGTGCATTTGCTGACAGAAAACTGTTTTGAAACCTGTCATGTTGTCAAGTTTTAGTAGCATTAGAAGCCAGTCTTTGCTTATGTGTTGATTAAATGAGTCAGGCATTGATACTAAAGTGGAGTCGTGAAATATGTAGATTGTGTGCAGTTCCCTTACCTTTTCCACTGTAGTGAATGAGTTTTGGTAAACGCCTAGGGATAGTGGTGGTTGTCTAGAATCACACTGTGAGTCTGTGTGCATTTGGGAACCACTGTCAGAGAAGTGTTTGGTAACATTATGCATTTGCTGACAGAAAACTGTTTTGAAACCTGTCATGTTGTCAAGTTTTAGTAGCATTAGAAGCCAGTCTTTGCTTATGTGTTGATTAAATGAGTCAGGCATTGACTCTAAGGTCCAGATGTATCAAAGGGATTTACCCATTCTGTGTCTATGGAAAAATGTGCTCGTGCATCTGGCCCTAAAGTACAGTACCATGTAGTATTGTCTTTACTGCCCCAGAACTGAAAATGTAAAATTTTTACCCAGGCACTGTCCTAGAAGTAGTCTGATGATTTATTCAGTTTCTAAGTACTTATGTTGTGAACCATTCATTACCAAATAGACTGCTTGAAATGTCTGAAATGCATGTAGTTCTCTAACCACCTACACAGTTGTTTTTCACACCTTCAATTCTCTAGACAGTATCCATACACTTCCAGGAAACACCCTGTCACTCTATTTCTAGTCTTCTAGTGACCTATTCAGCACCATGTAGTAATTCATTCGCTGTGCCAAAACCCAAACATTTATACATTCACCAAGACACTCTCTTTCTAGTACTCTAATGATTCAGGTACTGTCTAAGTATTCATGCACTGAGCCAGGACTTAGCACATGGACTGCTTCAAACCCCTATGCACTATGCATGCAGTCTTTTAACCACCTAGAGATTTGTCTTTTATACTTTCAATTCCCTAGTCAATATCCATATAGTCCAGCAAACATCGTGTCACTCCCTTTGCAGTCTTTTAGTGACCTTTTTAGTACCAAGTACTAATTCATTCCCTGTGCAAAAAGTCTACCAGTTATAAATTCATCCAGGCAGTTTCCTTGCTGTAGTCTAATCATTCAGTCAGTACCCAAGTACTCATGCAGTGAGCAGGGCCTTAGCACATGGACTGCTTTAAATGCCTATCCACTATGCATTCAGTTCTCTAATCAGCTACACAGTTGTCTTTCGCAGCTTCAATTCCCCAGTTAGTATTCATACACTTCTAGCAAACACCCTGTTACTCATCCAGTGTGTCTCTTTTTAGTACTGTAATCCTTCAGTTAGTTAGCATGTAGTCTTTTAGTGAGGTAGGCTTTAGGGCATGAACTGCTTCAAAGTAGTATGCATTATGTATGTAGTGTTTTAATCATCGTCACACTTGTGGTTCAGGGCTATAGTTTTTTAGACTGTTTTAATATAAAATGTGTTTGAACAGTAATGGAATATTGTAAATTTGAAAGTTATTAATATACATTTATTTGTGACTCTTTTTTGCAGATACTGTTTTTCAACGTTAAAATCGAGAAAGTATGCCAGAAAAAAAAAAAGAAAAAGAAAAGAACAGAGACAGGAGGATTATTTGAAGAAACATGAACCACAAGTATTGAATGAAAAAGATAATGTGGCTAAAAGGAAA
Organism: Triturus cristatus; assembly: GCF_964204655.1. Lineage (NCBI taxonomy): Eukaryota > Metazoa > Chordata > Amphibia > Caudata > Salamandridae > Triturus > Triturus cristatus. The sequence continues at coordinate 1,008,954,226 of NC_140590.1, read as the reverse complement.
AAATCTTCTGGTAAGATTACGAAGCAATTTATTAAAAATGTTTGTAGGAGCAAACAGAATGTAGAGAATGCTGCAACTTCAAATAATTTTTTAAGGAAGAAAAAAATCAAAATAAGAGGAAAAGTAAAAAAGCAAATGTTCAGTCAAAGGAGATAAAGTATGGTAAAAGAAGACAAAATCAGTATAAGGAATTACGCAAAAAAATATTTTACAAGAGAGTAGTGCATAATTTGCTGAAAGATGTGAAGAAATATAAAAAGAGAGCTTTATTTTAGAAAAAGAAGAAGCATATTGAAAGCATTGTGGAAAAGGCTTTTGAAGTAAAAAGGAAACTGTTTATTTTAGTGTTAAACAGAATTCGATCACTAGATAAACCAATCCATGTAATGAAGGCCAAAAGTAGGAGGAAAAGAGTTGTTCATAAAAAAAAAAAATTTGATGTTTTTTTGGGAGAAAGGAAACACAGTTCTAGTTCAGAGCCTTTTTTTAATGAAGAGAGTTATTCACTAAGTGAAAAATTTATTGTATGCAGTTGACACCAGTGGTAGAGGTTATGAGGTTAGTGATGGTTGTCCAATGGAGAAAGAGAAAATGGTTGAAAGAAATGCAGAAGAAGTGATAGCTGATGAAGTTTTAGGGAGACGTGCTAAAAACCCTGTGTACACTTGGGATTGCAGTAGTGTTTGTAGTGTACGGCAGGAATCTATTGAAAAATTATGTCGTGTTTTACGAGTCTATACTATAAAAAGTGTTAAACAAAAGATTAAGCTGTTGCAAGGACTAGACCGTTGCAGAATGAGAAAACATACTGGTTTGCAAGGTCAATCTCTGGCTTGTCTTTCTAGGAAAGTTTGTGAAAGTGTTTTTCACCATTTCAGAATGCTGGCAGTACATCATACTCAAATGCGGAAGTTAGTGAGAAGGTTGTACTATGCAAAAAGTCCAGCACTAAAGTTAAGTGAGTTGAAAAGTGCTCTTTTGCGTGGGTCAGTTTCAGATGTGAAGCAGGTCTGTGAGGATATTGAGTTTTGTTACTTTGGGCCTCAGCAAGAGAGTGAAGAAACTGACACATTAGTAGAACAAAATGTTGAAGACAATGTAGAACCTGTAATTACAAAAAAAATTGAGGATGAAAGCACAAAGTTTAAGGTAATTTCAGGTGAAAGACCAAATGTTTCTTGTATTTGTTGTCGGCGAAGTCAGTATAAAAATCAGACTAGGGGTGTCAATCTGTATTTAAAAAGTGAAATAGAAGATGATGATAAGTGGATGGAATTTGCAACTTATTTGTTGGTAGAGGATTGTTTTGATTTGGGATGTGAGCAGCGTATTTGCAAATATTGTTATAATAAATTAGATGAGAATAAAATGCCTGTTAGAGCTGTTCATAATAATCTAGAGTTGGTTGCTATTCCTCCAGAGCTGATTGATTTAAATATGTATGAGTCTATTCTGATACAATGTGTTCACCCGTTTCAGGCTATTGTTCGTATGGAGCCCAAAACAAGTAAATTATCTCCATCAGAGTTGCAAAGAGGATTGAAAGGAAGAGTTGTGCATTTACCATTAGATCTAAGGAAAAATGTTGAAACTATTGATGTAGATCATGCAGAAAATGAGCCACTAGTCATTCTAGTTAATGGTGTTCCTACTAAGAATAAGAAAATCTGGCAAGAGTTAGTGGATGTTAGAAAAGTGCAAAAGGCATCATTGTATCTGATAAAAAATAATGAGTACTATAGAAATGTGTTTGTTGGAGAAGAAGAAATAGATTTAGCAGAAGATAGTGAAACATTAAGTGGACAAATTGAAAAAGTGGACATGTCCAGATGTGAAGAGATCTATGAACATTACAGTGTACATCCACTTCATTCCAAAGAGGTGATGGGGAATACAATTGAGTTGTTTCAAATGAAAAAAGCAACAGGAAGTCCCATGAGTGTATGGGAAGAGAGCTAGGAAGCTCGTTGTTTCCCGCAGTTGTTTCCAACAGGAAAAGGTGGACGATATGATGAACGTCCTGTGCAGATTCCTGCATCTGAATATTGGACAACAAGATTATATGCATAAGATCCAAGATTTCGACAATGTATCCCTTATATGTTTCATCTTCTGTTTGAAAGTGACCTGTCTGGACTTTCATATACAGTAAATCACATTTTAAAAACTGGAATGCATCTGCAAAATGTAACTGCAAAGGATTTTATGGATAAAGTGCATCAGAGAGATGATCATTTAGAATCTCAGTTGATTAATCTGATGGCATGTCAGCGTGGGACTAATGAATATTGGTACCGTCGACATGGAGAACTGAAATGTATGCTACGGAACTTGGGAACTCCTACGTGGTTTCTTACCCTAAGCTGTGCTGAGTAAGCTTGGGATGATTTACTTGAATTTCTTCGAGAGACAAATTCCAATATAAATAATATTGAATACAAGACACCTGGAGAATTGTGCTCTTTGGATCCTGTCAATGTATGCAGATATATCAATCATAGATTTGAAGCTATGATGTCTTTCATCTGCAATAAAAAGAATCCTCCTCTTGGAGAAGTTGTGGATTTCTTTTGGAGAAAGGAGTATCAAGCAAGAGGTGCTCCTCACATACATATGTTGTTATGGGTCAAGGATGCCCCCAAATTTGGAACAGATTCAGATGAAAGTGTTTTGTCTTTCATTGAAGATTATGCAACATGTACTGTACCAAATAGCAGAGAAGACAAAAACTTAAAAGAACAAGTCTTACGATTTCAAAGCCATAGGTGTGGAAAATACTGTCGACGAAAGTACAAGTCAAAGGATAAGTTCTATACCAAATGTCGTTTTGGATTTCCACGTCCTGTATTAGCGAGAGGAAGAGTGAACAGTTTCATGTCAGCTGTACGACATACCATCACAAGAAAGTCTCCGAAAAACACTTACAACTTAAGAAGAAGCGAAGAATCATACTACAACCCAGTTATTTTATCCATGTGGAATGCTAACATGGATATTCAGTATGTTGCAGACAATTCTATTGCTGTTGCTCGATATGTAACGTCTTACATTGCTAAATCAGAAAAGACTGAATTGAAAGAAATGTGGGAAGAGATTTCGCACGAGAAGACTCTAAGTAAGAAATTATACAGTTTCAGTTTGAAAATGTTATCGCATCGTGAAATTGGAGCATATGAATGTTCAGATCGGTTATCATCTGCAAGTCTATATTCCAAAAGTAGGAGAATCATTTGGGTGAGTCTAGGTCTTGCAGGAATGCAAAATCGGGTACTGAAATCGGTTCAAGAAATTGAATATTTAGCAGAAAATGACCCTGAAAGTACAGATATTTTGAAAACCAATATGTTGGACACATACTATCCAAAGAGAAGTCATCATCTTGAGAACATGTGTCTCTATGAAGTGTTGCAAATCTACACTTTTAAACGGAATATTACAGAGAACATCAACGTTGGAAAATATGGAGTGATTGGTTCTGAAGGATGTCTGGTGAAACAAAGGAAAGGAAATTTAATTAATCACAGAAAACTGAGTTGCGACACTGCTGACAAAAGGGAATTTTACTATTTAGCCCTTTTGCAAGTGTTCAAACCATGGCGTTCTGAACTGGAATTACTTGGAGATTTTCCCAGCTATGAAGATTCATTTAATGCTTGTAAAGATAGCATACAATGCAGTGCTTTCGCAAATTATGTGAAAATGTTGAATGACGAAATTGATCAAGAAACTACAATTGCAGCTGAGATTGCTAGAGACAGCTGCACGGAGTCAAGATCCCCTAGGACAACCAATTGTTGACAATGAAGCAGCGATTGCCATGAATGAGGTGGAAACAGCAATGTATCAAGCACAAGAAGATGCAATACAGTTAGGAAACTTGGAAGAGCAACTAAATGTTGAACAGAAACAAATATATCAGCAAGTGAAAGAGCAGATTGACCATGGATTACTTCATGAAAAGAGAGTGTGCTCATGTACATCATTTCAACCTATCCGAATGTATGTGAGTGGTCAAGCTGGAACAGGAAAGAGTTTCTTAATTAAAGTAATTACAAGTTATCTGCAAAAAACAACTGAGTCGCATTTGTCTTGTGTTGTCACTGCTCCAACTGGGTTGGCAGCACATAACATTAAAGGAATTACTTTACATCGTTTACTAATGCTGCCAGTAGAGCATGAGAACAAATTGGAATACCACAAGCTATCTGGAGAAGCTTGTTGTGAAGTTTCAAGAGTGCTGAAGAAAATGAAACTTCTCATTATTGATGAGGTGAGCATGGTTTCAAACTTGATGCTTGCCTTTGTGCATTTAAGAATGCAGCGAATTCTTAAAACAGAGTATGATGTGTTATTTGGAGGAAAACACGTCATCGTTTTTGGAGATCTACTGCAACTGACACCGGTAAAAGGACAACCGGTATTTAAAACACTTGCCCATGAAGATACTAGAAAGTCTCTTGGCAGTGTTGGTAATGTGAACATTTGGACTAATTTTGAATACAAAGAACTGACAACAAATATGCGACAGGCAAATGATGCTGAATATGGAAGTATTCTTCAAGATATAAGAATTGGAATTCTTTCAAAAAAAGGGAAAGACGCTTTGGAGAGTCGATTACTTTGCAATGTCTTTCCAAATGAAAATGCAGTTGCTGCAAAAGTGTACGTGGAAATTGCTAAAAATAAGTCAGTGATTTGCTTAATGCAGACACTGTGTGAGTGTTCAATATTCAACAAAGAATTATTAAAATTGGAAAATGAAGAAATTGTCAAAATGGAAGCCATCGATAAAATACTACAGGAAGGAATCACTATTATTTTAACGGGTACGTTGAGATCAAAACTAGATTGTTTAGAAAAAAAATATCTGAAACTGCTGGTTTGGAAAAGACACTGTATGTGTGTGTAAACTGTTGGGTAATTTTAAGGCGTAATTTGGATGTAGATAAAGGTTTAGTTAATGGTGCAATGGGCAAAGTGGTGGATTTTGTGAATTATCAGAATAAAGAAGGAATTTAATTTTTAAAAATTAAATTTGATCAGATTGATAAAGTTAAAGAAATTGGTTGTTGTTCAGTTCGTTTTTTGCTTGATAAAGATTTATATGTCCGTAGGAAACAATTTCTATTTTCTCTGGCATATGCAGTGACTATTCATAAATCTCAAGGATTAAGTGTAGACAGTGCATTGGTGAACATTGGATCTACTGTATTTAAAGAGGGTATGGCATATGTTGCTTTGTCGCGAGTCAGAACATTATCTGGTTTGTTTTTGATTGATTTTGATGAGACAAAGGTTACTGCAGATGCAAACTGTGTAAAAGAGTATAATAGGTTAAGAAGGGTGTATGCTCCAAATTTAGGTCAATATCCTGTATTTGAAAAGCGTGTGGTTGGTCGAAAAAGAAGGTTAGAGAATATCTGTTCTGAAGGTATCATGAAAAGAAAAGAACAAGATAATGTTGTGATTGCAGGTAAAAAGAAATTGGACACTGTTGAAGAGATTGTTGGTTATCATTTTGAAAATAGTTCTGGTGTCAACTGCTATGCTAATGTAGTGGTCAATGTTGTTTTTTATCTGGAAGGTTTGCAAGAGCAAATTATGGAGAATCGGCAAAAAAGATTTTGTTCTCTGTTGCATTTTGTTTATGAAAAATTGACAACAGATAGAAGTAAAATACAATCTGTTTCAGATGTTCGTAGTCTTTTGGATGTGTGTTCTGGTTCTACACAATTTACACAAAATATCCAACAAGATGCTCAGGAATTTTTAATGTATATGCTTACAATTTTTGAAAATGAAGGGGTAGAAATAGAAAATATTTTTGGCCTTTCTTACAAATGGGAACATTATTGTGAAAATTGCATGTATACATGTAGCACCAATGTAGACACTGAGAGATTTCTGTATTTAACATTACCAGACTGTAAATCAGTGGCTTTCAATAAATTAGTGAAAGGTGCAATTCAAAACATGGAGTGTAGCCAATGTAAATCAGAAATGTTATCCACATTATTGTTAACAAAATATGGAAAATACATAATTTTAATGATGCAACGTTGTACAGCTGATGGAAGAAAATTGGATACTTTAATAAAACAATTTGCAGCAGCACAAATATCAATATCAGGAAGGACTTTTGTAGCAATTGCAATAATTTTCCATGATGGTCCTTCCACCACACCTGGACATTACACTGCCTATCTAAAATGTGACAAAGGCTGGACACTTTGTAATGATGCCCAGTTGGTTTTCAAACAACGTTTGCCTAGGGAATTACAAAATTCTTACCTAATATTTTTGAAGCCAAAGTTTTAGGAAGCTAATTCACTCTCTGAGGAATTTATTATTATAATTTAATAGAACTACCATTGGACAGTTTACATAAAGAAGAAGTGCAAAAATACCATTTGGCCTCAAGGAAAGGTATATTTTTGAATTATGAACTTTTTGGTGGTCATTTATTCGGTGATTATTTTAATGTGGCAACATTTACAGTTTTTATAAGTTAAAGTTATAAAATGTTGTAATCTGTAAGCATTTCATATATGTATGATTTGTATTTTCTGGTATTTTACTGAGAATAGTATGTTGGTTTTTTTTTAACAATCTTTCTGATTGTTTTTTTTTTGCCCGCTGTTAAGTGATGAGTGCCATTGAAATCACTATTTCGAGTGAAATTCAATATATTCTGAGAACAGCAAAAAAGGCAAACAAATTACTTTGTGGAAATTATGTTGTGTTGTAAAAAATGTATTATTATATGTTATAATTTTTATTTTATTTTCTTTCACAGATCCAAATTTTAAAATGAGCAATTTTTCAGAATTTAGATTGGAATGAAAAATAGGCAAAAATGAATAACATTTTTTATTCCTATTACTGTGAAGGTAAGTTTAACTAAGTCTCAATATGCAGAATGAAGAGGCCTGCAAGAATCTACAAAGTTGAAACATGTTTCTAAAAACACTTTGTTTATGTAGTTTTGAAATCTGACCATAATCAGATATCATGTGACCTGCAAAAATAGAGATTTGAGGGGTTCATAATATCTCACGTTTTTAGCTGTTGAAGGACCGCAATCATTTCAATCATTCTTCTTTGAACATCTTTGCAGACAAAACTCTGTGCTTACTTTTATCATTCGCAAGGAAATTTTCAAAACGGAAATATGTCACTTTTTGGAACATAGTTATTGTGCAAGACACTCTTTTATATTTACAAAGAGAGGAAAAGGCACTCTGTGCACTTTTTATACTCCATGTAAATACAACCTCATCATTTAGACCACTTTGCGTTGAAAGGGTGTTCTATAAGTGTTGTTGTGCATGATTGCACTTAATACTCATAGAACAAGACACATGTCTAGATTTATCAGAAATCATAAATCTCAATATGTGTGTGAATGGTGCACCATTCTACAATTGGTGTAGGAAAGCACAACAAAGAGAATTGTTTTAATTTCTCCACATTTTTATATCTTCCATGCATGCTGAAATGTTCAGCATACATTGAAGGAGAAAAATGCATTTTCTCATTGTTTTTGTACAGGAAGGTGTGTCTTCCTGTAGAAAAACAAACAGCACATGACACAGATATCCTTGCACTATGGTGCAAGGGGGCCTGTGTCACCACATGGCTGCAGTTTAAGCAGCCGTGCAGACAGAAGCATAGATTTGCAACATATTTATGTACATATGTTGCATGCCTGTGCTTCGGAAGTACTACAGCACACTGCAGTTAAAGAGGTTACTGTGTGATGCTGCAGCACTTCCTCATACTTCTGCACTTATACATTCACCATACGCTACTAATGCATTCATTAAGTCAATTACGTACTACACATACATTCATCTAAACTTTCACACCAACAAAGAAATTAAGCTCTTTTTTTAAACCAGGAAAGTTAGTTCTTACAAGAACTTTTTTTTTCTTCTTTCTTCTTTTATAATTTTTTGGGGGTTTTCGGAACAATTTTGTGATTTTTTTGGTTTTTCTGAAAAAAAAAACAAAAAAAAAAACAGGAGAAACCAAACAATGAACTTCAGGGAACAGTAAAAAAAAAACTAAAAAAAAACTAGCAAATATGACTTTCCTGCCGGCGGCAGATCAGATCGATCGACTGCTCACCATAGCACAAAGTCTTATTGCACTTAGTGCAGAGCACTTTTAAAAATTGAAATTGAGGACAGATGTCCAAGGTTTGGTCTGATGGATGCACTTTTGACGTGCTCGGCTGCGATGAGGTGGATGGTGCAGGAGCAGGAGTGTCTCTCATCCGTCGGCACTCTTCACGTGGAAGATTGTTTGGATGAAGGCTCCTCATGTTCTTCATCATACTTGCTGTGCCACAAGAGTATTTCTTGTTAGGATCTCCTCTCGATAAGACTCTTTTGCAAATCTTACATGTGACCAAGGTGGCATTGGTCTTATTCTGTCCTTCGGGAAAAGTAAAACATTTCCACACCACTGAAGCAAATCGTTTTTTGTGTAGTTCCTCCGGCAAAAATTCATCCTCAGAGGTTTGAGGTGATGCAGGTGATGCCTGCTGCCCTGAAGCCATTTTTGGTTGCAAAAAGTTAGAGCTAAGTGTATACTTAGTCTAAAAAAATCTTCTTCTCTCCAAAGAGATGGTTCTCCAAAGAAGCTCAAAGAAGAATGATTGAAATGGGTGGGGTCTTTCAGTAGTTAGAACAGGAAGTGTAATGAACCAATCAAATCTCTTTTTTTGCAGTTCACATGGGATCCGCGCACCGTGCGCTTACGCAGCAAGCACCCAGCGCGCATCCGCAAAATTGAATTTAAAAGGAATATAGGATTAGATGTAAAAACATATTAGTTTTAAGACTAGTTTAGAGTTTGTCTTCAATTAATATTCACATGCAATACATAGATATGTTTTTTTAAATGTTAAATACTTCGCGGGATCCGCGCACCTACCGCGTCATAGACGCAGATGACGCATCGCAGAAGCGCGTAAACGTCGCGTTACGTACATCGAACGTGTCGCGTATAGGCTGGGAGTCGCGTACCGGTCGCATAGTGATCGCGCACTAAACACGTACCCAACGCATACCATGCGCGGATGCTATCGCGTACGGATCGTGAACGGTGCGCATAGGGTGCGCGGATCCAAAAACATTGAAAAAAAATATATCTAAAATAAAGTTTTGTACATATAGTTAAAAAAATATTTTGAAAAATATAAAATAATATGTTTGAAAAACCCATTAAGTTCAAATAATATTTTTTAATTTTTAAAAGAATTAATTGGAAAAATATGTTTAATAAATGGTGATTAAAAAGTATTTTAAAAAAAATAATTAATGAAATTGACACACTGAATTTGAAAAATATAGAAATCCAATGAAAATCATTAAACATGATATCTTTAGAGGTAAGTTATAGATAGGATTTAGCATTTAAAAAACCTTTGAAATTCACTGAAAAAACCATAGGTTTCATGCACGTTATAGTTAGGAATTGGCATTTAAAAAACCTTTGAAATTCACTGAAAAAAACAAAAGTTTCAGGGGCGTTATAGTTAGGAATTGGCATTTAAAAAACCTTTGAAATTCACTGAAAAAACCATAGGTTTCATGCATGTTATAGTTAGGAATTGGCATTTAAAAAACCTTAGAAATTCACAGAAAAAACAATAGATTTCAGGGGCGTTATAGTTAGCTGGACATTTCCCTCGTACAAAAAAGAAATTCCCCTGTTATAGTTAGTTCAGCTAACTATAACTCGCGCCCCTGCAATGCACTGCTGATGACGTCACATATTACATCACTCATGACATGGTCAGTGACATCACTCATGACATCACTGATGACATCTCAAATGACATCACTGATGACATCACTGATGACATCATCTATGTGATAAATTAGTACACCTTCTCACACCCTAATATAACTTTTGATACACCAACTCAAAATTTCTGACTGCCAGTTTGAAAACCATAGATACTCCAATACCAATAACTACATACCCACTCATTGACTCTTAGGTCTAAATGCACCCCCACTCACTCACCTGTACAGTCACTCATACTTACAGTCACTCTGTACAAGACTACCATATGCATTTATACACATATATAGACACTCACACACTGCCAATCATCCATTGAGGTACTGACACACCTAGTCAGTTGTGCAAATAATTAAACACAGTCCAATTGACTCACCTATACAGTTAAACACACTCACATTCACTTACCCATAAAAATACTAAAAAATTCTGTGTCTTCCTGCAGAAAAACAAACAGCACATGACACAGATATCCTTGCACTATGGCGCATACAGCCACTCCCAAAATTACACACTCTCACATATAGATAGTTATATACTCTTACACACATATACACTGCGTTTCACATATGTAGTTATTGACACATGTACAACTGAGATATACATTCAATCACTAACACACCCATACATACACTCACCCAACCTTACAGTCCATCACAGATGCACTCTTAAAACTATGCACCCATAGAATCACCCACTCACACAGCCTACCCACACCAACACTCAGGCACCCATACAGATACTCAGACAACTAATCGATAACCCATATAGACACTCATATAGCTATTCACAAAACTATGCAGCCACTTATACACCAACAGACAGAAACATACAGACATTCACACACTTGTACACCCACTCATTCTTCCATAGGCCTTTCACTATAAATATATAAAACATATTTAAACTTTTCAGAAAAACACACATTCACTGGATGATGTCATCAGTGATGTCATTTGAGATGTCATCAGTGATGTCATCAGTGATGTCACTGACCATGTCATGAGTGATGTAATATGTGACGTCATCAGCAGTGCATTGCGGGGGCGCGAGTTATAGTTAGCTGAACTAACTATAACAGGGGAATTTCTAGGGTTTTGTACGAGGGAAATGTCCAGCTAACTAAAACGCCCCTGAAACCTATGGTTTTTTCAGTGAATTTCTAAGGTTTTTTAAATGCCAATTCCTAACTATAACATGCATGAAACCTATGTTTTTTTCAGTGAATATATATATATATATATCTCAATCATAAAATAGAGGAAATAATTTGCCATAAAAGCCCTCATCAATAGAGATGATAAATTAAATAAGTAGAAAACAGGAAAATTCATAAGTCCCAAATGTGCAGCAAAAGACAGATTCGGGCAGCAGAGACCAAAAAGATCTGCCTCATCCTCAAATTCAGGTTTTTTTATAATGAATTTCACCATAGAAAGCAATGGAAATTTGTACAGTCAACACTGGATGAGCAAATGTATTCCTTCATCAACCAATCATAGAACAGTATTTTTTTACATGTCATATAAACCCACTATCCTAAAACTAATCCGTTATATGTTATTGATTCACTCCAAAAGTAATGCCATCAGAGGTAACTGAACAAATATGCTACAATAAACAATGGAAGGTCTCATCTACAGGGTGCAAACAGGAAGAGCCTTGAATGTTGCAAGGGGTTCTCCGGAGTTCTTCAAGAACAGTATTGCATTACAATAGAAACAGAGCACATCTTACTGTGGCTGCTGTCAACACGACAGAAATAAACACACAATGATTACTACTAAGCAGCCGCAGCCATCCTTTTCAAGATGGAGTCGGGGCCTATTTGAGGCTTAGTTAAAGACAGACCAGAAAAACACACTTATAAATGTATCAGAGTTTTCATTTCTATTGCAAATGACTCATGTTAATATCCACATATAATCTAGAAACAAATCCAAGAGCAGAGCACTTCTCACACTTTAGTACAAACCATGACAGGTGGTGGATGCCACCTGACAATGCTGCTACACTACAACATATAAAACAAGACCAAACTGCACCCTCACAGATAAAAACCACAGATACAACTCAGCGATACTTTGTAGAGCATCTGCCTATGGGTGTCTCACAGTAGGGGCTGCTAGTTAATGTGGCAGAGGGGTGGGCTGCAGTGAAGATTAAAAAAATAAAATAAAAAAATCACCTGCCTGTCTGTCAGTCACTGCCTCTCGGTCCTCTTTGCCCGCTTCCAGGAGTCCAGGGGCAGGAACAGAAAGCACCCGGCTTCCCGACTCCCCTAGCCAATCATGACGCTGCAGATAGCAGCGCTGTGATTGGTCTGAGCGCCGTGGGCATGTTCTCCACCCAGGTTGTGCAACACAGCCCAGTGGAAAACATGTTAAGTGCGCATGACTGTTTGGCCGGCCCAAGATGGGCGGCTAAAGAGTCATGCGCACTTACAGAGTGCCACCACTCCTCCCCATGCTCCTCTGACACCCTTCCCCAGCTGAGCAAGGAAAATTAAAATGAGAATAACAATGTGTTATTTTATTTTTCCTTTTTCACCTGCTCACAGATCAGTGGGGTGACGCTCCTCCGCCTAAGTGGAGGAGTCGCCCCTGGTGTCTCATGCTGCGTGTCATAGGCCATCAAAATACATCCGCCTAATCCTGCCTGCTTTCAACCTGACCCAGTCCGCATGATTGCACTCAATAAGCGGCAGGTTAGCAGTAAACATTTGAATCTGAGACATTATAGAAGTTTACAGTTCAATGTTTAGACTGGGACTGTTCGACAGGAAGTAGTAAAAGAGTGTATCAACTGTTTAGCCTCAACCTGCTGACACAGGAGACAAATAATGCCTCTGTGAGCTTCTCCGTGCCTCTCTCTCCCCACCATCTCATAGGACCTCCATGTTGAGAGGCCGTCTCAAGCAAAGCAGCCAGCTCCGGAGAGGCTGCAGCAGTGCAAAGCTGCTTCAGAAACCAGGAGGTTTGGGATGGTGCTCCTAGGCCAGACCACAGGACTTGTTTCTCTTCAGAGCTCAGATCTCAGTTGATTTATGAACCCGGATCCTGATCCTTTAAGCTACATGGCTCCCAAACTAATTTTGAAACCCAGGCATGTTTCATAACAGATAAGTGATCTGTGAAAAGAGGAATGAGCAAAATGTGTTTTCACTTATGAAGAAAATTGTGTCACCATATAGGGCTGGGCCTTGTGGCCGCTGAACATCGGTGTACATACAAAACTCAGATGCATTTCTGTACACCTAGAAAAATCTCTGCTTGCAGAGGATGCGACGGTTGTGTGATTTTACTGTCAGAGGGTTGATGTGTGTATATGTAGTGAATAAGGGGTGTCTGTGGAGGCGTGTGCACGCTAGTAGAATGTGCCGTAAAAGTGGGAAGTGCTCTCCGTGTGAAGCGTGCATGCTTGTGTTTCTTAGGTAGGTGTTATTACGTGGTGACCGCATACACACATATGCAGACAACATTACACCATTTTATTGAGTACACATATTTCTTTCTATTCTGCTTTGCAAAGAAAAATTATGTTCTGTTCGGGTCAAGGGTATGACGTCTGTGTGGGAACGGTGTATTCAGTAGGTGTGCAGTTTCTGTAGCTGAGAGGGACTCCAGGTATCGGTGTTTGACCTCCTGGCGACAAGTTTAAACCCCAAGCTTTCCACTCAACTTCTCCTCCAACCAAAGTTGGCCAAAGCAATTACAGCTTAAAAACAAATATCCGCAGTTCAATGCCAGGATACGCCAAGGGGTGAACTTGCGCTACACAAGGACACGTGAATGCATCCGTGGTTCGTGTGCGAGCTTGTGTCAGTTTCCACACTACATGTTATTAAATCCTTCAGACAACGGCTCTCATGCTATACATGGATGCAAGCAATACACCAACATTACTTCGATTAGGAGGATCCTTTAGCTCAAGCGTAACCTACCAACGATGCATAAAGTCCACCTGGAACTGGATGGGCAGCCGTTGGCTAAAGGTAAGATGCGGACATAGCGGAAGTGCTTGTGATCCATAGTGATGAATAGTTGTCAAAACCTGTGGACTGACTTCGAGTGGCGTTCGAAGATCGTGTTTTCGTCTCATCCCTGCCCGCATCAAAGAGTTAAGAATATCATTTGATACCAATCTATGATCAATCACATTTCCTCAGTTGTATCTAAATGTAGTTTTTAATTATGGCCAGGGAAAACTTTAACCATTTGTAAACAATGACGTCAGACGAATGATAGTATCTGCCCTAAATTAATCTTGTTTAGGGCAGGCTAAATCCCTCTGGAGTTGGTAAGCAGGAGCTCCAATGTAGACTTCTAGAGGGTACAGGCCGCTCAGACGAATGCCGCATGGTTTTTACCAGGAGCACCTAGTTTCTACCACGTCAACCAACTCTTTTCCAACTGCACTGGGCCCCTATAATGAACCAAATACAATGTAACAGCCTATGCGCTGTTCACCCCATGCGCTGTTCACCCTTCATGGGCAGGCCCTCCACTTCCAAGAGTCACCTTAAAGGATACATGCCACCAAGGGCCTTGGGATCCAGGTAAGCAAACTTCCTGGATGTCCCAGAGTTCCTCAAAGCAGGACTGGGTGGCTGCCGCTCCCAGCCACCTTATGTACTTAATAAAAACTTGGCTCTCCCTTAAATCCCTTTAGATTCTACATTGCCTCTATTCGCCTCTGCACCCAGTGCCTTGAAATCAGTGAGTATTTTTAACAGAACATCATTAGTAACACAACATAGAGTGTCCTCACACAAATGAAGGCGCCGCTATTCCACCGTTCTACTGAAAATTCATTTGGACTGGATCTCCATGAAATTAATTATTTTCATTTTTCGGAGGCATATTTATTGCATCATTCCTAATACAGCACTCTCTGAACATGCTTCCTGTGTCGCGCTTTGTTCTGTTGTTGGCTGACAAATGCCACTGTACAGTTGCCTGGAAATAACATTGGCGTGACGCAAAAAGAATGGCCGCTGCCCAGACACTCAACAATGGCGTCTCTGTTGACACAGGCTGGAAGCGCTGCTTTTGTTTTGTTTTTAGGGGTTTGTTTCCAGGTAACGTAATGGAGAGTCCAATTCAGAAATTTATGAGGCACCATAAAAATGTAAAGACACCAAATTCAGAAGAGAAAACATTTGCTTTTTGCAGCTGACCTGTAATGTGTAGGAGTTAAGAAAGATGCATATTCAGAATAACGCCTTATGCTATAGCTGAAACGATGAATTGTGTTTTGGAACCTTTATTTATACTTCATCTAATTTTTACTCATCTTCCCCATAGTTTTTACTCATCTCCCCCCCCCCCCCACAGGGCCAAATATTAATTGAGTTACCCAAATATTAATGCCTTTATATTACATAGTATCAAACCACTTAATATTCATGCAAAATGGGTAGGTGAGAGTAATGCAAAAGTAACACAATCTGGCTTTAGACACAACCCTTGCAATGCTTAATCGCATGTAGCATGGCACAAATAAAGAATTCTTAATGCTGAATTGGCCGATGAAATCATCAGCATGTGTGTCATAGCAAACACGTTGATATACAATTATTTACCAATCACGAGTCTCAGCACTGCGGATATTCTATCAGTGCCGTGTTGCATTATTCTACGTAAATATTTAAGTTCTAGTTCTGGGCTTTCATTTTACAACACAATGAATTCTGGGAGCTGTAGTTCTTGTCAACCTCCATTGGGCCAATTGTGCTATAGATCTTGATCACAAGGGTTTCTAGAAGGAAAACCTGGACTTCAATATATCTTTGATGACATTGAGTCATTTAATAATAATGTTAAAAGAATTGTCTTTCACCTCAAAATAAAATGTATAATTGATTATTGTACATGGAAATTGTATGGTTTATAGCGGTGTCAGTAGGACAGAGTGATATGGTTTTGTTTTAGCACATGAAGGACAAACGACCTAGCAGGTATTACTTTCCTTCTGTCCACTTGTCATGCAAGGTAATATGTGGTCAACAACCTATGCTTTCCTTAAATTCTTTTTCATTAAATTTCCAGGGATTATATCAGGCTAATTCCAAAACAGAACGTTTAGCAGGTGCAATAGTAGCTATTTCTTGAACAGTAAGGCGGTTTACATAAATAACATATCTCCAACTATTAAATGTTGCTCCTGTCCTCTTTCTGTTTCCATCCGATCACGCTCTCCAGACGCTCTACTCCTCAGCCTCTCTGGTAACTCTCATGTCTCTCATCCGTTTCCTCAGATGACTTCTCTTCTGTTCCCCCCTAGTGACCTTCCTTCTTTGCCCCTTCTCTCAGAATGGCCGCCTGAGGCCCACACATGGAGATGGTAGGGTCGGTAGCAGGGGTGTTGCAGGACACACGCGAAGATGCGCGGTTGGGTGTAACCATGGACAGGATCCACTTTGGGGGTTTCTTTTGGAGGTCTGAGTCCGTCCAAGGGGCGTGGCCCTCTCAAGGTCCTTAATTCAAACAGTTCCAAGAACCGGAAGAAGCGTCTACCTGCCCTCAATCATCTGGGCCGCGAGATAAAGCTTTTCTTTGTTTTGATTTTGTGTTCATCACAATGAAACATCATTTTAAGTAGCAGTCACTGCATGAAGGTTGCTTTCCTGTGGCTTTGGAGACGATCCAGATTCATTACAATGCAAGCAAACATTTCCTGTTTGCATCCTTGGGAGCAGAGCCGAGCCCTTGGCATACAGCGGTTTGCTTACTGTGAACTCTCGTTCGCTCGGCAAAAAGGAAAACAAAGCATGAATCTTACAAAGGTCTTTTAAGACTGCATACACTTGGCTTCAGACTACGAAAACAACGCACACAGCAGCGTTGAGGGGGGATTACCTGTCCTCGAAACACCATTGGTTCATCAATGCTGTGAGCTGCAGCGATATATAGAATGGGTCGTATTGTGAATGCAGAACAGCTAGTCACGCCCAGGCCTGGGGAGAAATGCGTTCATGGCAGTCGTGCCCATGATCTGACCATATACAAGGCATTTGCTTTAACAGATGCACCACTGAGTGATGAGCAAATGCCGTTTTTCTATTGCTGGTGCAGGCCTGCCTTTGTATTGTGAAAGCACCTTACAGATATACTAGCTTGTACCAATTCCTTTGGTGCCCCGTGACCAATAAGAACTTTTTGGCAGGGCAGATGTCCTGCTGCTCTGTTCGCAATTACAAACAGGGTGTATGTTAATGAGGCCTCGCTGTTGTTTCACCCCTTCTAAGAGCCCCTGCAGCTCTACGCTGCCTATTGCTTAAAGATTCAGCCCCCCCGAAAAAATGTCTTAGCCCCCCCGAAATTTGGCTCTAGTTGCGCCTCTGGCTGGGGAAATCTCATCACATTAATGGACAAATTGCAGCTGATGGGCAGAGTAACGGAGATGTGCCAATGTGTTTTTTGATAGAGAAGAAACATCATGAATTTCCCTGCCACTTTTCTCCAATAATATCACTTACATTTGCCACCGCAAGCACAACTATCTGTGGTTCCATGCCCCCCCACCGTCCCCCAAAGACCAACAAGCCAGCTTGCCTTAACAAGCACTGGCAAAGCCAATAGGTCTCGCCAATGCAAGAGCTATTAAAGCAGAGCCGGTAACTTATGATGTAATGAGATCATCTGCCTCAATCTTCGCTCCTTCAGTAGAATACAGTCTCTGTCGTTTGAAAGAAAACAGAAATATTAACTTTCTATAAATAGATGAATTAACTACAGCACTGAAAGATTGCTTTATTTCAATGCAAAGTCTCTTATTAAGACACTGGTTAACTGGGAAGTCCTGTCCACGCGACTTCCTGTTCACTTGGGCAGATGCTGGGAGCACGCCATTCAGTTCCAGATGGCGCTGTGGCCAATGGCCATCAGGAATGACTTCCGGGTCGTAAGTTGGTGGCCGAAATTGATGTTTATTGTGGCTCGGTATAATAATAATAATAAAGAAATTTGTAAAGTGCCTGGTTACTCCATTTGAGTTTCCCTGCTCTAGGATTTCAAAAACCATAGTAGCCCAGCCAGAGACAGAAACCTGGTTAGGATTGTCTAAAAAGCCAGTTCCTGAGGTTTTTTGGAAAGATCAGTTCAGGGCGTTCCTGTTTCAAATCAACAGGGGGGAGTTCCACAGTTTGGCGGCCAAGACACTGAACAAGTGGCCTCCCATGTTCTCTCTTGCCACCTTAGGAACCACAGTGAGCACGGCTTTGATAGCGCCTGATCAAAGGGTAAAGTTAGCCGGGGCCTTTCAAATTCAAGATTTGTGGCAAAAGCAAAAAGCTTTAAAGGATACTCTTTTCCTGAGGGGGAGCCAGTGAAGATTGGCAGGACCAGGCCCAAAGAAGAGAATCTAGCGATGTTCAGCAGCACCCGTGCTGCTGCGTTCTCTACCCTTTGGAGCATCCTTAAACGGCTTTGACTGGCCTCAGGGAGAGCACATTACAGTAATCCAGTTTAGAGAGCAATAGGGCCTGGATTACTGTTTTCCTGCTGGCTTCAAGGAAAAGACCCGAGATTTTACATAGCATTTTTAGGAAGCCAAAGCACGTCAGCCCAATCAGGGTTGAAATATAATGCTTCGAAGTTGTAGATCATGTTGATAGGGCATCTCAGCTTAGTAACCGACCAAGATACAAGCTTTACCTGTCCCAAGTTAAGGCATTCATGCATCGTACACATTTGTGAACAAGGCATTAAGGATGGCCTATGGATGTATTTTAAAGGGAATCTTCTTTTCCTTCCATGTCTAAGTAGCCGGGACTGGTGGCTTACTGGACTAATGCATCCACTGTAGGGGCCTGTGTTTCACTTCATGGTCACAGGTTCAAATCCCAGCAGGTCCACTCAGCCTTTCATCCTTCTGAGGTTGATAAAATGAGTACCATTGAGTTGGGTAACAATAAACAACTGTTATTCAGTGCCAAGATTCCCTTCTGGGTGAATGTGTGGTTTACAAATACACGTTATGTTACTTATGAGTTGCAGGATATTGATATTGAATCTGATTATCTGACATCAAGAGTCGGCGCCTCCTTGTGTGATCTGGGAATGTCAGTCTGGTGTGGCCTTACTTGACTCAACAAGTCACCAGACTGCCAGGTCTCACTTTAAACATATATGACTTGACTACTTTGGTCAAAGCGATCATTCGACCATCTAGGAGGCCATCATTGGCCGCGCGGCGTGCTCCGTTCCACAATGAAATACTGTCACTAGTCTGACGTGCGCTATGATGTCAGCAGAAATTCCACGTGAAGCATGACATCAACTTGAGACGCCCATAAGATGGGTGGGAATCGTTTTTCCACAAATGCCCCCGCTTACACTTATGTAGCAAAAGCGCTTTCAGCAAAACTGGAATTTCTGGCCACCTACCATATTTGGGCAGCAAATAAGCATTTTTTTATTTTAACGGAACCACATATTTGTGTAGGGCACAGGGCTATTCAGCAAAGAAATACACACAGAATGTTATCTTATGAGACAGGTAGAAAATATTCGGCATTCAAATGTAAAACTGCCCTGAGCAGTCTCAGAATGATGTCCCCACACAACTTATCATGTGTGTGACGTCACTAGCAAAACTTTTTCTTATCTACTTTTATATCTCTTAGCCAATTATTTACCTACATAGCACACATGTGATGCCTTAAGACCCCTCTAGATTCCTTTTACATAATGTATACCAGAGACGTAAGCTCCCCACCCATACAGAACCTGATAATCTTATAGGGTTCATGGCGTACTTCCCAGGTTTTACAGCTTTGGATAGGAGTAGGGATGCACAAAGTAACAAACTGCGTCCTGTGCAATTTTAATTTATTTACTCTTTTACACAACACTGAAAGCTTAGCAAACTTTGAGGAGGACCCAAGAGAAAAATCTTAGAAATTAAGCTTTTGCTTTAAGGAATCTAAGCAAAACCAGAATTTTTAAAAACAAATTCTCTTCCCAAATAGTTTTGGTGACGTCTTCAGAAAAAAAAATATGTTTTTTTGCTAGCAAAGTTTTGTGCAGTTTACAAGACCGTGCAACACTTTGCAGTGTGAGATTTGCAAACTTTGCAGAACTCTGCAGTTTTGAAATGTAAATCCCAGCTGTAGCTATGTGAAGTCAGCGAGGGTGGGTACAGATAGGTAAGAAAGGGGGTTCCTGCGCTCAGCCCCCTCTGGTTGGGGAAGCTGAGATGCAACAATAAACCTTTACTGCTACAAAACATGGCTTCTTCCCCTGATGAAGGACCCGCAGATCTTGAACCTTCGAGACGGGGGCCTGGGGTGCTACCACCTCCTCTGCAGGTGTGGGACAAAGGTCTTTAAGCCCCCGGCCGTGTCCGCCACACCCCGACCGGCCCCTGTACCATTAATCTTCTACGATGTTCATGAATTCACCTACCTGTAGGTGCAGCCGCCCCGGGTGGGGGCTGCCCTGGCCCGCATTACTCATTCATCCACGGGTCTACAGGTGGTTCACGCCTCAGGTAGGCGAGGCCTACAGTGCACGGCTGACCTGCTCCGCATTTCACTACTTATCAGTATTCAGGGGTCACAGCAGGGTTACTGTGCGAGTGAGGGACCCTGCACGGGCCGCTGAGGTCTGAGGCACTGATGCTAAACCCACTCAGCTGTATAATGAGTGATTTAAGAGTAGCAGCTAACTATAACTAACATAGCTACAGGCAGCTCTGTGGGCCAGCTGAGGCACTGCACACCCCCTGCTCCAGGGAGTAATGTACTAGTTCCTTACTCCAGGCCGTCTGGACTATTCACGTCACACATGTACACAGTGCTTGTGAGAGGGGCGTGAAAATCCTTGCACCCTTCGCAAAAGATGCACTGCTTCAATCGTGAGAAGAAACTTCTGCAAAAAGAGACTGTACGAAAAAAAATCCCAGCAGCAGCGCGTTTTTATAGGGAGAGCTCTCTGGCGCCCACAAGAAAAATCTTCTGTAAGTGGAATCTCGACATGTAAAAGAACGTTACCCCAGTGAAGAGCAACATTTTTAGGCTTCACGGGTGAAAAGTGACATGCCAGCGCCTCCTTCTCATGAGTGAGCGCCCCCCGCCCACCTTCATCACAGGTAAAGGACTGACACACACTACACCATTCATTCAGTCAACAATAATCAAATATCGAGCAAAAAGCTTCCTAGAACAGTCTCGCGGCTTCATGGCGCTACAAATAACATTGTTTATGATTGTCCAAACCATGGAAAGTGGTTTTATGTCCAATGTGCCACAACAGAAGTAGGAGTGAGACCAAGATGGGAATCTGGGACTAGCAGGCTGCAGGCAGACTGTTGGCAGTAGGCGCAGTAACCCACAGAGCTATCCTGCCGCAACATGCTTTAAAAAGTCTGTAAGGGTCAGTGAGAGCTCTGAGAGGTGGAGGGGACACTGAGCACAGAGTGAGGAGTGCAGGAGGGGTGCAAGATCTCGGTGGATGAGATGTGGATAAAGACAGTTCTGAAAGAAAGAGAGTGGAGGAGATATCTAGAACAGAGTGGGGGGGTGGGGGGCGGTGAGATCACCGAGGAGTGGGTGTTGGAGGGGAGCGAGAGTGTCCGGGTAGAGAAGGGTAATAAAGACATGAGCTAGGGTGGAGAGAGTGCTTGGTAACTTAGAGAGAGATCAACTCTAGGGACAAGGGAGAGCACAGAAGTAGGTTATGAAGAGGGTGTCTCCAGAAGGGAGGAAAGAGGCTGGAGAGACCCAGAAAACAGGAGGGTTAAGATTCAGAGCGCCCCCTGGGTGGTTATAGTAAGAATGTGGGTGGTGAAAGAGATTAAAACAAGGCACAAGAAGAGAAATGGCGGGCTAGTGAGACAGTGAAAGTGAAAGTGAACTGGAGAGAATGGGAAAACGAAAGAGCTCGAGAAAGAGGCATTGATAGTGATAGAAAAGGGACGTACAAAGAGACAATAAAAAAAGACCGACAAAGCATGCTGTGGCGGGGGCGGGAGAGCGCATTCCAGGCGGAGGAGTGGACCCTTTAAAGTATGATGCCGAGGCTGTGGCTACACGTGCACGTGCCAGTGGGCTGAAGCGCTTCCCCAAACGGATTGCATGGCGGCACGATGCACGTGACTGTGCGCGTGCTCGCCATGCAATCCACTTTTGGCAGCACTTTGAAATGCCCCTCTTACTAGAGTCTCGCATAGCAATTGCATAAACGCAATAGCTAGGCGAGACCTAAAAAGGGAGAATTTTTATTTACTAACCAGTTCTTAAATGTGTCCACTTTTATTTCAGAGCCCGGGCCAACTTTCTGTCCCAGCCCGCCCCTGCCCCACGCACACTATATACGGATTTCATGCAGTAATTAGACCTTCCAATGCACATGAAGTACACATAATTTAGCAACATGAACTCGCAATGCCGAATAAAATGCCCATAAGTGCCGGGCTGACATGATTTATAAAGTAGCTGCGAGGCTTCTGCAGGTTTCAGTCATTAAATCAGTAAACGGAGAGAAAGAGCAAGGGGTTTCCACGTGACTGGTGAGCGAAGCAGGTGCCAGGCATTACCTCAGCCAATGAATAGTTTTCTGAAAGTGTGAACCCCATGCCTTGCCTCTCCGTAAGCAGCACAGTAAATGTTGCCAGAGGTATAACAGAATCGAGGCCTGTTTTAGTCGAGCCTTTTCCTTCACATATGAATTAACTGTGATTTATGTCCATTTAGGAAGGGAGACTTCCTCAGACAGGAAATTTCCTCGGCTCTGGAGCCAAGGCCGGTGTGAGGTAGTTAACACCAGTAACCAGGATGCATAAAGGCATGGCGACATGGCTCTGGAAAACCGATAAAAGACGCCACTATTTCAAGCTAAGGGGGACCTCTGTTTTCTGTTCATTACAGTCAAATCGCTGGAAAGGGATAGTTGAAAAGAAAAGCAAATTTCGGTGAGCATCGTAGAACTCAGGACTGGCTATAAAGTCTTCCCTTAAGGCCACCGTTATCACCTGGGGCAATTCAAGCCATCCTTAAGGACAATGCACTAGCTAGAACTTTTCAGCTATGTTTGGAGTAGATTTTTAATAGAAAAAGCCCTTTTCCAACTGAAAATGTCCCCTTAGGGACTTCTGTCATAAAACATTGAGGGGCAGGGCCTTACAGACGTCAGGTACTGGGGTGATACAGAATAAAGCAAATAACACATCTGCCCTGGCAAAGTCATGTTAAAGGGTATTAAAGAAAGGCAAACAAGTTAGGGTTGTGTAGGCGGGACACAAATAAGGAGACAGAGAATCATGAATTTAAAAAATCATTTGATTTTGAAATTCAGATTTCTTATCAATATACGTTGCAATCTTTCTGTTTGTCTTGCAGTCCGTCTTTTGTGTTGTCTATTATAATATATAGGCATCACCCTGGTTAACCTCCATAGTCTTTGACTTCACCACTGAATGGCACACAGATTCTTCCTCGGATCCTTTCTTCACACCTCAGAGAGAAGTAGGGAGGTATTATGTTCTTTGAAGGTGTAATCAATGCCTTTCATCCTAAAAAAGGATTAAAAGTCCCCTTTTCCCAGACTCTCAGCAGAACTTACAACACCTCCT
Source organism: Triturus cristatus (assembly GCF_964204655.1). Lineage (NCBI taxonomy): Eukaryota > Metazoa > Chordata > Amphibia > Caudata > Salamandridae > Triturus > Triturus cristatus. Next base: position 1,008,930,835 of record NC_140590.1, on the reverse strand, counting down.
GTGTTCCCTCTTCATGAGAACACTGGTGCTACCTAGCTAGACCTCTAACTGACGGTCTGATCACCATCACCACAGCCCGCGTAGGGCTGTTACCACAGCCAGTGCCTGAAATGCGATATCTTTAGTACTTATTAGTGAATATAGACTACTCGCATTCTTAAAACCACTAGGTAGACAATGTTTTCCTCCGGGTTGGCAGAATTAGGTAGCTGTGTCAATGCATGTGTTAGCTCGCGTTGGGTTTTGGGTGCTTCTTTCCCGATCTCTGTAGCCGCTCCTGCTTGCTCCTCCTTCATCCTAGGGGTGATGCTCTTTGGCTGTGTGAGGGCCTCTGCTTGGCCCTTTTATTTTTTAGGTCTCGCCTGACCCAGCGCATGCGCTGGTCTGGCGAGACTTATTGAGAGGGCTCCAAAAAGTGCTACCAGTCCAGCCTAGAGCTACAGTGCATGTGCGCGGGGGCGCGCGCCGCGCTTTACCGCGATCACTTTCACTTTTGCGGCCGCACGACCGCTTGGCATAGCCAATAGGTCTCGCTTTTGGGACCTTATAAGTATTTAGTTATGCAACTGTTGCAAGGCTAAACACTTATAAGGTCCCAAAGGCGAGACCTATTGGCTATGCCAATGCTTGTCTCTGTTTGACCTCTGAGGTGGCATCCTCTTCAGGTCCTTATCTCTCTTTTGTGCTGACCTATCTCCTGGTCTGATGTCCTTTCTTCCTCCCCCTCACCCTTAGGAAACCCCCTTATGATCTCTTTTTGTGGTTTTGAATGACCTTCTGAAAGTGATTCCGGATCCCACTAGCTGCTTTCTTAAATCCAACTCCTGGGTTATTCTGGGTGGCTTGGCTTCAATTTTTGTGTACTGAGCATAAAATGTAAACTACGAATTTCCAGTGAAACCAGCCTCGTCTTTAAGAAAATCGGGTTAAGAAAAGTGGCTTCGTAAGGCAAGAGTTCGGAAGGTTTGGTAGGGTCCTTTACCAGCATGAAAAGCAGGGGGGGAGCAGGGTATACTTGTGGCTATGCTAGGAATCTTCCATTTGCGTGGGCGAAGTTAAACTGTAATAACGTCATTCTTGTGAGAAGGGTGGGGTTTAGTCATGCTACATATGAACATGAGTCCATATGAGAAATATGACTTTTGTGATGCTTTTCATTATGAGATCCCCATTTTCACCATCTGGTTTTGGCCATAAATGATCTTGTGTATGATTCCCTCAAGGCGGTCCATTATCCAGTTTCTGTGAGTTGCACAATGAATGTTGCTGACGGGCAAATATACTTCCAGTTTCGCAGTTCCAGTGAGGCATTTCTGCTGACACCAGCTCTCTTGAGACAAACATCTATGCAAGAATAGGCTTGCGTAATAAAAAATGACTCTAAGGCTTAATTATGTGTGCTTTCTCCGAGTGTTATAGTGTTATAGTGTTGGTTGTGTTTGTAAGAAGAGAATGGCGTCTGCGGCATCAAGTTCAATTCCCACTTTCCACTTCATGGATGTGTTGCAATTAGTGTTAGGTCCAGGACAAGATTAGAACACCAGAGACTGAAGATCAATTGGGCACTGTGAGCAAGATGGCAGAGGAGGGTTGGATCTAAGTGAAGAAAATATCTCAAATAAATGTGTCTGATGTGTTGATTTATCTTGCCTCTAATCCAAAATACATGTTCCTCAGAAAACAAAACTACAAAGATGGTGGACCTTGGATGTAAAAGGTGTTGGATGTAAAGCAAATGTAGGAGGGGTTGTCCATTCGACTATTATTCACAAAAATATTGTCTGACTCAAAATACTGTATCCTAAATATGGTTTATGAAGATGTTACCCGATTGGGCGTAAAATCTGAATATGATGGTGATAATCTTAGAAGTCAATCTCTGGTGGGGTTGCCATATTTAAATGTTGGTGTTTCATGTTTACATGCTCATGGGAGTACTAGTGGCATCGTCCTTGAGGAATTGGTGGGTCTGTTTAGTGAGCATTTTATGGGTCATCCCAGGAGCATACTGCTGGTGATAACTAACTTCAATGTGAGGCTCAAACCTTGAACCCCACATGTTAGAACAGGGTAGGTGTAGTGTTATGAGAGTGACTCGTAGAACATTGAAAGGAAGAGCAGAGAGGGATAGTCCTTAGCGTATGACTTCTTCTTCAAATATAACAAGCTTCCTAATTGATTTTGTGGACCTGGATATTCTGATTGTTTACATTTGTGAGAGTGTGATCTGTCAATGATGAGTAGAGACGGTGTCCACATAAAATGTATTTTGAAACGTAATTTTTTAGATTTAGTACATATATGGGGACTGGTTTCTTCTCAAATCGAAGGTTATGAGAATTACCCCCTTTTATGCCCCTTCATGGATTCCATTAAAGAATGTGGGTTTGTGTTAAATACAATTAAAATGGTAACTAGTTAACACCCAAGGTGTAGATTTAAATAATTTAAACATGGAGCATTTACACAATTTTATTTTTTTCTCTTCTTTCGTTTGTGTGAAGTCACCACTTTTCTGATGGCCTTCCTTCAGCAAATCAACTCTAGTGTTTAGTTGCAAGTCTAGATTCTAAATATATTCCTCTACACAATCCAACATTTCCCAATTATTGGATTCAAACGATATTTTCAAGATAATGTTTCTTCTGGCCTGTAAATTATGCTGGGTTAACAACTAGCCCATATGACCACCCATTCTCTTGGTCATAGTTGCTGCCCTTTGCAAATCTCCAATCACAGAAGACGAGTTTACACCATCAAAGGGTTAGTTCAAGGATGTTCTAAGTACATAAGCATGTGTGGTGCCACTAAACCCGACAAGGGACTGTTGAACACAATCCAAACTGACTCTGTTGCTGTTGGGGTGCTACCTATTAGGTTATGGGTATTCTTCCTGTGCCCCGTCAGCTGTCCGTCAATCCGTCCAACACCAAGGATGTTAGAGTCAAGCTGGCTCAGCAGGAAAGAAAGATGGTGGCAGGACGCACGTGCTCCAAGGTGGCCATGCTCACGTGTCTCCACCTATCCCATTCTCAGGATGTTCTCGGGTATTCCCTGCAGATAAGGGAGATGGCAATGGCATCACCACCACAGTATAAGGGAGCATGGGGATTCTTAGGATTGCATTCTGTGGAGTGTTCGAGCAACCCTACAAAAAAGAATGTGGTTCATAAGATGGAATCCACAAGAATGTGTAATGCAACATAGGCACAAAGAGTTTACATGGCAAATTGTCCATTAACAAAAAGTCATAAAATGTGATGCCTAAAGTGTATTAATTGAGTAAATTGCAATCTGAACTGTGACTGTGATTGGCTGTGAATGCGGGAATGATGTCCTGTGACGGATAGAAGACCTCAAATGAGGCCTGTGAGAATCAACCATGAAGGTTGACTTTTTGAGGATTCAGTTCTATCTCATTATTTTTAGTACCTTATTGTGATGAAAAAAATCCTGTGTGCTACAAATACATTTGAAAGGAGCACCTAGACCTTAATGTTGTTTTGTTGTATTTTTACATTGTTGTGCTGTATACCTGGGTCCTGTCAACCTTATCTATTTTCTGTCATCACAAAAGCCTGTTGTTCCTTTTTGTGGTGTATCAAATAATAATAACAGCTTGTTGTTCATATATTAATTCCTACTGGTCATATCTGTTTTTGACAAAAGTAAATAAAGGATGCTACTCAAATCATCAGCATCAGAAGATAAACGGCTGAATGAACCATGTGCAAATTCACACTCTGCCTGGAGAATACTTAAATGTACAGGTGTCCTTTTCTGTCGTGTTATTGTATCAGTTTACAGGATTGTATTCTTTTCGTATCTGTAACTCTCCATTCATTCAAGGAGAAGCTTTGTGCGCAGCCGCCATGCCCCAAACTGAAGAGCCTGGCCTCTGTTCAGAAGTTGTTGATCTACCTCAGTGGGACGAATCTGAACCTGATCTGGATTTTACATATTTTTTGTATTGAGAGTCATACACCCCTCAGGCCTCCTCTGATCCTTATATGGAAACACAAAGTTCTCATTTCCATTTTCCAGTTTTTGTGGCTTAGCCATCCGTTGTCTCAGATCTATTTTTAGCATTTTGTTTTCTCTTGCCCATCGATCCCACAGTGCAATATTGGGAGATTTGAAAGGTCTTTCAACAAAAGGATACAACAAAAACTATTTTGCCTTCTGGCTTAGAGGCGGGAGGGCAGGGTAGACCCTGATGAACTGCTGAGATGAGAAGGCGTGAAGGCAGTACCTCACAGTAGTTTTTTGGGCCTGCTGTTCTGAGCCCCTTGGGTGCAGGGGTCTGCGGATTCAATTTACAGTAATGTCATTTAGGGCTACACTAGTGCAGACAAGAGGAAACAAAAGACTCCTGGTTTAGCGGTGGGATGACTAAGGACATGGCGAGTTGCAGAAATGTGGTGGAAGAGCTCCAGCAGAGTTTTACAGATGTGAGGAACTGGAACAGAAGTGATGGCTCAGCCTCAAGAACCGCTGCGGCCTCACGCGAGTGGAGGCCAGAGGAAGGCCCTGGTCAGAAACGATCGTCCATCCACGAGGAGCATTTCTGACTGACGAGGGCTGCACTGACCCAAAACGGTGCTACCTCCCAGGATCAGGAAACCCTACAGTCATAATATTCATTGGCACATCATTGCTGCCATCAAGTTGAAGAGGGAAAATGCAGGGCTTTAAGTGGGATGAAAAAACTGGGGGGAGGGGAGTCTCTCAAAGGGGCATGGCTGATGTATTTGAGGGCGTGGCTTAAAGCACAGAAACTGAAAATCTGTGTTTAGCATATTGTGCCGCCTGAGTGATATTTTGCTGATTCTGTCACTGCATCCAGATATACAATACAAATAACATTACACCTACAACAAGCCAGGACTACTGGCGTCGTCAATTGGTGTTGGCTGCATAAGATAAATAAGCAAAAACCATGGCTTCGTTGTATAGCATATTAAAAATGCTTCAGTTCTGAAATAGACAGTGAAAGAACAATCCGAGCCTCTTTGAAGTTACACCAAAGGCAGTGAAGGGTGGCACTGCTGCAGAGTTAAGATTGATTGTTTTCACTGAGGGTGAGGGCAAAACTAGAGAGCCCGATTTGGACCCGTCTCAGGACCTGCTTTTTAGAACTGCCGGTGCTCAGTGCCGGCAGGACCCGGCCCACTTAAAGCCCTGGGTATATGTGTAACCACGCAGAAGGTGATAGAAATTGGTGAATGTCCAAACCATAGTTTGACGATATATGAGAGAGGCCTTGCTGTAGAGCGTATCCCGACCAGTAAAGGTGCTCTGTGTATCAGTCAAACGTGCTCGGGATGGTGAATTGTAGGGGAATTTGCATTTTCACAACAATTCCCACGAGTTTCCTTCTTTCTGGGAACTTTTCCCGACGCTCCTTTCATCAGGTATTTTCTGCTGAAATGTGGGTGGCTATATGCCAGTGGCGAGAAAGACACAACAGTGCGGTGTTCCCACAGTTTGTAATCCCGACCAATCCATTAACTCGTTTATGCGGCCTAAACAGGATTACCATAATTCTTGTAATAAATGAGTACGACTGAAACAGTCTCACAAGACAGGACTGAAAACACGATTGGCTGTGAGGGGTGTGGAGGGCTGCATGCCACATGTGGTAGGGTTACCCACATCACTTATCTACAGTCTACACAAATCCTTGTCCAGAAGTGTCTGATCACCAGGACACTGAGTATGGGATCATTTGCCTTTTATCGCCCTTCTCTAATAGAGCAATTCCTATTTATTCTGCAGTTTAAGTTATTAACGCACTCATTTTGCCATCTTTTGTTAGTGCCGTATTATTTTTTATCCTGATTGGTACCTGCGCTAAAATGCTGGAGGGATGTCCTCCTCGAATGACAGATGTGTTAAGAATGATGCTAATAGATGCAGTGCAGACAGAGTCTCTTGTCATTCCTGTTCTATGCGAAATTTAATCCTGATGCCTGAGAAAGTGAGCATGCGCAGTGCTTTAAAACAATTTACAGTGTCACAAGCCCTGCACAGTGTTCGAGGGCACAGAGAACGACTCACACGCCTTTTATGCAAACTCAGCATGACACATTCACGCGAAGGGCGATGGAAGGAGGTTGCTTTGCTGCTATACAGTAACATGCAATAAATAACATGAGGTAAGCACCCCTACAGCTAAAATGAGGTGCTCACTTACATCGGCCTCTGGCACTTCATTCAACTGGCCCATAGAATTATGAGTCTTGGCATGCGTTTGCTGGCATTCCACCAGCAGTACTACGTAATGGGCCCAGAAACGACATGGACTTTGCAGTGAAGCGTCCCGCCACCGCACCTGTTGTAAGTCTTGTTTTACAGGGTAACACTGGGGATAAAAGAGCTGGCACAAAGCAGGAACCTCAAGAGCTGCTCAAAGCTGTGGAATTCACACAGCGCTTTGCTATGTAAGTACAGGCTTTATTGTGTTCGCAATAGATTGCAAGTGAATGTGCTAGTGGGGGTCGCACAATAAAAAGATGTTAAAATGGTAATAATTATGCGGTAAATCCTGCCCGTGAGAGAAAAAAATACCCTTACACTATTTAAGAAGCCTCCTATGGCTGGGGGCGGTATTCATGGTTTATCTTACAAAAATAAACTTCTGATTTTGGGGTTTGTTTTTTAAAAATAAAAAAACTCTGGAAAGGTCTGACAGCCAGCCATCATTGTTTGGCAGAGCCATCCATCAAACCTTTCCCTTGATTGTGCTACGAAATATCAACTCCAAGAAAATTGTGGGACAAGAATATAGAGGACGGAATATCGAGGGGGAAACTAGCGAAAGGTAAGTGCATATAGGGAAGTATTGATTTACGTAGCTTGAAGATATACGTGCCACATAGGTACATATATGTGGAGTTAGGTAAAGCGAATCTTGACTTACCTGTCATATTTTTTATACTGTGTTCTCAACATAGTGTTCCTCTGATATTCTGGGGTCAATGTTCAGGGTGCACACTTTTTCCTACATGGACAGGTACTACCATGATGGCGGTTCCTGCCAATGTATAGAGATGTCTGCAGGGTCATCGGATATCTCTAAATTTAGCAGCTGGAGTGAAGGCAGGATGGCAGATGTAAAGTCCTCCATCACCCTCACAGCCTTTACTCCGTCCTCCAAACTCTAAATCTAACCAAAAGTCACTTTGAACAATTGGGTGATCTAATTGTTAGAGGTTCATATATTTTGTTTTTTCATCCTATGCATGAAGAATGGAATATTATTCACTATTAGTATAATACATTTTTTTTTTTACAAGAAACAAGACGAGTGAAGCCCCCACCGAGCTGCCTCTGTTGCTGGCACTGATTTTTGCCACTGCTGACCCTAGGGGTCGCAAAGGCAGTGCCAGGGGTCACAAGGGGCATGCCAGGGGTCACAGCAACGACCCCTAAATGGCGTCCATGTACACAAGTATGCAAATATCGTCCCATTGCCCCACCGGGCACTATCTTACTTGACCCAATAATGGCAACAACTCATTTTTAAACAGAAATGCCCTTTTCGTAATGTGGTCATTTTTTTATACGCTCAAAACAATGATAGCTTCTGCATTAGAGGGTTGTACGGACAAACCTGTCGCAGTATTTGTTAGATGTCCGTCACATCAACGGCATCGATCATACTTTAGCGCTATAGTTTTGCGTTTGCTTTCATAAAAAAAAAGAAATCCAATGAAAATATTCTTTGCCGCTAAAAGAATACCATTAATGCAATATATATGACACCCATATCCTAGTCACTGTTTCTCTGCATATGCTGGTTGTACCTGGGAATTGTGATGTTTGGGTGAGTCTGTATGTGTTGGGCGAGTCTGTATGTGGTGTTGGGTGAGTCTGTATGTGTTGGGTGAGTCTGTATGTGGTGTTGGGTGAGTCTGTATGTGGTGTTGGGTGAGTCTGAATGTGTTGGGTGAGTCTGTATGTGTTGGGTGAGTCTGTATGTGTTGGGTGAGTCTGAATGTGTTGGGTGAGTCTGTATGTGTTGGGTGAGTCTGTATTTGTTGGGTGAGTCTGTATGTGTTGGGTGAGTCTGTATGTGTTGGGTGAGTCTGTATTTGTTGGGTGAGTCTGTATGTGTTGGGTGAGTCTGAATGTGTTGGGTGAGTCTGTATGTGTTGGGTGAGTCTGAATGTGTTGGGTGAGTCTGTATGTGTTGGGTGAGTCTGAATGTGTTGGGTGAGTCTGTATGTGTTGGGTGAGTCTGTATGTGTTGGGTGAGTGTATGTGTTGGGTGAGTCTGTATGTGTTGGGTGAGTCTGTATGTGTTGGGTGAGTCTGTATGTGTTGGGTGAGTCTGAATGTGTTGGGTGAGTCTGAATGTGTTTGGTGAGTCTGAATGTGTTGGGTGAGTCTGTATGTGTTGGGTGAGTCTGTATGTGTTGGGTGAGTCTGTATGTGTTGGGTGAGTCTGTATGTGTTGGTTGAGTCTGTATGTGTTGGGTGAGTCTGTATGTGTTGGGTGAGTCTGAATGTGTTGGGTGAGTCTGAATGTGCTGGGTGAGTCTGTATGTGTTGGGTGAGTCTGAATGTGTTGGGTGAGTCTGTATGTGTTGGGTGAGTCTGTATGTGTTGGGTGAGTGTATGTGTTGGGTGAGTCTGTATGTGTTGGGTGAGTCTGTATGTGTTGGGTGAGTCTGTATGTGTTGGGTGAGTCTGTATGTGTTGGGTGAGTCTGTATGTGTTGGGTGAGTCTGAATGTGTTTGGTGAGTCTGAATGTGTTGGGTGAGTCTGTATGTGTTGGGTGAGTCTGAATGTGTTGGGTGAGTCTGTATGTGTTGGGTGAGTCTGTATGTGTTGGGTGAGTCTGTATGTGTTGGTTGAGTCTGTATGTGTTGGGTGAGTCTGAATGTGTTGGGTGAGTCTGAATGTGTTTGGTGAGTCTGAATGTGTTGGGTGAGTCTGTATGTGTTGGGTGAGTCTGTATGTGTTGGGTGAGTCTGTATGTGTTGGGTGAGTCTGTATGTGTTGGTTGAGTCTGTATGTGTTGGGTGAGTCTGTATGTGTTGGGTGAGTCTGAATGTGTTGGGTGAGTCTGAATGTGCTGGGTGAGTCTGTATGTGTTGGGTGAGTCTGAATGTGTTGGGTGAGTCTGTATGTGTTGGGTGAGTCTGTATGTGTTGGGTGAGTGTATGTGTTGGGTGAGTCTGTATGTGTTGGGTGAGTCTGTATGTGTTGGGTGAGTCTGTATGTGTTGGGTGAGTCTGTATGTGTTGGGTGAGTCTGTATGTGTTGGGTGAGTCTGAATGTGTTTGGTGAGTCTGAATGTGTTGGGTGAGTCTGTATGTGTTGGGTGAGTCTGAATGTGTTGGGTGAGTCTGTATGTGTTGGGTGAGTCTGAATGTGTTGGGTGAGTCTGTATGTGTTGGGTGAGTCTGTATGTGTTGGGTGAGTGTATGTGTTGGGTGAGTCTGTATGTGTTGGGTGAGTCTGTATGTGTTGGGTGAGTCTGTATGTGTTGGGTGAGTCTGAATGTGTTGGGTGAGTCTGAATGTGCTGGGTGTGGCAGGGCTGAGTGTCAATCAGTGATGCTTCGTCACAGAATCGGGTGGGGTCGGCAGTTTCACTGACCCATCCCACTCCGTGAGGAGTTTGGGAGTGGTGCCTTCCTACACTGGCTGACTAGAAGGCAGCAGTTCCAATCCTATGGGGACCTCCGAGGCTTGGGACCTGTGCCTTCCCTCATTGGCTGGCCTAAGGTCAACCAATGAGGGAAGGCAGCAGTCCCAACCCTCCTGGGACCTCCAACAGAGTTGACGGGTAAGAGTGATTAAAAAAGAAATAATATTTGCTGCGTGCATGTTTGAACATTTAGGAATGAGTGTTGTGAATGGATGTGTGTGTGTGAATGTTTGGGTGTGAGTGAGTGTGTATGGGTGAGTGTATGTCCTCTCCGCCTCCCTCCTCCTAAAATTATTAGTGCGCCTCTGGTGCAGGCTAAGCCTAACATCTCCAGCCGTGCCGACTGCCCCATAGGTTGGCATGGCCTTCCTTCAGCCTTTTACGCCATCCCCCTGCTCATATTATATGTTATGTTATGTTAGGGAAGATTTATAAAGCGGTCGGCTACTCAAAAAGAGTGTCCCGGCGACAGGATCTAATGTCTCATGATGAATCCCGGCCTGATGAACGTAGGCATTTAATTCCATGAAAAAGGATCCAGATTTTTCAGAATGAAAACGAGGAACTCAAAAAATTTGCATTAAGAGTAGACAAAAACAAAGCACTGTTAAGTATGCAAAATGTTCTGGCTAACGTACCTGCAGAACCACAAGTAAATACTTAATGCAACTTTCATCAATGTGCACGTGACAGTTCATACACATTAATCAGATCCATATTTGGGCGTGTGCCTTATAGATGTGCTGTCGCCCATATCTAGAGGGAATGAACCAATGAGCTCTACGTAGTAGGGTCAGATGTCAGGGGATACAACAGTGTTTTAGTGCACTCACTATTCTCCGGATGCAGAGTGAATGTCCACTGTACGAATGGATTTTGAATTTCCAAATATGCGATTTCCCAATAGCGATTGCAAATCCGTAGGACTTAATTTTGAGAAATCGCAGGTTACATACACTCCCTTTTGTGATTCCCAAAAAACGATTTCTTCGGATTCGCTATTTTGTATTTTCGTACATATGGGCCTAAGTGTCCATACTTCTAGGCGCACCTTCTATAGAACCTTACTGTTCTAGTTCCACTCATTCTTTTACAAGTACAGCACTGGTGCCACGGTCATCCCTATTCTGATTGTTAGCCATTGTGTCTCTGTTTACTAGTTGTGGTTTATTTTAATCCTCCTAAACCAGAAGTCTTATCCAGCAGTAATCATTGATCATGCTAGATTGTTCGATTGTTAGAGCTGTCGGTCCATATTTGTGCTATAGCGAAAGGAAGGAAAAAAGGAAACAAAGAAACAAGTCTAGCTGGTTCACCAGCCCCTTTGGAACAGAGTATAGGAACAGACTTAAAGTAGGCCTTCAGTTATCTTCCCTCATTCCATGGTGTTCTGGTATTTAGAAGATGGCTTTGGTATAGGTGCTTCCTAATCACTTCTAAAGGGTTCCACATATATGGTACAAATATGAGCCTCGAAAATATCTTCAGAAAATGCTCTCAATGAGCAGCAATCTTAGCTTCCTTCCAAGTTTCTAATTGTCACTAGCATGGCATGTCTATGTAAATCAATGCAAGGATCTCTCTCCGAGAGAGAGCTTGTGCAAATGAACTGATTCTAAAGAGCAATATGTTTATTTAATCTATGTGCACCCTTTCCTTCCTTACTGTTGAACGATAAGTATGAGTATATGACGGGTGCAAGAGAAACCTAATTTTTGTGCTATAGTTATAACTAGAAGTAGCTATCTTTTGAAAGCCATGGTAAGCTGTTTAGGATTTGTAGGGGTTGTAACAAGATATGAAATCATATTATTTATTTGTGTGGAGTGCCTAACAATTGTGCCATTTGGTTTCTGCGCTATGCATACAGAAAACTAAGATGGTGTGCGTACCAGCAGCTTTAGAAAAGACTGGCTCTCGGAGAAGACATCTGTAAATTATTTTGACTTCCTTACTTTTTTTTTTTTTCAACAAAATGACCCTTAAGGGGTTTATTTAATATTTATTTAAATATTTTTTAAAGTGTGCTCCAATGCCTAATGCGCATGTCATGGTTTTATATGCAGTCCGAAATCTAGCTGACCTTACAAGGCCATCTGCTATCGAACGGCTGCCAATTTCTAGAATAGCCCTCCCCTCACAGTGTCTCACATGTGGCTCCAGTCCTCTCACTGCCAATAAGCTATCAGTTTCAGTGATAGGCTATCTCAAGGGCAGAGTGAAAAAGGCCTCGTTTATTGGTACCACATGGTTATACATTAGCTCAAGCGAAAGCCTGACTTGGGAGGAAGGCAGCAGAATGAAAAGGAAGGAACTCATCATCTTTACTGTCAGATCGGACCCACAAATTATAGCATAAAAAACGATAAAACCTAAATAAACTAAAAAAAAAGTAGTTAATCAGGTAAACAAATAATTTTTTTTTTAATCCTAATAAAAAACACATGCTCTAGTTATACATTAGAAGTGTTGCACTTGTCCACTATTTCAGACCTAATCAGCCACACCACATACAGAAATGTAGAAAAAACAAACACTTTGTACAGTTTGGTTTCAGTTCTACAAATGTTTAACTCATTTATCGGGTACGGCAAATGGGACATCCCGTTTAGTTCTGGGTCTACAATAAGCGGCGCAGAAAAACAACGGATGTCCTCCAATTCGCCTGCCAGACCACAAGAAGGACGCAGTTTGGACTTAATGGGAGAGAATGACCAGGAAATGTGAAGTTAGCTAAGGGTACCACAACATATCTGACCCTAACAAATATAGAGACCTTAAAAGAGGTGGATTAATATAATATAAAAACTCCTCACACTTAAATACAATTTTTTGGTGCAAAAATGCTTTTGATAAAGTGCCTAAAGATGGAGAGGATTCCCTTTTCTGCATAAATAATTGTGGATAGCTCATCAACACAGCAGATATGAAGCCAGTAAAATATAGGCCTCTTAGGTGAGCTCTACAATGAACATCAATGTCAGATCTAACCTCAAGAGCAATAGAAGAATGTTCTGGCCCAGGTTCGTTAACATTTTTATAAATGTATTCTCTTGAATCCCTGAATTTTTAACATTAGAACATCCCCATAACTTTGCAACACAAAGAGCAGTCTTGATTGCTTGAGTTTTATACATTTCTATAGCAGGAGAGAACGAGTTCAAAGAAGTACGTTTAGCAAACCAAAGAATGGTCGACAGCCCTATGTTTGATGAGCAGGGACCTTTGTGATTTGTCACACCCATTAACTAGAATCAGATAGCCTAATTCAGAAATAACTGAATTTGCTAACTCTCATCAAGCTATCCGCTCCCAACCTCATCTCTCCCCCCCCCCAAAAAATGTTCTAGGTCTAGTCCCTTTGTGGATATAGAAATGAACAGCAAAGAGTAGAGCCTGAAAATGCTCCCCAGCTTGTGAGGGCACATCAACTAATAAAATTAATTAATTGGGTAGGGCTCAGGGCATAGCCCTGGCAAAAACCTTTATCAAGATTGATTTTGCCTATCAATTCACCCTGCTGGGCACCACCTAACCTAAGCGAAGTTGTCTTCATGAAGATGATTTATTATTTTTAAAAGGTTAGGTGGATCTCCATTTCAGCAATAACTTCCCTCAGCCTTGTTCTGGCGACCAGGACAAATGTGGCTCTGAGATCAATAAAGGCAACATAAAAGTTCCTCTCCGCTGATTCCCACTGTCTTCCACGTAGTTACCAGAAATCTAAAGACCTACTCCACTGTTACAGTTTCCTCTCTAAAGCCGGCTAGATAACGGGTTTGAATATCATATCATTTTCCTTGATCCAGTCGCTTAACTTAAAAAGTACATTTTTGGCACAAATCTTCTGGTTATTATCCAGGACACTCAGGGACATTTTAAGAATTTCGGGGGCCCTAGGCCAAACATAATTTGGGGGAAACCCTGTTCAGAACAGCTTTGAATTCATGCCCTCCTTGGTCAGTTCACTGACAGTGCACAGGCACACTGATCCAAATTCGAAATGTATGTATATCTAATATTCAGGAGTAGTGATGTGTGTTGTCAATATTATAATGCTGCAGCAGCTCACTAATATTGTTCCAAGTAATCTTTATGCCCTCCGATTTCTCATACGTGAGGTCCTGCTTTGATCTAAAAGGAACTTTTTGTCACTGTTGTATGTTGTTGAAAACCAAACATTTCTCTGCAAAATGTCTGTAATAGACTACCATACATCATCCACGTTAAAAATAAATTAATGGTAAGCAATCTGTTTAAGAAATATTCATGGTCATTAGGGCAAGACTCTCTGCAGAATACAGTTTGTTCTATCAGGGGACCTCCTGAAAGGCCACGCCCTGGACTAGGACCCACTTTGCCGATGGCATAAAACACCTTGGAGGACACTAATGGGGTGATAGCTTCCTGGCAAATTTCTACAACTCTTCTTAAAGATTGGTACAATCTCAGCACCGTTTTATGAGGAAGGAATTGAGGTGCCCGCAGATATGGCGTTAGAGATGAGGTTTATATTGGGCACCCAGATTTTGGGCTCTGAGGGGAATAAGTCCAGAGGAACCCTATCCAAACCAGAGGTCTTCTCCTGACTCTAAGTGCCTTTTCAGTGTTTTGCAAAGAGAAGGTGATGGTTTGTCTAATACCACTTTCTCTGGAGGGTAATTCACATTGTGGAAGGAATCTGGAGGAGAGGGCGGGCTTGAACTGCATAAAGTTCTTCACCCAATCATCCGGCTTGATGTGGATTTCTGGTCTCATGACGAATACTACCAGAAGCTCATCAGCACAACAATGGTCTTGGGAGCTTCTAATAATACTTTGGACAATCCCATTTCTCACTCCATTTTCGATTAGTGCTGCGTAGCTTTATAAATTGCCCTGACTTCCAATATTTTAACCCTGTCGCCCTACCTAATAGATGCTAAGATTGCAGTTTTGATGGCTTTACAAATCCGTCAGAACCATTCTTGAAGCCTAGGCACTCTAATAGTGAATTTATATTCTTTCTGAAAGAAAATTTGGGGTTTCCCAAAAAGGTTGCAGTGAGTTTCTAGAACTAAGTTAGATCCTTGAGATGGCATCATTGGATTTGTAGATGGTGTTTCACATGTCAGTCCTGCAGTTGTTACTAATTGTCAAGTCATCACAGCTGTTACAAGCATTACTTGCTCATCCATCAAGGAGTAAACCATGTATGTTCAGAGATATTAGATAGCAGAACACATTTTTCAAAAAATGTGCTGGAAGACTACCTATCTCAGGACAATGCTTGGACAATCCTCCCCTGGATTAAATATATTTAAAAAAGGCTTTACAGATTTAGGTTTTCCAGAGCTCTTCTGTAAACCGGAGATAATAAGTAAAAATGTTGTGGCCCAGGTGAAAGAGGCCTACAAGAAAAGACAGGGAAGTCTTCATCAGGAAGACTTGGATAAACTCTGCTGCAGCACTAACTAGAATCTAATCAAAACATAATTGGGATGAGAGTTTTATTTGTTATCGACTTTTAACATGAATCTTAGGTTTTATCTCATAACGTTTTGATTTAACATACAGAATGTTTAATGGCAATTATTGATATACAAATCTATTTTTTAAGTACTCCAGGGACAAAAAGAACTAAAACATGTATTTGCAAACCCAAATTCTAGAACTTAAACTGCAATTGACTATGATCTATATTTATAGCTCGAATATTATATACGAAAATTGAATTTATTTGTACATCAATGTCCAATTTATGTGCTTTTAGGTTTGGGTATTTGACAGCACAGCTCTTTAAAAAAAACTCAGGCTCACAAATTACAGAGTGAGTTGTGGTGTCACTCCTTTCAACCACTGGCTTTCTTCATCAACCCTCTTTCGGTCATTGTTTTGAGATTTTGTCAATCGTGTCTTGTCTCATCCCAGTGGAGTATTCATCTCTCACCTGATGCTATTGGCTACTTGGGTGTATCCTTCCACCCACACTCCAGTGCTACCTCTCTGTCTGCTCCAGCTGGGGCCCTCCTGTGTATGTCGCTCTGTTCCTCCTGTTTGTTCCCTCCCACCCCAGCCTCCTTCCCCTGTGTTCTCCTTCATCTGCTTCCTTGCATCTCCCTCCTGCCCTGCTATTCTTCTTCCCCAGTGGGCCTAATTCCATTGGCTTCAAACCCCTCGTATCTCCCTCCACCTTTTCTTGCCCTTTAAGCTCTTTGTTCTCTCATTCCATCCTTCCCTCCCAGCAGCTGGTCATATTTTTAATAAAAGTTGGGATGTATTGAAGGCGCCAGTACTGTCAATAATATCCTCTTTGAACTCTTGAGTCAAAAGAAGGACTGGTGGCATGGAAGCATTTATTATAGTCTGCGTTTCATTTCATCTTTGGCTTTGCTATGTTTACACTGCATGCACTGGTCCATTAAACTCAGAGCTACTGTCTTTGCCAATGCTTGTTTATCTTTCTAACCTTGTAAATAGAGTATGACGCCACAGAAAACAAAGCTTCACCGAGGTGCAAATTCATCACTTGAGTCAGATCACAGCTTTGGCCGAGATCTGTGTTGCAGACATTAGGTAATAGTTTCATTCTTAGCACTCCCGTTTCACTGTTCAACAGAAGATTGCAGACTGCACACTCCCAGGTTCACCTTTCCATTGAACTGGGCACTTAATCATGCATTTCCAAACAGGGTGTGCGCTGACATCATTACAGCGGAATGCAGATGTTGGAAGGGCATTTCCAGCGAAGAATATCTATTTTCAGAGATTGAAGCAACACTTTTATGATCAAAGAATTTGTGAAAACGTGTTATGGTTTTCTGAAAGGATTCAGCCGTATCTTTTTTAATGCATAATTACGCAATGGATATACAACAGGCCATGTTAAAATGTTAAAGTTGTATATCACTAGATGGAAAGAAAAATCTTCGGAATACAGTGACTTTTCTGTAAGTCCGACCTGTGGACATCTTGGCTTTTTTGCCTGTTGTCCAGTCATGTCCAGTTAATGTTTACAGATATGCTTTTCAATGTTATAAATTTTATTTCTAGAAATGTAACTCTGTCAGAGGAGGCATTGTTAGACATGTATTTTATGCATGATAAATAATGAAATGCAAATGTAGTGAATGGAACCACTAGCAAATGTGAAGCTGCTGTGACTGAGGTGCAGAAACTGGGGAGGTCCTGCTGTGTTGACTGGTGCGTGGGAGAAGGAGTTTGTGAACCCATCATTTAGTAATATTATGGGATTTTCAAGACTACCAGGAGATATCATTTGATAGAAATCACGTTATGGGCTCTGCTTATTATAGGAACAAATCTTGGATAAGGCGGATTGGCACACAGACAAGCTTTGCAGTCCTGGGATTTTGACTTTTCCTCTTGGAAATAATATAAATGCCACCACTCATGCCCCAGATCTACACCAGGTTTCATATGGGTCACCTCCTGCTGGAGGGAAACCTGGGATTGACCGACAGAAGGGCCTGCAATGCAAAATTGCTTAATGTAATCATTTTACTATGTCTACAGTTTCATAGGCATAGTAAAAAGACTGCTACCTGCTATACACCATTTAGTAGAAGGCAGCGTTTTAATTATGGCTCAAAGACTTTAGTAGAACACGCATTTGCAATACAATAGGTTTTGCATTTGCGAGAGTTTAAGCTATTGGAATTGTAAATGATAATGCCTTTTATTTATCTGTTTTGATAATCAACACATAAATAAAAAAGCATTGCCATTAAAGAAAATAGTGCTTACAGACTAAATAAGACATACCTCGTAACAGAAGTAAAATGGCCAGTCATCACGAGAGGTTACAAATGAACACAAGGCGGTACTAAGGAGGGACTAACAAGCCTTTTAACGAACTGGAAGCCAGCATGTATAAAGGACAATGACACAAGCCAATGAAAAATATGGGCGCAGAGTGGGTGGAGCTTCAAGTCCATACTCGAATACAGCACGCCTCGCAGAGCAGCGCATGCGCTGCCCAGGCTCGACCTAGAAATTACTAAAGTTTGCAATATTGCTCATATCAGATTGTGGCTGTTTTACTATTGCTTCCGTTTTGTTGCAGGCAATACAACATACTGCAGTGACTGAGGGGGCCTTCGGTCCACCACAGAGCATTATAGTGTTAAAAAATGTCTCATTGCCATATCGGAAGGACAACTTGAAGTGCAATATAGAAATGTTTTTTATGAATGTTATTATTGTTATTTTCTTCCAGTGTGATCTTCACCTAACAATTAGAAAGGACTTTTATAGATCAAATCCAGCTTTGCACTAGGATAAGTAATTGTTTTTTGGGGGGTAATCGGTTAAGATCTATACAGAGCAAGAAATGAAACTGTAATATTGATATACCAACATTGATCCGTGTTTATATTTTTTGGGGGGGCGTTTTAAATACCAGAGTTATTCTGCAGGACAAATGAAAAATTATCCTGGTCTTAGCTTACTGGCCATGAATAAAATAATGGGTCCTTGGGGGAAGAGGAAATACTATCATCAGAACTCATAAACACATAGAGAAAGGCATGGTGGCCCGTCAAGGCATGCTCTAACCTGGGCTGTGGAAGTAATGTTAAGGGAAGGATGGGGGGGGGGGGGGCAAGCTCTCTCACTTTAAGACATACAAAGTTGGGAGGAAACAAAAAAACGAACAGAATTTCAAAGGATTTCAGTGTGGGCCTAAATACTTTCCATCTACTTGGCCTGATTCAGTTGGGCATGTTCCCCGGAACTCTGCTGAATGTACAGATGCTCACATTCGGTAGAACATCGTCACTGTGGAGCAACTAATGGCCATTAGACATCTACATGGAGAGATTTTTCCATAAGACAGTAAGTATACATTACAACATTGTATCTGCAGGAAGCACAGGCAATTTTAGTAGTTGCTGTAATTATGTGTACCCTAAAACACCTAAGGGCCTTATTTAGAGTTTGGCAGACAGTGTACTTTGTCACAAATGAGGCAGAGTACCATTGCCTATTCTATTCAGAGTGGGATGAACTGCCGTCTCTCAGCCAGCGGTGCCGCCTTCTGGCAAAGCTGGCCAAAACTGCAGACCAGCATCCAAACAGATGTTAGGCCATTGGTCAAAGTACCTCAGACTGTCTGCCATTTGAGGGTGGATGGACTGATGCACTTTTGCCTGTTTGTGACCAACAGAGAAAGCCTGTTGATCACAAACAGGAAAGCAAAAAAATGATCCCTGCCTGGTGAAGACTTCTAAATCTGAAGCAGGGTCTTCTGCATGGGTACCAGAGGACATTCCTCTGCATGTCCTGGAAGCCAGGTTGCCAAACTCTAAATAAAATGACACATTTCATCGATGCATTCCTTCGGAAGGTATTCTAAGGGAATCTGGATGATCTCATCTGGATATTCAGAAATTGTTCATCTGGATATTTTAAAATGTATGCCAGTCCCGTTACAAAATAAGGCTACTTTGACCCCGCCCAGGTCAACAAATACCACTCAAACAATGCTGATATTAGTAAAAATGCTAGAATTATCAACAGTAATTTAGATACAAGCCAGCCTTGAAGACTGATAATGTAATTGACCCAAATCAGTCAAGTTTCACCCTGATTATTCTACTAAAACAGCATTCCTTCTGGTTTGCCATGATTCGCTTGGAGGGTTCTTCATTTATTTAATCCTCCTGGGCATCTCAATCGTGTTCATTTTGCTTTATCTTCCCGCAGTAATGTTTGAATGTATACTGCACGAACATACCCAGAAGCATTACAGTGCTTTAAAATAAAGGGACAAATTACCTTAGTAAGTGCCATGGTAGAAAGTAATAACAAAGTAACATTATGATAAACGTGGAGTAATTCAAAACAGCACCATAAAAAATTAATAAACATACATTGTGGAGAAAAAAGCCTATTAAAACTGACTATATATATTTCCACCGACTGGGTACTAGAGACTTCAGCATGTAAATGAACCTAAGAGACGGACTATGACAGCTTGTACCAATAGTAGGAGACTTCCATGAAGCAAAGCAAGAAGTATCTTCAGGAGCATCCTGTGAGAACAAAAGAGAAAGAAGGAGAGGAAGGTAGGGGATGTCACTGACAAAGGAAACTGACACAAGATTGAGATGGAGGGACAAAAGAAGTGTGAGTTTCAAAGATCAAAGGAAACAGTCAACTGAGTCTGAATAGAGCTTCTCTGGAAAATAAAGTTTAGGTTATTATTTTAATAAAGCTGGGGCTTAGTGGTTCATTCTGCTAGCGGAAATTAGTCACACATTCTAGTCCCACTGCCTGGGAAATATTGGACTAATGTGCACTCTTTTCAGAAACATGGTGTTTCTAGGAGACACATTTCTGCACTGAGTGAAGAGAACGCTGGAATCCTAACAGCCTCATCGTGGTACATAAGTAAAACAAGCATTTACAATGCAATAGGTCTCGCATTTACGCGAGTTTGAGCTATTGACATTGCAAATGACAATGCCTTTTATATTTGTTGCGAGTTTAATCTGTTGGCATTTACAATGCCAACAGATTAAACTCAAATAAATGTGAGACCTATTGCATTGCAAATGCTTGTTTTTCTTGTGATGCTTCTTGTCTTGTAATGATTTCATTGAAGCGACTTACGCAAAAGTGGGAATAGGTCTTCGATCTGGAGTATTTTTGTGAATTTCGGTCTTCTTCGGTTCAGGACATGAAGAGCTTCATTAGTCTTTCCTTCATTGCTTTTGAAAACTTGCCTTGACGGTTGGAACAAGAGTTGTGACAGGACCCAAGTCCTTATGTGGGTCTGTCTTAGACATTTGCCTGTCACCGGTGTGACAAGGCTTTAAAGCTGATTTATTTCAGATGGAAGTATACTATGGGTCCAATCACATCACCAGGATGCCGTTTTTGGCGTTGTAACGGGCCCATATTTAGTTAGACGCCTGGGGATAGTCACAGGTAAGGAAACTGCAGTCAGGTATTCAATAGATTTTCCATGACTATATGTTGTGCTTATGTGAGTCTTAACATATAAAAATGATATCTTTATAAGAATATTATCGTGCGATGTTGTATATAGTTTTATGTGTTACCGTTCACGAGGGGAAGAAAAGTTATGTTCTCATATATGCAAGGCCTTAAATTGCACACATGTAATGTAATTGGGCTTTAGATTGCAGAACAGGTTAGAGAGAATGGTAGTTGTGGTCAGTGAGGAGGCAGGTGCTCTCTGTCTTTAATAAACACCACTCATGTGAAGAAACCTGGCATGACTGTTCTTTTCAGAAAAGGGCAAGGTGCAGAGAGGCTCAAGGGAAGGGAGCTGGTGGGCTGGACCAAGGACCTGTATGAAAATAGGTAAGCAGACAGCAAGGGGCCCAGTGCTTAATTTTCAAAATAATAAGTGCCAGGGTACTCAACAGGAGGCGACTGCAGCTTGCACCCCCCGTTGCCCCTGTTATCGCTGCCAATGGCAGTACCAAAACAACTACTAACCGCCTCTCTCGCCTGAAAGTGCGTAAGTGCAGATTATTCCAGGTCCCCAGAGGTAAAGGAATAGCTGGGGAGACAGGTATTAGTAATTTTTTTTAAAGTACACTGTATTAATAAAAAACTATTGTTCTGCTCATCTCAAAATTAGATGAGCAGTGCCACCATGTGGCAGACTGTCATAAGTGCGATGTCGACAATTAAGCGGCAGTGTCGAGCACTGGAAACAATTAAGTGCGGGTGCCAAGCACCAGAAACCACCGGCTAAAATTAAGCACTGAGGGGACCACACAAAAACCTTATACAATATTCAGCTTTTCATAAAGTGCATGCTAAAACCAAACTGCAAACTCTCTTGTCCTTAGACTTTGTTCATTACAGTTCTGTAGAGCGCAAAAAGGGATTTTATAGTGTCAAGACAGAAGTTGTGTCAACTGTGTAACCTTGGTACAGAAGAGGGAGTGCATGGGTTTGTTTTAAACTGAAAACTTGTATGGACACAAAAAGCACAGAAATTAGAATAGGAAGCCAGTAGTCACAAACAACGTTTGAAAACCCTATCATCATTTCAAAATATTTGAAGCAAACTTTGAAAAATAATTTCAAGAGGTGAGTCAAAAAACATTATTGGAAATCAAGCAAGTAGGATATGTATAAAAGTGTCCTATATGGAAAGAAGCATTGGCAAAGCCATTAGCTTTCCCCTATGTGAGATCGATCGGCTTTATCAATGCTTGTATTACTATTGTTTTGAAGTATTCTGGGAATACAGATTTTCGGATTATGCGCGTAGGCGCTTTTCTATGACTTATGCATGTTTTGAGATGAGGGGTGGGTAAATCAACAGAGAGCCGGTGGCGGATAAAAGCCCACCTCTGACCCTGTAGTTTGCAAAGGGAGGGGGGCTCAAATTTCGTTATGCCACTGCAGGGAGCAGGATGAGGTGGTGTTTTAAAAGCAGGGGGGCTTGTTAAAAACCATGGCGGCAAGCTAGTGGGTTAACACAACGAATGCATGTCTAAGGTAGAGCTGCTGACCCTGGAACTGGATTCAACTCTCGGCGTTGGCTCGATATGCCGTGATCCTGGGCAAATCACTTAATCTCCCCAGTGTAATCGAAAAAAAAGGGGAAAAAGTTAAAGTGTCAGTGTAATGTACATGGTGCTCATGTAAAGCACTCCAATGCCTTCGGGTACACGAGTGAGGGTGCAGGACATGGCTGAAGCAGGGGGGTGGGTAAAACAACAGAGCAGGGAGAAGGACGTGGTGGGTCAAAAGCAGCTGGGGTGTTGTCTGTAAACAACAAGCTCTCGGCATTGCACAGTTTGTAAAACCCCTGTGGTTGAAGACACCAGGCACGCCCCCTCAGATAACATCAACAAGACATGCGCTGCTGACGAGAGAGGAAAGTCAGATGGCGCCTCTGCTCATAAGCGCGCGCCTGCGCGCATAACCGCAAGCTCTAGGTCACAAGCAAAAGCGTGTGGTACCATTTTCTGAAGCCCACTTACTAAAAGTCTCGCCAGAGCAGCACATGCGCAGGCTCAGGCGAGACCTAAAAAGGAGAGTTTAAGGAGTAACTTTGTGCGTGAGAAAAATGGTCTTGTTTAAAGATCTACCTTCAATGGGGAGCTACTGAAGCTTAGGTAGTATAAGTAAAATGTGATCTATTCTTCTGCTTCAATTGACAAATCGAGACGCTGCCTTCAAACTTGGGCGAGTGGTACTAGTCAGTTTTAGACAGCACCAGTAATTGGAAAAGGATTTTGAATTTTTGTGATGGGTTGAGCTGATGGATTCACAACAAAAGTCGCAATTGGAGTTGTATGCTTTTGACCATAGAATTGATTAAAGGTTGAGATTAAGACTTTTGTCTAGAACAATATAAATTAATATACTGAATATAATAAAGAGGACCAGAAGCAGGACTTTCACAGGCTTGTAATGTGACCTTCCTCACCAAAGCTAGTCAGTGAGTAAAATTTGAAGAACATGTCTACAAATGCGTGCATTGCTTTTAGGGTTCCCAAAGAAGTTTAACCAATCAGTCATTAACTTAAATGCCTAGAGTAGTTTGCTCACTTCACTATTTATTTTCTTGATGCATTTCTAGACATTATAAAACTGCAAATATCTCACAAATATTGCACCTTAAACTAGGTCAATAATCATAACGCATATATTGAATCTTGTATGGCCCACAGATTCCTTTCATTGAATCGATATAAAACTGAATCAATGTCAGTCAAAAAAATTAAGTGCCAATATTCAATAAACAAATTGAAATCGGAACCTCAAAATCATCTTCAAAAGCCCCTTCTGTTGCATAAGTGACTAGACTGTGTATTAAATTATTTCCCATGCTAGTCCTAGAGAAAATGTCACTTGCCATCCCATTCAAAGCAAAAGTATAGTAAATGTCAAAACGATTTGCTGCCATATGGATTATAGTAAGACTATAAAACTCTTCACCAGAAAGTCAATGGTTGTCGTCAAAGAAAAGAAATCATGCCACTAGGTTAACGACCCGAGAACTTGTTATGCAATCTGTCTGTTAAATTACAAACCAAGTTCAAGATTGATTTGATTTGTGTTGATTTACGCAAAAATAGAAATTAAATAATAAATTATATTAAGGCACTGTTTTGCTGTAGATTACCCATCTTTCATTGGATTTTAAAATGAGGTATAGGATGCCTTTTTAGTTTAATAAGATTCTGTCCATTCTGTGTAAGACATTGAAAGATTTTAAATACTGTCTGTAAAAAGTGCTGAACCCACGCTATCCAGGAGGAAGCCAATAAACAGCCTTCTCTGCTCATAAAATACAGCCTCCTGCAGAATTCTACAACAGTCCTATTTTCTCAATAGCTGAGCCTACCTTCTACACATGTCTCTCCCTGTGAGGGAATCTAAATGGCTCGCAACTGTTAAGAGTAAAGATCTCACAGTACAAAGATGGTATATTATGTCCTGCCTGAGGTAATCAGTTTAATGTACTATAAATAATGCAGCGGATTGCACACAGTATGATGTGATCAAAGTGAGAATCAGCCGAGTATCAGCTGAGATGAATAACACTGTGGTGCATACTGTACAAAATAACTGAATAAACTAGTTAGCTATACGCAATAACAGTTCCCTGTATAGACACAGCACAAAACGTTATTTCATCAAGACATACTTCTGAATCAATGCTGTATTTGCGAGACTGCATCCTTCGGTCTTCTGTGGGGTCTGGAGTCCATGTTTTGCCATCACCCCTAAAATGAAAAAGTCAATAGACAAGTGAGTTCATCATAGATAGTCTCAATCCATTAATTTAACATTACACTGATATCCCATTGAGGAAAGTTGGATAATTCTAAACTTGTGAGTAGCTATTATGATTATTATGATCAAAATATCAGTACAATTTAATCAGCCTGTAAACAATTTTCAAGTCAAATATGTATGTACGTTTACTATTAACACTTTTGAGCACACTTTGGTACCAACATTATTATCCAAACAATACACCAGTAGATTACTCTCTAAACTATTTCATATATTGTCATGTTCAGATTGCATCTGATATATCTAACTTTAAATGGATATAAGAACAGAAAGTAAATAGTGTCCACTTAAAATCTGAAAGATAATCTCATTTTAGATATGTCAAAAAGAGGCACACTGTATATGAAATTCTAGCTGTCAAAGACACATTTTTCTTATTCATACAAGTAATTTTAAAAACATGCAAAATAATAGTGATATACAAAAAGTCATTACAATTACTACTTATATCAATTTATATTCATAAAAATATGTAATAAATTAATAAGATTCATTCAATCTATAACTTCATTACTCCTAGTCCATCTACATTTTTTAATAAAACATATACAGTTGGTGCATGTCCTTTGTTATCACTGAGAAGCATAACGCTGCTTGATTTAGGTTTTAGTTGTCCCCATTGTACAGCAAGGACAGTCTATGACGCTCAGCTGAATTACAGCATGGATCCAGTGGTTTACAACACGGCCAAATACGTTGGATACTTGGCTTAGTCTGAAACACATTGTTATTGCATGTTAAGGCGTAAGGCCTAAGCCATTATTTCTTCTAACACTGACTGGAGATCCACAACTCTAAAACACCCAGAAAGGCTGCTCACTGATAGATATGGTAACTTGGGTTCTCATCTGATGTAATGTTGAGGATGAGTCTTTGGGTCAATTTCCTTGAGAACCCAGTTGCCCATTAGCAGTCATAATAGGGATAGTAAATTAATGAAGAGTGATTATTCCTTCCTGTCCGACACCTCTCCTGCCGTAAACTGATTCTTTCACCCCTTCATACCTGGGCCCTAAATATTAACCATAATCACAATTAAACCTGGGGCTCCGCACATGCTCATTTTGGCCCATAGTTCACCCAACTGACTTGACTTGAAGCAACAGAGAAGCCCACATTGAATAAAACAGTGGGATATCACCAGGAGAAAAGACATGAGCGGGCCCACTGCGTTGTGCATACTGAACATTTCTGTATGACGTTCAGGGTGCGTCTTAGGCGTTAAGTAATATTCTGCAACCCACTCCACCAGATATGTTCTCATAACCTGGGTGAGCAGCTTTGCACATTAGCACAACATGAGAATTATCCAAACAATTGCACATTGCTGGCCATCACCCTTTCCGCAGAGAGGAACTAGGTTTGCAAGAAGGCCAGGTCTGGTACCTTGTGATATTAGATGCAGGAAGTAGAACCATCAGTGACGTTCACCATCCTTCATGGACTTTCCTTAGGTCATTTGATTAATGATCAATTACCACTGCCAGCAGCACATGCATTATATAGGTCCAGGCCGATCGTACAGACCTTTTGTACTGGTCAAAAGACAAGGCAAATATATGTGAACTGTTTTTCTACTTCACCAAAATGGAATGGAGCCCACATCGATATTACAGAAATAATTTGTAATATGGATGCATGTTGCAGAACACATGCAACACATTTTTGTTTTTAAATAATTTGACACTTCTAATTGAAATTTTAACAGATCCTGACCATTTTTAAAAAAGGAGCACATTTGTTTGCTCTATTTTTTTGTATTGATAGGAAAAAAAGGGAATAGACAGGTGTTTCTATAAAACTAGCCTCATCTGTCACAGAACCTTAATTTACATTAAGTGGTGTTTGCTCTGTTTCCTAGTATGCAGGCACCAAAACTGGTGTAGAATTGGGGTATCTTGATTTCCTTTCATTTTGCGAAAATGTGCATTATTACGACTCAAGAGTCAAAAAGAAATACAGCATCCCGAGTGCCCCCTGTATCCCACCCGATATATGATGAATTATTTAGTTGACATTTTCCAGGATTTACCAGTTTTAAATCAAATGTTTAGAAAACGACCTCACAATGTTCATGGAACTGACGGCAGAACTCAAGTGCAGGGGGATTTCTGTATACCGAGCACCTCCTTGTATTGGATTTTCACAATACAGAAATGCATTTTCCCCATGATTCTTACCATCCTGCCCATTTTCACTGTTATTCTTTTTTTCTTGACATAATCCTTCTATCTGTCCTTCCCTGTGGTATGCGAACAGTGATGTAGCATTCATGGCCATACTGAAGTGTACTTGCTAAGTGCTCCTTAATCCTTCAGCACTTTCCTTTCTTATCTGATAAACACTATCTCACCAGCATGTCACTGTAATTGTTCCTCAACAGATGTGTGCTGTCCCAGAAATCGCTCAAATCTGTTACCCCAGGCAAGACCACGCGTAATTATTATGCAGTGCTTCAAATATTTTTCTCAGGCTGTTTGGAATGCTAAATTGTGTAAATGCTTAAAATACTTTCCGCATGTCGCAGCTGCGGATCAAATGGTTTTCCAGCATTAGTATCTGTCACTCAGTGTCAGTCATCTCTGTAGTAACCCAACAGCAAAGGACGTAGCTTGTGAGGGGGGGGGGGGGGGGGTGCTTGGGGTGCTACAACCCCCTAATAAATGTATTTTGTTCTGATTAATAGTTGCGTTCAGGCACGGCCAGACTGGGAACAGAAACCAGCCCTGGCAACTCCGCTTGACTGTCCCCATGGGGCGTGGGGATGCTGCTCAGAAGCGCCGTCCCTTGGGAGGGTACTAGTGTCAAGTACCACTGCCGCTTCTGCTACAAAACTGGCCCCCATGGGTCAAAAAACGGCCCTCATCCGTCCGGCCCACCGGGAAAATGCCCGGTGCCAGCTACAGCCAGTCCAGCCCTGGTGCAGGTGCTTTCAGTAGGGTATGGTGAGGTGTCTGTCGGATTTCAACTGGGATATCTGAATGCACACCCTGACAAAAACATACTAGCTCTCTTGCATCTCTGTTATAAAAGTCCACATAAATGTTGGTTATTTTACTAAATATTGTTTTTCTCTCAGTACTCCTACTAACCCGAGTTCCCCTTAAACCCCTTTCATGCGCCCTGCTTGCCAAATGATGTATTTTAACATTATATGCAAAAGTGATTGTTGGGAAATCTGAAATTCATCTCCCATCCCCAATCTTACTGACCAAGCCACGCCCCTGCCGACAGCCCGTGCCCTGTGTTGGAGGCGAGTTATTACAAACACTGTGTGATGCACTACTTACTAACATGACCAATAACAGGCCTATTGGCTCTAAAAGGAAGCGTTACATACAAGAGAAGCAGGGTCCCTAAAATCTCTGCATCAAACACCTTCCTTTCATTCAGCGGTGTACAGCTGCACTCATGTATGCAATCAATCAATAATACATGTTATTTCACGTGTCGGACACACAAAAAACTGCAAATAGATGGCATAAAAGCGTGTACATTAAAACATTGAGTTATGATAACCTATTGCGGATTTTAAAAATGAGCCCACATCAAAACCGACTATTCACCTGAAAGTATAATATAAAATTGCAATTTTGTACTTTCCCAATTGAGTTAATAAAAAACATGCATAGTGAAAGATATATAAAATGTACAAAAAAGGTAAAGTGCAGCAATGTCTGGCTGGAAGTGCCAGGCTGTATTGTCCTGGAGGGAAACACAATAAGCTCAGGGCCGGACTGGGAAACCAAACCAGCCCTGGCAATACAGCTGGACCAACCACGGGGTGGGAGGAGGGGATTATGCTAATGAGAAGTACTGCTGACCGCTTTAGCACTGCTGTAGCTTTTGTTACAGGGGGCCAATATTGCAGCATTGCTGCAAAACCACCCCCCACAGCTCAGAAACCGGCCCCCACCCTTCCCACTCACCGGGAAAACGCCCAGTGCCCGCTACGGCCAGTCCGGCTCTGGATAAGCTCCTAGTGCCAGACCTAAATTGGAAGAGTATTGCTAGCTCCCAAGTTCAGTACCAACTCCAGATAAGGCTCACTGCTGCAACACGACTGTAACATCATGTGTTGCCTCTTAGTTGATTTGATTTTTTCAGTTCAATGTCTTCGCTCTGAAAATGTAAATGGTCCAAGAATGTCGCTTTGTCCTCTTTCAAAACGGACGAATGGCCCAGCTTTGCAAAATTCGCTTCAGGTACATCAGCCAGTGGATATAAAGCCCTTTGCCACAGGTTACATATCCATTATAATTGACTAAGGAAGGTGTGTATGAGGTTGTAATAAAAGACAGATCTACAACGGTAATGGTCCCAATTTAATATTGTCCTCATGAGAATTAATTCCAAGATCTGCATGGCAGAGATGGTGCGCAGTATGTGGTGGCACAGACAAAAGACGTTTAAAAAAACGTTTTTCAGCAATTTGTAAAGAATGTAGATCACCATAGCCCCAATGCGTAAACATCAGCACTTATGGATCTCAAGCATGGCGGCAATGGGATTCACCACAGCTAAGATGGCAGTTTAAGGTGGGCGCCCATAGACTGATCAGATTTCTGCTGCCGAGCAGAAATGTTAAGCATCCATGAAGAAGAGGCGTCAAATTAAATACCCAAACAGGGAAAGCTATGGACATTTTCAAAGATGTTATCTTGGGCAGGACTGGCACCAAGCTTTTTCCCGGTGGGCCGGAAACGGTGGGGACCGGTTCGGGACTGATGGGGGCCGTTTTTGTTACTGGGGGACTGTTTTGCAGCAGCGCTGCAATTTCAGCCCCCTGTAACAAAGGCTGCAGCAGTGTATCAGCAGCCATGTTTCCATCAGCACCGCCCCCACCCCCCGGGTCCGAGTGAATTGCCAGGGCTGGTTTGCGTTCCCAGTACGGCTGTGATGTTAATGTCTATGTTACACATGTTTAGGTTCGAACTGACCAGCCACATGATATAACCAGTGATTTGGAAAAGTTGGTACTTAAGTCTAGGTTGGACATAAAGTCAGTACATGATACCATCAACTTTCTTAATGCTCTTGGGCATAATCCGGGTAAACTACTGGGACAAAAGATCCTTTGTAGCAAAAAAGAATGAGTATCATTTATATACAAAATAAAAAATAAAGGGGCCAATATACAACCTTGCCAAAAAAAAAACTTTTAAGCCTGAATTATTCAGTTAATCCTCCCTTTAAACCCATACCTCATGGTCGCTGTTAAATTACTGTGCAAATTATCATGAAAAGTGACTAATGCAGTGTCTAGACTTAGATACAGTAGAAGGTACACCAGCTTAGAGTGGTTTACCCTATCAGAGGCACTGAGAGGTCCATAAATGCTCAATAAAGCAGGCAGCGCCTGGCGATAGTATACTGGCCAATCAATAGGTTAAGATTTAGGCATTGCTCCATCGTGCCTAAATTATTCCTGAAGACATAGTGATAGGAACTCAAAATATTCTTCAAGTCAGGACTCATTAATTATTAAAAATACCTAAGTGACCTTCAGTTTAAAATGAATAAAGTGTGAGAGATTATACTCGCTGGATTTGACTTAATGAATTGTGATATTCAGCGTAGCCATCATCCAGCCTTTTTGTATTTTTTATTAAACTTTTATGCAGTTTGCAATAAAACACAAAATGAACACAATATGCATGCTTTATAGTTGCCCAACATTGGTGTTGCATGAACTTGTATCCCTCCCTAATACCCCCCACCCCATTTTAGCATACATACACAATCATGGAATGCCCAATACACTGAACAGGGCCCAAACACTCTCATCATGCTATAGAGATGTGTAGTGATTTTCCTCCTGGGCCCTCTTTGTTTCTCCCTTAGTTTAGCCAGATATTACACATTTGTTTTTGTGCCATTATTTCAGGAATACGTTGTATATGTTGCATGTTATTCAGTGATTCTTCTCGGGAGTCGGGCTGCACATTTAGTACAAGGTCGCCTAGAATACATAATGTACTGTTTTCTTTTGCCCGTCAGCAACAGCGCCTAACGTTTTCGACATAACACCGTAGCACAGCTGCAGTTTTCCAAAACTGTAATTTTAGCATATAAACTTATTTGTCCCTTTAGGGGCAAAGAGGAGAAATCTGGCAGAGACCCGTCCTGGAAAGAATGCATGCAGAGCCTGACATGCAGCCTTGTGTAAACTGTGTTTACACTCATGATACGGACCACCTACTTAGATACACCAGGTATGGGGTCTGTTGCTAATCCCAGAGATCACTAATATATCCCTTTGCTTACACAATACGAATAGGGATAGATGGATAAATAATTTGCCATGGTGGGGTTGTTTATTGTATACAGCCTGCTAGTAATGCTGATTACATTGCTTAGTTGTAGTTGCCTACTTATCAAAGCACATATGCTTCATAATAGATTAAGAAAGTTTACAATGCATTTCTTGAAACTACCATAATGTCTTTCCTTTGTTTACTACGGGCATGCATGACTGAGACGAAAGGTAACGATCTGTTTCCACTGTTCCCTTCGAGACTAGAGGGTCATGTTCTAGGTTTGCCAATATCACCTGCTACTCTGGGAAGGTTAGGAGTTCAGGTGAGGCACTGTGAGCTAGCCGGATTTGGGCTGACAAAATTTAGGGACCGAGTCTCTCTAAACCAGCAGTATCTGACATCCTGTAATCTCAAGACACATATCTGTTCACTAGGAGAATCCCTGCTAGAGGTGTACAGATCAACAACATTTGCCTAAGTGTGCACTCCGATTCATCAATTACAGTCTCTGTCACTTCATGCGGTGCCTTCCTGCCCAGATTGCCAAATCATTCGCTACTTTGGCATCTCTTCTGCATATTTTAATGTATGTCTCTTCAGACAGCGCACACTCAAGCGGGTCTCTCACCTACCGAGTGACAGTTAGGCGGTGTTTACTCAATCATCCCATGGCGATGCATCTTTCTGTCACACTAGACACCAGAAGGCTATTCAGTTGCTTAAAAGAGTTGGATCTCAGGGAGAACTGAGCATTTTGCAAGTGATACAAACACCGTGGCAAAAGGACCGTTTTTGCAGCTCCACCTGACCCATAATAGACAGTGGGAGTGCATTCCAAAACCTTATGGAGGTGCGCAGTCTGTCCAGCACCCTCCCATATTGCATGTTTATTGTCTAACTGGAGTCAAAGCAACCCTGATGCCTCCCACCATAGCCCTGGGTCAGTCATCTGCTCCCACCCATAGTGTGTCAACCCCACTAGGGAGAAAAGAATGGGTTTGTCCTTGTTGACCTTGAAGCCAGAGAGGACACCAAGACTTTTCCAGTGGTGCATTCGTTTTGAGAGTGAGAGCCCAGGTACTGAAAGATAAAAGAGGGTGTCATTGGCATACAAGGACACCATGTGAACTGTGTATCGAACCCACTAGAATAGGTCTTTCCTGAACAGGATGGCTAATAGTTCTAGGGCTAGAGCAAATGGTGAGAGTGGGCATTCTTGATGTGTGCCCTGCACGATATTCCAGCTCTCTGACACTATACCCCTGGATCTATTTCTTGATGCGGGGCCTGTGAATGAAAAAACTTGAAAGACAGGTTTCAAAACCCATCATCTGCAGCACCTCTAGTGGATAGCCAACTCAACATGTCAACTGCCTACTCTGGGTATACCGCAACCAAGGCAAGTTCATTTGCACAGTCTTCAACAGAGTTCATCACATGGTGAGTCTCCATATATTTGTAGCCATGCTCCACCCCGGGACATTGATCCTGAGAGACTTTGGTGCTTCCCTACAATCAGGCCTCAGTGGCAGGTGGCAGCAGCCTTCTGGAAGGACAGAGGCAGCAGCATCAATCATCCATTACCCACTACTGCCAGTTAATAGCTGGATGGAGCAACTCGGCTCCCTCCGTCTACTGCTGCCTCCAACCAGTTGCCGTCTCTACCACTCCCTCACCACGTGGCCAGCAGCAGTCAGGCACTCCAGCCTCGAGACTGGGGCTGGAGGTGCACGTGATCCCTCATCTGCTGGGCCTGCAGCGACTATGGCCCAAGCTGCCACACCAGTCTGGTTCCCAGGGAGCTGACTCCACCATCTGTCCCCACAGTCTGTCTTTTGGCACCCTCACTGCAGCATCTGAACCTCCCGCTGGAAGGCCCCAGCACCGCTTTCCGTCACCTGGGTGCAGTATTCCACCTTCGCTGTCAGGGCTGAAGGGTACAGATGTGGCTGGAGTGAGCTCACAGGCAGCAGTCCATCTGCAATCAAGGCCCGTTCATGAGTCTAGGCCACCGGCCATGATTCACTGCACAGGAGCCAGACTATGATCCCCCAGTGCCACCAACCTCCCCAGAAGGTCTCTACGAAGCCAAGTCTTCCCAGCGGGTAGCAATCAGGCTGTTGTTGGGGGAGGATGATGAAGAGTAAAGACAGGGGATAGCTGAAGTCCTGCCGGCCATCTTGCATGGCCACGCCGCTCAAGCTTTATTGTATTTAAAAAAAACAAATTCATAATATTTAAAAATGTTGTTGTGCAAACAAATGTGCACATGTCCTGGCTTATTCTGCACTGGAGGGGCATTTTTCTCTAACAAGCCCAAGATTACAAAGGTATTTGATGCAACAATAAATTTCACTTCTCCGAAACTGACCCTGTTTGTTTCCATTCCCTCCTGGACGGCCTACTCTCTCTTCCCTATCTTTTGTCTAAGTTCAACCTCCTCTTTCCGGGCTCCCACTTTCATAGTCTTTGCCACCATCCCGTACTATACATGTTGATTAAAAAATTCTTCATTCTGCCTACTTTTCAAAGACAGACCGCACACTTAGTGCAACTTTAAGAGAGAAACCATCAGTCGTTTCAAGGACTTCAGAATCCACTAACCATCAGAATCTGCTCCATTGTTTGATGGTTTAGGAGCACACAGGAGTAATATATATTTGTCCAAAATCCAGTATTTGTAAAGCGCAAACTACTCACCCCTAAGGGTCTCAATGCGCTGGGGGCCGTCGGGGAGATTAAGTGAGCTATCGTCAAGAGTCACAGGGTGCTGAGCTGAGCTGCCGTCAGCAATTGAACCGTGAGCCCTGCGCGCCGGAGCCAGCCGGCCTGGCCGCTGCACCACACCTCTCCCTCAACGGTATCAACGACATTTAAAATAAAGTTTGATTTTGGCTCAAATTTGGGAGTCATGGTACGCAACACATGCCATAATAATTTACAATGCCCGCCAGGCACAAAACACACATTTGTAAATCGCAATGGAAGAAAGTGCATCAACTGCCATATTTAACTCTTGCTTGATTAAATGTGATTTCACCTTACTCCAGAAATGTAACCCTTTCATTCCTTATTTTGGTTAAATACCGTTTTCTAAAGAATCTACACATCAAAATGCCAAACATAAACCAGATTTGCAAATTTGTAGAGTGTAAAATGCAATTTCTTAACATTGTTAACAAATGGTGGGTGCTTCGTGATCCACTCGCGGTTGAATGCCACAGCACCTCCCTACACTAAATAAAGGTAATATATAGGTGAAATCTCTTCAGAAGCTTTAAAGAAATTTGCATTCAAACGTGCTGGGAGGGCTTTAAAGGGTTAACGGAGAGGGACTTTTGTATATCTGGGCCAAGTTGGACTCTAGGTTTGAAAAA
Source organism: Triturus cristatus (assembly GCF_964204655.1). NCBI lineage: Eukaryota > Metazoa > Chordata > Amphibia > Caudata > Salamandridae > Triturus > Triturus cristatus. The sequence goes on along the minus strand of NC_140590.1, from coordinate 1,008,896,738 downwards.
ATAAATGATCTGATTGACGGGTAGCAACTGAAATTATTAATTCCGGAAGTCCTTACAGGATGCCTAGATCCAAAGCCGGTATCCTGAAAAAAGTGACAGGGGGAGAACAAATGGCTGGATGGGCAGTTATAGACCCCAAAGGTAAAAAAAAACAAGCCTCTGATTCTCCTCACAGGACCATGGATCCAATGTCAGTTCCGCGGATCTGCTACTAGAATTGCAAATTTATGGCCACTCACATCAAACACTGTGGAGCCTGGGATGGCTCAGGGCATAGACATGGGCCAGGCCGTGCTTCTAGACAAAACAGTACATGGCCAATCGCTGCTCACAGCTGCTTCAAGGCAGGGGAGCTGGTACGAGGGCCTGGCTTCTGACCAGGCTTCCAGAGCCCACCACCACAAACAACAAGATGATGGAATGCTTAAATTAATCTCAGCCACTGGTGATCACTTTGGGTAACATTCCAGTCCATCATTTCTCACCAGTAACCATAGGATGCCCACTGCAATCAACAAGTAGGCCAATACATGTGCCTGAAGGCTATGTGCAGCTGGTCAAGTCACATAGAGGATGTCACTGGGCCTTTTTGCAGGTCAGGCCCTTTGCCCCACGCTTACTACGCACTGATGAAGGCAATAAAGCACTGATGAAGGCAATAAGCATCTGGGACCGTGGCAGTGGCAGGTACAGGGCCTGAACTAACAGCTAGCTACCCCTGACTCAACACATGCAAGTCCATTAATCAGTGGAGCAATGACTGGCCAAAGGCAGTGCACAGCAAGGTTTGACACAAGGAAGTTATGCATATGGCCAACCTGGTGCGTGCAGCCGTGGTGATTACATGGGAGCTAGAGTGTTGGGTCAGGACTCAAGGGCAAACCAGATCATACATGTGGAAGACGGCCACGCACAGCTGGTGTTAAGCGCTTGGGACATTGGGCACAGAGCCTGGCCACAGCCAAGGGCCTCTCCCTCCCCCCGTCTGCAGGCCCTCCGAACAGGGGGCCAAATGTATGCACACAGGAGCTGCTCTGTTGTCCATTGATTCCTCTCCGCAGAGTGGCATCGTGATGGGCAGAGCATTTGATGTCAGTTAACTCCTGCCCTATCATTCGCATTGCCCTGGGGAGAGCACTAACATTTATGGACTTGCCCCTACTTGTCAATGCCTAGATTTGACTTTCACCCTCAGAGTGGGAGTGTAACTCTGTACTGCAGGTGGAATACAGGGTCTGAAATCAAGACCGAAGGCGTTACTGTTTAGCTACATGTATTCAATGGTAGAAGTGGGCAGGCTCGGCAGGGCATGGCGTGCCCCTACTTCTTTAATTACATAGAGTCCGTTCCCCTACTTTCTTATTTTAAACATGCCTTCCGGAGGGCAGAAGTTGCCACGGCCGATAGTTAAGGCTTGGCTTTTGAGGTCGGGCGGAACAGGTAGAGAAGGAAAAGGACTCTGTCTTTTCCTTCTTGCGCAGAGAACACAAGGACAGTGTCCAGTTCTCCTACTGCTGGCAGCTGCCCCCCCCCCCTTGTTTCCCCTCTTCCCTCTCTTTCTGTCTCGCTCCTCCTCATTTAGTGAAAAGCGATACTTCAAGAAACAGGTATTACCTTCTCTTTCCTCCTTTCGTTTATTTGCTCCCCTGTGAAATGGATCCAAAAACAGAAAAACACTTTTGCTGGAAACGTTGTCTTTTTCTGACATTATTCAATGTCTAAGTGCAGCCTCAGGGTGGAGAGAAATAAAACATTAAAAATATGAAAAATAACTAACTAACTAAAGCAAGACAGAGTGGTTGCAAAGTGGCCAGATTGATTTATTCACACCTAAACACATTAGCACCACTTTACAGTGTTTGCCAGTGAAGCGCTACTTTCGTTTTCTCCTAGCTCTTTGAACAAATTGTTTTCCCTGGGTGGGAAAGTGCACTGTTCCTGGAGGTACTGAAATACCTGGTTGATGGGTGAATTGGAAAACAAAATGCATACTGAGGCTCTGTATTCACAAATGTGGTCTTTTTAAACCATACTGCTCACGCTTTGTAAGGATATAAGCAATGGGCATTGAAGTGGGTCCCTTCTGGGCTCTGTAGTCGTGGCCTTAACTTCTCAGGCAAAAGCACTCACTAATTTCTGAATAATGAGTGTAAAAAGAAAAAGGTAACCAAGTTGTTCCTGCTTACATTTCACATGCTTTACTTAATCTTGCGTTCCCTATGAGTGTTTGCTTTTTCTAGGATGTTGTCAATTTTTTTCTAGGCAGCATATTTCTCTTGTCTAGTGCGTAATTTGAATTGAGTCAATCCAGGTGTTAGCGGGTCAGTGCAGTGCAAGTTTCCCTCGGTGGGGCAGTATGGTGTTCAGTGGGGGAGAGGATGTGGCACTATGGTCAGAGCTGCTGAATTTGGAACTGGGGAACTAGGTTCAGCCTTCATGACCAGTCCACTAGACCACTCCCCCTGAGGGAGCACATTCCCATGCTAGACCTTAGCAGGCCCCGCAAGATCTTAAAAGCCCTGGTGTCTTAGCACCAGCACGTGGACCCTAGCAGTGGCAAGTGTGGGTTAACCTTGAAGGCCTGTCTGCCACAATTCATACTGAAGTTCACCTCCAGTCTTGCAGGCAGGCCTATGAAGCAACACACCATAGAGTGACAGTTACTCAGTCACTGAGGTCACAGGACCCTTGAGCAGGGTGGCTCTTGGGCAGTGCGACCGCACCAGGCGCTGACCAGCCGTGGTCCGTGCAGGTAACAGCGGTGGGGCAGAGGGGCCGGGTAAGGGGGGATTACGAGGGACGATGCAGAGGGAAAATTAAATAAATACTTCAAAATCCCCCCTTACCCAGCCCCACCGCCCCAACGCTGTTACCTGCATGGATCGCGGCTGGCGCTGACTTCAGTTGGGGGCGTCGTGTTTGCAAGTATAATATGGTTTTAAAAGCACTTGCTGCCTCCTTCCTGGACTCCAACAATTTTCGGCACACCTCTGACTCCGCTAACTGACCCAACCCCTGGGTTATTCCCGCCCTCTGAATCCCCGCCCACAGTTCCCCTTCTTTTTTTCTCCCACTTCGACCACGGCATGTATTGCAACTACCCCTGGCTGTGGCAGCCCTCTGTCCGATCTGGACTGCCATAAAGTGCTCCAATAAAGGAAGGAGAGGGTTGGAGGGGAGTGTACTGTTTGCCTGAGTTGGACCCAACCACTGTTAAGGGGGTCCCAGGCGATAGGTAATGAGCCCCCCCCCTGAGCGTGCGCACAGTGGACGTGCCCTACGTCCACACGGAAGGCACGTTTGGAAAGGAATAAAGAGCCCGGAGCGCTGGGCGTGGGCAGGCATTGATCTGACCATTAACAGAGTACACGTGTGGTGTGGTATAATTTATAGGCCCTAGGCCGCAACACGACACTGGCGACGAGGTGGTCTAGCCACCCCATCGCGTGCACTGCCGCCTCACGCTCTTGCCCAAGGAGCGGATCGACTCCCCTCCTCCTGCGGCCGTGCACCCGCCCGCGTGTGGCCCCAGCCGTCTCCAGGCTGTGCATGCCCTGCCCGGACTTGCTGCCTGCCTCCCCCGCCTGGCCGAGCTTATTGCAGCCCCTCCGGCCCCCAGCGTCTGCCTCCTACCTGCCCAGGAAGCTTCTGTCCCAGCGGAGCCTGCACCCGCGGAACAACGGGACCTGCCTGCCATTCCTCACGCTTCTCGCGTGCAACGCGAGGTCCGGACCTGCCATTTCTCACGCATCTCGCGTGAGATACAAATTCGTCCGTTTGGAGGCCTCTGGTCGCTTCCCCTACTCACCTGGACGCCCCTGGACATCGAGGCAGCCCTAGGGACCAGCGCACGACGCCCGGAAGACTGAGGTACCTCCCCCACAGGTGTAAAGGTGAGGCCCCCCCTGCTGCTGCGCACATCCTCAACGGCCATGGCCAACGTACCTCCCCTGGAGCCGTTCGCAGTCACCGGCACCCCCCCGTCACAAGCTGCACGGTGGAAGAAGTGGGTAGAACGACTGGAGAACTACTTCGTGGCGGCAGAAATCGCGGCTGAGCCTAGGAGGAGAAGCTATCCACGACATATCGAAAGACGTAACCGAGACTGGCCCGCCCACAACATATGCCACATTGCGCGACGCCATTACGGCGTACTTTGAACCTTTCGCTAGCGCTGACTATGAAAGATTCCTACTCCGCCAAGCCCGCCAACTCCCGGAGGAGTAGACGTCTTTTACGCACGGTTGAAGAAGCTAGCCAGCACGTGCACCCTCCCCGATGTGGATGACGAAATCCACGCCCAGTTCATCCAGGGCTGTGCGTCTTCGAAGCTGCGAGAGAGAGTGTTGGAGGCGGACAACATGCCCATGCGCGACATCCTCGTGCTAGGGCGGTCAAAGGAGTTATCTAAGGCTAGAGCCGCGCACATGGAGCCAAAGCCGGCGGTCGCAATCAAGACAGAGCCAGTGTGCGCCCTCAAGACCGATGCCACCGAGAACCACATGAAGCAACCCCGGCGGAGAAACCCAAGACTGGCTCAGCCCCCCCCCCCCCCGGCCGCGCCTGCGCGTGGTGCGGAGGCGCGACGTCCCACAGAGGAGCATGCCCGGCACAAGGCAAAGTCTGCAGCGTGTGTGGGAAGGCCAACCACTTCGCAAGTGTATGTCTGTCGGCACCCAAGAAGAAACAGAGTGGCCCACCCAGAAGGGTAAGACAGTTAGAGCCGCTACCCAGCACATCTACCAGCAGTGATATGGACGATGATGAAGCGGATGCAGCCTACGTCCATGTCGTGCGGGTACTTCACACCCTGGCAGCTACACCGTCCGCAGAACCCATGTGCACGGTCAACGTGCGAGACCAAGCAGTGGCGGCCTTGATCGATACAGGCGCGTCAATCAACCTGATGGCCGCCAGCGTGTACCAGACACTAGAAAATGCCCCGACACTCCATCCCACGAGGGTACAAGTATACGCCTACGGCACCAGTCGCCCGCTACGCCTCTGCGGGATGTTCCGGACGGATCTGTCCCACGACGCCACTCGCCTGCAAATCAAGATCTATGTGTCGCAAGAAGGATCGGGATTCCTGCTTGGTTGCCGAACAGCCCAAGATCTCGGGCTGATCCATTTCGCACTCACAGTCCAAGCCGCAGCCTTGACCATCTAGTCCTAAAACACACGTCACTGTTCGAAGGGATCGGCTGTTTGAAGGGACCCGCCATCCACCTCCACATAGACAAATCGGTCGCCCCGGTAGCCCTCCGTCACCGACGCATTGCGTTCCACCTATGACCAAAGGTTGAAGCGTAGCTGCGGGTACTCGAGCGAGCTGGAATCATCGAAAGGGTAAGCGGGCCCACCCCGTGGGTGTCACCCATCGTGGTGGCCAAGAAGCCGAAACAGCCAGACGCCGTGCGGATCTGCGTGGACATGCACATCCCAAACCTTGCTATCAAGCGCGAGTGCCACCTGACACCAACCATAGACGACATAGTCGGAGAGCTGTCTGGCTCAAAGTGGTTCTCAAAGATGGACATGAGGTCTGGGTACCACCAGATTCCCCTACACCCTGATTCGCCCCCGATTACCACTTTCTCCACGCATGCGGGCCTCTGGCGGTACACCCGGCTCAACTTCGGGATATCGAGTGCAGCGGAGGTGTTTCAAAATATCATCCAGAACGTCCTGCAAGGGCTGGACGGCGTCTTAAACGTCAGCGACGACATTTTGGTCCACGCACCTACCTTGGACGAACACATCCAATGCCTCCAGGCAGTGTTTACCCGGCTTCAAGAGCGAGGGTTGACCCTCCACCGAGAAAAATGCGACTTCCTTCGTAAGGACATTAGTTTTTTTGGCTACAGGTTTTCCGACCAAGGAATAGGCCGGGACCCAGAAAAGGTCAAGGACATCCACGCGGCTCCCGCCCCCACGTCGGTGACAGCTGTTCGCAGCTTCCTCGGGATGGTCACCTACTGCAGGAGGTTCATCAAGGATCTGTCTGACCTCACCGGGCCCCTCCGTGACCTCACAAAAGCTGCTGCCACCTGGGAGTGGGGTCCGGAACAGCAAGAGTCATTCCAGAAGACCAAGGCGGCACTCTCAGCTGACACGACCCTAGCCTACTTCGATCCCTGAAACGAATCACAACTGGTCGTGGATGCCAGCCCGACGGGCCTAGGGGCCGTGCTAACCCAGCAACAGGCATGCAGAGAATGGGCCCCCATCGCATATGCAAGCAGAACCCTAACTCCAACGGAACAGCGATACTCGCAGATTGAAAGAGAGGCCATCGCCATCCTGTGGGGGTGCCGGCACTTCCAAATTTATCTGTATGGGCACCCTTTTGTGGTAATCACAGATCACAAACCTCTCGTCCCGCTGTTCCAAGGTTCCTCCTCACGTCCTCCCCCTCGGATCGAAAAATGGGTGCTCCAGCTCCAGGAATTCCAGCTCACCGTGGAGTATCGACCGGGCACCCGAAACCCAGCCGACTTCTTGTCGCGACACGCCCGCCCGGCCACTGACTTGGAAGCTGCAGAAGCCGCGACCACGGAGGAATATGCCAGGATGATCGTAGAAAGGTCACGGCCTCTGCCAATCTCCCTAGAGGAAGTAGCGCGAGCCACCAAAGAGGACGACTGCCTACAGATCGCCATCCAGACCGTCACGTCAGGCAACTGGAAGCCACTCCAAAGCCCGTCGTCATTCCGCACACCTGATGCCCAAGCAACGCTAAAGGCGCTCCATCAAGTCCGGAACAAACTGTCCGTGTCTCAGGAAGGATGCCTCCTGAGAGGCCCCCGCCTGGTGCTGCCTGACTGTCTCACCCAACAGGCAGCCCTCCTGGCCCATGGCGCGCACCAAGGCATTGTAAAGTCAAAGAACCGTCTTCGGAGAAAACTCTGGTTCCCAGGCCTCGATAAAATAGTGGAAACCATCGTCCAGCGATGTCCGGCGTGTTTAGCGACCAGCCTACCCAACCCTCCGGCGCCAGTGATCACCGAGGAAGGACCGACGTCTCCATGGGTGCGAGCCAGCACAGATTTCGGCAGTCTCCCCGGGGGGGAAGTACATGTTGGTGGTGGTGGATGACTTCTCACGATACCCCGAGGTGGAGATCCTGTCCTCGACTACCGCTGAGATAGTTCCCAAGCTGGAAAAGATAATTGCCACCCATGGCCTCATTGGAGAACTGCGCACGGACAATGGTCCACCTTTCAATGGCGCCGAGTTAGCGGATTACCTGCAATCCCACCGTATCAAGCACCGACGCATAACCCCGAGGTGGCCTCAAGCTAACGGGGAAGTCAAGAGGCTAATGAAAAACCTTAACAAGACCATTCAGATCGCACTGGTGGACGGCCAAGGCATAGAGCTAGCCCTCTATCAATTCCTACGCGAATACAGGCTGACGCCCCACTGCACCACAGGAGTTCCTCCAAGCCGCCTCTGTTTTGGCAGAGCAGTCACAGACACCATCCCACACCATCCCATGTGGGCGTCATCCCCAACCCCGCCTAACCGGTCCATGGAACACAGAACAAAAACCAATCGCAAAGCATCTCGGAAGAGGAGAGCCGCCGACAGCCCAATCCAAGTTGGAGACTGAGTGCTTGTGAAAGACCGCCACCCAGGTGGAAAATTCCGCCTGCCTTTCGAGCTAGACCCTTGGACGGTCACGAACATCAACGGAACGCTGATCACAGAGGTCAGGAACGGAGAAGAGGTCACAAGAAATGTATCATTTTTCAAGAAAGTCCCAGATGGAGGAGAAGAAGAGTTTCCCGAGCCAGGAGGCTGCCGCCCAGCGTCACCCCCAGGCCCTCGAGAAGCCACGGAAGAAGAGACAGCCACGGAAGAAGAGACTCCGCACAGAACAGAAAACACAGGGAGAACTTCGGCCACGCCAGCCCACGGAGATCTGGAGTCGCAAGGAACACAGAGCCGCCCAGGCGTGGCGGATACAGACTGTTCTGAGGACATGTTTCAAACCCCTCCAGAAGGGTGCAGTTAGAGCAGGTACCATCTACACCCCTGTCCGCAGCCATCCCAGAGGTACAGAGATTTTGTGGCCCGCTGTCGACTGCCGATGTGAAAGTGAGCTGTACCTCCAACAAGAGCAAGTAAGACTGTTTCTTTTTGTTTGTTCAGAAAAAAACCCGCAGAGACTGCGTTTGAGACTTTAAAGATATTTTGTCGCTAAGCCTCATGTTTGTAAGGTTTTTGCATTTGTGGGTAAAGGAGGAATGTAGTGTTTGCCGGAGTTGGACCCAACCACTGTTACGGGGGTCCCAGGCGATAGGTAATGAGCCCCCCCCCTGAGCGTGCGCACAGTGGACGTGCCCTACGTCTACACGGAAGGCACGTTTGGAAAGGAATAAAGAGCCCGGAGCGCTGGGCGTGGGCGTGGGCAGGCATTGATCTGACCATTAACAGAGTACACGTGTGGTGTGGTATAATTTATAGGCCCTACGACAGGGAGTGGGGGCTCAAGCACAGATTTTAGCCATTTCTCTGTGAGTAAGGGAGAGGCTGGATTCTGCGCATGCCTCAACTTCTAGCGCAAACGTTGTCGTCATGTGCGCAAACCAATTTGCAAATTCAATTTCTGTATTCTCAAGACGCCCTCACATTTTATAGCAGTGAATATGAGAATATTTTCCTGTATACGATGGATGGTCCTAAAATCCATAACGTGACACTGGCAAACGATGTTGACTGACTAGTTACAATCCTGACGAGGATTAGCCGCCATCAGTCGGCGCTCAATAACAAATGCCTGCGAGCATTTCTCTTCAGAGACACGGATCTGCTTGTGACAAAGTCATTCCGCCTTGGATTTAGCAGTTGAAGCCGCCTGCCTCTTTCTCATTCTCATAAAGCCCAGAGTTAATCTCGCTGAAATCAAAGGCTTTCGGCACAGAAAATAGAATGTTCCACTTAGCTCCAGTGGGCTTATGTGTCTACATTTTTGGGAAATTAGGGTTTATCTTTCGTGAACAGTCGTACTTCGTTTGCTGTGGGCCTGTGGATCCAGACCCCACCCCCTCTCCCCTCTCCGCCCCAGACGCAGATATCCTGTACTTCCCTTCCAGGGTACCTGAGCGGAGCTGACAAGGGGAGCTGGTTGTTTGTGTTTTTGCTGCTACGGGGAACATAGACAGGATATGATTTTATCGGGCACCCATGTTGTCTGTTGTTTTTGACATTCGCTCTGGTTTTTTTCCAAGTAACTAAGTTATAACATCTGTGAAACAAGCAGTAAAACTACATTTCCATGTCACGGGTTGTGATCCATGATTGTGGCATTTGACACTGCAATGCTCGCGTCAGTTGGAACATGGATAGTGCGTGCTGTTAACTGTGTGCAGGGCTGGTGATTTCCAGGTGTTGCTAACAGTCAGTTAAGAATTGCCTTCATTTGCACCACTTTGCCAAAATGCGAAAGCTATCTACATACCTGTTTGTAATATTTGGATTATATTTATCTACAATACTGTTATCGTAACATGCCCATACATTTTTCCCCCCAGTGTATTGTCTGGCCTGCAAATGTTTCTGTTTTAGGTCTCACTTGTGATAGTGCCACATGTGCTCCCTCTTGCAAAACCAAGCGAGCGATATTGTATACAATAAGGGACATGCAGCCCACCTATTGCATAACATTTGTTGGCTTCATTGTCACACTTATTAGCTACCTTCTAATTGGCCAATGCGTGATGGCATCACTTCCTCTTCTTTCAGTTAGAGCATGGACCAAGTACTGGTTGCTTCCCCCGGTGGAGGGTTGGGTGTGGGGCCCTGCAGCCAGGCCTTGTGGCAAACGAAGCCCAGGCACTGAATGGCCTTCGGTCGTGCAGAGTAGGGGGTTCGCTATAGATCCTTACCTGGGTTCAGACCCTGTGTTCAACCCACCTGGAGCTCTTGCAACTAACTCCTTGCAACTCCTGTAAGGCAGCCACCCAGAGGCAGCCAACCACCACGCCATTCATGGCCTTTGGTCATGTGTGGCATGAGGTTAGCAGCAGGGCCTGTCTTGCAGCAATGCCCTGCTGCCAACTATCAGCAGAAATCCAACCCCATGCTGCACACAGCCTTTAGTCGTGTACAGCGTGTGATTGGCCACTGCTTGGCCTACCACCAGACCCTGTGGCTAAATCTCCAGCAGTCTTCCAACCCTGCACTGCGCACAGCCTTTAGCGTGTGCAGTGTAGGATTGGCCTTCGGGCCCGGGGGAACACAACCCCTGGGGCCAAAACATATGTATTAAGGAGAAGGGGGCCTGCAGCTCCCCTCCTCGACCCTAAATTGGCCCCACGGACCCCATTCTCTGGATCCAGTTTCAATAAAAAGGGGAGGGGCGACATGGTCTACCTCCACAAGCATATATATATCCATCAAAAGAGTTGCCCCTGTGAGGATAACCACCTTGGAGGAAATGCCTTTATCATGAGGATTGCAGCTGCTGAGTTCTGCTTGAATCTTGTTGGCTCAACGCGCTTCGGAAATACAATTCCTTGTTCACGAGCCGGACACCAAAAAAACAGACAACAAACATATATATATATTAACAAGTTACTTACCTTTGGTAACGATATGTCTGTAAGAAACAGATTAGTTATGGATTTCTCACCTTAGAATTACCCCCATGCGTCAGACTGAATCTGGAGAATTTATTCTCAGCAGTACCTCTGCATGTCGATAGGTGCATCGGTCGACTCCGCGTTCTTTGTTGGCATCGTGGTTGCCGGAATGACGACGCCGTCCTCGCGCGCTGACATCAGTTCTTTACACAACATTCCACGCCAGAAGCGCAGAACCATGCAAGACACTGACCACCGGTGCACGAAAACTAGGGCCCTGCAGGGAGTCCCTTACCCTAGAAGTCAGTTCACAGAATGGGGAGGATGGGTGGGGCGTTGAGGAATCCATAACTAATCTATGTCTCTTACAGATATATTGTTACCGAGGGTAAGTAACTTGTTCATCTGAAAGAGACAGTTATGGATTCCTCACCTTAGAAAAGATACCTCATCAATACCCACCGCGGTGGTGGGTCTGAGAACCAAGGTCACACCAGAAAGTCCTGGAGAACCGAACGGCCGAAGAAGCTGTCCCTCAAGACTTAGCTGTCCATGCAGTAGTTTGGTAAACGTGTGCAGTGAAGCCCACGTAGCTGCCTGGCAGATGTCAAGAAGGGGGACTCCACGTCCCAAAGCAGTAGTGGCCGCTGTCACCCTGGTAGAATGGGCACGCAACCCAACTGGAGGTTCCTTTTTCGCTAAGGAATAGCAGATTTTGATGCAAAGAACGACCCATCGGGAGATGGTTAGTTTTTGCATGGCCCAACCTTTCTTGGCGCCCACATAACCGACAAAGAGCTGGTCATCCACCCGGAATTGTTTTGTGCGATCCAGATAGAACGAAAGCACACGATTTGGGTCCAGACGGTGGAGCCTCTCTTCTTCTTTTGATGGATGCGAAAAGAAGGTGGGTAAAGTGATGGTCTGTCCTCTATGGAAAGAGGTAACCACTTTGGGAAGAAAAAAGGCCTAGTGCGGAGGACAACCTTGTCCAGATGGACAGCCAGGAAAGGAGGCTTAGAAGAAAGGGCCTGTAGCTCACTCACCCTGCGAGCAGAGGTGAGGGCAAACAAGAATGGCAGTTTTAAGGGTTAAGAGTCTGAGAGGACAGTTATGTAGCGGTTTGGAAGGAGCACACATCAGATAAGTAAAAATCAGGTTTAAGTCCCATTGGGGCATCACAAAAGGAGTTGGATGAAACAAATGAGTAATGCCCTTAAGGAAGCAATATACAATAGGGGACTTAAAAAGAGAAGGCTTGCCAGGAAGCTGAAGGAAGGCCGAAATGGCCGAAAGATAGCCTTTGAGAGTGCCCAGAGCAGAGCCCTGCTGGGTCAAAGAAAAAAGAAAGAGAAGAACCTCTGAAAGGGGGGCAGAAAGGGGATCCACAACCTTTGCTGCGCACCATGCCACAAACTTGCTCCATCTACAGGCATATACCATTATGGTGGAGGGACGCCTGGCTGCCAAGATAACATTACAGACTTTGGGAGGATGGTTAAAAGATGTCAACTGTCACCACGCAATCACCACGCAAGGAGGTGGAGGCTGGACAGGTTCGGATGGAGGACAGTCCCCTGCTGCTGCGACAGAAGATCCTCCCGCAGAGGCAGTCTAATCGGAGGATCGATACCATGTGCAGAAGCTCGGGAAACCAGACTCTTCTTACCCAATCCAGAGTCACAAGGATGACTTGGGCCCGGTCATGCTTGATCTTCTTCAGCACTCTGGGCAGAAGTGGTATAGGTGGAAAGGCGTACAGAAGACCACAACTCCACTCGCAACGAAAAGTGTTGCCTAGCGAGTGCCACCTTGGAAATTCCAATGTGCAGAACTGCCGACATTGCACATTCTCTTCAGTGGCAAATAGATCTAACCAAGGCTCTCCCCGCTACTGAAAGAGACCTTGCACCACCTCCGAGTGAAGACGCCATTCGTGATCCATCATGCACCAGTGGCTGAGTATGTCCGCCCTGGCATTCAGGGAACCCGCCAGGTGTTGAAACACCAGGGACATGCCCTGATGTTCCAGCCATGTTCGGAAGGAATGCCTTTAATGCAAGACAAATCGCCCGAAGCTCCAGAATGTTGATGTGGAGCCCAGACTCCGCCAGAGACCAGAGACCTCTGATCTCCGCCTCTCCAATGTGGCCGCCCACCCCAGCAGTGATGCATCTGTCACCACTGTGAACTCTGGTTGGGGAAGGAAGAGGGATCTGCCGTTGACCCAATCCTGGTTCGTTAGCCACCAATGCAATTGGCGTGCAGTGCCTTCCGCGATCTGGATTCAATCGGAAAGATTCCCCTGATGCTGTGCCTACTGGAACTTCAGGTCCAACTTCAGAGCCCGCATATGCCACCTGGCATAGACCACATGCAGGAGGCCATGAGGCCCAGTAACCTCGTGTCATTCTGACCAAAACCCGGAATAGAGGCTGAAAGATCAGAATCATAACCCGAATATCCCGGACTCGCTGCTCGGGAGGATAAGCCCGAAACTGTGCTGTGTCCAGAACCGCTCCGATGAAAAGGAGCTTCTGAGAGGGACTCGGGTGTGACTTCGGCACATTAATGGTGAACCCCAGCGAATGCAAGAGGTCGGCTATATTCTGGAGGTGAGAGATGACAGCCTGGGGGCAAGCCCACCATCAACAGCCAGTCGGCGAGATAGGGGAAGACTGGAACCCCTGATCTGCGCAAATGAGCCGCGACCACCGCCATCTCTTTTGTGAACACCTGAGGGGTGCTGGTAAGGCCAGAGGGGAGCACGGTTAACTGAAAGTACTCATGGCCTACCGTGATCCACAGGTAAGGCTGGTGGGCCGGCAGGATGGGGATGTGAAAATAAGCGTCCTGCAAGTCCAACCCTATCATCCAGTCCCCAGGGTCGAGAGCAGACAGGACCTGAGCCAGTGTCAACATCTTGAACTTTTCCTTCCGGAGGAAGCGGTTGACGTTCCTGAGATCCAAGATAGGACACAGGCCCTTGTCCTTCTTGGGCACAAGAAAGTAGTGGGAATAACAACCACGATCTACTTCTGGGGCAAGATAGCTCCCTTGGCCAAGAGAGCCGTAACTTCCTGTTGGAGAAGGGCCAGGTAATCCTCCGACATGCAAAGGAATTGAGGTGGCATAGATGGAGGGGTAGTATAGAAGGGGAGGGAGTAGCCCCATCAGACTATCTGCAAAACCCACCTGTCCGACGTGATGTTGAGCCAGTGGAGGAGGTGATGGCGAATCCTGCTGCCCACTGGTGATCGATGGGCCTAAAAGGTTGGACTAGGAGGGTTTGGAGGCTGCTGCTGAGGGGGCGCTGGTGGACTGGCCTGCCTGCTGGCCCCCCGACACACAGCGGTGGGATCCACGTCCCCGGCCACGCAGAGGCTGGACAGCTTGCACAGGCCTGAGGCTCTGGACGGAACGTGGCGGGGCACCCCTTCCGTAGCCACGAAAGAGGTGAAAAGCAGACTGTGCCGGCCAGGAGGTAGAAACAAGGCCTAAGGATCTGGCCGTAGCCCTGGAATCCTTAAAGTATTTGAGCGCGTTGTCTGCCTTGTCCCCAAACAGGCGACGTGCATTAAAGGGCATGTCCAAAAGCGTTGCTTGGACATCACCCGAAAAGCCAGTGGACTTCAACAGGCATAGCGTCTCAGTAGTACTGACGTGGAAATCGTCCTGCCAAGTGAGTGTCCAGCCCACACCAGATAGTGAACTTCGCTGTGTCTTTCCCTTCGGCAACAGCATGGGAGAGCACGGCCCGGGCCTCCTCCGGGCACTGTGGCAGCACCTGTGCAACCGTGTCCCACACCGCTGTCCCAAGCAGGAGGACGAAAACATCTTCTTCCCAAGGCTGTCCAGCTTCTTGGATTCCCTATCAGGTGATGCGTTAGGGAATGTGCCCTTTTGATGTTGAGGCTTGGACTACCAAGCTCTCAGGGGTGGGATCAGAAGAGAGGAAAATGGAGTCGCCTGGGTCCGGGCGGAGGCGTCGGTCAATCATCCTGTCCACAGGAGCCCCTGTGTTGGGCTTGGACCAAGTGCCAAAAAGGATGTCCGTAAGGGCCTCATTGAATGGCAGTAGGGGCTTTGAAGAAGCAGCTGCCAGCTGAAGCATCTCGTCAGGAGGTTAGTCTTGACCTCCACCGTAGGAAGCTCAAGGTTTAAGGCCTCGACTCCCCTACCCAACATCCTTGTTTAAGATGCAACCTCCTCCATTGCCACAGTAGGGGGAGAAAGCATTCCAAGGTCTGGGGAGGTGTCCAGACCACTGGCGTTACCCAACTCCTCTCTCCAGTCCGGTTCCTCTAACTGGTCTGCAAGAGGGTCCACAAACTCATCCCAGTCCTCCTCACTCTCTCCTGGTAGCCACTCAGGGCGGTAGGAAACATCAGGGAAGAACATGGGTACAAAAGAACCAGTCAGTGTCATCAAGGGGGAGGCCGGGGTCCACCGGCTGGGCACACAACTAGCATCGGAAGTGGCGGGGTGTCGTCACTGGATTCGGCGCTAGAAGAGGTGTCACAATGTCGACCGGTGCCGATCCAGATTCAGGCCTGGATCTCTGGGGGCCCTGCACCGCCGGAGCGGAAGCTGCCGACATCGAAGGCCTAGAGCCCAAGGGCGCGTCGGCAGAGTCGGGATGCCCGAAGATGGAATGCAAGGCCTCGTAAAAGTTGTGAAGCTGGGCAGGGGTTGCTCCCGAAAAAGGAGGGAGGGCCAGAGTCGACCCAACAGGCTCCGCAGGCAGAGCCGGATGACTAACTTCCGCTTCCTGCAGCCGACGGATGGAGAAAACGCAAAGAGCGACAATGCTTCTTTGCCTTCTTCTTGTGCTTAGACTTACTCGAAGACGAAGAATTCGATGACGAGTGGTGGTGGTTGCTCCGCGACTGGTCCCGTGACCTCCCTCTCAACCGGGACCTCGAACAGTGAGGAGCAGACTGCCGGGCCTCGAGAAGCTTTCGGGACAGCTCCCGCAAAGAATTCGGGTTCATGGCCCGGCTGATGCAGCACGACTTCGGGTCGTGGTTGCGCTCCAGGCACCAAAGGCACACGAGGTGCGGGTTCGTGACAGACATCAATTTGCGACAAGAGTCGCAAGCCTTGAAGCAGGTCTGACGTGACATCCCTCCGTGCACCAGGAATCAATCGACTCAAAAAAGGTGTCCACAAAAGTCGCAAAAACTGATTAAAAAAAAGTGACTCAAGGTACCGCTCTCTCTGTATCTGCGCTGGCTGGCCCAGAAAAAGAAAGAACTGACGTCAGCGCGTGAGGGCGGCGTCTAAGTAGATACCCCAACGTCATTCCGGCAACTACGATCCCAACGACGAATGTGGAGTCGAACGACGCCACCTATCGAAGCGCAGAGGTACTGCTGAGGAAACAATTCTCCAGATCCAGTCTGACGCCTGGGGGTAGTTCCAAGGTGAGGAATCCATAACTAATTGTCTCTTTCAGATATATATATATATATATATACACACACACACATATATGCACACACACATATATATGCACACACATATATATGTGAGTGTATATATCTATGTATAGGTGTGTGTTACCTACTGGCGTTCGCCAGTAGGTAGTTATAGTTAGGACCTAGTTCCCACAGGAAAAACTTTTTTTGATTTGCCTATATCTTTGGTGTCGTTTGATGACTCGGTTGAACTGAGTCACAAGAAAAGAGGATAAAAAACAAGAAAAGGGGGGCAGGGTAGAAACACCCTGACCCCTTAGACCTGGTCAGGGGGTCCCCCCAAAACCCCAAAAAGCATTAAAGAAAAATAAGAATTACAATTTTTGTTTTTAAAAAACGTCAGGATTCGCAAATCCTTCCAGAAACAATAAACCAAAGCGGGTCTCCCACGCTTTGTTTTAATGAGCCCCCAGGTGGGCCAGGTCTTGGGGGCAATATGCAAAAAATGTGCAGGGGCTGCGTGGGTCCCCGCAGCCCCAGGGACCGCCACCTCCCCAGGGCTTTTCTTAATAAAGGGCAGGGGGCCTTGCGGGCTCCCCCAAGCACTAAGGTCTGCCACCTCTCTGGGGCTTTAGTTAATTATTCATGGGAGGCCTCACGGGCCCTCAACAAGCCCCAGGGACCGCCACCTCCGTGGGGCTATTATGAATAATAAGAGTGGGGGGCTCGAGCCCCCCACACTGCCCTGACACTGCCCTGGGGACCACCACCTCCCCAAGTCACTAGTTATTGAAATACAGGGGCCCGTTGTGGACCCCTGGGGACCACCACCTCCCCGGGGCTATTATGAATAATAAGTGTTGGGGGCTCGAGCCCCCCTCACACTGCCCTAGGGACCACCACCTCCCCAGGGCACTAATTATTGAAATACGGGGGTCCGTTGCAGACCCCAGGCCCCGGGGACCACTGCCTCCCTGGGGCGATGTTTACGTTGGGAGGGGGGCTGCGCGCCCCCTCCTAAAGCCCTCAATGGCCCTGGGCCGGCTCCAGCAATGTCCCGGGGTGCCCACTCCCGGGACATTGCAATGTGGGCTAGTTGGCCCCCAGGGACCCTCAGGATTCAAGGGGACTTAATCTCCCAACCCAGAACACGCCAGGAGGCGAATTTGCCGAGTGGTGGAGAAAGGGGGCATGGCCTGTGTCCACCTGTCAGCAATCCCACTATCTGGGGTATACTGGAGGTATCAGGTATGCTAGTTGGCCCCTAAGGACCCCCAGCAGCGAAGGGGGCTTTAATACCCATCCAAGAACGTACCAGGAAGTGCGTTTGCAGAGTGGTGGGAAAGGGGGCGTGGCCTACTATGAGAACTTAGCAATCCTGCTATGTGGGACTTACTGGAGGTAATAGGATGGGTAGTTGGCCTCCAAGGTCCAGTAAGTCCCACACAGTGGGATTGCTAAGAGGTCTTCGGAGGCCAAGCTCACCTTTCTCCACCGCCCCTCCTGACAGTACTGCTTGGGGGGTGAAGTTGGCGGCCAAGTAGCCCTCCTGGTACCTTCTGTAAATCCTACGCAGCGGAATTCCTGAGCACTACAATATTTAAGTCAATTCTTGGATATTGTAAGTGCTCAGGGCAGCTATAGAGAGTACAGGAGAAGGATACTTGTCCTCATGAGTTTCCTAGCTCCAAGATGGATTCTCAGTACCCTATGATGTTTGGTCAAACATTTTGTCTTAATAAATCCTCACTGATGCCAGTATTGGATTTATTAATAAATGCACACAGGGGACACCTTAGATGGTCGCCTAAAACCCTATCAAACACTGGCGTGGTCTACTTTTATTAGTCTACCTGCCACCACCAGACCTGTTTCTAACCTCATGGGGTGGAAGCCAGCACTCTGAGGCCAGAAACTTAGCCTGTTCTGGGTGGAGGTGCTTCACACCTCCCCCAAGCCGTAATGGCATACCAGAGTGTGAAGCTTTAAAGGCGATGCCACCTTTGAAACGCAACCCAGGTATTTCCAGATAGTGAAGCATGCCAACCCCCCTGTCCTGATCCACATTTGGTAGGCGGACAGGCGGGAAAAGTTGTTAGATTAGGAGGTGTGCCCACATTCAGCCAGCACCATCCCTAAGATGGAGCAGGTGATGTTGACACTACTTTTCCAATTCCTCCATCTTGAGATGTCATGAATTAACCCTTCAGGGCTAGGGTGGTGCACATTCCCACAGGAAGTTGTCACTTAGAGGGTGTAGACACCCTAAAGGTAAGTAGCCCATTGGCTTCTATCTGTTGCTCCCTTCAATGACCCACCATGTAGCATTTAAGTAGAATCCAGGGCCGGACTGGCCGTAGCGGGCACCGGGCAATACCCCGGTGCGCCGCACGGGTGGGGCCGGTTTTGGGCTCCTGGGGGCCGTTTTTTGTTACAGGGCCGTTTTTGCAGCATAGCTGCAAAATCGGCCCTGTAACAAAATCAGCCGAAAACCGGCCCTGGCAAAGAGCTCGGCAGCAAGCCCCCCCTCCTTAGATTCAACAGATACAAAGAAGACATGGACAAAGAAACGCTGCAGACTCTAGAACTGTAGACCTGCTGCAGAATTTTGGCGCAAAACCCTGCCTGCTGCTCACAGGACTCAACCATGATGGTGTGCTGTCTTGTCCTGCAACTGTGAGGCCTCCAAGAACCACATAGCTTCTCCAGCCCTTTGCCAATCACCAGAGACCTCCCTTGGGGTAGAGGAACTACTTCCCAGCAGTCTGCAGGCACTGAACCCGCAGAGTCGAGTTTAGTGACTTGCTGCTCACCGGCGACTCCAACGGAGCATCCAAGCAAGAAGAGGTGCATCAGCTCCTGAAGGTCAGATCGGTCAACCCACTGAGTGGGTAGACAACTTGAACGCACCAATACCCAGGGTACTGGACCCCCTACCTACACCAAGAGAAAAAGTCCAATCCGGGCTCCAACTGCCCAGGAAACAAGCACCCACTGAGGAACGTTGAGACCCCTGATACACATTTCGTGAATGGCCCAGCTGTTCCGTAATCGTCCCTGCAACCTGTCCGCCCCTGACAGCGAAGACATCGTGACGCACGCCGCCTGGCTGACCTATCTGCTCTGCACCCAGCCTCCCCCCCCCCGGTACCAATGAACGAGCTGCGCTTCCATGGTCCTGAGGCCCTTGCGACCTGACCCCACGAGTAGGATCCCTCGGACATACCTTTAAGTCCCTTTGTGAAGTGTGTTTTCTGGTGGCACCCTTCTCCATAGGGTGCCTGATTCCAACAACCTCAGCACTCTGCTCCTGGCCGAATCCGCTGGTGGAACATTGGACCTTTCCTTGCTACTTACCTAAAGCCAGAAGGTGAAACTCCAGTTCCAACTGAATAATTTTATATGCATTTTCCTATTTTCTCCCATAGACTTCTATGGTGTGTAATTGTGCACAGGAGTAATTAATTTTGCAAACTTTGAAAATTCATACCTTAAATATGTTCTTACCTTAGAATGAAGTTCTTGCTCTGAAAAAATTATATAACAATTGATGTTTTTACAAATTGGTCTCAGATTTATTCTTGAGTGTGTGTATCATTTATTGCCGCTGTGAGTACAACAAATGTTTGCCCACACTACCACAAATAGAGTGTTAGTATTACCTACTTTTCCATCTTTATACCAATCTAGGATACTCTGGACTCTCTGCACAATGTACTGTGTTTTAGTGCACTATATAGAGAGCCATCTCCCTACAAAATTGATGTGATGCACCGTAAAAATCTTACAACTGTGCTGGAGTCAGTATCGGCAAGGGAATGCTTTACACCTTGGGGTTCCCATTGACATAGGCAACAGATGCAAAGTGTTATGATGTAACATGGAACATCTTGGTGAAAAACATTTTATTGTGTGTTGACATTCACCTATTTACAGTTCTATGCATAATAAGTTCTGGTTAATGTTTTTTATTAGTTATTGGAGTGATGTCATATTACAGTGTGTTAAGTTACGTTAGAATGTGCTCTTACAAATACTTCTGCCATTGGTTTTGGCTTGCCTTACTAATAACCATGAAACCATCAGAATATGATTTGGCTACATTGTGCCAGGACATACAACTTTGTGTAATAAGGTTTAATCTCGATGATAAACAATCCAAGGTTAATTATTTTTTGTATGTAGACTGAACCTAAGCATGCTACAAAAATATTCCATTGCAGAGCATTTGAGTCTTTTAAAAGGTCAGTGCACATTTTACGCTAAGGGACTTTATGTTCTTAGATTATGGCCTGCTGGCAGTAATTTTAGGTGCTCTTACAGGATGAATACCACTGTGAAGTATAACACAGTGATTTGCCCCGGGGAGGAAATTCATGGGTGGAGGGTGGGTATACCTGTGAATTTTGGCACATTATCAGATTTACCAATACTGGTAAACCTGGGAACACGTCAAAATGCTACACCTCCCCAGAAGAGGCATAAAGAGCAGAAATATATTTACTTCTCGTTTTATTTCTTTTTATGTGTGTTGTATTCTACAGTATACATTGATAGAGGAAAATGCATCAGAGATTTGTTTTTGTGCAGGAAGGTGCCCCTTCCTGCACCCAAACAATCCTGCTTACAATTCAGGAACCCATACACCATGGTGCAAGGGTGCCTGCATTGGCACTATGTCGTTAATTGTGAAACAGAGCAAGGAAAAGACAGGAATGCACCATATAATGGTAAATACGGTGCATTCCCGCCCTTTATCACGCAGCCCAGTACAGAGCAGAGAGGTGGCTTGCTGCACTGTGTGATTTTTTGATAAATGTGCCCCTAAGTGTATTAAATGAATTGGGCTTTGGTAGATTTCTGTTAAAACACTGCACACAGAGCAACATGAAAGTAATATGGCACACCTATGGAATGTAATGAAAGGTCGTCTTCAGGTAAAATGTACTTGAGTTATGCCTTTGAGATAAACAAAGTATGCAAGATAGCTGCCCCATGTATTGTGCTGTTGTCTATGAGATATCAAAGGGAAGTTGGATGGATGGAGTGAAAGGAAAGATAGATGGATGGAGTAGCGAAAGGATGGACGAGCGAAAGGATGAATGGAGGGGTAGATGAGTGAAAGCATAGATGGATGAGTGAAAGCCTAGATGGGTTTATGGATGTTTGGATGAATGAATGGATGGGTGGAAGAGTGGACGGTTGAGTGAAAGGATGGATGTATGAGTAAAAGGGAAGATGTATGTATGACGGATGGATGAATGGAGCGAAAGGGTGGGTGGATGGATAAGCAAAAGAATGGATGGATGGATGGATTGCTTTGATGAATAGGTTTAGAGATGTTAGATAGGTTTGGATATGGATGGGCAGATGGATGGATGGACAGAATGCTGAAAGATTGATGGATGAAAGAATGATTGGAGCAACAGAATGTAAAGCTGAAATGGTGGCTATTAGTGGGCGGAGAGAAGGATCAAATGATGAATGGATAGAAGCTTGGATGGAATAGAGAAGAGGGGGAGGGTTGCTATGACTTGCTTCACTTGCTTGGTGCCTTAAGTGCTTTAGTTCAAAATGGGGGTTAATTTAGTTTTCTGGCTACTGCCTTGTTATAATTTGTAGGTTTTAGGTACAGACAGTTTTACAATATATAACAAACTTAAAGTGTGTTTTGGGGCAGGCCATTGCTCATGATTGGACTGCTTTGGTATCTTTCCAAGTTTCTAGTTGTCTGTGCCCAGTTGGAAGTCCTTCCTTGCTATCCATGTCTTTATCTAACCCGAGAGCATTTCAGCCTCACAGTGAATGATTCGAATCCTTCCACGGCATACTTCATGAGACTGTTTTGTAGGTCGAGCCTGAGCAGGTCATGCGCTGCTCTGCAGCATGCTGTATTGGAGTATGGAATAGAAGCTCCACCCATATTTGTCATTGCCCTTCATAAATGCTGGGTTCTGATTTGTTAATAGGCTTGCTAGTCCCGCTTTAGTACCACCTTGTCTTCATTTGTAAAAACCCATGAGGACTGGTCCTTTTACTGCGGTTGTTACACAGTACGTCTTTTTTAGTCTGTAAACACTATTTTCT
This sequence comes from Triturus cristatus, assembly GCF_964204655.1. NCBI lineage: Eukaryota > Metazoa > Chordata > Amphibia > Caudata > Salamandridae > Triturus > Triturus cristatus. The sequence continues at coordinate 1,008,874,642 of NC_140590.1, read as the reverse complement.
TTAATGAGTATCCCCTACTGCAAGCACGACATGCTTTCCTGCAACATTCAACGCGCCCATTCAGCGCGCCATGCGCGCTTTCCCTTTACGAGCAGCCCGGGACAATGGTGGTTGCTTCTTTGAATATGTCTCGCATTTACAGGAGTTTGAGCTATTGGCATTGTAAATGACAATTGCTTTTAATTATCTGTTAATTAGCAAAACAGATAAATAAAAGGCATTGTCGTTTACGATGCCATCAGCCTAAACTCTATCAAATGTGAGTCCAATTGCATTGCAAATGCTTGTTTATATTTGTTATTGAGCACTCCATTGGTGGGCTTGCGTATTTCTGTTCTTTATCCCCTTTTTCCCACTGCTTCTCTATTTCACTCTCCCGCTTGTTATTCCACTAGTCATGTTGATTTTTATTTATTTTTGGCCACAAGGGAAGGTGCGAAGACCTGCAGGACAGCTTGCTTCGTTTTCTCTGCACACTTTAAATTTTTATTAACCATATTAACATGGGCATCAACCCTGTTAGAATGGAAAACAAATTGTCTACAATGCATTGTGATACATGCATTAGTTGATAGTTCTGTGAAACATTTAATGAGTCTGCGGACGTTCACGTAATTCTCACATTTTGCAATATGCAAAAATTCCTCAGTTTACTTCAAATTTCACTTTACGCAGCTTTACGTATTTTGCAGGCAAGAGACTCGTGGCCGCAGAAATATCTCACAAAGAGAAATGTTTTGCTTGAACCAGTCTGCAGCCCGTATCTTGCAAGATTTTTTTTACATGTTTGTTTGAAAAAAGCAACCCTGGGCGTAGTTCGCGGAGTTGCACTACGAGACTCTACGCAGAGTGGTTAAAAAACTCCGCCGCAGTACGCAGAGCTCCGCGAGCGGCGTAGTGCGATATAAAAATGCTGTTCGCGGTGATGCACAGTGCAGGATGCTTGTCCGCACAGTGCAATCATTGCGAACGGCATCATGCACAGCGCAAGCTTTCCTTTTCTACCGCTCAAGTAGATTGTCGTGAGCATACGCGACCACTCGCAATGAGAAACCTGACCCCCCCGCGTTGTCTCGTCGGGAGGTTTATTTTCCACGCTCGCACTCGCCAACTTGGTGTTGACGATCGCGAACGAGGAAAAATCTCGCCGGGAGGCTTATTTTCCACACACGCCAACTTGACGTTGGTGAACGCGAGCGAGGAAAAAAACTACGCTACTCTGTGCGAAGCGGATTTTTGGGGATCTCCGTGAGCTCCGCGTAACGCGGAGTGCGGAAAACTCCACAAACCCCGCAAGTGGAGCAGAGTTCACCGCCCAGGTCTAGAAAAAAACGATACCAAAGGGGATGATGGACGGAGCGTTTGAGCAAATCAAACACTCACCCCCAGTCAACTGATCTGGGTTTAATCCATCATCAAAAAAACAATGGATTTAGGCCCAGATCTCTGTATTGGGGTGAATATATGACATTGTTCTGCATTCTGTCCATCAACTGTTGTTTTTGCATTTGTCACCCCGAGTGGGACGCGTATGCTCAGACGTGAGTCCCGTGCTCTCCATGCCACTGGAATCAAGCTATCCTGGCTGAAGAGGGGTGCAACCCCGAAACCGGTCCCAGGATGCTTGGTTCCAGTCCAGGGAGGATCTGGCTTGGCAGTTCGGGCTGGACTGTTCCCATGAGGCACAGGGTTAAGACTGATTTGCATATGGCTGGGTTCAAACTGGAATGGCATGGTGAGCAAAAAAACGATGGATTTAGGCCCAGATCTCTGTACTGGGGTGAATGTATGACATTGTTCTGCATTCTGTCCATCAACTGTTGGTTTTGCATTTGTCACCCCAAGTGGGATGGGTATGCTCAGACATGAGTCCCGTGCTCTCCGTGCCACTGGAATCAAGCTATCCTGGTTGAAGAGGGGTGAAACCCCGAAACCGGTCCTAGGATGCTTGGTTTCAGTCCAGGAAGGACCTGGCTTGGCAGTTCGGGCTGAATTGTTCCCATGAGGCCCAGGGTCAAGACTGATTTGCATATGGCTGGGTTCAAACTGAAATGGCATGGTGAGCAAAAAAACTATGGATTTAGGCTCAGATCTCTGTACTGGGGTGAATGTATGACATTGTTCTGCATTCTGTCCATCAACTGTTGTTTTTGCATTTGTCACCCCAAGTGGGATGGGTATGCTCAGACGTGAGTCCCATGCTCTCCATGCCACTGGAATAAAGCTATCCTGGCTGAAGAGGGGTGGAACCCCGAAACTGGTCCTAGGATGCTTGGTTCCAGTCCAGGGAGGACCTGGCTTGGCTGTTCGGGCTGGACTGTTCCCATGAGGCACAGGGTCAAGACTGATTTGCATATGGCTGGGTTCAAACTGGAATGGCATGGTGAGCAAAAAAACGATCGATTTAGGCCCAGATCTCTGTACTGGGGTGAATGTATGACATTGTTCTGCATTCTGGCCATCAACTGTTGTTTTTGCATTTGTCACCCCGAGTGGGATGGGTATGCTCAGACGTGAGTCCCGTGCTCTCCATGCCACTGGGATCAAGCTATCCTGACTGAAGAGGGGTGAAACCCCGAAACCGGTCCTAGGATGCTTGGTTCCAGTCCAGGGAGAACCTGGCTTGGCAGTTCGGGCTGGATTGTTCCCATGAGGCCCAGGGTCAAGACTGATTTGCATATGGCTGGGTTCAAACTGGAATGGCATGGTGAACAAAAAAACTATGGATTTAGGCTCAGATCTCTATACTGGGGTGAATGTATGACATTGTTCTGCATTCTGTCCATCAACTGTTGTTTTTGCATTTGTCACCCCAAGTGGGATGGGTATGCTCAGACGTGAGTCCCGTGCTCTCCATGCCACTGGAATCAAGCTATCCTGGCTGAAGAGGGGTGGAACCCCGAAACTGGTCCTAGGATGCTTGGTTCCAGTCCAGGGAGGACCTGGCTTGGCTGTTCGGGCTGAACTGTTCCTATGAGGCACAGGGTCAAGACTGATTTGCATATGGCTGGGTTCAAACTGGATTGGCATGGTGAGCAAAAAAACGATGGATTTAGGCCCAGATCTCTGTACTGGGGTGAATGTATGACATTGTTCTGCATTCTGTCCATCAACTGTTGTTTTTGCATTTGTCACCCCGAGTGGGACGGGTATGCTCAGACGTGAGTCCCGTGCTCTCTATGCCACTGGAATCAAGCTATCCTGGCTGAAGAGGGGTGGAACCCCAAAACTGGTCCTAGGATGCTTGGTTCCAGTCCACGGAGGACCTGGCTTGGCTGTTCGGGCTGAACTGTTCCTATGAGGCACAGGGTCAAGACTGATTTGCATATGGCTGGGTTCAAACTGGATTGGCATGGTGAGCAAAAAAACGATGGATTTAGGCCCAGATCTCTGTACTGGGGTGAATGTATGACATTGTTCTGCATTCTGTCCATCAACTGTTGTTTTTGCATTTGTCACCCCGAGTGGGACGGGTATGCACAGACGTGAGTCCCGTGCTCTCCATGCCACTGGAATCAAGCTATCCTGACTGAAGAGGGGTGAAACCCCGAAACTGGTCCTAGGATGCTTGGTTCCAGTCCAGGGAGGACCTGGCTTGGCAGTTCGGGCTGGACTGTTCCCATGAGGCACAGGGTCAAGACTGATTTGCATATGGCTGGGTTCAAACTGGAATGGCATGGTGAGCAAAAAAACTATGGAATTAGGCCCAGATCTCTGTACTGGGGTGAATGTATGACATTGTTCTGCATTCTGCCCATCAACAGTTGTTTTTGCGCAGGTTTAGAAAAAAGTCAGCAACATACCGGCAAACCACGTTTGCTCTAAAAGCACAATTTCACAATTGCCTTCTGGATTAAAAAAAAACTTTACTGGAAAAATATTCTCACGATATTGCCCACACTGAATTGAAAACCCATTTCAAGATTGTTGATCATGCTTGTTCTTGCTTCTGGATGCATGCGTTCTCGTGCCAGTGCCAATAAGCACTTGCAAAGACAACAGTTCAGCCTTTTGAAGCAGTGAAACATCTCTCTCAAAACGAACCCCTGGCTGTGAGGTAAGTGTGCACAATACTTGTAAATGATGTTGAACCGTAGCCACATTTTCTTAGCGCCCGGGGAGCACTTATGTTTTTAGGACATATTTCATCAATGTAAAATATTCACTCAACATATCTCTAATGTGGCTGTTGTGTGTTTTTTGATTGGACAAGGGCATTTCTCTGCTAAAGGTCAGGAAACCTTGACACTGGCTGGTACCACTTTGCAGTCATTTAATGTCAGCTACGGAACGCGACTAATTGCTTCAATAAATGACCTTATTCATTGCTTGGTTTGCTCTACTCGAAACTTTGACATTTTCTCACATGACAGATGGCAACAGCCCGTTGTAAAATTCCTATGCCTGGGCCTGGGAGAGCAAAAGGCCAGATGCAGTTCCCGAAATCCACACAGATTTCCATTTGGTAAAAAAAAAAAAAGAAAAATGAATGCTGGATTGTTAAACCCCCATGACCAATCCAGAAACAAATGCATTTTCTTTGGTGCAGCAGGGGATGCAGGGTAATGCTTTCCAAATATCCTCCAAGGCTCCATTTTCAAAAGAATGGTGTGCGCGAAACAGCTGGAATTTAATTCTCGGCTGTGCCCAGAAAATACGACCTAGACATTTATCAATAAACACCACATGTTAAAGGTGAGGTCTGGCGCGGCGGGTGAGTCATGGTCCTGACCCGCTCTCACAACCAGCACAGGGAAGTGCTCGCATAGTGGGTTTCAGCAGAGTAACTACTTTACCTAAATTAGATGAAGTGTCAAACAACTGCATTTGTTTTTTAAGCAAAACAGTGTGATGTGCTGTAAAGTGTTCTATTGCCTGTTCTAGTCATACAGTGTGACTGGAGGAGTATTGTTATTCAACTTTTAACTTCCCATCCTTTTACAGTCTTTTGGTAGGGGAAGTAGAGGGAGCTTTACTGTGGCTACACCAGTGATTAATTTGAGATGGTGGTTATTGTGCTCAGCATCTGCACTTAATCATCAACACCGCTTTTCATGAGGATATATTCATTTACGGGGAGATTACGTTATTTACCCAGAATCACACGATGCTGAGCCGATGCCCACCTTTGAACCTGTTTCCCCAGCTCCGAAGTCAGCAGCACTGGCCATTATGCCACATCCTCTCCTCACTTTCATGATTAGTAGTTGGTTCTGTTTTAGCAGCGCTAACAGGAGAAATGGGCTAGTGCAGGCTGCTTCCTGACGAGAGCCCCGGCACTTATGTTTTGTACACATTAACCACTGCCCTACACTGTTTCATTCAAAGAAATACTCCTGGCAAGCCAGTGCTGTAAAGACTACAACAAAGTGATGGATTGAAGGCTTGTATTGATCTCAGCCACTGGTATCTACTTGGCCCCATCCAATCCATTGCTTTTTTGCCCACCATGCCATCTCAGATTAGACCAAGGTGCAGCAAAGCTGAAAACAGTCTGGGGCTCCTTGTGGTCTCTTTTGGAGGTCTCTTCTGGCAGTTCAGGATGGACTGGTACCATGAGGAGTGGGGAGAGTACTGATTTGCATAAAAAAAGGTATTTTTTCTTGAGTGGCACTGCGGGCAAAAACGATGGGTTGTGATGCTACCCTGAGCAACTGCTAGTGGTTATACTATTTACAAACATGACCCCCATCTCTTTCTGCATGTCACGTGAAATGCCCTATGTGGCCAAGGGTATGGCTAGGCATGGGTCCCTCGTTTGCTGTGCCATAGGATCCAAGTTATACCTCACTGATGAGGCCTAACAAGGCAGAAACCGCGAAAGGACTTCTTGTGGTCATTTCTTCAGGGTGCCCTGCCTAGCAGTTCAAGATGAACTTTTCCCATGAGGATCAGGACCATACTGATATGAATAAGATGGGCCTTAGTCTATGGTGGAACAGGGAGTGAAACAAGTTGGGTTTGAATGCTACCCTGGTAAATAGTCAATGGTAAGACTATTTGCAAGTATTTCTCCCATCATCTTTTGTGTGTTTTTATCAAGTGTTGTAGCATGAGAGTCATGGGACTAGACACAAGCAAGGAAAATTATATTCCTAATCCAGCAGTTGGATGGTAAAGGAAAGCCATAATGTGGTTTACAGGAAACCTTTCAAACCCATGGGCCCCTGTGCAACTGCACCTGCTACATTAATGATACCTAACCCTGGTGTTGTCTGTCAGCTGAAGCAGATTGTTCAGTCTGTCTTTCAGCTGGCAACATGCTTTCAAGTATGCAAGATGATCACTACTGTGCAGGACCTACATCCAAGGGGTTAAATCAGAGTAGCAAGATAAAATCTGAAAATGTCTATGTACCTCATATAGGCATTTTTAACTAGGCTTGGCTCATAATGAAGAAGGCCGACTCCCCAATCTTTACTGAGCTTTTTATTTATTTCAGGGGATTTGGAAACCCCATTTAAACTAAATACTACCGATATTGAGAAAAGGCAAGCATCGGCAAAGCCAGTAGGTATGACTAAGGCAGGCAGGCAATGATTTATTTATTTATTGTTACAAACATATGCAATCGAAATTTAATTTTAATTTAAAAATTAGAAAAGTAAAACATGCACCCAGTGAGCTTACAGGATCTCAAAAAAAGTCTATTAAAAAAAATAGAAGTGAAAGGAGAGATTGGCCCACCAGTTCTCCTACTGAAGTGCAATCTGTCACCATTCAGGAGAATCAATAGCTGACATGGACTCGCTCATTTTCACATGATGAATGCTATGGTGGGCGGAAGTAAATTATGGGTGACAATTTAATAGACTAATTTAGTAGACCAATGGTAAAATACGGCTGACACATGGCACCTCTATGTACCAATATATGTGTTTAATTTTATCTATGCATATTTTTGAATACATGTGGCTGGCGAGACATGCAAAGCTGCTTCAATTCCAGACCAAAAAATGAAGACTATAAAATGCACTCTATAAACAGAAGCAGCATCCATCATATTCCAATCTCGCTGGTCACGCCCTGCACCCGTGGCTGTGGGCTGACACTTTGTATCAGTCATGCTGTCCATCTCAGAACTAACCCTAAAGGGCAAAGCACTTGTCCATCAGTTCAGGGGCATTCCAGGCCCAGGATTCCACGGGTATACTCCGAAATTTACAATCTGCGACAAATTCTTGGGGGACGTTGAGGACAGCAAGACGACTGTGCGCATGCCCACATGGCACAAGACTCCCCCTCTCCTATGTGGAGTAAGATGGGACTGAGGCTTTAAATTGTTTTACCTTTAAACAATGGATTTTATTGACTGCTATATGTGGGAGAGTGCTTTTTTAAAGGGCAGTTCTGCTCACTAAGAGCTAGACTGAATGGGAATCATCTGTCCCAGATGAAAGGAGTCGGTGGTCTCAGAGGGCAATACAATCTCCTCTCTTGTAACCCGCGCTGTATTGTTGTATTTAGGCTGGGAACTTCAAAGGGAAACGCTTCTCAACTCTGGACCACTGAACCCCTTAGATCAGCATTGCAGAACAAGGGAATGTGTTTTACCTTTTGATGTAATGATGTGGGAATTAATTGCATCTGGAAGGGTCCAGATGAAACCATTTGATTCTGACGTCTTGTTGCTATTATCTCTTTGCATATAAAGTGCTTACATATGCAGATACTTTGTATGGGTTCATATGTATGCTATGCTATACAATGCAGTCTTGCAATGTCCTATACTATGTTATGTTCCGCTATACTGTTATGCCAAACTCCACTCCTTTATGTGATGTGATATGATTTTATGCTCTGGTTTGTTATGTTATAAAAGGCTTAGTTGTATTATACTGTGCTGTTACGCTATGCCGATTTTATGCTAAACTGATCTTTATTATGCCATGATATGCTATGCTATACTAAAATCTGCTATTACATTATACTCCCATTAGGCAAGTCCAATCTGCAATGGAGGTTTTGTAACAAAACAAGCGGCATGTTCATTGCCTCTATACCAAGAAGATAGATTCATTCACCAAATAAGGTCTTTTTTCAATTGGAAAAGTAGAGCAATAGATATACATTACATGCTTTGAATATCAAAATTCATATATCAAATTGAATATCACCATAGGCACAAGTTTATATTATCATAGCAGATCAATAACAGCACATTCATGAGATGCAAAAATATACCATTAATTCTAAAAGACCAGCTTCCATGTTTCTCGTGATAGCTTTTGACCATTTTTACCCCTAGCATTCAAAATTGCAGCTTCGATCCTAAATAAATGACATAAAAGTGTCCACCAGTTCCTTAGGTAGAGTGGGCTGGAAGATTTCCATTCTCAAGCAATACAAGGTCTAGCAGTGACAATGGATAATAGACAAAGAATGGGTATATACTCGCCAGGAGCACTCCAATCGATACACATCATTATAATATCACTGTTCAAGACAAAATCAATTGGAGCCAGTTGGATAAAGATCAATCAATTTCGGACCAAACAATATGCAGTTTTTTGCAAGTGGCAATCATGTAATATAAGGACATTATACAATTCTAGGAGAATTTTTTATTTCTGTGCTGAGGGCCGCTTTTTCCATGAGCGTCCAACCAATGCAACTCCTATGCTCCATAAGACCCAGACTCAAATCTTTTTCTTCCTTATCCTGATTTTAGATTAGTCTGGCATGCTTTCTTTCAGGGGGTAGTAATTCAAGCAATGCTTCTTTCTCCTTATTCTGTGCTGTCCTACTTTATAAACCACAAAATGTGCAGTTACAACCCCTATATCAGCGTTCGGGGCATACATGGCCATATTAAAGGTATTCAGATAAAATATCGGCATACATAATTATCGGGAAAAAATATTATGAGACAAAAATATTGTGATGCAGAAATATCGTTGACAAGAATATCGATTTTTTTAGGTAAGTAATATCATTTTCAAGAATCTGTTGTTAATATAATTTTCAATAATATAGTTATAGAAAATATCGATTTTGTATCTTTGTTTATTTTAGTTCATATACAAATAATATTTAACATATAACATTAATATAATTGTTTAAAATATTTTTAAATATAGTTTGTAATTCTAAGTGATTTATCATTTTTAATTTTATTGATAATAGGAATGTATAGTGTTGTATCTGATTGTGAGGTTTGTAGGAGTACAGGGTGGTAAGTTAATTAAGTATGACTCATTAAAAACGAATTATTGATTTATTATTGATTAATTAAATATTATTTATGTAAATTGTGTAGTTATTATATTTATATTTTCGAGTTATATATTAGGTGTGGGTTGCTGGGTTTGTAGAGATTATGGGGCTTATTACAATGTCGGACAGAGTTGCCTCCGACCGACACTGTCTATGACTCGAGACCGACCGACCTCAGGTCGGCAGTTCCGACTGGCTGATTACGATGCGACCAAACACTGTTCGGTCACAAACTCAATTATCTCTATGGGAGCTTGTGTCATGGCCGTAAACTGGGGGTAATACAGGCTCCAATAGAGAAATGTGTGTGTGTGTGTAAAACCCTGCACCTTGTGGCAGCCACCCCATGGATACACAGGAGGGTACCCTAGGTACCCCCTTGACCACCAACCGTAGACCGCGGAGGAAGAAAGTCACGCTTCAACAGCCTTTCCATGTAAGAAAGGCCGCACGGAAAGGCTGTGGGAAACTGACGTCGTAATCCAGATTGCGGAATCGCCGTCCATAGGGAATTACGGTGCGGTTCCAACTGGCTGGAAGACTCCGAGAGCCAGTCGGAATGACCAGCCGGTTTGCGTTACGACCGCCGTTGCGTTACGACCGCCGACAGCGTAATCTGGGAGTCAGAGGCTTTCCTACCGACATCATAATCAGCCCATTGGGTGGAAAGTCAATTAAGTAATAATTAATAATGAAGTACTAATTTATTGTTCATTATCTAATTTACTATTAATTATGTGTATTGTGCAGTTATTTTCTTTGCACTATATCAGGTGGTGTTGCTGGGTTTGTACGGGTAGAGGGGGAATATTACTTAAGTAATTAACAATTGTTTATAAATGTATTATGAATTTATTAATTGAGTGATTATTAGTTATGTAAATTATATTAGGTTTGGAAGGCTGTTTTTGTAGGGGCATAGGGTGGGAAGGTATTTAAGAAATAAATAATTATTTGATGTATCAATAATTATTTAATTGATTATTACATATGTTCATTATATTTATTTATTTCAGTTATATTTTAAGAGTGGGTTACTATGTTTGTGGGAGTATAGTGTTTGGAACTTAAATAATAAATGAATTTTTTTTAATTCATAATTAACTATAAAACAAAAATAATATTCATGTAAATTGTTTTTTTTAAATATTTTTATATGGAAAATTTCCTAATAAGGGTTTCATATTTCTGGCAAACTAATAGGGTTGTTAAAATATGTTGTGTTTGTGAAGAGTAGGGGGAACAGTAAGTTTAACCCCTTCGAATTTGAATACTTTCCCTACTGTTGCATTGACTGGAGTGGCAATAGTCAATTTAACCTCTCCAAAGTTCAATTATTTCCCTACTGTTGCACAGACTTTAGTAGGAATAGAGTGGAAATAGGAACTATTACCCCTCTGGAGTCCAAACATTTCCTATTGTTGCACAGATTGCAGTGGGAATAGTAAATGTTACCCCTCCGAAGCCCATCGCTTTCCCTAATGTTGTATAGACTGGAGTGGGAATAGCAAATGTAACCCCTCTGAAGTGCAATGCTTTCCATACTGTGGAGCAGACTGGAGTGGGAATACAAAATGTAACCCCCCTTAGTCCAAAGCTTTTTCTACTATTGCACAGACTGGAGTGGCGATAGTGTATCTTATTTTTTATTGAAATATGTATTTCTAATATTATTTTAATATATATAGGTATATATATATATATATATATATATATATATATATATATATATATATATATATATATATATATATATATATATATATATATTATATATATTACTATGTGTTTGTTCAATTTTATATTTGTTTAGATCTATTTATATTTTAAATACTTGTAATTGTTTTATTAAATTTTTTGTAATTCATAGTTTTTATATTTAATTGGCTAATTTATTTTAATGTTTTGTACTTGTGCTTTAATAATGTTTGCTTCATTTAAATATATATTAATATAAATAGAAATATATGTTTATGCTTTTCCTAGTAGTAAATTAAAAATGGAATAAAAAAATAACATACATTAATATTTATATTAGTAGTCAATTATTATACGTTTTATATATATGGAGAGAGGTTCTAGTGGCTTGCTGTAAAATGCACAATGCTCTTTCAATAGGACACGTATGATTTTTCTGGGTTTCATTTTCATTTTGCTTACATGAAACTTCCAATTAATGCTAGTCATTAGCTTGATACCCAGATATTCAAAAGCGTCAACCCTTTCAAGTTCTACACCTCCCATGGAGAGCCTCCCCTGAAAGGATTTGTGCTGCTTTATGCCCATATTTTGCTTTTTTGTCGTGCTAATCTCCAGACCACGAATAAAACAAAATTCCTTAAATCGATTTAACAGGCGTTGCAGGCCGCCTGGGGTTTCTGAAACTAATAGCGTATCTTCAGCAAACAGAATTGTGGATACTTTTTCCTTAACAAGAGAGGGGGCATCCATGGGACAAAGGGAGAGAAAATGGGCAACTTCATTCAAATATAATGAAAATAGTGTTGGGAAGAGCACACATCCCTGGTATACACCCTTGTTTACAGGATTTGATCTGTGAACTGGCCCTGCTTTCCTCAGTGAATTTTAGCAAATTTGTTCTAATGGAGGTGTATGACTAGGGCTAGAATCTCCTGCAGTATTCCCAGATCACATAGCACAAGCCAGGGCTTTTGCCAAGGTACCAAATGAAAGGCTGATTTCAGGACTACAAAGGCCACATAAAGTTGGCCCCTACCCATTAAAACATGTTTGCAGTACAAAAGAAGGAAACAGAAAACCTGATCTATAGTACTGTTTTTTTCCGGAAACCGGCCTGCAAAGAGGTTAATATATCTATATCATCAATCCGGTCCTGGATTTTGGTCAGACCCGCCCGACAGACTATCTTTTGAATACAGTCATTTAGACTAATAGGTCCGTGGGTCGTAGGTAGATTGCGGTCGCCGTACTTGAAGATGGGTACCACCTCGGCTTCTTTCCCAGATCCAGGAATGAGGGCACCCCCAGCTATTGCATGTGACTGGGCAAGTATATATTTGGACCACCTTCCATTTCCATAGATAAAAATATCCCCTGGTATGCTATTGGGCCCTGGTACTTTACCACATGCTAGGACTTCTAAGGAAGTTGTGATGTCACTTACATCAAACAGATTGCCCTGCGCTGGCTGTATATATGTGGGTGTGTGCCTAGGTTTTCATATGAGTATATATATTTATATATATATTTTTTTTATTGTATTAACTTTTATTTAATTTACCTTATACTAATGTTATATGTTACAATACTTAAGAGTTACTGTTTTATACTACATATCTAAGGAAAATTGATATTTTGGTATAAATATTTACGATTAGTGTAAAACTATATTTTTCTACAATATTTTTGTACTTATCCTTATAAGTATAGGGAAACAATATTTATGTAATCCATATTTTTGACACAATATTTCTAGATCACGATATTGTTTTGCTCACCATTCTGTCAGTGATCCATAGTAAGAGGAACTCTGCAAATTTTAAGAGAAAAAAACTCTTGGATGGCTGTAAACATCTGACTTTTGTACTCCAGATCGAATATAATGGAGAGCTCGAAGGTCGATCAACCCGTCCCTTTTATCATTCTGTTATCTTTTATTTCTTGCCATAATGATTTGCGATTAGACGCAATCTTGGAGCAAATATCAACCTGTATGTTGGCCGAGAACTTGGATGGAACCAAGGCAAGATCTTTATAAGAATAATGTTTATGAACCCCAGAATCAAAATATCCCTGCTATGTACTTTTGACGCCCCACCATTCATCTGAGAGAGCATGTGCCTGTACGAGATTTAATATTGCTTTACAGGCTTTTGGAATGCATGGGTATGTGTGGTGATTTTTAAAGTCAGTTTTATGATTCTTTACACCATTAAAATCACCAACCACGATTAGCAACCATGGCCGAACATCAAACTCCGATGCTAATGACGAACATCTAGGAATCATGCTATTAGGGTCACAGACACTTTTGCTGAATGTGGCACAGTCAAACTCCAATTGAGCTATTACCCACCTTCCACATCAGCCATTGTCCGAACTATTTTAAATATGGTAATATTTGTTTAAACAATATTTAAAGAAATATGCTTCTAAGGAAAATACAAATGCACAGTAAACTTTTACTATTTTTCATACAGATTTCTAAAAAAGGCACTTTATGGTGTCTGCAATCTTGCCAAGTAACAGTGTTCGGTTTGTGTGGGACGTGATGACCTGTTGATCGCTCCCATGTCTTGCCCAAGCAAAGGTCTCGACTTGAATACTACAAGATATGGGATGATGAGTGGAATATCTAATGTACCCGTCCCAAGGTCTGCCTTTTGCATTCCCTGTTTCACTTTGTTTGCAAGATATTTGCAATATAAGGTGCATGTCTTTATCACAGATGATACCATGACTTGCAAAAGAGTTGACAGCTCAGTAAAAGTAGAAGTATCATGAAGTAAGTGAGGGGAAATGTAATTAATCAGAAAGAAGAGGCCAGACAGTTGTTAAAGATTTGATGTATTCGTGTAAGAGGCTTGGAAGTAACATACTGATGCTTTGCAATAGAGGATAGCAAATATATAGAAGCACCTTCACGGAGGGACTAAATCAATCATATAATTCAAAACGTATGGGCATTGAAGGGCATCAAACTACTTTACAAAGTTTCCTGCAGCGAGGGCTGTGCCTGTAAAGATTTATGAACTCCACAGAATTCCCTGAAGCTCTGCTTGCTCACTCTCACCATGTTCAATATTTCTAGAGGTGATGAGTAAGATCTCTTGGAAGGAGGTTCTTGTGAGAATGGCAGGCGTGCACTATATACATACCAATGACAATGTAATGTAGCATACCACATTCGTCTTACTATACTATATTATATTATGTCATGTTGATGTGTAAAGCGTACCCATCACCTGCGAGGGTATCCTAGCGCTGAGCAAGAATTAAGCACGGATCCCCTCCCTATGCTATCCCGCTAGGCCTATTGTGATCGCATGGATCCACGACTTTCTAAGAGGTACCTGATATGGCTACAACTAGTCCAAACTGAGCGGCATTAACGTATCTGGACCTCAAAAGGTCCGACAAAGTCTGAACACATCACACCTATGCTAAATCCCTAACACTGGTTGCCTATGGAAGAACCAGCTAGGCCAGCTTGAAGATGGCGTGGAAGACCTGTGCCATCCACTCTAAGCTGCCAGCACTGCCAGTCTCTTTCTGCCCACAGAGAGGACAAAGGAGGGCACTCTGGACGCACTTGTGACCTCGGAGCCATGTTGTGAGGTCTTTAGCCATAACACAGGTGCCCTCACTGAACACGCGTGATTCTCATAATTACCGAGGCACAAAATCAAACTCTTGCACGGACATACGAGGACTTCCTAGGCAGTCTAACACAGAGCGGGGGCGCACGGACTCCATACACCTGCAAGGGACATTTCCATCTCAAAAGCACACTGATGAAGCCCGATGTACCTCATCGAACTGAGCCAACGCAATAAAAGAAGTCCTAGGCGGCGATCTGATCAGAAAGCATAATGGCGGCACCGACTCGCATGTAAAAACATATTTCCAGGCTCCTATCACAACTTGAAGCCCTGAAGTGGTTGCCAATTGTCAATTTTGATTTGCTCATAAATTGCTTAATGTTCTCATTCATTTGCTGAATTTTCTCATCTATTTCTTCTTCTGTGAACTGCTCTTCCACTTTGTTTTGAGTTGAAATATGACATGACATGCTACCTTATTCTTATGTAAAGTATACTTCTATATGTATGTGCACAGTCTGCACAGTGTCCAATAGTCAATAGCATCTACGGGAAAGGTATTAAAGCATACCACAAAATAATGACATTTAAACCGGACTCTTGAGGAAGAGAGGGAAGTGGACGCTGGCGCCTTCAAAGGTACTGACCGACCAGTATCCCAGCTGGTGACCGACAGTCATGCACCGGGAACTCTGTGGGAAAACTTCACCCTAAATAAAGTTGAAATACCTTCTAACAAGTGCCTTTAAGCATGCCATTCAACCTAGATAAATTAAAATGTTTCTTTTTTTAAGTGAGAGCGCCCTTTAATCATTTTGGCAGTTTAATTTAAAACGGATAACTTGCGGCTCATGAAGGGTAAAATTGTTTTCAGGTGGGCCCCATTATACTGCCAGGAGTTCCAGACGGCCCTGTTGGTTGCATGCCTTTGTATACTACAGTCTAGTGTCACATTTCAAACGCACCATGTTCAATAAAAAAGCATTTTTATTGTCATATATTGGAGTATGTGTGTTATCTATGCGGTTTCTTTTCAAGGCATTACATAAAGAAAAGTGAAACATACGGAATTTAAAGAAACAAAAAAAAATCAGGCATAGAACACCAGCTGTCGTCATTAGTCAAGTAATCATTCAATGTAAATTAGACATAACAGAAACGTAAATACCTTTAACACATAAACGTATACATTGTGGCTGCCTAAGTGCTGTAAATAGCAGATGTAATCATAACCCAATTTATGGTTCTCTGTTTAACATGGAAGACTGAAACTCTGTCTTGGCAGGATTCAAACTCATGAGCTCCAGATCGCTTATTAGCAAAAAAAGCTCAGTCCACTTAGCCATCCAACTTATCATAAACAAAATCAGCTGTTTAGTGGATTTTCATCTTGGCCCTCTGCTGCTGACTGGATGTTATCGCCCTCATAGACTGAACAAACATGCAGGGGCATCTTAAGGAATATGGGGGCCCTGGGTCGAACGTATATTGGGGCCCCTGTTCAGAAAAGCTTTGAATTCATGATCCAATTTCAGCTCTTTCATGCCCTCTTTTGCAAGGTCACTGACAGTGCACATTCACACTGGTACACATTCTAAATGTGTTTACATCTAATATTCAGAAATAGTGACCTGTGTTTTCAACAATGTAACACTTTTGTGACCCCCATCCCATCTCCCATATGTTAGGTCCTTTCTTGATCTGAAAGAAACCTTTTTTATGCATGTTGCATGAAACATAATCACAAAATTTCTCTGCAAAATCCCTATAAAAACTCTTACACATCACCCGCATTAAAAATAAATTAAAGGAAAACGGTATTTAAAACAAGCTGTTTAACAATTATTCAAGGTCATCAGACCAGAGATGAATCTATTAGGGGGCCTCCTGAAAGGCTGGGGCCTTGGGCCTGAACCCACTTTGCCCATGGCTTATAACGTCTCTGCAAACATGGCAGCCATTTTAGAATGGAATATGAAGACCCTGGGCCTATGCTGTACTCTCGTTATGCATCAAGAAGCAAAACATAAAAAAAACCATAAACGGTGCATGCTACTCGATGCTTAGGAGGGTGGAGCACTTTGAGCAGCACATGGGTGCACTTTACCTCACTAGAAATGGCAGGTAAAACTGTGTTAAATGTTTACTACTCAGTGGATTATATGGAGCCGCTCGAAAAACCAATATAAAAAGTAGGAAAGGTTCCTCACCAATTAATGTCCCTGGAAATCATAAGAGCTTTGAGTGCTTGGCCATTTCTGCAAGAGTTTGTGTGCCTCATCATGGTTCAGAACACAGGCTATACTTGCTCAAGAACTGAGTACTGCACAGCTTACTACCTGCCTTCATGAGCCTTAGTTTAACAGAAGACTCACTGCCACAGCTGGTAGATGACGATGCTCCTCCATCCTCCTAGGTGCGGTGCAGTTCAGTTAGTGCTGTGCCCCACTACGTTCCAGTAAAATGAATAATATGGATGAGAAGTTTGCTTAATAATATTGCTCTTTCTGCCTTAATGTTGAAATTTTACACTATAGGCCTCATTACAGTGGTGAGACCGCCACCGACAGCCCATCAGTGGCTGTCCCACCACCATTCATAGAAGCGGTCTGACCGCCGGATTATGAACCGGTGGTCAGAGGCCATAGGGACAGACGCTGCTTTTCTGACAGGCTCAAGGAGCCCGTTAGAACAGCGGTCGGACCGTAATCCCTACAATAGGGGCAGTGCCTGCTCAGGCACAGCTGTAGGGATTAAGATGTCCATTTCCCTTGGCCTGTACATAGCGGTCTGACCGCCATGTACAGGAAGACAGAAAGGGACTTTGGGGGGCCCTAGCAGGCCTTTTGTTGGCCTCCGCTATGAGGCTTGGGGAGGCACATGGTGCCCCCCCAAAACATCAGTGGACCCTGTGCCAAGCCCTGGCTCAAGGTGCATGGATGTTTAAAAAAATACCTATTTGATTGTGGCTTGTGCTGCGGCCCTTTTCTGGGCCGCTGCACAAGGCGCAATAGAAAACGGCATGTTTCCGACCGCCTGCAGAGCGGTCGGATCGTGATTTGGCGGGTGGAACCCCCGACTACGTATGCTGTTATCCATACCGCAATGATGTCCGACCGCCATCATAATAAGGCCCTATGTGGGAGGTTGAATCAAGTTAATCACAACCATAAATCATTAATCATGAATCAATGCCAAAGGAGATAAATAAACATCTGAATGCATAACAATTTTCTTTTTGTTCAAAAGGAGGAAAGATATACTCTTATTTGAACTCGCCTGGCAGTGCTTTATTTATAAAACAGTAAGTGCAGGT
Organism: Triturus cristatus; assembly: GCF_964204655.1. NCBI lineage: Eukaryota > Metazoa > Chordata > Amphibia > Caudata > Salamandridae > Triturus > Triturus cristatus. The sequence continues at coordinate 1,008,856,807 of NC_140590.1, read as the reverse complement.
GCCCAAAGCTTTGCTCATAAGCATGCAGCCAGTGTAATAGAACATCAGGTGTCAAATACCAAGGCTGTGTAGTTAGTCTTCATTTCACCTAATCCCTCCCTAATGCACCAACAGACACTCCCTGCCCCTTTATCTCACTCTTACAGGTTCTCCTTCATCCCTGCTTTCTTCCTTTTGTTACAGTTTTTCAGTCTATTTCTCCTTCTTTCCCCATTTTCTGGTTTTTCTCTTTTAATCAAAGGCTGTTGAGAAAAAACATGTGCAGTCCCAAAAATGTGTGCCGGGGTGCCCTACCTTCAACAACCAGCTGATATTAAGCACTGCTTCTGTATACAATGGGCTTTTACAATGAGACAATAAATACCACATTATGTTTACTAACAAAAAACAATTTCCCATCTGAACAGCTGGAAACACATATATAAGACATTATTGTAGAGGGCAGACATTTTCTTTGATGTTCCTTAGTGAAATTTCCGGGGTCAGACTACCCCTGCAGGGTCAGACTGGCCTATAAGGCAATCAGACAGTGCCCGACAGGCTGGTCTGACAAGCCAGTGTGAGAGCCTTTTTTGGGTTGTTTGTGGGTGTGTTTAATGGTCTTCAGAGCCTGTGTTTACTGTTAACTTCCCTGATATTAAAACAAACACAGCCTGCAGCAACCTTAAATCCATGTAGGCTTCCATATATCGCACAACACTTATACAAAATCTCAATACAAGTTCAAAACTACCCCAATTTGCAAACTTGATTCATTTTTTTAGCTAACCTATTCTCTAATGGGAACCACCTTTTGTCATGCCTGGACGTATTTTCTGTCCCAGGGAGACCTTGCCCCCTGGTGTTGTCACCCCACAGAGTGGCATCCTACAGTCTCGAATGCTCCTTCTGTGAATGCGCTGGTTGATCTGGAGATAAGTTAAAAGGATTACCCTGAAGCAGAATGAGTCAGGGGAGCTCCCCAAACCGAGCCCTGGTTTGCTGCACCCTGCCTGACCGTTCCCATAAAAAGAGAGGTTAGATGCCATGACAGAGCTCTTCTGCAGAACCGAGTCAGGCATCAGATCCTCTCGCCGATCGATCCCAGGCAGACTGTGCTCCAGTGATCCGCTGGATCGCCATGCTCATGGCTGCACCACAACGAGGCTGCTCTGCTTCCATGTGAGCGTGACCTCTTGCATCGCGCCAGCCTGCTGGCACATGCCGGGCACATCTCTAGGTAGTCACTGAAAGACATGCCTGCAACAAGACAGACCTCTCACTCAGCCTGGGTTGTCAGCAAGTGTATCTCACAAGCATCCAGCTGACTTCAGGGCCTGCAAGCTAAGTGTGATCAGGACAGTAAAACCTTTGTGACTGATTGAAATTCAGAACTTGAACCTCTCGCACTGAAGGTGACCTGCCTTGGCAGCGCCATCTGCCTGGAAACTCTCTTGATCTGCACAACACTGCCAAATATTGGAACAATCGGCGGGCCCATGTTAACATTTCCTCTGCATGAAGCCAGAATTGATCGTTCGCTTGCAGAGAGTCTTTATGCAAATTATGTTTGCGAGGAGTGAAAAGGTGAACTGCCACCAAAGCCGATATCCGACGCAGTTGTTCTGAACTGCAGGGGGTCTGGCATTTTTTCGCCTTCGCACACCGCCATCTTTATTGTGTATCCACAAAGGATCTAACCACTTGATAGAAAGACTATACAAGAATTAAAAGCCTTCAAATACTATCCATATTACACTGAGTAATTGATCCAATATCTTGTCCTTTTAGAACTCCCATCAAGTTCTGACAGAGTGACACTGGTGAGGCATAGTCTGCACTAGCCAGACACAGAGCCTTCCATTCCACTTTATCCATGTTTCTTTCAGCAGCAACATTGGTCTCTGAGACATTTATGCTACACACATATTGAACCTGTCTGTGTTCCTCTCTGCTCTGCCATGTTCCACCCACCAGAAGCCACACTCCACTATCCATTCTACACAGACTAAATGTGGCTGCTGATCAACAGAAAAGTCAAACGTTTTTTCAACAGAACAGGGGTCTCATTGACAGCTATAAGGGCGCTTCACATTTAGCAGTTAGTAGAGGAAATGAATTCTAATTAAGGGTATTGATTACAATACGTTTGGTAATTACAGTTACATATATGTGCATGTGTTCTTCTTTATGAGTTTAACACACATGAATTACAGTTGGTTTGGGGGATTTCTGTTAACTTTTATAGATGGTAATCGAGCCATTTATCATAACACAAATTTGCATTTACCTACTACGACATCTGTTGTCTCCATTTTACCCAATTATTTCTGCTTGTAGATGGGAATTTTTAGCACTTCCAAAGACCCAACTGGTTTGTTAGATGCAATACTAATCTTAGATGGTAACATTTTGTAAACCTGGGATGAGGCCTCTCCACCCATTCTATAGTTTCTTTTCTGCCAGAGGATGGTAACATCTACAAAAGGACTCGATTGGAAATAATTGGGCCATTTTGTAGAGGTTCCAGGCCTTCAGAAAAGCCAGCTACTTACTCAGTAGATTACCCAAAGTAGGCAGTAGTAGGATAATCTGTGGCCAAAACGGAAGCACAGTATACCAATAATTTAGACTCTACAAAGTATGCTTCCATACACTTTAAGAATATAATCCTCAAAATCCTCCATAGGACGTATCTGTCCGGATCCTCGCTGGTCCATATGGGCTACGCCCAAAACGGTGGCTGTGCACGACAATGCGGCCAAGAGGGCACCTTCATCCATATACTCTGGGAATGTGTGAAAATTCAGAAGTTCTGGGAGGGGGTGGTTCTCATGATGGAGGAAGCAATGGGGCAGAAGATACAGTGCAATAACATATTGATTTTGTTGAATATTTGGGGCCCCACTGACCTTATAGCTAAAGAGAGGATCTGGGCCACTTTGGGCTTCATGGTAGCCAAGCAGAATATCACACGATTGTGGAGGGCCCCGGGCCCACCGTGTATAGCTGCCTGGGCCAGGAACATGGATTGGTGTATGGTGACAGAGATACCTATTTATGTCTCAAGGGGATGCCCACAGAAATGGTCGCAAGTATGGGGGTGCTGGAACACCTTCCGGGGGGAGATTTGTGTGCTGGCAGGGGGTCGTGACGATGCTATTGATGATGTTATTTAGTGTGATATTCCTGTAGACAATTGTATAGTACCGAGGTAAAGGGACTCTCGATGTCTCTCCACACTGTGAATTACTGTTGTAATGTGAAATGCTGTGTCTTTATTGTTTACATGCCAAATTCTTCAATAAAAAGAGTATAACATTTTTTTTTTTTAAAAGAATCCATGGTTCAATCGAATGAAACAAGCACTGTGAAGTTGGCTAACCATAGACATGCAGTTGCATAGTACAGATGTACCCCCGAACCATCCATGCTGTGAGCTCCACTGCGCTGGAGGTCCAGCGTCAACCCAACCTCAACAGAATTCGAGTTATTTGCCACGAAGGATAAGCAATAAATAGTACAAACCTGGCTCACATTAACCTTGACGGTTCGAACTCCAACTTTCACTGAATGCCAAGTCATTTGAATTCACCCTGGACCCAACATCACCTTCAAGGGACACAGTGCCAAAAAATACAAAGACAGCCTGGTATCATCTCCCGTCCAAAGAAAGTGAAAATGTTTCTTTCAGAAAGAGACTTCAGAACTGCTGTTCAAGCCCTCGTACTATCGCTTCTGGATGCTGGTAACACCCTGCTTCAAGGGCTCTCGGACTCTACACTGGCACCACTTATGGGCATCCACTCCACAGCACGTCTCATCCAGGACTTGAAGAAATAGGATCACATCACCCCCATCCTTCTAGAACTCCATTGGCTCTACTTGAAAGCCCACACCATCTCCAAAACCAGCTGCATTATGTACAAAGCCATCATGAGCAGCCCTCTATCACACTGTTAGCCAGGTTACCATCAGATTGGAGACTGAGACGTTTTAAAACGAAAAAACAAGGCACCAGGTTCATCCCATATATGCACCCACAATTAGCCATAAGGACCACACTATTGCTACTACAATTTAGGTAACAGTTTAAGACACTTCTCTTTTAAGAACACTACATGGCAATGTAGTAAACCAATAATCAGCAAATCAAAAAGACAAAACAAAAAAAAAAGAATATAATCCTGTAGCAGGATTGTTCACACAGTATGAAGCTTGTGCATCCTCATTCCAAGGCCATGCTTAAAGTACAACTGCAATCCATATGCCTCACCCATAGCTGCTGGTCATCACACTGGACTTAATGTTTTGGCGTACACACACAAACCCCCCTCATCGCACCCCTACATGCGCCAAGTTGCTGCATTAACTCTGGAACATGAATGGCCTTAAAATGGAGGCCACACGCCCGCGTAGGATCTGCGCACTGGAAGCCTCCCCCTCCCAGAAGCAATTGGCGGGGATATTATCTAAAACAGCAGGGATCAGAGGGGGATGAGCATCATCCGCCCCCTTGTTCACCTTTGCGGATTCTGCCTACTTGGTCTGGCCCAGCACAAACTGTATCCAGCATGTTGCTTACCTCACCACTATCCGGCCTTCTACGCCTATGGACATCTCCAACTCGGTGGATCCCTCCAGACCCAAGACCACCACCCTTGAATGCAATATCACCTGAACACCTGGCTGAAGGATGGCAAGAATTTCCTGCTCTGTAAATATGTAATATATAATTGTCCTAGCCTAATCACTGTTAAAATGTAATCCTGAGTGAATTTGCAATTTGTATATATCTAAATCTCTAACCACTAGTATATGTAGTAGACCTTTGTACTTACTACCATTCCTATGTGATTTTCGAGTTTATCTGTTTGTATCTCTTCCTTGAGTGACTTTACAACTTGTACATTTGCAATTTTTTCCCTCCTTTCACTCCACTTGTTTATATAACTCTAAACACTAGTATATATAGTAGCCCTTTGTACCTACTACCATTCCTATGTGATTTTAGAGTTTATCTGTTTGTATCTATCCCTTGAGTGACTTTACAACTTGTAGATTTGCAAATTTTTTTCTTTCTGTTTATATCTCTTATGTAACTCATGTAATTCAAAGTCCTTATGTAACGCAACTGGTTCTTTTGTAAAGCACTTTGACACCTTCGGGTAATGTTCGCGCTATATAAAATCGCATTAAATAAAATAAAAATAAAATAAATAAAAGTATGGTTTATTTGTAGTTCCAAATAAGCAAGGCACTCCTTTAAATGCAACCGACCACAGTTTCTGACAACAAATTCTAGAAGGATCTCAAGGGCCAGTCACAGACCTGCAGGAGAATCCCAATCAGGTCTTAGTCCAAGATTTCCTAAAAATGTCATAAATAATTATCATCCAAAATGCGAGGGTTGAGCCCTTATGATCTGAAAACACACATGCTGCTCACAGCTTGCCTCGTCTTCCTCCACTCTAGTTCATCCGGCAAGAAAGCCTGAAGGCGTGGATCCATGGGTTGGCCTTAGGCTTCTGATGAGTGGATTCTGGGAAACACTGACTAACTGAATTACTTTTCTGCCTGAACCCCCTTAAAGGGACTCTATATTGGAAATAAGTTTCCTGTAGTTTTTTTTATTGCAGTTTCTCTTGCAGCATGTTCTGCTTGCTACATGTAAACACTCTCACCAGAGAGTCACATCCACCTTAACTTATACCTAGCGAATTACTTCGCTTAGCATAAATCTAGGCTTTCTTGGCTATGCCTTTCAAAGATGCAGAGGTACCTCTCTTATATAGCTACAAGTGAAAGAATGCATTAGGGTGCTTTACATATAACAATATGAAAGACAGAGTAACTGTGGGTCATGTACAATTAGAGGGGGTGGTTCAGGTTTATGTATGTGCTCAAGATTAGATTCGGTGGTGCTGAAAAAATGAATTTTGTAGCAATTTTCAGAAGGAAAGGAGCTTGGTAGGGTTAATAACTGATGAAGAGAGAGGGTAGTTCCAGAGGTAGGTTACACCACCAGTAAAGGATTGTTTCAAAGCTACCAAAGTTTCACATTTCAGAGTTTCGAAAACTGTGTGATTTAAGAGTAAACATGTCAAAACTAATACTTGTTACTTTGAAACATTTTGTCATAATCCACTATGGACCATGCCGAAAATGTCAAGAGCCTCTTGTACCAAAACCATATTCTGAACTAAGTTATATTAAAATACAGCACACATGCAACATAATTGTGATAATAAAATCATGGTCATGCTGCTAAATCTGAAATTTGAAACATCCTCTAGTCGCTTAAGGCTATACTTTATATATAATTTAAGCACATAGAAGATCCTGAAGTTTTGTTGGGATTATACCTCTCTTTGAAAAATCTTTGTGGGCACTCACATTTCAGTGTGGGCATTTTGCAACCTTCGTGTGCGACACTGGGGTTGCGTCAGGTTGCTTCACCTTTTGTGCACCCCCATTGCTTGGGACCTGACCTAGTACACTTCCACAATTGAATCTCCCTTCCTATCAATACATTCAATTACCTGAGGTGGATACAAAACACACAAGGGGCGGGCTGCGGGCAAACGTTTGATCAAATTACCCTCCTACTGCTGTATATTTCAACCAAGGAAATCCATAACAGTGTGAATGGGTGTCAACTCATTAAGCCTAACTGATCTGATGCCTACGGTGAGGCTCAGTCCCGGATAGTCCAACCACTCACTACTAACCGGTGCACATCTTGACACAGCTACTTGCACCCATCAGCAGAAGACGTTTTGAGCCTAAGCTCGATCTTCATGCCCATCCATCACTTGCAGGGACTTTCTGCTACTATAAGAAAGTAAGCAAACATTCACTAGAGCGGTTGATGCATCAGCAAAGCAACTTTCCCAAACCATTCGTTGACACCCCCTCTAGACTGTATATGTGAACCTACAGACTGATAACATGATCCAAAAGTAGGGGGTAGGGAACTGATCACTTAGTGGGCTTAACATTGGATTAGACTTGACTACTATGTTAACAGGATGGGAACTTTTATATTGGTATACCAGTGTTTGCAATACGAGGGGCGGCATCTTGTCAAGGCCACCACCACGTTGACGAATCACTACTGCAGACTTGTGCCAGTTGGATCATTCCCGCATTTTTTTTATTCGATCTGGAATTCCTCAGCAGAGCTGTCAAACTGACCAACTGCTACTAATATAAATAGAGGGGCTTGGGTCCACCCTTTCCAGCCATTGACTTTCTTCATCCAGCCTTTTTCAGATATTGGCTTGAGATTTTATCAATCACGTCTTGGCTCAGTGGAGCACTACGCCAATAGCATTAGGTGATAGATGTTTGAACGTATCCATCTGCCTTCACTTGAGTGTTTGCATTGAACTACATGAGGAACTACTTTGCAACTTTGGCCCTCTCTATCTGTCTCTGCGAGCTCCCTTGCATGTGTCTCGCTCCAACATGCTAACACTGCATGTGTTCTTACACCAGGCCCACATCTATAGGTTGTGTTAATGCTTGTTCAATTCTTTGTGTGCTCACGTGGATGGCAGACCTCATTTAAATTTCTCTAGGTGAGCTAAGCAACTACAAGCTGTTTTTTAAATCTCTCAAACTTGCCTTTTCTCACACATGTAATATATATTTTGATGGCCCTCACACTTTCTGCTGACTTTTTCCATTGTGCAACTTAAAGTTAAAGAGCAGGGCGATTTCCCGACCAAGTACAAGGAAACTCTAAACGTGATAGATATCCGCTCTATTGACTCTGCTGAAACTGGTGATTTGATGGATGTGTTTTCTGGTGTAAAGCTGCAAAGTAAGTCATATGCTATGAGTTGAACCTTGACCCTCTGACCTCCCACCCGCTGTCATCTCTTCCCAGGGCCCACTGATATTTGTCTACACAGTAATCCAACCTCGTTTTGGTTGCCTGTCTTCCGGAGTAGAACACCAATTTTGAGGTGACCTCTTCTCACAAGTGAACTCTGCTTTCTCTCAGGAACGTTAGTGTTTCTTTACATTGGTTTTTAATGACAGACTCTCCGAGCAGCCTGCTATTTACTCCCAGCTGTCCACATCACATGCAAGGCGACTGGAGGCCCTTCCATGGCTTTTAATTATGCAAAGTTCCCATGGTCGGAGCCACAGCAGTGAGCTATGCCCTAGTGTGCAATCTAAGCGACCAATTGCAAAAGTATTTCTGCCTGAACCATTAGTGGTATTAAGGGTTTTTTGCCTAAAACGAAAAACAAGGAACAAGAATTTTATAAGCAAAAGCATAAGGCATCCGAAGCAGCCGCGTGAAGGATACCGCGTCTTCACAGATTCCAAGCAAAATAACTGCAGTTTAGCTCCTGGAGCCGAAAGAAGTTGGAAAATGCAAAAATAAAAAAAAAGACTCAAACAATACAGGAGGCATAGAAAAACACCCAGCAGAGAAGAACATGGTTGAACAAAAACACACAGGGTCATGCCTCAAAAGTGCCCTCAGGCTAGGCCTAGGCACGTGATCAAATCAACCAGGCAATATCCCACCAATATCATCCCAGGAAAATAGTGCAAGAATGACCAAATAAGTAACCAATAAACGCAAGAAAGGTGGCTCCTCATTTCATAATTACAAGGACCAATGCCAACTCCGCTTCAAAGTCTTCTGAATTGGTCAAGTGGCCAAGGACAATAAATAGCCGTCTGTCACTCCCACCCTACCCACCACACCGTACAATCAATCTGAAGTCCTCAACACACACAAACAACCCGAATAATGTTCACCTCCCACATCCCTATTCACAACAAAAAACGACTCATCCCCTAATGAACAAAATGCCTCGCATCTACATATTGCCCATGAAAACCCTAGAAAACGGCCATGACCAGAGACATGTTGTCCATAATGAGGCAACCCATAATAACCAATTCCTCATGCAGTGCTTGAGTCCTTGACAAACATGAAAACAACCGAACCGCAATGCACCCAGCACGAGGTTACGAATAACAACCACTCGCTCGCTCGTTTCTATGGGGTGGTTAAGTGCCTGTTTTCACCAGGGTTTTCAAATAACTCACACAGTGACGGAAGAGAAGATGGCTGGCATTGGTCGAATGTACCACTCTCACTGGAGAGCGAGCGCGAGCACCAATCAGGAGGAGGCTCTTGAACCTTGGCTGAGTCATTCGAACTCTTGTCCTTCCGTGTTATTTATGGGTTTACATCATTAGTGCTATCTGTGCCAAAGTGTGCATGATTCCTTATCGTTCTTATCGCTTTGAGGTTTTCTTTGCTTACAATTTCGTCATGGCAAAGTCGCAGGTGCAGTGTTGAAACACAGAAACCAAGTGCAACAGCCTTAAAGCAGCAGTGGAGAACTAAACATAAAAAACTATTAGAAAAGGCTGGGTAAAGGAGAAGGAAGAGACACAGTAGAATAACAGAATGTCGAGGTTTCACTGAAGTTAAAACAAAGGGAAGTAAAGCCACATGCAGAAGGTGAACATTATGAGGCTGGAGCAGAGATTGTTTCCGAAAGCCATTCAAATATTACTGTAGTAAGAGAGTGAGAAACTGGACACCGGGAAGGCTAATTTAGAGCTATATAGAAAGACCTAGGCCTCTCCGGTTAGGTTGCATGATAGAAGAGAAGAGACGGTAGTAGTGGTCTGAATATCGCACCTCGTATCCATATACCAATTATAGTGGGAATGCGGTAATAAATACAGAAAACAGCAAATTTCGGGAGGGTGCTTCTGATGTTATCCCACACCCTGCTACCATAGGTGTGAGTAGACAATAGGACAATAGATTCAATGCGACAATCATAACAAGGAAAACGAAAACACTCCATATGTACAAAAAACGTATACAGTTCAAACAGTAAGGACTTGTGCTGAGAAGAGAATTTTCATATTGTAGAGGTATGTAGATTAGGTGATATTCAGTACACTCCAGTTTCACACAATTAATATTTCTTCAGTTCGGACTACTGGATAACAGCTGACACATGTTTCATCGCACAGTGACTTTTTCCAAGGCTGAGATTCATAGTCATAGAAAAGCAGTCATAACTGGTGACTGGGATATGAAAATAATTGTCCTGCAAGTCCAACACCACCAGTCAGTCTCCTGGGTCGCGTGCAGACAAAACTTGGGCCAGGGTGAGCATTTTGAACTTCTCCTTCCGGAGGAAGAAGGTGTGGGCCCGGAGGTCTAAGATAGGATACAGGCCTTTGTCCTTCTTGGGTACCAGAAAGTAGCAGGAATAACAACTACAACCTACTTCTGGCTCAGGGATCCTCTCTATAGCTGCCTTGGCCAAGAGAGTTGGTACTTCCTGGGAGAGAGGTGCCAAATGATCCTCCATCATGCGATCATAAGAAGGTGGCATGGAGGGAGTGGTAGTCTCAATCGGGAGGGCAGAGCCCCTTCAAACTATTTGCAGAACTCACCAGTCCTACATGATGGATTCCCAGTGGAGGAGTTGATGGCGGATTTTGCCTCCAACTGGCCGTTGATGGGCCTGAAATATTGGACTAGGAAGGTTTGGAGGCTGCGGTGGGGATGGGGAGGGTGGACTGTCCTGCTTACTGGCTCGCTGACCTGCGAAGACGCTAGGTCTCATGTCCACGGCCACGGACAGTTCAATTAAATAGGTTAAATTTGTCAGAACTGGTTCATTGAAATTCTCTGATGCAATGAGAACAGTTAGAGTAGTGGTAACAGGTAGTAAAATGGTAAGATTACTACAGTGTTTATATCCCAAATGTGCTTAATACAAGAGTAGTATAAGCTCATCAGTTGTGGGGAATTTGGGTCGACAAATAGAGAACCTCAATCTTCAAAGCATTTACGATATCATCCCACATGGTGTAAGAATTATCAAATGCATTAGTTACTTGGTTTGCTTACCATTGCATTACCTTGTGTCAATTGTTCCACCCAAGATTCTTTATAAATCATCTTTATTGGTATCATATTATGGCATATTGTGTTTATTATATTTATACTATTAGTGATGTTATCAATCGATCTTGTTATTCAACAGAGGGGAATATGTGGCATTCTTTCTGGAATCTCGGTATGCGTTCCAATCTTAGGATTCCATGTTGAGAGTCCAGAGTGTGTCGCTCAGCCTCAGCTTCTTCCTAATGTACCATCCATCAGGTGAGATCCTTGAGAACAAATAATTGAAACTACTTCAGCTTCCTCGGATTTGCAAAGCTAGGAGCTCTTTTGCTTATTTCCCTTCTATGCTTTGGAACTCGCTCCCTCTCAGTCTTCATCTTGCCCCTCTGAAAGTATTTTTAGAAAGAACTTGAAGACTTTTCTTTTTAATTCCTGTGTGGATGACTTCTGAACCTGGTATTGGTTACCTGGTTAGTTTTGGTACTGGTCATATGCTGTCAGTGCCAGGACGCTCTTTTGGAAACAACTGTACGCCAGTCGCGGCCCGTGGAGGGAGTTCCGTGGGGCTGTAAGGCGGGGCGGGGGAGGGGCAGGGTGGGGGGTTCTAAAAACCGGAATATGGATAATTGCAGGTAAGTAAACAATTAAACAAATAAAACGAATTTCGTAGCGCGCGCTGCATCATATTGCAGCAAACTCACGGTCATATGCCACTGAGAAGTAAGTAAATTACAATGAAGTTGGAATCAACGAATGGTAAGTTCAGGTAAGTATTGGGCGGGTTCTAACCCCCTTTTAATTTATTTATTTTTAATAGAAGAAATTTCGGATGCACGGTTCAAGCGCTGCGCCACCCGTGAAACCTAAAAGCAAGTCCTCACTTTCCTGCTCTGCCGGCTGCTGCCTATTCAGTGAGAGCATCTTTGCATGTGCCCAGTGCGCCGGCACCAGAACGTGGAAAGAGTTGTAATGTTTGCTGCTTTTGGCCCAGAACACAGGTTCGGCCTGAAAACCGCTGCCTGGTCAGTAATCGGGCTGGTTACTACTCTTTTCCACCTCTGTGATATTCGAGAAAATACAGAGGTGGAGGCTTAATATAGGGAGTCTCATATTGCAGAAGATCCAGTACATGGGGAAACGACAGGGGCCTAGCAACCCATCTCTCTCACAAAATAAATATGCATGTTTTTGTTTGAAAAAGTTTGCACACTTCAACAAAGCCACCGCTTTATTCTCTAAAATAATGACTGAAGTGGAAATTGGATACACAAGCAAGCCGCCGTCACGCTTTCCTTCCTGACTTGTTGCCATAAAGCAGGATGATAAATGCAACATGCAGTCAAGAGTTAGGAATGTCACAGAGGGATGAAGACATCGACCCTTGACAGCAGAGTTCTGCAGGCAGGCTCCGCCACTACAGGCCCTGCAGACGGCCCCGCCATGCACGCCCACGCGCTGCTCCAGCAGCCTGGAGGTGGCCTGCGAGGCCCGTGGTGGAAGATGAGAGGGCCTTTCTGCGCACCCCATCGCCTGACTCCTTTCATGTGACCATTTGTTTCTGTGACGTCATTGACCGCGTCTGACCCAGTCGGAGTGTCTGACCTCATGAGACGGTTCTCTGCTTGGCCGGCGGATAAAGGCGCTTCTGTGCTGGCGTCTATCATGGGCTCTGCCGTGCAGTGGGCGGCTGTCTGCGGAGGGCCCCGCGCGCTGATTTATGTGACGCCGAGTATGACCCACTACAGCGAGCTCAGAGCGGGAGGATGTAGAGCTCACCGGACCCCCGGCACTGACCGGCGTTCCAGGCAGGACCTGGCGCCACAGGGCTGCTTCCAAGGTCCGACCCTGCTGAGAGCGCCCGGAGCATTGCGTGTGAAACGTCACCTCTAATGCCTCTCCTGAAGCCATAATGCCCTGGACATAGAGGCTAACCAAGAGGATTTAGCCTGATGTGATTAGCGTCATGTTGTACATCCTCTGAGGATGCGAGCATTGTATTCGAATCAGCTTTATTGCGAGGTGAAAGAGCGTGGTCTTTTGAAGATGTTCGGCGAAAGCTAATGTGATATAATGCAGTTTGAAGTCATGGCAATGCTACCAAACATTAGACAAAGCAAGCCTGTGATTGTTTTACATCTCTGAGAGATATTTGTCTGACTTTACATGCGGATTGATTATGGCATTGCTCTGAGCCTGTGCCCCGAAGATAAAAACATATATTCCTCAGTACAATAACATTCATGCATCGTCTGCAAGTACCTTCATTCTGGGATAAATCCGTTGAGAAAAATTCAGGGCGGATATTTGGTTTTTATACTTTATCAATAAATCCATCTTTAATATAGCATGCATAATGGGAATCCTAATGGCATGCCACACTTCCCCCTTTGCTGCCTCTGGGTCTGCATAACAAGAGGGCCCACTATGCCCCAAGTGCACAACAGAATTCCAGCCAGCTTTTGGCCAGTCCAGCATTCAAGTGTGCATGTTCTCATGCTTGCATGAAGGGGAGCTTGGAAGAAATTCAGAGAATCCCTTTTGCCTGAAGAAATGTTTCATGTACAGAAGACGACCCCCCGCCGTCCCTAAAAAACTCACCCTGTGAGTGAAGGGAACCCGCAGTGGGCTGTATCGAAGGGGGGGAAGTGGCCTTGAGCCCAATACCTCTCCAGGGACAGAGGGCCACAGAGAGGGGCCAGGCCTTGTGCGGGTCTTTGCCTGACAGCCACTCTAACACCCTCTTAAAAAAAGAACTTCTAAGGCTGCAGCTGATGTCCTGGGGGGATTGCAAATCACCAATGGGAGTGTATGATGGTATTCCGCATGCGTATATTACGCATGCCTTGGCAACGCCGTTATTAGAACAAATACGTCTTTAGCACACATTCGTTCTGCACACAAGTCGTTATAACAACTTGCCTTATGGGGGTGCTGGATTTTGGACTAGTTTAATTTACTATTCCAACTCCAGTCTGCACAACAGCAGGGAAGGTGTTGGACTTTAATTCCAACACTATTCAACCTATGCGCACCCCCCCAAACCAAGTCGTAATGACTTGCTTGCAGAACGATTGCGTGCTAAAGACGCGTTCGTTCTGTTGCCGGCGCTAAAAGCATAGCGTGATTGGGGCTGCGTCCTAAAGGACGTTTCCCCCATTAGACATCAGATGTGCTCACCCATCACACAATGAGTCGAAAACCTGCTCTTTTAAGAGATTTTCAATTTACATTGTCTACCACTGAGTGATATCAGCTCCTTACCGGGATACCATGTTAATTGAGCCACTATAGTGTGTCACACGTGATGGCATGTGAGTTGGAAGGTCTGCAGACGCATGTAGGAGGCAAATATGTCCCAGGGAGAAATACTCTATGTTCATGTCCCAGACATTAGTTGATCATTAAATCTCCTCTGGCCTTTTGTGTGGTTACATTAGTTGATATTTAACAAGTTCTTCCCAACAAGTTATAATTTGGGATCAACACCGAAAGTCGCCGAACCCTCCAAGTGTGCGGTGATAGGCAGTCACCGACTGCAGCCCTTCATGTGGGTTTAGTCCCTCTCCAAAGACAATTTGAGGGGTTCTAAGGACACCACCTTCCTGTGCAGCAGGAAGGTCACTTACAAGATGCTGCATTGGGACCTTACACCCAAGTCTTTGACAGGGGCATTGGATTCTTCATGAGTGCGGGTGCAGGGCACACTTATCACCATTGTTACTGTGACTCCTGAGGACTTTGAGTGCGTGCACAAAAGTGCTACCATTCTCTTTTTAGTAATGATGATGGTAAAACACTGCAGTCTCCTGTACAAAACACCTTTAGGTGTATAGAAATCACTACGGTTTGATACACAACCCCCCTTAGTTTGCTTAGAGGCTACATAGCCATCTTATGTCATTCTTTGAAAGGTAAAAGCGAACATTTGCAATCTAGCCAGATTCCCATGAAGTGATGTTGCCCAATTCGAGGCATTGACATGCCCCACAATTAAGGACGTTTACGTCTGCTGAAGGATTTGAAGGAGGAGTGCCTTGCCCATCCTCAATCAAACTTCACCAATACCCCTGTCCTGTCAATGCTGCTATTTGGGCATTTCCCCCTCATCCATCCCTCACCTTATTAATCTTCGTCAGTGCCACTAATAAAACACCTGCAGACAAGAGCCTGTTGTACACCTGGCTGACTTCCAGAGAAGTGACTGCCTCAAACATGTATAGACATTCCAAGCGAGGCCAACTATTTAATTTGCTGTTCCTGTTCATTTAAAACCAATTTAGGTGAAGAGAGCTGTGCTGGTACTTTCTAAATATAGAATCCTGAAACTTGCATCCAATTTTGTCTTTGTAATGTATTACCGCCCGAGCCTCTTAGGCCATCAAGGACATGTCCATGTATAGGCCGCAGCCATAGAGAGAAGGGCGCACTCCATTACTATCCTATAGCAGAACCTCGTGGGGGGATGCTACTTACATCACCACTCTCGGAATGATGACAGGGCCACGTCCACCAGACTTCTATGGCGCATGTAGGCTCACTCCCAGTTTAGCATTATTCACTCTCAACTAAAAGCTCAGAAATGTAAGAAACACTCCTTTCGCCTGTCATCAAACACTGTTCTACAAAAATATTGCTTTCAGCCTTCAATTGTTGATCGACATCATACTGTTGTAACTCTAACAGTGCTGTTTTGCCCGTTAGGCAGCTTAGGTCACTCATCGCTGCTGGCCCTTGGATTTCAGCTGTGTTGTTTACCCATGGGACACCTTCTCCTGACTGTGCACCTATGGTCTGCCCTTGCTGCATCATTCCACCTGGGCTGGGCCCTGTGTGGGCCATGATCTGGCCCAACGCTGCGCCACCTAAACCCCATTGATGGACCACCATCTGTATGAGAGGGCCACCGATAACCTGTGGATGCATGTGTCCCTATGGACCGCTGGGACATGCCTGTGGAATTGTCCTTTGACCCCCCTGGGACAGGGCCTGTGTTGGCTGCTGTGTCTGAGGCACTGATGGGCCCTCCTGCCCCCGCATGACTCATAAACCTAGTTGGCCTCCCCAGCCTACGCCAGCACTGTGCCATGTCCTTTCAGGGCCAGCTGCATGCCATTTTTGTCTGCTCCCCTTTGCGTACCACAATTACTAATGTATGCCAATACACTGCCTCTCCAGACCTCGCTTGGTGCCACCCACAGAACACTGCATGGCTGCTGTGCATCGACTGCTACAGTTACCAGGGTTCTGGTGCCCCATCATTGTCCTGGGGGCATTGGCCAGAGGCCTATGGTGAGCCTTCAGCCACCTGGTTAGTTACCCCTTTCCATTGCCTCAGGTCACTGGTTTCTGTGCCATACGACCTGGCTGCCCTCTGCTTCTTTTTAAGCTTCTCCACTGCTGCTGGCGTCACTGGTAAGTCTTGCTGCCCTTCGTTGCCTTCCGCTCCTTCCTGCCTCTCACTGTTGCACCCTCCCAATACCTGTTGGTGAACCCTTCCCTTCCATGCTGCCCTGCTGCAGCCCTGGCCTGCTGTATAAGGATTTGTATTGGGTCCTCTCCAAGTGACCCTCCTGCCTTCATCATTGCCCTTGTCGCTGCTCCAAAAGCATGGAGGTCTGGTTTGCCAAGAATGAGTCATAACAGAGATTTCAGTGGAACCTTCATGCCAGATCACAACCAGTGACTTGGGTCAGGTCTAGAATTTCCCTGCAGTCCTCCGCTCTAGCCTCTTTGCTATTGTTGGCTCCATTTCCTGTATGGTCCATTTGCTTGGCCTTTGTGCCCTGAACTAAGCAATCAGGCTACAAAAGGCGAAGGCGGCAGTACTAAGAATTGGATCCCGCCAGAGGCAAGAGGCCTCTTGGCTCTGGCGGGATCCACTTCTTAGTACTGCCGCCTTCACCTTTTGTAGCCTGATTGCTTAGTTCAGGGCCCAGGTGTCCCCTTGCCCAGGTGGCCTTTGCATCGGGCTGCAACTGTCATTGCTGCACGGTGGCCCCACTGGCTGCACTGATCTGGTTGCCATCCTTGGTGGCGCCCAGTCTTCTCCCTGCTGGTGGGATGATGTATTGCCTTCTCCTGTGTCACTCCTCCCCTGTTATGTGCCAACTGGTCCTGGTGAGGTAAGACCTCTCATTGCGCACTCCTGCTGCTGGCCTTCTCCTCTGCTGTTGTTGCTGCCAAATGTGCAGCTAGGGCTTTTTGCCCCCCCCCCACTTGTCCTGCTGCACCCCAAGCCCGATTTGTCCATCAAAAGTATCCGGAGTGAAGTGTGATAACCAATGGCACATGGAGGTTCTTTCCGCTGGTGCTGACCAATGGCACGCTTTTGATTTCATGCCTTTTCTGTGTCCCCCTCTCCCCCCCCACACCCTCCAGTGACCGTGGCACCGGTGCCATTAGTCCACTCTTGTTGTTCTTCAGGCATCAGGCCAAGTTATGGTTCATAGTCCCTAGCTGCACCAGTCACAGGCCTTCACTCTAACCAGATCACTAGAAGTCGGATGTGTGCGCCATTATCTTCCTGTCCATAAAACCCTTTCTTTGTGGTATTTAGCAGATCAGTAGAAGTATCCTACTACCCCTTTATCTGCTCCTCAGCTCTACCCTTTCTCTAAAGAAGAGCACTTGGGCATAATCTTTCTGGACCTCACGCACTCTATTGGTGTCATGATTCATCGTCAGGTCGCACCCCGGTCCCTAAAAACCGCAGTAGGCTCAAACATATTCCAGGGATCGCTTTGGATATTGTTCCTATCTAACGGGGACATATATATGGATTAAAAATACCTAATTCACATCCCAGTTTCCCTTTATTGTTGGGTGCCACTGGTATGGTTAAAAAGCTAAAAATAGGGTACCCTGTACTCTATTATGTGTCGCAATGTTTCAGCACTTCTAAACTGCCAAATACAGGTCCCAGGGTGTCTTTAGGACTATATTCATTACCCTGATGTTTCCCATAATATTTCTGTTGTCATATCTACTTGTCAGTCAATCAACCGTCTTTTGACATAGACAAACATAAATAAGCATGTAGGACATGCCAACTTGCCTGTCCTTCAGCTGGAGAGGCTATTATTGGTGCCTATTTTCATCGCGTTGATGTGCAAAATGGAGTAATGGAAGACTTAATTAATCGTGTCTGATCTGCATTGTAGAAGTCGGAAGCAAACAACATATCATGCTTTCTTGCACAGCGCATGCCATTGCACACTGTTCCATGCATTGAGACCAACCACCAAGTTTACTTGTCTTTGCCACTGGAATTCTTTTTAAAATGAAAAAAACCTTTTGCATGCGAGTACAGAATGTGAAGCATAGTTTAAGATCTGTTATCCACTCTCTGAATTTCATAGTCCCGCACTGATCATATGGTGGATATCTTACCCTCCCCGGTGCATAGTCACACCATATATGGGCTGGTGGAGCCCGTCCCTGTAGTCATACTCTGACAATATTGGAGGTGAGAGATTAATCCCCCCTTGTTGACCCCTTTTAACGTCATGAATAGATTTCCGGGCTTGTCACCTTACCACTGCAGTGGTATCGTTGCACTTTTGGCCTAGGAATGTCACCATTCTTCCATGCCGTTGGCACCCGCAGGATCGAGGTGATCCTTTTATGTCATGTCCAGCACTGTTTGCAGGGCACAGACCAATAGGGTGCGTGAGGGTCCATAAAGAATAAACACAAGTAATCTTCTTTAGAGAAAAGGCAGAGCTGAGGCAAAGGTGAAAGGGTGGTAGGATACTTTTGTTGATGTTTTCCATTAAAAAATGCGCCTCATCCACACATAGTGGTTTACAATAATAGATACTTCACTCTAACTATCCACTAGTTCCAGAAACACTGTAAAAGCCTTCGAGTGGTGCACATGGCCCTGAGCAGCAGCACAAATGCTGTTGCGGTTTCTGTTGCCCCTTCTCCTTCTGTACGCCATTATCTTTTTAGGTCTCACCTGGCGTTAGCAGCGAGCATGCGTTGCTCTCGCAACGCGAGGGCTTCTTGGAATCAATACTGTTCCAGAAGTCGTGTGTCCGCTCCGCCTTCAATTTTCATTGGCGTGTGTCTTTTCTCATCATTAATTATGTTAAACATACTTCGTTGATTGCACTAGAGGGTTTTTAATCCCTCCTGGTTGCCACCCTGTCCGCTTTTGGCCCAGCCCACCGGGATTGGATCTTTTACTTGTGGCGGGAGACAGTGTCTCTTAATTAGCCGCTAAGTACTTTTTTTGCAATTATAGTGGTCGTTTAGAACGCAATGTCAATGGTTGTGGCAGAGTTAAACACACAGGGTTGGCTATGCGCTGGAAAATAGGTCCCAGCATGTACCCAGCACAGGCGCAAGTCCAGATGTCCATCAATATGCTACAGAAAGGACTGTATGAGGCGATATAGGGAAACACAGGTAATGCACAATGAGGAGTTTCACAAGTGGGCGCCCACAGGTGAACGTAAGAGCAGGGCTCAGGCTATGCATATTAGCATCTGGAATAATGGTGCACAAGGCTAAGCACTAGCAGTAATGGGGGAAGACCCCACAGCAGCATGGCTTAGGGTGCATGGAAACCGAAGCATGGCGGGATAGACCCAGTGAGTACATGAGGCCGTCACTGGGCGAACTACCAAGAGTTTAAAAAAGTCAGGTTTAGTCAGCTTAATATCACTAGTGGTTAAAGTGTGCATACAGCATAGATAGTACATAGACAACTTTATGCCTAAGGAGGTACAGCAAGTGAGTTTGGACCCGTCTGTCTGAGAAAAGAAGAAAAAAGGTAAGAAAGAGAAGTTCAGGCAAACAAGACAGGCCATACGGAGGCATCAAGCCCTGAGCCTAAAAGGGTGGCAGCAATTTTCGGGAAATATTGGAAATTAGATTGCTCATGGTGGGTAGCATGTAAGTTCAGACACATATGCACCATATGCAGGGGAAGCTACCTATATACAAACTGTGAAAAACCAAAGGGGGTGTCTATGAAGAGAGATGCTGGCAAAAAACTGTGAAGACGACGAAGGAGGAAGAAGGAGGGCCCAGCCAGCTGGAGTGGGAAGGGGTGGGACTGGGCCCTGGGGTGAGCGAGGGCCCAGTACATCCTGGACCCTATTATAGATAGGGTGCACTTTTCCTGTTTGCACCTCAGCGCACCTTTAAGCAGGTGCGGCTGGTGCAACCAGCAAAAGTGCACCCTATCATGTAGAATGCACTGCCCTCAGTGCAGCTGTGAACTCACGCTGCCCTGGAGGTAGCGCATTTAAGAGAAATACAGAGCAGGTGTGTAAAAGCTGCTCTGTGTTTCTCTGCGCTGCAACCTGCCTGCCTTTTAAAGAGGTATTTGAGATCCCCTTGCAGGCGGGTGCAGTGAGTGACTGCACCCGCCTGCAAGGGGAGGTCTGGGGGGTCCATAGGACCTTCTTTCCCCCCTCTAGTGTGCCTCCTGGTAGTTTCAGAACCTCTGCACCTACGTCTATAATACAGCGCAGGGGCAAAGGGATTCCCTCATGTGCATGGGGCCAGGCCCAATACAAATGAGGAAATGCTTTCTTGAGAAAGCGCTGGCTCTACATGTGTGCCAGCACTTTCAGTATTACACAAGGAGCCACACAAGTGTCTGCAGTCCCTTCTGTAATACCAACTTGCCCCGGGACCGCACAAAGTGGGTGCAAACGTTCATTGCACCCGGAGCACTGTAATACGGCCCCAGGGTAAAGGGAATGGTGGCCTCTCCCCGACTGGCTAATATCCCCATATAGAGGGAGCCACTAAGGAGGCTGTTGAATGGCAATCAATGGGTGACACAGGCGCACTCAATAATCGCAGGCTTCCAGTAGAGCTTCCTACTAGCCTATGAAGGACAAAGAGGAGCAAGAATATGCAAGAACCTCAAGTCAGCAGTGGAACACACCGGGTGATGAGAGACAAAGTAGCCAAGGAACTGAGGTTGGGGAGGATAGCAGATCCATTCCAGATACCTTCAATGCCAGACTTCATAATATCGCTACTAGAAGTAGCCCAATGAAGGATCCAGGTCAATTAAGGCTAATTCACCACCTGTCATATCCACAGGGCAACTCAGGGAATGACAGGATTAAACCAGAGCAATGCTCAGTGGCAATACCAATGACTTGGTGAAGATGGCGGGAAAGTAGGGATTGATGGCTAAAGCAGGCATTTAGTCAGCCATGTGCCTGTTGCCAGTGCACTGGAACAGTTACAGCGTACTGAGATATCTGTATGAAAGCCAGATCTACTATAACAAATGCCTACCAATGGGATGTGCAATCTCATGTAATTACTTTGAGATGTTTAGCATGTTTCTCAAGTGAGCAAAGCACATGAGGCACCCTGATGGGGGGAAGTTACACTATTTGGTTGACTTTCTCTTTGTCAGAGCTCCTGGAAGTGAGCAACGTGGTTTCTTGCTGAAGGCATCGACCGGACTGGCCAAAGAGTTGGATGTGCCACTGGCACCTGAAAATGTGTTGATTCAACCACCAAGATCAATTTCCTAGGGATAGAATGAGATCCTGGGCTAGGGATCTGCAGTCTCCTACAGGACGAGATAAGGAACCTACGCAATGCAATACACAGGACGAGACGGGTCTGAAGGAAAAGCTAACCCTGCACAAGATCCAGGAGGTATTAGGGGAGCTCAGCTTGGCATGGAGAGACATTCTAGCTACAGGGCATTTGCCAACCACTTGGCCAAGCTGGCAACAAAAGTGACGAAGGGCCACCATCAAATCAGACTCATAGTGGAAGTGCACAATGTCTGACAGATTTATGGCAGACTTTAACGACATTATGATTTGGAGAGAACCTTGAGTCTTGTCCCAACAGGGCCAGCTGTTCACAGACACAGCCAGCAGCGTGGGCTTTGGGGCGATACTGGGGAATGTATGGTGCGCTATGACGTGACCAGACAGCTGGAAAGCACATGCCTTCCCAAAAAACACATTACA
Source organism: Triturus cristatus (assembly GCF_964204655.1). Classification (NCBI taxonomy): domain Eukaryota; kingdom Metazoa; phylum Chordata; class Amphibia; order Caudata; family Salamandridae; genus Triturus; species Triturus cristatus. The sequence goes on along the minus strand of NC_140590.1, from coordinate 1,008,834,952 downwards.
ATACTAGAACTGTTCCCAATCATGGTTGCTTTTCACATTTGGAAAGGGAAGACGAGTAATAAAAACATCACTTACAAGTCGTATAATCATGCAAAAATGCAATTCATTAACAGCACAGCAGAGCAGACTGCCCTTAGGCATTGGCCGAGAGGCAACGCAGTTCAAATACGGAGGTCAAAGCAAGACATGTCAGCTTCCCTGAACTTAATAATCGATGCTTTTTCTCACTTACAGTTGCAAACATTCAGGGAGTTGGCTCCTGCGGCCGGCCAGGAGATACCCCGGTTCCCCCAGAAGCTATGGGGACTGATGAAGCAGATTTAGGAGAGCTCATCAACAACAGGTTAGCACCTAAGAAAGTCACAAAGTACCTTAGGTATATGGCAACATTTATACAGGCCACAGGCCCTATATGCTGGGGTGATGCGGCACAAGCTCAGGTGGTAGTGGAGAAATGTATACACTAAGCTTTCAACATCGGGGAGAGCATGTCATCGGTGCAAGCCCATCAGGCGGTGAAGGCACATTTTCCAATCTTGAAAATCTCTCAGATCCCACGCGCCACCACTATTTCAAATCTGCCATGTGGGGAATGGGGCAGTTTCCGGGGCAAGTCCAAGGACACTATACTACCTACAGACTTTGAGAAATTGGCAAGGGTGTCTGGGAATTGCCATTGACATGCATATCACAGTACAAGGAGGCAATGTTCAAGATAGCCTTTAGGCTAGCTTTCTTTGGGGTGATGTGGATGAGGTAGTTTTCCCAGCTAAAGCTACAGCTGGAGACACATGTATACAAGGACAGGTTGTATACTTGAAGAAAGAGCACATGGGTACAGTTTGATAACAGTATGGGATACTCAGGGCTACACCAGTCTAAATGCAATTTACGGTTCCAAATTGACTAACATGACCTTTATTGAAAGGAGGTAGGAAGTTTATTTAGTGAAATTTTGTATATTGTAAGTGGTGCATCCTGCAATTAACTTCAGAGGAGTTGTGGTCTGTGGGGGAACTAAACTCTGTTAACTTCAGTTTTCTAATATTGTTGGACTGCAAGTGAAATCTGCGAGCCCAGATAACGGGCTAACAAATATCGGTGTATAGAAATTGTTGAAGAATCGCAAGTCGTTTTACCAACACCTGCTATCTGTCCATGTATTTACGGGATCATTTTTTAACCCAGTGCCATTCAAATATGTACAATAACTATCTAAGCACACACTTTTGCATCCAGAATGGATTGGGTCCAAAGTAACGCGAGGCTTTCCAGATATTCTGGTTAATGCATATTTTGCATACTTTGCATACCGGAATGGACACAAGGAATTAAGAACCGGAGTCTACAGTTTGCACCTGCTAATGCTATATATGCAAACAATATGGAAATCAGTTTCATTGAGGTACATACACATTAAAGGGGGTACGGTACGCTAATAATTGAATGAATGAATGAATGAATTTAGACTTGTAAAAGCGCGAACTTAGCCCAAGGGCGTCAAGGCGCTGGATGCAGAACATCAAGAGACGAGAAGAGAAAGATCATGCTCATACTGAAGGACCACGAAAGAGCCAGGTCTTTAAGGCCTTATGAAATAAAGGTGGCGAGCCCTCACTAGAAATTTCCAATGGAAGAGAGTTCCACAATTTGGGCGCCATAGTGGAAAAGGCTCTGCCACCCCATTTAGCCTTCTTGAACCTGGGAATAATTGTTTTCTTTAAAATCCCACAGAAAAAAGGATATTCTTGCGTCAGGGGGAGCTTGTGGCTAGAGACTGGGAATTTTTTTAAGTGAGTGCTCCATGGTTGTGAGGCACTAACTCAGCGTTTTTTGAGGGCATCAGAGCAATTTAATTAATATAGAGTCTTGATATATTTTCTCTTCAGATTGTTGACAGAGGTGGCAGTCTATAGGCGTTCGAAAACAGTTTTTTGCAGAAGAGAATCACATTCAGTGAATTTAAGAAATGGAGGTAAAGAAATTGGGCTGTGTTGTGATGGAGTGAGAGAGTGAAAGGGAGGATCAATATTGTGTGTTAATCATAGCTTTTTTTCAATTTTCAGCTCTTGAAATGTTCTGTGTCCTGAAGAGAACCCTCAAAGAAACGAGTCAGGGTTCGAAACGCGTTGACAGCTTTCTTTTTGGCCAAATAAGAGTTCAAATTTATGTGTTACCACTGTGGCTCACAATTAAGTATTATAAAAAAAAGAAATCTCGAGCGCTAAGTATGGTCACTATTTGGCCACTACCTCTGCTAATACTTATAGAAAATCATTTCCAGTGAGATAGCAGTCAGGGGTATCATGACATTATTGAAGTTTTGAAATTATACAGAACCTGAGCCAAACAACCTTTTGAATGTTGTTTTGGTCTTTTGTTGTATATGTATTATGTGATGTGATTTGTACGTTATTTTCAATGATGTCACTTTTGTGATTCCTGTGTATATTTTATTTATATGTATCAAATTTACAAAAAACTTTATTCAAAGAACAAAAAATTGAAAACATAATACAATAATTCAGTTTGTGATTCATAACAATTGGTTTGTGTGACCTTGGTGTGAATGGATGATTGAACAAAGCATAGTAGGGCATCATCCTAAACATCTGGGACCTGATTCCCAAAGGGCCCCCGCACTCCTGGCGGAGGCCCCGCAGTCATGGGGAGTCTCCGGACTCGGGGCGGGGTCACCGCAGTGAGAATTCTTATTGTGGAGATTTCGCCCTCAGTGTGTAGACTCGCTCAGGACTGCGGGGCCTCTGCCACGAGTGAGGAGGCCCTTTGTGAACCAGGCCCCGAGTGTGTAACTAGCAGATGGATGAACTGCAGAGTATAAGTGCTACTTTCCGTTTCACAGCACGATGAACACACGTTTTGTTTATTGTCGGCTACATGTCCAGTGGCAGAAAACAGATGTTATTTGGAGTGTCATGGTGCTGGATCTGTCTGAAGATGTTATTGGCCAAGCAGCCGCTGTAAAGAGCAGAGAATGTCCACTGTAATCAGCTGTTGTGTGTAGTGGCAGTCTGTGTGATGAGCAGCCGGCTAGCTAGCAGTGTGTGGGTGTCCGCGCTGCAACTGCAGATGTTGCTGCTGGATTGAGACACATCAGAGGAGTCACGCATGAGTCTAAGATTGTGACAGCAGGCTCTGTTGCAGGCTAGAGATACAGTAGGCACACTGTATGGGAGCCAAACCACGGGAAAGTCAAGAGGCAATACTGAACAGTGGTGGATGAGCACACAAACTAATAGGCAGAGTCAAGCCAAAGGTCTGTCTTGGCTCTAAGAGCCATATCTTTGGCATGTATGTCATGCAACAAACAGGTTAAAATAGGATGAAGTTGCTTCAAAATTAAAAACATGTGCATTCTTTAACATGCAGATGCTTTTTAGTACTTTACAGATTATGCAGATCACTGCATTAAGAAGTATTTATAAAAAAGGGATCGTTTTTAAACATGAACTTAAAATCATTCCTGCTCCCCCCACTCCCACCTCCTGACAATGTCATTGGGGAACTAAGAGGCAAGTCAGCTGTCATGTGCACCCTCTATATGTGGTGCAGATTTTCATTACAGAATATGTACCGCCCACCCTGAACATGTTTGAAGGCTCTCCCAAGTGTGATAATGAAGAAAAAGGAGTCTTAGTGAAATGTAATATTTGCCCAGGATCACACAATTTTGTCAAGAGGGAAAGACGGGATTTCTTATTTTATATAGTGCAATTCGGCCACTTCATGGATATATGTTTCTTGTCTGTTTTACATCAAAGGTTTGTCATCAAAACTTTTTCTTATTTCGCGCCGCATTAGTTGACAACCTGAGTCACAGGCAGCGGCCACATGGAACCTCAGTTCATTTTGAGCACGAGGGGTCAAGAGGACCTCGAGCTGAGCCAGAGCCAGGCACCTGGCTCGATCTTTTATTGGCTCGCCCACCTCTACTACTGAATAGGACTCCTGAGTACTGGCAGAGCTACAAATGGAATTACAGCACTGACAAACCAAGTGTTGCTGTAGACTAGAGGTACATCATCTGAGCTGTTGCAGCGTGCATACCATGGAGCTGCCCTGGTGGTGTGTAGGGTTTGTGTGCTCTAATAAGGGAGGGGGAGGGAGGAGAGGTGAGAAAGAGAGAGAGAAAGAGAAAGAGAAAAAAAGAGAGAGAGAGAGAGAGAGAGAGAGATAGAGAGGGAAAGAGTGAGTGAGTGAGTGAGTGAGTGAGTGAGTGAGTGAGTGAGTGAGTGAGTGAGTGAGTGAGTGAGTGAGTGAGTGAGTGAGTTTCCGGTGCTCGGCACCAGCACCTAATTGTCAGCACCGGGGCTTATGACTGTGCCACATGGTGACGTTGCCTTGCTAATTTAGGTATGAGCACAACAACAGCCGTTTATTTGTTTAATTTACAATGACTAATGCCTGCCTCCCAAGCCATTCTTATAGCTTTGGAGGCCTGGAACCACATGATATGTCTTGTAAGAGTGTGATGGTTAGTAGCTGTGTTTGTACTGTCACTGGCAGGCGCAGTGGCCTTCTGACGAGAGCCCCGGCACTAATTGTTTTACAAATTAAGCACTGGAGAGAATCAATACCAGAGATGAGGGAGGCTAAGCACTGTAGTAACAGTACTGTTGTTTGACACTTTTTTTTACATCAACCAATAGCCACGTTTTCTTGAATGTATTGTTAACCTATTGTTTTTATTTTTTTTATTTGAGTTCAGAATATACCAAAAGAATATTTGTGGTGTTTATACTGCTGTTCCTATTCTACAAAATACTCCCCCATCTTCAATCGTTCTCCCAAAAGCAAGAAATTAAAAAACACTATCTCGCTCTCTAGTTTTTTTCAATGCACCATAACCCTATTTAAGTTTTTTTTGTTTATTTTTTTAAGTAAGCAGCTTTTTCTGTGTTCTCCTTCCTCTTTTCCTATAGAAAGGCAAACAGAGCAGGCACTGCTACTCACCCTGGGGCACTTACAGAGTTACTCCTAGCCCACCCCTGCACACCCCATCCCCAGACGCTCCACAAAGATAGTCACCGCTAGGTGCACTCGAGTACAACACACTTACATGCTTCCACCCCACCGAGTCCTAACAATACTTTTGCCGAGACCACTGAGAATTTATTTAAACACAGCTCAGTTGATGTTCCGCATCAACATACACATGTGGGGGTCAACTCGACATATACCTTTAAAAGTCGGCAGGTTTTACCAACTAGACTAAATTACATTCTTTTTTATAAGGATGAACGCCAAGCAGATGTCCCTGCAATCACAAAGGCCTTTGCATTTCAGGCACACTTCGAAAGGGGTCTGTCCCCAGGAGCCTGAGCAACAACCTTGTTCAAACATGAGATGAGTACATTTCTTTACGGCAAGGGTTATGTCACGTGTTATGAAAAAGGGACTTGGAAAGATTCTAACAGATAAGAGAACTCTTGAAGAACTTCCCTTCTTTAGGAATTTGAGGGAGCAGGGAGGTGAGGTACATACTGCCATGATAATCTGTATTTACAATATTTATAACAAAAGCTCAAATACAGTGGCAGTGAATAAAGAACTCACTCTACACCATTTAAAGAGCTGAAGGGGGGCACACAGCAGGGAATGGTGGTTGGGAACGAGGTTTGGGGGTGCTGAGGGGGCTTAAGGTCTTTTATGGTGTAGACATTTGATACTGAAGTCTCTGGGGGTGGTAGTATGCTAATTCGTGTTGTCCTCTCTAGAATGCAGTCGGTAGCTTTGACAATGTGCCTCATCACCTCTTCAGAGGGGGTAAGCAATACAGAAAGATCTAAACGTGAATAAGATAAGATATAGGGAACTTCTCTATTTCCTCAAAAAATTCAAAATAAAGCTCTACTTTTGATATAAAACAGGACAAAAAACTATCACGTTTCCTTGTTGCAACGGATAATAAAATATAAAGTTTCCTTGTTGCACCGTTCAACAACTAGGTTGAGATGAAACCCGGCTTCCATACTTGTGACTACATTTTCTGATTGAAGGCAATTACCTTATTCCACCGTGCCTCCTTCTCCTCTACCATCACATTTGAGAGCACCTTAAACATCGGTTCAGGATGTGCACTGAACAAAAAAAAACCTTGACTTTAATTTTACTCTCTCTATATTACAAACATCGGCCACATCCAGGGTACACATTACAACTGATTTGTGTCTTGGTTCACTAATGGCATTGTGTTAAGGCAGTACGGGAGGTGGAACCGTGGTCAACGGTAGGCATTCGTGAAATTGTATGCGGAGCTCTACTATGTTCTTGCTTGCTTGTTGGTTTTGGTCTTATTCTGCTCTCGAAAGCAGGATGACCAAGGTTTCTCCCTGACAAAGAGACCACGTTGAATCAGCATCATTATTTGGAGGGGTGTTGTATGAGAAGTGTGGCTCAATGGTTAGAGCGGCAGACCCTGATGCAGAGGTCTGGCCCGGGACCAGGGTTCAATTCCCCGCCTCGGCGGGTCTTGGGCTCAAAATTCCACGGACCTGATAATTCTCGCCTCGGTGCCTCTTCCAATCATGGAGTCCCACTCTGCAACTCTGGGCAATAGCTTGCTTAATCTCCACAACGGACCCCACAACGCTAAGGATGCCTGCCCTCCACCTTGGGGGTGCCCAGGAGTGGACACCTCACAGGGAAAGCCAGGATGGGTTCCACAGCGGTATTCGTACAAGCGCAAGTATCAATTTACAATTTACATTTACATACAACTCACATCCAACTATGTACACAACAATGGTGTTGCATACAATGATGGCTAGCCAAGCTAGGATACACAGCACTTTGGAAAGTGTGTGTAAGGGTTTATAGGCAGCCCACTTTTCATGCCCAGCTGCTGGGTAAAGCCGCTATCCCCCTTCTTCTGGAGATGGTCATTTTAAAGTTGATAGCGAACAAGGTGGCAACAAAACGTGAACACCATGATCCAAAAATATCCACAACTCTCTTGGCCCAGGTGCCACAGCCATCCCATAATGCCCCCGACTAACCTCATGCAAGCCCTCCCACCCCATCTCCCTCCACCCGCCCAAGATCAGGAAGAGTCCGGTAGGACGGGAGTCCTATCCATAGCGCCCTCACCTCCTCCACCCGCGCAGCACAGAGGCCAGCTTGAGTGAGACCATAAGCAAGAAGGAGACCCTGGTCCCAAGGAGGAATCCCATTGGGTGGAATCACGTGATGCAACAGCAACACCAGATGAGTTGCCATATGTCCGCTCATCTACAATGCGCAACTTTGCTGTCAAAATGCGGAGTGCCTTATTTGGCAGATATTTCAGTTCAGAATATACCAAAAGAATGATATTTGAGGTATTGATAGCGCTCTTCCTCTGCTACAAAATACTCCCCCAGCTTCAATCGTTCTCCCAAAAGCAAGAATTAAATAAACACTTTCTAGCTCTCCAATGTATTCAATGCACCATGAGACGATTTTTTTTTTTTAAGTAAGCAGCTTTTTCGGTGTTCTCCTTCCTCTTTACCTATAATGAGGCAGACAGAGCAGGCACTTCTACTCACCATGGGGTCATTGGCCTCGGGTAAGGACAGCGCTTAACACCGAGTTACTCCTAGCCCACAATCTGCGGGAGCCAGCAGAACAAGGCACTTGAGTCTTTCAGTACATACCTTTGGACAAGCCCAACCCTAGGCGCTCCACTGAGACAGTCACAGCTAGCTGAACTCTAGTTTAACACTCTAGTGCTTCCTCCCCACCGAGTACTAACAATACTTTTGCCAAGACCACTGAGAATTTAAACACAGCTCGGTGTTACACTTAGTTCCTTAAGAAGCAGGAAGAACAACATTTTATTATGCACAACTGTGTACTCTGCAAAAAGTATATACATGTGCAAGTGAAGCGCTCAGGACTTGTGCAAGGATTTTAAGCACTGTGGGAAAAATAGCATTTTGACGTTGGAGCGCTCCCTGAACTTTTTTGTCCCCTCAACATTAGCAAAGTCAACATGGCTGGCTTCCATACAATACACTTCATTTGTGCACGCAACCCATGTAAAAAGCATCTGTGAATGCCCATGTTCACAGGCATTGGCACATTATCGCCAGACCTCCTGGCTTTCCAATGCTTGGTCTTTCGTAAACAACTGAGAATGTAGCTGTGAAACTTGCCGAACTGACTATATCCATTGTTTTATCTTTGCTGATGTGAAGCACCTTTTGTGTCTCACCCACACTAAAAATCCAATACTTTATAAATTGCAGTAATTCATTAAGTGATTAATCAAATGTTGATTGGCATTTTAATTTTCAGTTTCACAACCAAAAAGTACAGCCCAGTCACAGTTATCCACCAGAGTCAACACCTGAATTTCCTCCTGCATTGACTCCTTAGCCCCACTAAAAACCACCACCATGTCCAAGACAAGACCATATGCAAGCTGGTACACGGAAGAACTCAGACTTTTCAAGCGTCACTGCTAGCAGCGGAGTGCCGCTGGAGGCACACACAGGAAGAAAATGACAGAAGAACCTTCAATTCAGCCCCACAGTGCTACCATCTGCAAATTAGAGACACCAAGAGCACAGCCCTGACTGACCAAATCATGAACAGCTTCAACAACGCCAAAGAAATCTTTGCAATAGTGAAAGACGTTATCTCCCCTGCTGCCAGCTCCATCACCATCTCTCCCTCACAGGGCCTTGGCAATCTGCCCTCCCACTACTCCCCAGACAAAAATTAGCAACATCTACAATAACTTTTTAGCAACCGGACCCTTTCACCAAGCCGTCTTCCAACCCAAAGAGATGATCCACTGAGAAATCTTCCTGACATGCTGCCTTACAATCTGCACTGGAAACAGCCTCAACCATGCGATCCATCCACCGGAGTCGGATCTCTAGTTTCCTGGTGCAAGGACTTAGTTCAGTTGTTGGAAATGGCCCTTTTTGCAGGGTCATACCTAAGGTTTTTGCCTTCCTCCTGGATTTTTTCTAACCTGTTTTTGTTCGCTTTATGACTCTGGGCACTTTACCACTGCTGATCAGTGCTAAAGTGCATATGCTCTCCCTTTGTAAATATGACATGTGAATTGGTATATCCATGATTGGCTTATTTGGTTTACCTGTTAGACCCTAGTAGCGTGACCTGTGTGTGCCCAGGGCTGGTAAGCCAAATGCTGCTGTTGGGACTGTAGCGCTGGTTTGCGCCACCCACAGAAGCAGATTCTAAAGTATGTCTCAGACCTGCCATTGCAGTGTCTGTGTGCAGTCTAGAACTGCCATCTTGGCTGTGAAGTGCACCCACTTCCCAGCCCCTGAACCTTCCCTTGGCATCATGTGAGTCACCCCTATGGTAGGGTGCATTGTATGTGTAAGGTAGGACATGCCCTGCTGTGTGTAGCATGTCCTGGTAGTGAATTACACCCAATTTCGTTTTTCACTACTGTAAGGCTACCTGTTCTCCATAGGCCAGAATGGGCAGTTTGAAAGTTTGACTATTACATTCTATAGTCCTAACTGACCCAAAGAACATGGTAGAAAAACAAATTTAGTATGCCTGAGCTCAGAATATTAAAATTCACCTTTTAGTGAAGTTTATTTTTATATTCTGTGTTTGAAAATACCACTTTTAGAAAGTAGGTATTTTCTTGCCTAAGCCTTCCAGTGTGCTCTGCTGTTATGTGTATTGGCTGTCTGGTTTTGGAGTGACAGGGCTGGGGAATTCCAGGAGACAGGGGGAGGTGTCCCAGTTGTGAATAGAGAGATCTGCATCTAGATGGGTGGGAGGAGTTGCACCTGGGACCTGAATAGGGCTGTGCCTTCCCTCCACAATGCTGGCTCCACCTCCTGTCTAATGTCTCTGCCCTGCACTCTGAAAGGAAAGAAGGAGTCAAGTAAACAAAGTGCTCCAGGACTGAGCAGAACTGGTTCTGGCTGGGTTCAGTGACTTGTAGCTTCTGAGAACAAAGACTTTTGGGGAATAAATATCTGTGCTGAAACCCCTAAAATTTATATTGCTCCTGGACAACAAGAAGAACCTCTGTCCGTGTAAATGAAGGAATCCGCAGGAGGTGACTGTCCTTGTGCTTGTGTGCTGTTTCTTGGACTGGCCTGCAATGGTTACTGCTGGACTTGGAAAAGAGGAAAAGGACTTTGAAGGAACTTTTATTTTTGCTACAGCAATCACCCAAGGGCAAGAAGAGAGCTAGCCTCCTGCCGGAGTCTCAGGCACATCAGACTCCACCACCAGCCTCCTGTTTCCTCCCAGCGAGGATTTCTATCTGCAGGTGAGGCTACTGTGAGTTCCAGGACCTCTAGTTCCACTGTGGAGAAGAGAGTGCTGAAAATCGTCGCTACACGCCCGTTTGCGAGCCGCCGCAGCTGAAGCGCGTACAAAAAATCATTGCGCTGCTGCCGCTGAGTGCTCGCTACCGGAGATCATCGCATCACCTGTTTGCGGGCTCACAAGTGCTCGCTGACCTCAATATTATCGCATCACCTGTTTGCGGGCTGCCAGAGGCTCGCTAACCAGAGATAATCGCATCGAGTTCATCGCTTCACGACATCGCAGCGCGGATGCCGAGCGTCCGGCATTTTTATTGCATCGCATCAGGATCATCGCTCCCTCGCGGAGCGCCATTTCTTTTCATCTCAACACGATCGCACACGCAACAGGCTCAGCGCATCATCCTCCCTTGCGGCAAGGATTTCAACGCATCGCCGGCTTAGCGTGGAGAAGTTTGTCGCTTTGTCCTGCACACAGATCAGCGCATCATCCTCCCTTGCGGCACGGATTCAATGCATCGCTGGTCACGCTTGAGGAAAATCATCGCTAGAGCTCCTTAGCGACATTTTGGTTGCTTTGCTACAGAATCCAGGTATTTTGTGAGTAAAAGGGTCGCAGAGACCACTGCTTTGAACTGAACTCCTCTTTGCACTCTTTGAACTATTTTTGAAGCATTTCAAGAGTAACCCTATTTTTCTAGTATTGTGGCTATTTACCGTTACTGGTCTTGTGTTAAGTCTATATATAAAGATACTTATTTTTTATAACTACTTGTGTGGTGTCCCTTTGTAGTGTTCTTCACTGTGTTACTGTGTATGGTCATAAATGCTTCACACACTGCCTCTGAGATAAACCTAGCTGCTCGCACTACGTTACCACAGGGTTGAGCAGGGGTTATCAAAGGGTGTAGCCCGCTTACTCTGACTTAGGAAGAAGGGTCCCTACTTGGACAGTGGCCAGCCATTGCCAACTAGGGACCCCCATTTCTAACATTGGTGGTCAGCGGTGAGGATCTGGACTTGCATTTATGATCGCATACAGTAATTATAGTGTACACTACTAGTGAGTGCAGACCATAATGCAACCACATACGTTTGCGAGGTTTTTTTTCTATTTTTGATTGATATTGCAAGTTATTGCTACAATGGGTCTTGCTGAAATGAGACCTACCTTTTACATGGATGACCTGTTGACCTATAGTCTAGAGGAGCTAAGGGGGTTCTGTGAGGAGAGAGGTTTAGCAGTGAGTAGAAAGGAGACTCAGCTATCCTTGCAGACATCCCTGAGGCTTTGGCAACAAGACAGATGGAGATTCTCGGAGTCCCAGTAAACCTACCAAGAGGGTAGTTGGTCTGAGGGTGGCTCTGGAGAGTCAGAAGAGGAGGGAGAAAGTGTTATGGAATATCACATAGGTAGGGAGTCCCTTGCTGAGTCTAGTGCCTATGGTAGTGACCGATTCCCTTCATGGTCCCCAGAGGAGTTGGTGGACAGGTGGGAGGGTCCCATAGGTAGGGAGTCCCTTGCGGGGTCTAGTGCCCAGAGTAGTGCCCAATCCCCTTCATGGTCCCCAGAGGAGTTGGACAGACAGAGGGAGAGGGAGAACCAGCTGGAATTAGAGAGGCTCCAAATGGAGATTGCCCAGCTGGAGGCACACCTAGCGCAGATAGCAGTAAAGGAGAAGTTAGCTTGGGAGGGTAGATTGTCTCCTGAGCACAGATTCATTTGTCTGGATTCACCAGTGAGGGTGAGGTCCAGTGGTGGCAGCAAAATTGAGTTATGTAGTAATGACAGTGTAGTACACCCACCCAGAGATGTGGCACCTGACTCGAAGAAGGGGGTTGATCTACACCAGGGGATTCAAGGATATGAGGTAGCTCCATTGGTGTGCAGTGTCCCTGAGGTGGATTGGGGAACTAGCGCAGGGGCCCATAGTCCTAGAGAGGGAAAGGACACCCTACTGACTCTAGATGTGAGGTGCGGGGAGAGGGGTTCCCCCGTGGTTGAAGTCCTGGTGTATGAGTTTGAGAACTGCCCAGAAGAGTGTGGGTTGAGTGATAGAGACAGTCATGTAATGTCTCGCCCATTTCAGGAGAGTGGTGTGGGGTACGTATGTGAGGCACTGGATTGTGAGGTGAAGGTTAGCACCTGCGTGGAACTGTGTAATCCAATTGTGGGAGAGCATATTGTGAGTTCCTGTTTTCCAGAGCTAAACCAACACCTGTTAGAGCGCGAGTTCTCTGATCATAGGGAGCTTGCACAGGAGACAGACCTCTGGGTGAGTACCTGAGGCTCAGTAGAGGCATTAGAGAATGACCCTACTAGGAGTGGTTCAGAGGTCTTCCAACCCAGAGTGGTGGGAGAGGTCTGGAGTGATGCAGTTAGGTCCCCTTGTTGTGAGGAGGTTGTAGGGCCTCACATCCTGTCTTGTGGGAGCAGGAGTGAGACTGGGATAGGTTCTGAAGTGCCCCCACCTCAGTCTCCAGTACCGGATGGTTCCATGAGGGAACAACAGGTAGGGAATCTAGTCTGTCCGGATGGACCATCAATTGTGGGGAGTCTCCCTGTGTTAGGTGAGCTGGGAGTGCCTGTAGTCAGGCCTCCATCAGTTCTTGTGTCTGGCAGTGCCACTCCTAGGGGGAGGGTGAAGAAGTCCAGCTTGAGGGGTGAGAGGGGGAAGGAGCCCCCAGTGGGAGAACCAGTGGGTCAGGGGCCAGTCAGGAGGGCTGAGCCCCAGAAGAGTGACCCTGGTAGCACCACTTCTGTCCTGGGGGATCTTCGCGCACTGTCAGATTGACAGGGGTCGGGAGATCTGCGCCAGGCAGACTGTCACGCAACACAGGAGTTATGTGTTACCCTCGGGGAGGGTGTTTGTACTCCCCAGGAAGTCCTGGTTCGCCAGGCAGTTGTTCAGCCGGAGGGGTTGGTCCCTGGGTTGGTAAGTCAGGTCCAGGTATTGTCTGACCTGGAGGGAGGGACAACTGTAAGCAGTGCCCGACCAATTTTTTTTCTAAGAGCACCACTCCAGGTGGGAGGGTGCATTATGCTGGAAGGGGGTGCAGAGGGAGGGAGTCCTCGCCTCTGATCCCGGTGCCACCTGAGGGGTTTTCCAGGTTGGTAGATCAGTTGCAGGGTCAAGGCCCTGAACTGGTGGATGGGTATGTTTCCCTCGAAGGGGGCCTGTGTTCGCCCCAGGAAGTCCTGGTGAGCCAGGCAGACTGTTGCACAACTCTAGAGAAGTGTGTTTTCCTTGGGGGGAATTGGTGTACTCCCCCAGAAGTTCTGGGTTGCCAGACACAGGTCCAGCCTAAGGGTACAGACCCTGGGTTGGAGGACCAGGTTCAGGGTGTCCCCCCTGACCTGGAGGAAGGGGCCACTGCCAACAGTGCCCCTACCGGTTTGTGTAATGAGGGCACCTCTCCAGGTGGGAGGGTGCAGGGCCCCAGTAAGGGGGGCAGGGAGAGGGCAGCCCCCCCTTACCTCCGCCCAGCCTAAGGGTACAGACCCTGGGTTGGAGGGCCAGGTTCAGGGTGTCCCCCCTGACCTGGAGGAAGGGGCCACTGCTAACAGTGCCCCTACCGGTTTGTGTTATGGGGGCACCTCTCCCGGAGGGAGGGTGCAGGGCCCCAGTAAAGGGGGCGGGGAGAGGGCAGCCTCACCCCTGACCTCCGCCCAGTCTAAGGGTACAGACCCTAGGCTGGGATGCCAGTTGCAGGCTAGAACCCCTGAACTGGTGGGCGAATTGGGCAGGACACCTGCCACAGGTGCCCTGACAATTCTGGAAGGGGGTACCGCTCCAGGTGGGAGGGTACCGAGCCCCAAGGAGGAGGAACGGGTGTGGGAAAGCCCACCCCAGTCTCTCGCCCAGCTGCTGGGTACAGGCCCAGGGCTGGTGGGTCAGTGTCAGGGTGTCTTGCCTGACCTGATGAGAGGGAGAGTGGACAAAAGGTGCTGGGCACCTGGGGCTACTGCCCCCCGCTCTCGGATGCCACAGAGGTTTGAGAACCCTGAGAGGCACTCATCACTGACTACTGTCAATGGCAACTGTGGCTAGTTGTCTGACTGTTGGGACACACCCGTGAGCCAGTTAAGGTTAGGTGCTGCACAGGTGGTGTCCACAGGTGAAGAGGAGGACCGGGTGTGGGAAAGCCCACCCCAGTCTCCGGTCCAGCCGCTGGGTACAGGCCCAGGGCTGGTGGTTCAGAGTCAGGGTGGCGTGCCTGACCGGACAGAAGAGAGGGTGGACAAAAGGAGCTGGGCACCTGGGGCTACTGCCCCCCGCTCTTGGATGCCACAGAGGTTTGAGAGCCCTAAGAGATATAGGGCCTGGGTCTCATCGCTGACAACTGTCCGTGGAAACTGCGGCTTGCTGTCTCTCTGTTGGGACACACCTGTGAGAAAGCTAGGCTTAGGTGCTGCACAGGTGCTGTCCCCAGGTGAGGGGAAGAGTTCCCCATTGATTGTCTTAGTGGGCCCTGAGAGTGTGGACAGAGGGATCCACCAGGGTTCAGATTGACGTAGAACTGGAATATGCCCCTGCAGTAGCAGGCCAGTTCCGTGTCCTGTCGCCCAAAGCAGGGAAGCCCATTGAGGTAGTGATTGGTCTCCCCTGCGTTTTGGCTGGAAGGGGGGCGTGTTGGAAATGGATCTTTTTGCAGAATTGTGGCATTACATGCAGTGTACTATTAAGTATGTTTTATAGTAAAGCCCACTTTGAATATTATTTCTCAAATTATGATGTGGTACTCTCTGAAGTTTCAGTCCTAAAATACATGAACAAATATGATTATTACAAGAATGTAGAGCGCATGTCTAAGTACTTCGTGCCTACCATCACCTTAGATATGTCCTATGCACACAGACAAAATTTGACCTGCATGTTAACTGACATTGAAAAGAAATTTGTGGATCAGATAGAAGGTCAAGATAGGCAAACCTTGTTTCGACCAGATCCGAACCATAAGGTACTGCCATGAACTAAAGAAGAATTAGATTACAAGGCGAAAGGAAGTTCAGGACCCATAGCTTTAGACTTCCAGCAGAAAGGACAGTTGTGCATTAGACATCCGTCCACATATTATGACAAGATATTCGTCGGTGAAAGTGATTGTGAACACGTTTTTCTGATTGAAGAGTCCATAAGAAAAGCCTTATTGGATAAGTTGACCATAGTGCCTAATGTTTATTTTGTATGTGGTAAGAATGCTTATGTGAAAATGCCCAAGAACTGGTATGGGACATGTTACTTAGTCATAGTATTTGCCACGATATTCCATGTGGAGGATTTATGGCCTTTGGAAGGAAAAGGATCTCACAGAGGAAAACGTGGTGTAAGTGCTGGAGAAATCATTGGTGATGTGTTTGGAGCCATGATACCTAGTCTAGGTGTGGTTTTAAATGATGGAAAAATTTGAAAGCTGGCAACAATAGTGGATAAACTCTCTCCGTGAATACAGCACAAATCCTGTTATTAGTGGATGGTGAGATGGTCTCGATAAGGGCTATGGTTCTTCAAAATCATCTTGCTTTAGACGTCCTACTAGCCAAAGCTGGAGGAGTCTGTAAACTTT
Source organism: Triturus cristatus (assembly GCF_964204655.1). Taxonomy (NCBI): domain Eukaryota; kingdom Metazoa; phylum Chordata; class Amphibia; order Caudata; family Salamandridae; genus Triturus; species Triturus cristatus. Next base: position 1,008,819,113 of record NC_140590.1, on the reverse strand, counting down.
TGAGAGTCCAACAGTGCTGCACTTATATTCCTGACAATAGTCGGGATAGAAGGAAATATATTGCAAATATTTCTGATATTCATCAAGAATTGCGTAATTTGGCTGCTTAGGGACTCCGGGATCACTTTGGCAAGGGTTTCGGACAGATTGGAAGTTGGTTTGGCAGATTGGGACAGGGAATTATGGGTTACATCTTGAAACCCATCATTATAACTGTCATTTGCATAATTGTATCATTGGGAGTTATCAAAGCATGCAAATGGCAAAGGGCCAGACATCAGGTGAATGTCCTGAAAATACGAGAACAGCAAATGGAAAGACTGCAGGACAGTCATTACCAGCACCTTAAGGGGTTAGAGAGATTTAGACACAGACAGCAAGCTACTTCTTCTGTTTAGGTCGGTCTTTTCTACAAGGAGGAAATTCTGAAAGAATATAATTTGGTGTTATGACACTAGTCATAAGAGGGGGGAACTGATCAGCACTCATTTGTATGGGTGCATTATAGTCATGGTTATCATGCACCTACACACAAGTATATTGTTTGCAGTGTTTTATGATTATGAACATGTATTCAGTTCAGTAGACTCATTTAACATTCATTGTAGTGCAGTGTTATTATATGATTATGTATCTATCGTCATGCCTGCATATACAGAAAGCAGGAAAATGTATAACCATATAATGTAACCGTTTCTTGTTTAAAGTTGCCTAACTTCCTAGGCCCAAGACTGTACTTGTTTTTGCACCTCCTTGGCTTCTCGAGAAATAAATAATGAAATGCATGTTGTTTTCATGAAATAGCAGTGTTCTCATCCTACTGCAGGTATCGGAAAGCCAACTCGTTATTTTCAGATTGGAGAAGATACAAGGAATGCTTTGAAGACAGTTGGAAGCGAGAAGGAAGGATGTCTTTCGTGTCTGACTGGTCTGGGAACCAAGGTCAACTTGCTGAACAAAGGAATACTAATTAAGAGAGCGTGAACCTCCCCAGATAGAAAAAGTTGCAATGGAAAGTTTTACCAAGATGAAGCAAAGAATTGAATTCTATATTGTATGATGCGCAGGGACAGAGATCCCAGACTTCTGCTAGCTTTCGGAGAGAAAGGAGCATCTTAGAACTCGCTCCTAGCCTTAAGCACCTTAACCCATTTGACGTGAGTACTTCTCAGGAAGTCAACAAGTGCTGACACCTTTGGGAATAGATGGAAGGGTATTAGATAGCATCTCCTTTTAGTATAGTGTAGGGACAGATTTGTTCTATTCCGAATGAAAAGAGAGTTGGACTCAGTGTCTATTCTGAGTTGTATCCTGTTCCTCGAATTCACCATTGTATTCTTGTTGTGCCGAATTACTTATATTCGTAGAATCGGCTCTGTATTGATTTTTCTATATCTCTATATGCTAATCTTACGATGTGTATACATCTTATTATTCATGGCCTTATAATAAATTGACAACCCTACAGTCGGAGTCGGGTACTTTCAGGTATGATATCGTCATTGTGTTATGAAGTGTTTTTTTCCCCACCACCACTTTTAGTAGGTAAATAAAAGATCCAGAGAGCTAATTGTTAGGAGGAAGACAGGGGTTCAATTTAGCGTAATCAGTCACTTACGTGGATAACACCCAACTTGATATCTCTCTCTCTCTCCATAGACACCCCAAAACATCTTTACCACCTGCATACTCGAAGTTGCCAACTGGATAAAGATACAATGTCTTAAGCTCAACTCCAACAAGACTGTGGTTGTACTCTTCGGAAAGGACACCTCTCTGTGGTCTTTGGCATGGCGGCTGGCTGAACTTGGACATGTACAAAACCCTACCAATCAAGCCAGGAACATCAGCATAGTGGCGGACAGACTACTCTTGATGACTAGCCAATTCAACACGATAGAATCATCCTGTTTCCATATGCTCAAACTCCTCAAGAAGATCTTCAAGTTGTTCGCTCTCGACAAACGGAGAACAGTTAACCAGCAAAATGGACTACAACAATGCTATCTATGTAGGCATCACTGCTCACCTCACCAGACTTCTCCGCTTCATCCAAAACACAACAGCCAGACTCATGCTACACATAACACACACACCACCGACACTCTTTAACCCCTTCGGTGCCACGCCCTTTCCCCCTCCTGTGCCGGGCGTTTCCCACGCGGGTGGGTTTCATGACGAGATAGTCTCGTCATGGGCACAGCGCGACCGTGCTCCATGACGAGACTATCTCGTCATGGGCACAGAAGAGGTTAAAACATACACTGGCTTCCAGTACACAAACGTGTGATCTTCAAAATACTTACTCACGCATGCAGGAGTTTGTTTTTGATAAATTTAAATATAATGGCTGCCATACCATGGGAGTTGTTCTATTTTTTTTTTTTTATCTTTACGGTCCCTGACCGCTAACTAGGTAAAATGGTCAGCAAAAAACATAAAACATCTGACTGCCAGAGGAGGCTAGTAGGGAATAGTGGCAGGGGGAGCCGAGAAAATAAAACAATAATCACCTGCCGGTGGAGTCCCAGCCGCCGCCTCTCCTCCTAAAAGGAAACATCTGGGCTCCCAGGCTCCCTAAGCCAATGACAACGTTGCAATGCAGCATTGTGACTGGGTTCCCTAAGCCAATCACATTGGTCTGAGCGCAGTGGTTCAGTCCCCACCAGGCTGTGTAATGCAGCCTGGTGGGGAACATGCAGAGTGCGCATGAATGTTTGGCCGGGCGAAGACTGCCAGTCAAACATTCATACGCACTCTGAGTGTGCTCACCACTTCCCTGGACTCTGCTCGGGCCAGCCCTGCCCCTCCCCGCACCAAGGAAGAAAAAATAAAATGATAAAATGATAATGACAAAGTGTTATTATTTTTCCTCTGCACTGCTCATAAAGCAGTAGGGTGATGGTCTTCCGCCTTAGCGGAGGAGCCGCCCCTGCCGACTGCTCACTCTAAATCAGGCAGATGGTCATACGGCTTATCTCCGATATACTGTACTCTGTCAGCCCACCGGAGGATAATGTCAGAATTTAAGCCATTGTAGGCTCTTTCATCGACATACTATTGGTCCGAACAGCCCTAAACTGGGTTAGCGGACAGAGAGTGTTTTTGGAGAGGGAACTCCGTTGCTGTTGCAACGGAGTGCCCTCTCTGCCAAACGTGAACTCAGCCCCTAATTTTTTGCCAAAGACCATATCTTAATGGAATTCGGAACTATAATACTGGGCTCCAAATTTAGCCTTTTTATTCTCAAGAGAGCGCTTGGTCCCATGGGGTGGTAGACAGGGGAATTTCCGGCAGCTCAGTACCTCCTAAAAGTGTTTTCATGATAGGCTGCTCCCAAACCATTCATGGTGCTTTTCTCTCATTACGTGAGAAGCGGCTTCATGAGCAGAGCTTGTTGCGGCAGGTAATGCTGCTTTCCAGAAGTAATTGCCAAGGAAGAAGCAGTCCCCCTCTGCCATAGTACCCAGCGTGTAAATACTGAGTCAGCAGCCCTGTGCAGACAAAAGGCTGAGTTCAGCCTGTGCAGGTCCCAGAACAATGGCGGGTGACGGCAGCACTAACACTTGAGAAGGCAAAGTCTCAGAGCGGAGCCCCGAGGCCACTTTTCCGCAACAGAAGCGAATTGGTAATCCAAACACCTCTTGGCTTCTCCTTTGAGCTTGTCAAACACTGCCAGATATTACTTGATGCTATGTCTCTCGAAACAAAACACAGTTGTTCTGCACACTCAGGAATCAAGCATTTGCAATGCAATAGGTCTCACATTTGTGAGAGTTTAAGCTATTGCCATTGTAAATGACATTGCCTTTTATTTAGGTTTTAAAAGCCAACACCTAAATAAAAGGCATTGTCATTTATAATTTCAATAGCTCAAACTCTTGCAAATGCGAGATCTATTGCATTGCAAATGCTTGTTAGATTACAGGTTCGGGATCAAAGGGGGAAAACCCAGACTAACAGGATGTGGAATGGGACCCAAAAAAGACCCAGCACGTATGTTTCTTCTTTCCAACTGGGGCAGCACTACTCTTAGTGGAGAACTCAGGAAGCCAAGCAACTTGTAGCTCATTGGGTGAGATATTTAAAGGGCCACACTCAAAACGGCCGCTGGGTTGCAGGTGTCCGAGATCTCATCCACAATAATGTGAGATGTCACGTCCAATATTCACAAGGGTCACGATCCTCAAATTTGATACTGATGGGGAGGGTACCACTGGAAATTGAAGCGTTTAACACAATTGACCATTTAGGGGAACCACGCTCCTCTAGACCCCCATGGGTGATGCAGCCCCGTTCTACAAATCCTGATAGATTGATGATACCGAGGGCATGCATAAGGGTACAGACAGCGATAATCATAAGGGCAACAGTGATGGAGACAACATGTGGACACAGTTCGGAAATTTTGCAACAGCTCTTCTACGTCTTACAAGCTGTAGTGCCTCCGCCACCAATCTATAAACTTGTCTGGGGACTCTTTGATCTATTCCAATAGTGCTACTAGTGGGATCTGGGTTAAGTGATACTGAGCCAGATTGTAAAGTCAATTTTTCTGAATGCATGGAGAATGCTGATTATTTCTGATTCAGTTGCCGTACTTATTTAATTTTGCAAATCAAATCAAACTGCAACATTTGGCTACATGTTGCTGGAACAATTTTCAGGAAACATTTGATTATACTTTTTGGTGAAATACATTCTAGTAATGGTTTCCCTTGTTTCCGACATGCGATCGCTTTGAGCTTGCAGCATCCCGGTTTACGGCTCTCAAACCCAGTGCAGTAATACTATGTGTCGTAATCAGAGTTATTCATCGATCATCAGCCAGCCTGTCCTGTGTGGTTTCACTGTAAAGAGGCAACAGTCATCCATCTTAACCTGTAATGGTCTTCCATCTTTTCAGTCATGTTCACTGCAGTATATCGGTGCATGATGTACAGCACATCAGTCATATAAAGACCGAAACACATATCTTTGGCCCATAAAACAGAAAAATATGATGAGAGAAAACTGTTACAGCCTCACCATGGTGTCTGTAACAGCTTCCCCTGGCCCTAATAAATTCATCACTAGAGTGCAAGCAACGGAGCTAAAACTCATAGTTCAGGGCCGTCAAAAAGCACACAGATTCCTCTGCAGTTGACAAAATTGTGGGCCTGACTCGGAAGTCATTATCACGCGCCAATTAATCAAACCGCAGTTGACCCTGTGTGATTGAGAACCGCTCTGAGGATGTTTGTCAGGGTCTGACAACGTAGGAGCGAGCGAGCCCCAACCCCGCCTTCCCTCCCTGAAGAGGCGAGAGCGGATCTCCGTATAGAATGCTATAAGCATAAAACATTTTACTTGCCATCATGGTGCGATGTTGTTGCCGTTTGGACAGCTTTATCAGCTCTGGTTATATCACTTACCAATGGAGTCCCGGAAAGGTATTGCCTTGTAAGAGTAACTACGAGAACTACCCTGTAATGGCCAGACTCTGGGACGGGGGGGGGGGGGGGGGTGTATGAGAGAGAAGGCACAGACATCAGAGAGGGCGGGGGAGATGGAACGGACAACAGGCGAGCGGGGGGTAGGGGAGGAGAGGAGAAGGCACGGACAACGGGTGGGTGGGTGGAGGGGGGGAAGAAGGCACCAAAACACACATTTACCTAGTCCGTCTCCTGTGGGGCTCCGGCTCCAAAAGGAAATAGTATACGTCCCGTGTAACAACCAAGTGTAGGGGCTAGTGGCCATGGGAGGATACAAATGACGACATGTCTGTACTAAGGAGGGACTAACAAGCCTCATAATCAATCAGAAGACAGCATTTACAAAGGACAAACACATAAGCCAATGAAAACTAAGGGCGGGGGAGTCGGTGAAGCTTTTCTTCGTACTGATAATACCACAGCTCTTCGTAGAGCATCGCTTGCGCGCTGTCTCACGCTCAACCTAAAAATGAGAACTTCTGAATAAGGCATGAAACAGCACAAGAAGCTGTGATCCTAATGTTACCTACTTCCCTTGAGCACAGAGTCAACCGGCATCCCCAGGGAGACTTAAATCTGGACTTTACCTTTTCAACTGGTCGTTTTAGAAAGTTCAGCAGTCACGACTCCTGAACAGTAAATGAAAAATGTAAGACCGTAGTAGCAAGGGGTTATCTTAATGTCTATGAGAGTGTAAGATTCAATATCTTCACAGAGGGAGTCTTCTAGATAATACAGTGACCATGCAAACAAGAGAGGGTGGTTTATATAGATACATGCCCTTGTAAGCCAGAGGCCAGATCTTGGTCTCAATTTTTCCAAACTTCAGTGACTTAAAAACAGAGATCGCTTAGTACTGTTGGGATGTATTCAATTTCTTTTGTGGCCATTAACAGTCTGCCCGTGAAATATGCCCGCTTCATGCGGGCAGGTGAGGTTGGAGGGACAAAGGCAAGCATGGAACTTTCACTGTAGGGGCCTGTGTTCCACATCATGGCCACAGGTTCAAATCCAGGCGAGTCCACTCACCCTTTCATCCTTCTAAAGTCCATAAAATGAGTACAATTGAGTTGGGTAACAAACATCTGTTATTCAGCCTAAGATACCCTTAAAAAAACGGTATTTGTAAAGCGCGAACTAATCATCCCTAAGTGTCTCAAGGTGCAGGGGCCCGTGGGGAAAATTAAGCGAGCTATTGCCCAGAGTCACATGGTGCTGGGCTGAGCTGCCGCCGGCGATTGAACCATAAGCTTCGTGCTTCGGAGTCAGCCGCCCTGGCCGCTGCGCCACACCTCTCCCACTCCCTTTGTGGGTAGACGACGGTTTAACCGTCTTGCGAGAGTAAAGGTAGAAGTGGCTATTCTATTGATGCGTGAAGTGAACCAAAATTGGAGTCAAAATTAAAAGGCAGCGATTTTACAGAGGTAGAGATCGATGAAAGAAATCTTTTACAGTGAGCTTAATGAGAAGCGAAGGATTTTTGTTTTTGTGTTTGGCAGCAATCAGTGGGAACTCCAGCTTTTGCGGGCTGAGCATCAGGAAGTAATTGGACTTTTATGCTTGAAGTTTTATAAAGGCTAATGCAAAGGGTGAGGATATTGTTCATGGATCTAATTTTCATATAATGCTGGGTGTCACCCGCCACCTTGTAGATGAAGATTTCCAACCCCCCAAAAACACTAACTCAGCACTTGAGATACAAGTTGAAAAGTGTGTGTACTAAGATAGAGCCCTGAGGAAAACCACATGGTACTGCTGAGTTCCAGTGTTGATCTTGCAAATTTACACAAATTGGTGTTGATTGGTTAGAAAGAGGAGAACATGCTGAAGACGTGGCCGTGAAGGCCCATGTGGTAACACATGGTTTATATTAGATCGCTGTGGCAAACGCAGATGGGCGGCCAAGTAGAATAAGCAGAAAAGACTCCTCCTCTGGCATGCAGTGCACGCCGTCCTAGGTTTTTAGCATAGCTAATTTGATGCTACTCCAGATTTATTAATAATCTGCCAGCAGATGCACAAAATCCCACATCAAATATGGCGGTGGAAAAAAATGAGCATGGGGCTAAAAAGTACACATTCTAGCCTCTCGGAGATATCTATGTTCTGTTGGTATTTATATATCATGAACTGGGCTGTAGCGCAACAGAGCGCTGTACCTCAGTGGGAGACGGGGAGACAATTTAAGATCGTGTACATCAAGTGAGAATTTTACACAATTGTATTGCACCTCTGTACATTATAATCCAAATATTTATATTTTTAAGCACAGGGAGGTAAGTGGTGTGCCCAGAATAACAGATTCGCTGGTTAAGTATTGCAGGCTAGGGTTAGAACGTAGGTCCCCAACTTACAAAGTCAGCAATTTATCTTTTAGAGGGCACACGTTCTATGCCATGGATTTATTAATTAAATTTCGTCATTTTTTAACTAATGTTGAAGCATATAACACCGTGCTGGGACATTCCACGCATGAGATGAAAATATCTTTATACATACTCTAAATCAAAAAATGCAAACTTCAATTTTTCCGATAGCATCTCTAAGTATGCCTCCTCATAAATTGATTTTTCAGTTTAGCTTTACTTCTTTACACTCTGTTCTCTTAATTCCTAAATCTCTCACTAGAATCACTACTTTAATAACAGTGTAAATGTTATTTACCACCGAAAAGACTTATTTTAAATTCCTGACGCTACAATTATATATCCAGGCAACCGCATGTTTTAAAAAATGTGCAAGAATCCACCTTCTGACACTCCTTAGCTCTTGTATTAAGTCGTATTTATTTGCTGTATGAAACTGACTACAAGGAGCTGAAGAGCACTTTACAAAGAAAATGTGTTTTTTAGCATGCCACCTCAAACCAAAGTGTCTCCGCATAGAAGCGGCTGTGAGAGGGGCACTGGAGAGATGCCATTTACATTACACTGTCCATGTTTACAGTTTCAGCCTCAGGGATCTGAACTGATTTGCCCTGAATCACATGGTTAATTTTGTGAGTGTCGAAGCCAGAATTCGAACATAGACATCCCGGTGGCCTGGACAGAGACATAGCTGGTAGATTGAGTGAGTGGGTGGTCTCCAGGTCACTTTACACTCCATTCTACACCATGATTTACACTACAGAGGAGTGCATGCAGTGAGAGGCCTTTCCAGGGGCCAGGATAAATTCTCCGTATTTGACTTAATCTCGACTCGAAAATCAAGCTCGTTTAAATCACAGGGAAAATGATAGATGTTGTTGCAAAGATAACTAAATCGAGCAAAAAAAATGCAGGAACGCACACACAGCCACCTCTTGGTCTGCCAGACGCCCATAACAGGGCACATACAGAGACATTGCAAAAACCTCAAGTAATGCCCAAAGCTGGTCACAACTCAGAGTAGTGCTTCGTGCCGCCCCACTTGTGGGCATGCTCTGGGTGATTGGGGATGATGATAGTGCTTGGCAGCCAAATGACAGAGTTTACAGCGTGACCCAAAGCAGTGTCATAAAATTAAAAAAACAGGGCAGGACCCATAACGGAACCAGAAATGGGCAGGCACGAGGCCTCCTGGTGCCTTAGGCACACTGACAATGTGCTGCCCTTTCTATGGGATTAGCGCCATATTTGACGTTTCTTCTTGGGACTACTCAGCACCCGTCGCATAAGTACCCTTGATAGCCGCCTAGTATCTTCACACACAGAGCCCAGCACCGACAATGCCCAGATTAGACTCCTGGTCAAGCTAAAACAGCCAAGTCTCAACATAGAACACAACACATCCACTGACATCACTTAGAGGCAGGGGCTGCTATCAGTAACTTGCCCTATGCAGAGCTGCCAACACACATGGTGCGAATGAGTGACCAGCGATATCAGCCTCTTTACACGCTATCCTGATGAAGGGATGATATCACATGGAGGAAGACAAGGTGAGCTGGATACCCCGCCGCTGAGGGAGTTTCCATCTTGCGCGTGGTGGCTCTGCAGAGCTCATGCCCGTTCTGTGGGTTTGTAAGCTGGCCAGGAAATGGGTGGCCACTTCTGTAGCCTTTGTTAGTGTTTTAAGGGGAGGCAGAGAACTGCTCAGCTAGTGCCGGAATCTAAGCCCTGCCCCCTTTCATTGGACCCGCCCCATCTATGGGTGGTGAGGCACTGAGAGCTCAATGTTACGTGACTTACGTCCCCTCTTCCGGCTCCGCCCCCCTCCTCCCACACAGTTAAAATATCTCAAAGGTTGGCAGGTCTGCCCTTAACAGACCCTGTTGACCCCCTAGTCCTTGGTCAAAGGGGTCCTGAAGCCAGACATAGAGCAACATGCTTGTCTAAAACCGATGGACACAAAATGCATACATGTCATTAAACAGAAGCCAACCACCTCAGCCTTTCTGTAAACACAAGGTCACCAAGCATGAGCCAGACATTCACAGTGTGACCCTTTGACCTGGCGGCACAGAGAGTTCCTGCTAACAGCACTGCTGCACACCGAGGGGTCCCAAGACTTTACACTGAGTCTAAGGCAAGGGCAGTGAGCACAGCCATGAACGCGCATCAGTGTTCACAGTGTCACGCGGAGAATTACAGGTACACAATGAACACATTCATGGCATTTCCAGCAGGAACTGTGACCTTATTCATTGTTACATAATATGCCTCGCGCACAGTATGAATACCGACACAATGGGACAAACGGGAGTGATGGAGTAGTTTGACCTAAATAGGCCTTGTTCCAAAGAATTGTCTGTCTTGAGTTCTTTCCACATTTCCTAAGTAACTCTGACTCGAGGAGGCGTGCCAAGCACCAGGAATGTGGCAAAGAGAAGGCGGCTAATTCACCCAAGCAGCTGCATCTTTTGTTTAGCTAACCATGCAGCAAAAACAGTCTCTCCTACATGGAGCACCCAGGCAATAGTGCCAATATCGGCAACAGTTATCACAACACACATAAGTACATAAATAAAAACACACGACACTGAATGTAAGTGGAGAAATATTGCTGCAGGTTTATTAGCATAAGCAATATGCAAACATGGTGGGTTATCTTACGGGCGATCCCAGGGCAGGCCAGCCCCTATGCCGCCTGCCCGTCTGATAAGCCTAGAGTCACCATGGCAACGCGAATTGGTGTATACCTAATGTTGGGAGGGTCCCCCCTCCCACCTGTGGACCACCAGTCCACTTGCTACACACGCCCCCCCGTGATGGGTGGGCGGAGCATACATGGCAGCCCCCGGTTGCTCAGACCCACAACCGCCTGTCGGATAGCGGGGCGCCGTCGGTCTTCCAGTGGACACGCTAAACATCCCTGGGTATCCTGGCTTAGCACCACACGGTGCTGCTGCATGCTATACCCCTTGGTATGTGCAGACCCTGGATCGCCCTGTAACTCCTCCTGCAACACAAAGTGAGAATTGTTAGAAAACCTGGCCCCCCCTTTGTCCCTCCGGACGCCGGGTAAGCGGATGGGCGGGCAAGGCGAACGAGCGGACAAGAGGGCGAGGAGGGGGCGGAGACAGAATATGTACCCCCCTGGCTCCTCCCCGCCGGAAGCAGCTATCTGCTGGGGTCTCCCTTGGTCCATCCCAGGGACACGACCTCCCACCCCTGTGCCTTCCTGTGGCACTAAGGCGGCCGCCCTCAAGGGGGCGGGCCGCTGCGCAACCCCCCCCCCGGGCAGCCTTACATAGTGCCAATATCGGCAACAGTTATCACAACACACATAAGTACATAAATAAAAACACACGACACTGAATGTAAGTGGAGAAATATTGCTGCAGGTTTATTAGCATAAGCAATATGCAAACATGGTGGGTTATCTTACGGGCGATCCCAGGGCAGGTCAGCCCCTATGCCGCCTGCCCGTCTGATAAGCCTAGAGTCACCATGGCAACGCCAATTGGTGTATACCTAATGTTGGGAGGGTCCCCCCTCCCACCTGTGGACCACCAGTCCACTTGCTACACACGCCCCCCCGTGATGGGTGGGCGGAGCATACATGGCAGCCCCCGGTTGCTCAGACCCACAACCGCCTGTCGGATAGCGGGGCGCCGTCGGTCTTCCAGTGGACACGCTAAATATCCCTGGGTATCCTGGCTTAGCACCACACGGTGCTGCTGCATGCTATACCCCTTGGTATGTGCAGACCCTGGATCGCCCTGTAACTCCTCCACAGCCTTGGGAGTGGCCACCGTCACTACCAGGGCCCCCCCACCAAGGTAGACCTATTTCCTTACAACCTGCTGAAGCCAAAGCTTCCCCTAGGTCCAGTAGGAAAAGAACCGTGCCTAAACTAGACAGGTGCACCCCATCTCCCTCCCGGCACCCTGTGGACTTGGCGTGTATAAGACCATGCCTGATGAAGCCCAAACCTCTTTGCTCTGCGCAACTGCGCATGGCTCCAGGTAGACTTTTTTACCTACAGCAACTGATACCGGGCTTCTCCCAGGTCCAGCCAAGACAATCTACGCCCAACCGGACCGGCGGGCGGCATGCCCCTCAGGACAGGTGCCCTCATCCTTTCTAACTCCCCCGTGGATTTTGACTGAAATGACCGTAAACCTATAACTAGGCGTTGGTCCAGTGTAGCCTTTGAATGGCTGAAGAACAATCCCCTTGACAAGACACTGCTGCCCGGCAGTGCCAATGCGGGAGGGGTAAGAGTTGACAAGCCCGCCTTACCTCCTCCTTCACTCAGTTGGAGTATGTCCATCGCATTCCATCAGTCACCACCAAATGAGAAGCCTTGCCCTCCCAAACTTTTGCTAGTATACCAGGGAGAGACAGGACTGAGTGACCACAGAGGAGGACCAACGTGTAAAATTCGTCACTATCTTGGATACTGGGTAAGCCAATTGTTCTCCTGCTAATTGGTAGCCCAAAAGCATTACCCCGGGGTTTCCCTCAATCATGTGGACCATATCGCCCCCGAGGAAGGCCACTTCCACAACCTGCATAGCTGCCAGCCAGTGCTGAAGGGCAGGATACGTTACCCGGTACCGATACTCGCATCCATGGTACCTGTTTCGTCGAACTCAAGGACGGGCTACTAAGTGAGCAACCATGCTCCGCCCACTCCTGCCTGGCAGTGCCCATGCGGGGGAGGTAAGGGTTGACAAGCCTGCCTTCCTTCCTCTTTCACTCCGTTGGAGTACGCCCATCGTATTCCATCAGTCACCACCAAATGTGAAGCCTTGCCCTCCCAAAATTCTGCTATTATACCAGGGAGAGACAGGACAGAGTGACCACAGAGGAGAACAACGATGTAAAATGCTTCTCTATTTGAATACTGGGAAAGCCAAATTGTTCTCCTGCAGATTTGTAGCCCAAAGTGTTACCCCGGTGCTTCCCTTAATCATATGGACCATGGCCCTGTTGGAAGGCCACCTGCATAGCTGCCAGCCAGTGCTGGAGGTCGGGAGAAGTTACCCGGTACTGATGCTCGCATCAAAGGTACCTGTTACGTCAAACTCCAGGGCGTGCTACTAAGTGAGCAACCAGGCTCCGCCCTAGTACCCCGAGGTCAAACCCAAGCCCCTCCAAGTTCTGCTGCTTCACCTGCCTGTTAACACGAATCCCAGGGCAGACCACCGGCCTATAACCCATGCTTGGCCATGCCTGAGCTAAAATACCTCTGAACAGCCTGACAACAAGCTAACCACCAGCATTGAGTTCTGAATGTTTCTGACGCTGCCAAGAAACATGCGCATAACTAAAGCAACTGGCACCATGCCATAAAAGTAACAATTCAGCCTTCTATGAAACAGACGTGCCCTTGTGGCGATCCGAGTAGTGCTCCCTCCATGCCAGCAGCCCTACTCAGGCAACCCGCACCCTCTTGTCACTGGCACACCCCCGCCACAGCTGCCCTCGAGTGCCTGGTCGTGTGTAGCCACAACCTAGGTTTCATCACTGCGTCATACCGGGGTATGATGACCCATCTAACTCGACTGCTGAGTGCCCATTGCACCATCGCAAGTATGCCTTTGCCTGCTCAGAGTCTGGCTGTAAAGTTGGAAGGCATTGACCCCCCAGCCCAGGGTGAAGATGGCAGCATTACAGTACCTGGTGCTATAGACGGTCCCCGTACCCTGATGGGACAGAATGCAAATCCCTTGCTCCTGTTGAGCACGAACCCAAAACCAATTGCTCACCATGGTTTAATACCTTCCTGCTGCTAATCATTTCCTAGCTGAATGTTGACAAATCCATGTTCTGTAATGGCACTACTTCGCAGCCTGCACCATTCTGCCAGTGCCGAAAAGACCTTTGTCATGCTGCCTGGCCTCATCAATCTTGCCCTGTTCTAGCAGCGCCCGCTTCAGCCGTGGAGCAAACAACTCGCCGGTACTCCCAAACTGGCCCTGATGCGAGACAAACCGGGCCAAGGCACAACAGTGAGTGTACTAACTAATAGCAGGTCTAACAGCGTCAACAGGCATCCTCAGCTAACAATAGGCTTAACGGAGTAAGGGTTTCCAGTGAGAATAAGATGACAGCAAATACAGCGGGAGGAGCGGCCAATGACCTGCCCAAAGACTCTTCGAAATCCTCCTACCGAATGATGTGGGAGCTCGCCACCAACCTCTGTCCGAGCCTGCCAACCCCACATGTATTTGGACCCCTATTGCTCCAAGGATTGGAGCGGGGTGGGGGGGGGGGCGCAGTCCCGTCTGAAGATGTGTGTGGTGGAGGGCATGCATCCTGGAGTACCTATAGTTGAGTTCAAGCGAGTACCTGATGTGGTTAACTACTAATGGCGTAGTAGCAACTCAATCAGCACAGGGCTAGTTGACCCCCTGTCTTACAACCGTGTGAGACACACCGGGAGAGAACGGAAGGCCAACCACAGTCCGACACAGAAAAACCCACCACGTGGCTGTGCCCAATGAAAACACCATCCCACATCAAACCGACCCGATGAAAAGACAACCAGCGCCTAACGCTCTACACCCGCGGATGACCCCCGGAAACAACCAATCGTATAACAATGGAGTAAATAACACCGGACATCCTTTCAGCCTTTGAAGTCCAATCCTTTCAGAAGAAACCTGGGAGCCCAAAGCCAGACATCAGAAACAAAGCATTGAACCCAGGCCCCCACGACGGGTGCTGACTCAAGCAGATTAAACCTCCCGCCTCACCTGTGAGGACCGCACAGCCAGTCCACTCCCGCTGTGCTGACCAGAATACGCAGATGGCCATCTCAGCAAGGCAACCTGACCATTTATGTACGCCGCCCCATCACCCATCACAATAATCTGAGATAGGCCGCAAGATTACCAATATAACATCAACACTAGTCTGTATTCTCGTTATCCGGCAAACGGCAAAGAGACAGGCACGCGTCCGACCGGGGAACACCACACACCTCAACTCATTCCAAAACCGCGAAACATAGCCGGGCAGGAGCCAGATGCACCTGCACCCATGCTCAATATAAGGAGAATCGGGAAAATAAAATTAATGACTAGCGTTTCAAACCGAGTCGGTAACTGTGCCGAACACCCACGTCTCATAGTCCCCCACTGTTCCCACCGACCCCGCTTACACTCCCATTCCCTAGTGAGCGGTGCCCGCAGCTCTGTGGGACACCGGCAGGATCCGTGAGGGAAGTAGGGCGTGAGCATGCCTGATAAAAGAGCATCGGCTGCACCACAGAAGAACACATTCACTATCAGATAGATACAAGGAGATAGAGCGATTACCCAGAATCGCCGGGAGTGCCGCGCCCCTGTGACCAGCGCTCCGAACCTAGTTCCGCAACGAACATAATGCGGCAGTGACACCCGGTGGCCAGAAATTTTTTTTTTTTTTTTTTTTGTAAGTGCTATCCAACAACCAGCTTACAGATTCTGGGCGTATAGCTATAAGCGGAACCCGGGACCACCACAGCCCCCCGGCACAAGAAAAGCCGAAGATACCGCAAGCGGCTGAGGAGGAGAATCCCCAGCAAACAGAGAAGGAAGGCCCTATAAACTGCGGGTAGTTCTAGCCCCACCTATGTACAATCCAGAGCCAGCAGAATTTGAGAGGAAATCCTGATCCCTTCTTTCTAGATCAAGGCTTATTCTCAACAGTTTCGAACTTCCTAACCAAATCTCCCTACCTCTCGAATCCCAAGTAATCTTAACCACAAGAGAGCACGTTCACCCGTAAGTAACTTGGCGCAAGATAATAGATGGTTCTTGTTTCCCAACTCAATGGAACTCATTCTATCGCCGCAGGTGGATGACAGGCTGAGCAGTACGATAACTTGGCACTCAATAACCGATGATTGCTGTTACCCAACTCAATGCTACTCATTTTATCGACCTCAGATGGATGAAAGGCTGAGCAAATAGGTCACTTGGCACTAAATAACCGATGGTACTTGTTACCCGACTCCGTGGTACTCATTTTATCGACCTGTGTAAAACAAAGAACAACAACGGTTATGCCCCGCGCCCAACGGTGACCTTATCCTGTGCTTGCAGGCCAGGAGCTTACTCTCCGTGTCCCCCACCGTCCCCTAGCGAACTTACACCCCTGTCCAGCAGCGAGCGAGTTCCCCCGGTCGGCCGGACACCAGGCCCAATCTAAGGAGGAAAATGAACAAGTTAATAATTTTTTTTTTTTTTTTTTTTTGCTACTGTGGCCTGCAGACATTCCCCCCGACCCCCTAGGCGCGGTGGGGGAGGATTAGAAATGTTACCCACTAAAGCACTAGTACGCGATATTCACGGGGCCTATCCTGTGGGGGCTGGAAAACCCCCTGCGCAAGACTTGCACCTGCACCAGGCTCCTATTGACCCTGAAGCCGCCGCCAGCACGAGATTACCGGAGCGCGGATACCCAGTGACTCCCAGCACGAGGGCCGCCGCAAATTTTTTTTTTTTTTTATTGCAGCGTGTGATCTAACGCGAACTTGGCCTGGATCCAATCAGGTATCAGAGCGTTATACACGAGCTATTCTTGTGCTTGCAGGCGGGTGCATACTCTCCGTGTCCCTCCCCCGACTGTACAGCAGCGAGCGAGTTCCACCGTTCGGCCGGGCACCAGTCAGAATCTAACCATGCACCCCCGAGCCCCTTAGGCGCGGAGGGGGGGGGGATATGAAATGTTCCCCACTAGAGTACTGGAATGCAGTGGCGGGACACAGGGCCTGTCCTGTGAGAGCTGGACAACCACCTGTGCAAGGCTTGCACTAGAGCCAGGCTACTAATGGCTCCTCATAGGGGGAGGGGGGGGTCGCAATAACAAAAGTTGGCGCTGCCCCCCCCCCCCTCCTACCTGAAAGCGGCTTGTGGCGGGCTGCCGAGGGCACCGACCCCGAGGCCGCCCCCAACACAAGATGACTGTCGCCGATACCCTGTATCACCCGGCACGAGGGCCGCCGCATACAATATTATTTATTAAAACGTGAACTTGACCCGAATCCAACCAAGTATCAGAGCGCTTAGCACGCGCACCAAATGCGTACATGGGTACACTCGAAAACCACAGACCCCGGTCCGAGGACGCGCACTGTAGCCGGTAACCAACCTCTCACAACAGTGGAGCATGCCAATAACCGGGGCCCGAACCCCCACATAGCCCCTTCTCCAGCGCAGACTCGACCCGACGGTGCTGGAGCGCTGGCCCGGTGCACGGCTGCATAACCTTACCGGCCCGGGAATACGAAAAATGCCCACATATAACGCGACCGCCCCCGCTCGCCCGCAATGTTAAAGAGTGACCTCGCATCGACCAGGCTGACCCCTCCACCGGTCACCGGCGCGTGCCACGACGGCCCCCCTGCCCCCAATTGAAGGTGTGCCGGGGGGGGGGGGATTTAACATGGCGCAAACGGACGGAGCGACCACGCGCATGCCAGCTCGAGACCGAGGGCACTCCGGGTGCAGGGAGGGCGACATACACGCGAGCGGAATCATTTCCCTTTTTTTTTTTTTTTTTTTTTTTTTTGGGAATGCCCGACTCCGCCCCACACGCGCGCGCCAGACTAGAAGCGCTGCAGGGAGCACACAACGGGGAAAACGTACTGACCGAAACATCTTTACTTTCAGTCGGATATATTCCCTGCTACTCTAATGATGGCCGCCGGCTTTACTCCGTTAATGAGCGTTGGTGCCGAGTCCTTTCTTTATGTCAATGCTTACAGCAGTCACGGGGAATTACTGCCTGGCAGCCACTTACTGAAGAGACAAGAAATTCCGTTTACAGTGAAAAAGAGGAGCTCGGGAGTGCCTTGGGGGTTGGGGTAAGGAGACAGCGCAACGGGTCACGGGAAATAAAGCAGGAACGCGGGTTCCTATGTTAAACAGACAATCTTTGCGCGCACATAAACAACATGTAAGTCCTTACAAACTAGCCCTCAATAAACTGGGCACATAAGTGCGTGCGGTAACTGTACAAAAAAGTGCATGAACCTTGCCACAAATAGGCATCAATACACGTGCGCCCCAAGGCGGCGCTCTTGGCAATTCCCCCAAGTGGTCTGACGTGTCCGACCTCGCGACGCACTTTCCCCCCTTTCCCACCCGGGGGGAGGCTACTGTTTCATGCCCAGAACACAAGCACTGCGTGGCCGGTAATCGGACCCGGGCCAGCTGCTGAAGTCAGGGCCGAGACGCAATTCCCAGCGTAACCTGTCTGCGCACCCGGGGGGAAAGAAATACTCCCCCCAGCCCCGCGCTCGACAGCTAATCAGGCATTTATCACAGCTGGGGAGGGAGTGATAGGGTGCGCGTGGGCCTCCGGCCGAGGTCTAACCACGCCATCAACCCTCCCTTTGCCGTGTCCGCTTTTCGAATTATGGTTAAGAGATCGAGTCTCCCTTACTCGGATTCGAACTTGTGACCTAGAGATCACTGCATCACTCAAGGGCGGGCACCGACCCCTCTAAGCCAGTCTGCAGGCAAACGACCCTGTCGCAGGACTCGCAACGCTGCCAAGACATCTTGCAGATACGAGGAGCATGGCCACTGCGTAACTTATCACTTATGCTCACTGGCGCTGTCCCCCTCAACGCACACACGAGCCTGCCCCCCCTCACAAACTCTTTCCCGAGCACGGCCCCCCCCCCCGCCCGTGACACGCCGACCACAGGGCCCTGTCTCCTGGTACTGCCCAGGGACAAGGCCGGGGCGAGAGGGAGGTAACCGGCAGACTCACCGAGGTAAAGACGGGCGACACGACGGAGCACGACGAACTGCAGGCAAGGCGAACGAGCGGACAAGAGGGCGAGGAGGGGGCGGAGACAGAATATGTACCCCCCTGGCTCCTCCCCGCCGGAAGCAGCTATCTGCTGGGGTCTCCCTTGGTCCATCCCAGGGACACGACCTCCCACCCCTGTGCCTTCCTGTGGCACTAAGGCGGCCGCCCTCAAGGGGGCGGGCCGCTGCGCAACCCCCCCCCCCGGGCAGCCTTACATATGGCACTGCCAACAGTCACTCCTAAAGGGAGCACCGAGACAATATGGCACTGCCGACAGTCACTCCTACAGGGAGCACCCAGGCAATATGGCACTGCCAACAGACCGTCACTCCTACATGGAGCACCGAGGCAAAATCGCACTGCCAGGACATCAGATGCAGAGTGAGTGAGGAGACCGAACATATTTCATAGGCACTATTGTGCCTTTTACTCCAGCTGGCAAGACCCAGCACAATGGCAGCACCAGATTCCCTGAACTTTTCTTGTATTTGTAAAATATACACACATATACACACACACATATATATATATTCACTGAAAAAACCATAGGTTTCACACATGTTATAGTTAGCGGAAATTTTACTGATAAAAAACCAGTGAAATTCCCCCGTTATAGTTAGTGCAGGCAACTATAACTCACGCGACCGCAATCCTCTGCTGATGCTAATACTGTATTTAGACACTTATTTGCCCATGTCTTCTTCCATACATTTTTAGCTATACATATATTACAAATATTTTTTTTTCATAAAGACACATATGTCATCAGCAGAAGATTGCGGTCGCGTGAGTTATAGTTGCCTGCACTAACTATAACGGGGGAATTTCACTGGTTTTTTATCAGTAAAATTTCCGCTAACTATAACATGTGTGAAACCTATGTTTTTTTCAGTGAATTTGCAAGGTTTTTTAAATGCTAATTCCTAACTATAACGTGTGTGAAACCTATGGTTTTTTCACTGAATTTGTACGGTTTTTTAAATGCTAAGTTACTTTACGCCATTCGTGGCGTGCGCGCCCACTTTACGCAGTTAGTGCCGTGCATGCACGGTGGGCACGCGGTGCGCTACGTGCACCGCGTGCCCACGTTACGCTAGATGGGCCATGTACGCACGATGCGCTTCGCGCACCGTGCGCACATGGAGGACATATGATGCACTTCGTTTTGAAAGGTAATATTTTAATTTTTCGTAATTTTTATAAGCCATGCACAAATGGTGCCCTTCGGGCACCATTTGCACACGGGGTAGAGAGAGTGTGGATAATTTTTTCTTTTATTATTTTTGTTTAAAATATTATAGTTTATCATAAATTTAATAAGCCATGCCCAATTGTTGGCCTGCGGCCACCGATTGCACACGGGGTGGGGAGAGTGTGGTTAGGTTTTTTTTTTTTATAATTTTTTACCGTACGCGTACGGTAAGCGTAATCGGCGAAATTAGCGAAAATATAAAAATTGCATTTTTGGCCTTGGGGGATCTTTGGGGACTCCCTCAATATGGCTATGTGTGTGGGAGCTGTCTAAACAGCCCCTTTACATGTTTTTTGGCTTTATTTTAAAACCTAACTCTCAGTGCGAGAGAGAAAATGGCGGCCGCCGCTTCCTGGTTTCGGCCGATTCGAATGTTTACTAAGATCTAAGAGCCAATCAGAATCGCGCTCGCGCACGCCACCGTACGCGTACGGTAAGCGTACCGTAAGCGCACCGTAAGCTGGCTCAGATATATATATTGATTTAAAGGCTATTTTCTCAGAATCGACTGAACAGATTTACACCAAACCTACAAAAGGCACTTCCTTGACCTGAGGACTACCTCTCTGCCAAATTTCTAGTAATTCTGTTCAGCCGTTCGGGCTGTAGCCCTGTCTAAAGGTCCTATGGAAAAATGCATGGGAAAAACGCGTTTTGGGACCCCCCTTTTATCTCAGCCCCCGCTTGACGAATCCCCCCGAGACTTTCAGGGTAGGAGCGGAGCGTAGCGCCCCACCTATTTTGTGAGGATTCGTCGACCGGCGCCAAAGTTATTCAAAATAGAATGTTGAGGATTTCCTATGGAAACGTGGTCCTAACTATAACTACCTACTGGCGACCGCCAGTAGGTAATACACACACACATATATATACACACATATATACACACACACACACACACATATATATATACACACACACACACACACACATATACACACACACACACACACACACACATACACACACACTTTGGTATATAAATAGTTTGAATTGTTACCTCTTTTCCCACTAAAGAACACCTTACATCAGACGGTTTCCGAAAAAGATTGCCCACCCCTGCGGAGTGTGACAAGGGACCCCTCTGTGTTCCATATATAACATCTGTTGCAAGGCCCATGAAATTCTGGAGCCGCCCTGCGCCGCAGGGGCTTGTGTTACGCCCCAGCTTACATTACCAAGCATTGTTCTAGGACGAGTGTCAAAAGAAATGCATGTATCAGGAAATAGCCCGTATTTGACTGTCTCTTTTTGTCAGCTCGATTGTAATGCCAGACGTGAGTTTTAGCTTTGAGGCCCTACAGATAAGGTGGTGTCAGACAAAGTGCTTCAACAATGAAAACAATTTCCGGTAACCTACGACGTCTCACCCACTAGACTAAGCTGTGTCATGCCTGTCACTCACACTGTCTCCCACACCCGCTCCAGCCACACCCAATCTCCTTTCACTGGAGTGATCCTCGAACACACCCAATTGTCACCATTTTGTACGCAACTATAGTGTGCCATATCTTTTCCTCGCCAACACCAGCGAGGAAAAACTACACAAGGGTATAGTGCAAAACACTAACCTTTAAGTTCCCCTTGACATAGTTTGAAAATAGTAGAGTGTGAAAACAAATGTTATTTAAAGATTGTTCAATTGTAAAGTGTTATTTACTGAGAGATCTAAAACAGCGTATGAGTTTGCTTGGGCAAAGTGACACTGCACATCCCTACTATTGTCACGGTTTTATAGGGTAATGCATGACACACCTCAGTACAATAATGTATTTGTATACTGTAGCGCTACTTTTATTACTAAATTCGCTTCATAAAACCACAACTGTCTCTCTAAATATTTCTTACATAAGCAAGAGTTGAAATGTGTCAGTGGAACTATGCCCACCCAGAGTGCGCCTTCTCGCAGTTCATTCACATGATATATAGTTTTCAGCTTTGAAAAGGGACTTGTTTGCGTCACATAACCTTTGGAGTCAACTTCTTCCCACAACGGAAGAGACTACCCTGACCAGCTCTCTTATGGCTTACCACACCCTGATCAAATGCGATTACTTCCTACCAGGGGCGGAGCCTCCATTAGGGCCGAGAAAAGCAGAAGGCAGGGGTATGCCTGGTTGGGGGCGGGGGGAGGATATGCCTGGTTGGGGGCGGGCGAGTGGGCGGGTCGGGGTGGAGTGGCTTGCACCACTCTGAGTAACCTGACTGTTTGGTCGGCCCTCTGGGGCTGACCAAAGCAGTCATGCGCACTCTACATTTTCTCTATGTACGCTGCATGCATCTTACATAGAGAAAATGGCCACCCTACAGGTGCCCGGCTGGACGCAGTCCGGGACTCTGCACCAATCACAACGCTGCCATTGCAGCATTGTGATTGGCTTACAAGAGGGGAGGGAGCATGCCTTTTCCTGTTCACAAGCAGGAAAAAGCGGGACCCGGACCAGGAGCAGAGGCGGCACGGGACCGGTTAGGTAAGTTTTAGTTTTATTTTAACCTCCCTACCACCCGTGGCAACACCCGCACGATAACCCCCACCAGAATTGCGAGCCACAACCGTTTTCTACGCTCATTTGCATGAACACTTCAACCACAACAAACTTTGACCCTTAGCGCTTCGTAACCCACCGTGGCCGATCCTTTTACAATTAACAAACAACATTTGCTTGATGCATCCTGTTTCAAGACTGACCAGTTACGCTATCATCAAACGGCATACTCTTGCTTGTACAAGATTCCCGGAGCCATGAGAAAGTCTTAAGATGAAACATGTGTTGGCTGTATTGTAAGTGACTTTGTAACCCAACAGTTGGAAAAATCAACAAATAAATCCAGCATAGCAACCTTTAAAGTGTTTATGTGCATTTATTACGGAATTATAATCCTATGTACTGTATTGATGTCCTTCCATCTTTTGATGGATGTTTATGAAGGATTGTTCTTTCCGGTCACTCGTCCCACACCCCTAGGAAGCAGAGTGTGTTCTTTGGTCAGCGCTACAAGTACTTAAAGACAGTCGCTTCCTTGCACCTTGATTTGTTCTTTACTTAAGTCATAGTATCTCTGGATGTGCAACTCCTATCCCACTGCTACCATTATAATAGTTGGCAATGCTTTATGAGTGGAAAACCCATTGGCAAAAGTGATAAGCGAGCTGTGGTGTAGTGAACACCCCACTTTAGAAGCATAGGGAGGGGCTGCTACTGGGCCTGGTGGGTAAGTGAACTGGTTCCCACTAAATCCTTATAAGTTGGAGTCTGGGAAGTGGGTTGAAATGCATAAAAAGAAACCGAGAGAGAGAAATGATGACATTATAAAAATCGTGGAAGGACAGACAGAAAAAGTGAGCATTAGAGAGAAAGGTAAGGAAGGAAAAGTAACAATGAAAGACAAAATCTAGGTAGATAGAAAGAGAGAAAAATGGGCTGAAAAAAGGAACTGTGGAAGAAGTAAGGAATGTGAAAAGGAATAAGGAAGAAATGGTGATAGTAAAGATGGGAAGGTAAATGGAAGGGTGAAATAATGAATGGATGGAAGGGTGAAAGGATTGGTAGACAGAAGAATGGGAAGAGTGAAAGATAAATAGGTGAAAGACTGAAAGATAAATAGGTGAAAGGGTAAAAGGATGAAATGATAACGAATACAGAGGGATAAAAGTGAAGGGATGGATGGGTAAACAAATAGATGCATGAAGATATTGATGAGTGAGTACATGAAAGAATTGATGTATGTATGATAGCGTGAAATGATGGATGAAGGGATGGAAAGGTGATGGGATAGAAAGATAAAAAGATGAATAGATAGAAGGCTAAAAGAAAGGACAGATGGATGGAAGGAGGTTAAAATGGTTAATTGAACTCTCCTAAAAGGGGTTAGGTTTGCTAGCTTTGCTTATGCGTTTGTGATTACAGGTATAACAAAAGTGGTGGTTCATTTTATGCATGCCTCCTCTCTTGTATTCGAGTGTATTTTTTTGCCTGAATAATAAAATGTTCTGCATGAATGAAAATAAATTCCAATGTATCATAGAGTTACATAAAGGTATACAAACACCAAACATAATACCTATTAACGTAGAGTAAGCAAACCACAAAACGTAAACCTCTAAATCAGTGTAGGATAGAGGAGCAAGGAAACAAAAGGAGCAGTAGGAGGATAAGGGCAAACTACTTCATGTCCAGCTGCATATTGGATTTCAGTTGCACTTTGCATCACCCTTGCACTCTTGCGCCAATTCCTCCAAACACCACCTTCTGCACCAACCTTTCAGGACCTAGCTGCTAGATGTTTTATGCACCAAGTAATAGCTCACAATTTCAAGTGCTTTTATTCAGAGTCTCTTTGCAGGGACAAAAATGTCTACAAATGTGTGTCTGAACCGGTGATTAATTTTTTGTATAGCATACGTGATCCAGTTAACAAGGAGGATTTTAATGCCTTTATTTCACATTTTCTCACTTTTCGTTGTTGTTTTGGTATGGCGCACAATGTGAACTGACTGGTTTATACAACGACTAAATCATAACAAGAGACACTTCTCAAGAATCACCATGCCCAAGATCTTTGCAATATGCTTCTACCGAAGAGAGATTATCCTGATCCACAGAAAACAAGTCTAGCCACTAATATAATCCTTTTGGCCCACACAAAAAACATCTGCGTATCTTTCGATGAGTAAAAATACACAGACGTGTCAGGCGCTCTACACACAAAAATTACTCTATATCTTAAAGGCTGTTCATACACAAGAGAGCGATTATGTTGAATCAATGCTCTCACTTTACAAACCAAACAAAAAGTAATGGAATTAAAAATAACACAACATGAGATGAAAGCCATGTAAGATTTCAACAAATCAGACAGCGGCTGACCAGTTTCGGCTTTTATAATAGGCCTCCATCAGGGCCCCAAATCTCACAGGCGTGAGCTCAGCAGCAAATTTAGCTTCCCTTGAAAACGGAGCAGTCCCGATTATAAAACTGGAGCTAGTAGCCACATTTTGGGTGCACACTTTCATTTGTCTCAGAAACTGCGTGGCTCAAAACGCACTTCCTGTGGCTGTTTGCCCTCACAATTTTTGGCAAGTAAAACCTAGAGAAAATTGTGATAACAAAAAGAGCTAAATGCCAATTAGCAAACCGCACAAAGAATTAGCGAGTAATTCCCCATTCTGAGGTGCAACTCATAATTATAATGAAACAGAGTGACTGCTAATTATTGCACCCTGCACTTGCAGGTATACATACCTGTGCGTTTGCACCCACGCTTATGCATAACTTGTAAGCAGCTGCTCTGTTACAACAGGGTGACAAAGCCCCAGCTATGAACAAGGATCATTAGTGTATGTGTGTATTTGTGAGTGCGCGTGGCTGACAGAAATAAAGAAAATATTCCCATATGGCTTACAATCATTGGCCAATCCGGTCTCCGTGCACTAATGTTCTCTCGCCAGACCAGTAGGAAACAAGCATTTACAATGCAATGGTCTTGGCATTGTTAAAGTTAGAGCTGTTGGCATTGCTCATGACATTATTCTTGTTTATGTTTTTGTTTTTAAAACAATTAAAGAAACGGCATTGTTATTTACAATGTCAATAGTTTAATCACTCTCCAATGCGAGACCTATTGCATTTGCACCCACACACAGAGCCACACACACAAAGCCACCCACACACAAAGCCACCCACACTCAGAGCCACCCACACATACAGAGCCACTCACATAGAGCAACCCACACACAAATAGAGCCACCCACAGAGCCACCTACACACACACAGAGTTACCCACACACAGACAGAGTCACCACACACAGAGCCTCCCACACACACACAGAGCCTCCCACACACACACAGAGCCTCCCACACACACACACACACAGAGCCTCTCCCACACACACACAAGCAATACTGTATGATTGTCACCCGCACAATCAAAATCCAGTATTTCTGCGGGTAGCAGACCCGACGCAATCACGAGTAACTACAAGCGTAAGTGTATAGTGTCATAAGTATTAGGGTCTATGCTTCAGGAAGTCACTGGAAAGTAGTTAAGTGTATAACATAAACCTTACAACAAACACAAGTTCGTGGATAGGTCAGCAGCGAGAACAGCGAATACTGCGATTGGTTGAATAATGTGCGATACAGATGTAGTGAGGCTAGGCGCTGTCTAATGCCATGTGTCCCACCTGGGGAGGGTGACAGGGGAGTTTGATGTGACCATTAGCGTACACTACGTCGTTTTGAGAGACCAGGAGGGGAGTGACATTAGATAATATTAAACGCTCTCAAGAGGGGCTAGGAGTTCACGCGTGTTATATCAGACTCTTAGAGGAGGTTCACCGGTGGTCTGGGCAACGATAGCGCCAATGCAATCACAGTATAGTTAGAATGAGATTCCTTGTCTTGTTCTAGGACAGAAAAGCTAACACCACCCCTCTTCAACAAAGTACACACCCACCCAGCAAGCCTTGTATTCATTCGCTTCCCTAGAGAGGCTATCCACGTTAATATCTTGCCCCGCCCCCTTACTATGTCCCCTACTCACCAGCCGGTATTTTTCCAGCAGGAAAACGCTTGCCGTCTTATCGAAAGACCCGGATGCCAAGCGGCGTCCATCGCAACTCCAGGCGACTGAGTTAACCTTGGCGGTGTGCGCTGGGAACTCTCTGGTCTTGTTATTCGCTTTAAAGAACTCCTGCATCTCTTGCGTGTATAGAGATGCCATGCCGAGAGCAGGGAACAACGTGCTACCGCAACTGCGCGAAGCTGTATCCTTAGCTGCGCGCGCAGACAGTCACTAACTAAACAACCGGTAACGAGAGTACGCACACGCATGGCGTCATAATAAAACTGACGAATCTGGTTGTCTAACGAAGGGCGCGCACGCGCTTTGTCATTGATGCCATGGTGGGAGTTCGTTCCTTTTACTTTTTTGTTACCATTTTAGAAACGGCTCAAAGTAAAGATGGCCACCACGCTTGTCCTCGCTCTGAACACTTTTCTTTTAAAGGGTTCCCCGGCTAAGTTGAGAGCAGGCATTATCGTGTGCAAAAGCACTTTTGAAAGAAAAATAAAGCTTGTATGTGAGGTCGATTTACCGTTTACTGCGCTTGAAAAACAAATCGTGCCCCACAGACAGCGGCATGGCTGACACCGACCCCAGGACCCCGCAGGAGCTCGCCGACTTGGTACCCATGTTTCTCCGAGGTCAAGCAGAAATGCCTCGGAGAAACGCAGTGGGATTTTCGGATTGGGGGGCGTGTTTTTCTTTCTCTACTCTTCCCATTGGCTGGAATGTTTACATTCCAGAGGAGAGAAAGAAAGTAAAAAACACGCCCCGAATCCGAAAAGGACGGGGCTTGTTTGGAGAGACAAAGCACTTCTCCAATGGCTGACCAGCATTTAAGAGGCCAGCCAATGAAGAAGAGGGAGAAGAGGGGCGGGTTCAAGCTCCACTTCTCAGTCATTAAATCTCGCGAGCGAGACCGCGCAAGCGCAGCCTTCGCTAGCCGAGACCTAAAAAGTGAGTCCCCTCCACGAGGTCGGTGGCGCAGTCAAAACAAGCACACCAGGCACGTCTTGTGAGGTAAAAGAAGCCTTGCAAACATTAGAGCAGGCACAGGAACTACTTTCAGGACCTAAACGAACAATAAGTCAGTTATCCTGAGGTTAAAGCTCAGCTCTCTGCTGACCTCCTATTCGCTTTATGTTTATGGAGCCACCAGTTGCACATTTGGCTGTACACATCACCGAAAAGAGTTGGAGATTTATTTTAGTAAGGTGGACTCATAACTTTATGATATTCCTCTGTTGGAGCTTTCAATTATTGTTGCCAGCTGTCTTAACCTGCAGGTGTTTCAATGAAGTTCAACCCTTACGCCCTTTTTGGACGTCTACTTTGAAATAACATTCTTCATATGTTATTTTTTCAAATGTTTGGAAAAGCAAGGCCCTGCTCATCATATATAGCGATTGGGAACTTTCTGAAAATAAAATACTGTCAAAAAACGTGTGCAAATAATAATTATGCATTTATTGACACTTCTGCTGGTCAATAAAACTCAGGTGGCATTATCCATTTTACAAATCACACAGAAATCCACAATCTGGCAAAAAGATTTATTTTCAATTAGAAAGCAAAGAAAGACGCAAAGAACTCAAATCCCAAAGGGGAAAAGGGAAAAATTATGAATGTGCTCTGTTGTGAAGGATCCTTCAAAAGAAGACAAGCAGACGGAGCGTGAAATGAAGATCTTACTTAAAGCACAACCTGGCATCCGACCGCCTCAACAACCCAGCTGCGACTGTCAATCGTGGCGTGCCGTCAACCTTACATTCTAGGAATGAGGTAAGGAACGTGGTGAACATAAAAACTCCAACTAAGGTAAGAGACCTTTAGAAGAGAAAGACAGTGACAGAGAACAAAGGTAAGTAACTTCACAACACATCCTCTCCCTTAGAATAGCAGAAAAGAAAACTGGAAAAAATGAGCATAACAGAAAAGAAAATAGAAGAAGAACAGAGAAACCAAGAAAGAGAAGATCAAGGTGAAAGGTTCAAGATCTAACATAATCTTGAAGCTACACTGGTGGTCTGCGATTTCTAGCAGACAACTCAACATCAGGAAAAAGAGACAAACCAACAGGAGCCTCTTCCCTATCTCCTTGGAAAAAAGGCAACAAACCATAAGAACGTGAATCATTCTCAGCAACATTATCAGGGATGAACATGTCCCCGAGCAACCTCCATCCTCTGTAGAACACTTGGAAATAGATCCACCCTTCTGGTACAAAGCTACTCTGCGCGGGTTCCAACGTTCACCTCCTTCAATCACAGCAAAATACTTTCCCACAGACAACGTGGCAAGGACCTTTGAACTTAGTGAGACCACCTTTAATCCTACCAGATTTCAGTTTGACCCAATCACCTACAGAAATCATAGAAGGAAAAATGTCAAAAGTATACTCACCTCCAGAAGATACCCAACCTTTGAGCCAAGATGGCACAAGACGAGAGCCAGGAAAACGTCCTCTTATAATCATAAATGGGGACTTCAAGGTAACACTATGAGAAGTGATGCAATAAGCCCAAAGCATATCTTTTATAAGATTTCTAGGAGCCAAAGCAAGTAGTATAGTGCCTTTGATTAGTCTGTTCGCCCTTTCCACAATTTCATTACCCATTGGATTGTAGAGAGAAGTACAAGAATGCTTAACACCACACTTCTCAAGAAAACAACGCATCACCCCAGAAGTGAGTTGAGTACCATTGTCAGTTAGTAAAACCTGTGGGATACCCTCACGCAAAAACAAGGTTTCTAATACACCAACAGCAGAATTTGTGGTAACATCTTTCAAAAATTCAACATGCAACCATCTCGAGTGTACATCCACAATAACAGCTGCAAACCGCATGTCAAAGGAAAGTTCAGATAGAGGACCAATGAAATCGAGACAAATGGTGTGCCACGGCTCACCAGGATTAATAATCTGACCCATGAAACTCTGAGAACCAACTTTAAGTCTCTTTTCGCTCTCTTTGCAGAGGGTGCAGTTAACTACCCAGTTCCTGATTTGATCATCCATGGCAGGCCACCAGAATTCTTGCTTAATTCTCCTGATGGTCATATCTTGCCCCAAATGGCCTTCATGCGCAAGTTTAAAAATGTGCAACCTGAGAGCACCCGGGGGCAAAAATCTCTCACGCCTCATAACAACATCTAGACCACTCAAAGACAACTCATCAAAAATTTTCCAATATGGCCTAACAGCTGCAGACACCATACTTTCACGAGGTGAACCTTTCTTAATAAGAACATATTGCAAAATAGAGTCACTGACCATGGCCTCAGACCACTGTATTTTTGAAAATGACCCCAAACTGCGTTCACAAATATCAAATCTAAGGCAACAGCTTCCTCACTTTCCAACTTGTTGACCACATCTTTGTCAACCATTTCTCAATCAAGTGACATACGCGACAAACAATCAGCTTGTAAATTTTTCCAACCTTGGATAAATTCAACATCATAGAGATACTATTGTAACCCTGCAGCAAACCTGGCAAGACGTGCTGACCCCTTTCCTGCACCTCCTGCCGACAAGATTTTCATTAGAGGCTTGTGATCAGTCCTCAACACAAATCTGGATCCCCCACGAGTATACTCTGAAATACTCCACACCCCAGGCTGCAGCAAGAGCTTCACGCTCTATTACTGAGTAATTCCTTTCAGCTTGAGTGAGAGTTCTAGAAGCAAATGCGATTGTTCTTTCAGTGCCTCTCTGATGTTGAGACAATACCACACCAATACCAGTAAGACTGGCATCAACTATGAGAAACGACTTGCAGGAAGCACTGGAAGGAGCAAGAATGCCAGCATTACAAATCGAACCCTTAATTTTCGAGAAAGTATCAGATTGTTCACTGCCCCACTCAAATTTACAGCCTTTGTGAAGATGTTTCCTTAAAGGTTCGGACATAGCAGCAAATCCATGAACAAATTTAGCATAATATTCGAAAAGCCCCAGGAACGACCTGAGCTGGTCCTTGTCCTTAGGAGCAGGAGCATTTTTTTATAGCCTCCAAAAGATTCTTTCTAGGAGAAATCCCACCACTAGAGATCAAGTACCCCAAATAGTCAACCGATCTGGGAGAAACAGACATTTTTCTTTGTTAACTGTAAGACCCTGCTGCGCAAAATTCTACAAGACTTGTCTGAGTGCGGCATTATGTTGATCAATGGTCTTTCCTGAAACCAGTATGTCGTCCTGAAAGTAGACTACACCAGACAAACCCTTGAGCATATTGGACATCATCCTTTGGAAGACACTCGCAGCCGACTGCCAACTGAAAAGTGCCTTCCGTTGTAATAAATGCTGTGAGAGGCTTGGACTCTGGATGTAATTTAACCTGGTGATAAGCACTTCTCAAATCAATCTTGGAGAAGTACTTACCACCTCCCAGCGACTGCAATAATTCAATGATGTTAGGAAGAGGGAAAGTGTCTGTGTCAATATCACGATTCAAAGACCTGAGATCAATGCAAAAACAGAGCCGACCATCTGACTTAAGTGTCAAAACTACCGGATAAATCCAAGAGGAAGCCTCCGCTGGTTCAATGACTTCGGATTTTAACAAATCATCTAGCAAACCCTTAAGACCCTGCCTCACCGGCAAAAGGACTTTCCTGAGCTTACGTTGTACAGGACACGCAATAGGTTTGAGAATGATCTTGTGTTGATACCCTTTGACACAACCAAGTCTGTCATCAAATACTTGGTGAGCATCTTGAAGTACCTCGTCGCCAAAATTGTTGTGAATGATCGTTTCAAATAAGACCAGCAGATGGAGCGTGAAATGAAGATCTTTACCTAAAGCACAACCTGGCATGAGACCACCTCAACGACCCAGCTGTAACTGTCAATCGTGGAGTGCTGTCAACCTTACATTCTAGGAACGATGTAAGGAACGTGGTGAACATGAAAACTCCAACTAAGGTAAGAGACCATTAGAAGAGAAAGACAGTGAGAGAGAACAAAGGTAAGTAACTTCACAACACACTCCCATAGGGCTACTCCTTCATTTGTAGAGTAGATTCAAATTAGGAAAACGCAAAATGTAAATTTATACTCATTACATAAGCCATTAGTACATACAGCCTAGCCCTAGGTGAACAAATGGCTTTGTGAATCTTTCCATGTCACCCATTTCAACTTCCACATGAAAGACCACACTTACCTGAACACGGTCGCTCTGCTCAAGGAACTAGGCATCCTCAGCCTCATCCACAATCGGACAGGACCCAGACACACTGTCGGTCACCTCCTGGACCCTATTTCTACCACCTTCAACATCATATCCGTCGACAAGCCCTCAACAATCACCTGGCTTGATCATGCCCTCATAAAGTACACCATTCCTGTCCCACAACAACACAGAACAACCACTGTGAGGGAGGCTCACAGAAACAACATCCGAGAGGAAGACGGGATTACCATACTCACAGAAAGTAAGCCAGAACGCAGCATTAGCCTACCTGTCACCATCTAGAACTTCAATAATTAGACCACAGCCTGTGCTGATACCCTGGCTACCCTCAAGCCCAACAAAGCCAGAAGATCTAGACCAGAAGCCAGCTTGTCAGAATGACAAAAAGCCACTGCAAACAATTGGAGTGCAGATGGAGAATGGGCCAAGACAATGCTGACAGAAAACGGTATAAAACCACCATTAGACACTACGATAAGCAGGTCCAGATAACCTAACAGTCTGCACTCACAAAGCTCATCAATGCCAGCACCAATACCAGCAAACAGAGCATCACTGTGGAAAATTTCAAAGTCCCAGTGACTGCCTCCAACATCATCACCCCTTCATAAGACCTCTGCGATAAGCTCCCTCACTACTACTGCAGCAAGATAACGATCATCTAAGACAATTTCTCCCCCATCCAAACCCAACAAATCTTGCAACATGACTCCCCATCTCACCCAAGGAAATTACTCTGGCCTCAAGGCCAGCCATCTCTACTGACAAAACAACCACCATAAAGTCCATCTACTTATGGTCCCTTTGGACCTTTGCCTCCACTATAATTTTGCGAAAAGACTTCCACTCATCAGAAGCCCTGCTAAGTAGTCAGCGGTTAGACTAATGCATTTTAGTGCTGGTGTCCACATCACCGCATTAAAATGCATTAGTCATGCATTATGGCGCCCCAACAGCCCAGAAGTCGCACTCTAAAAGAAGCTTCAATTAAATTGATCTAGCCAGCAATTACTTTGCTGTGTGGGGAAAGACAGTCTGTCTCATTTGTTTAGTTTATTCCTAACAGTGGCACTCTTTACATAACATGATCAAATGAACTCTGGCACTGTGGGGCAAGTGAGCCTGAGCATATACCACATGTCTTAGTCATTATAAAAGATTCTGAACCCAGCAGAGTACCCCACGTGAATCAAGGCGGGCGGCACTTTGCCTATTGTTTTCTCCGGCAAGGCGCCTATACCACTGTGACCACGCAGGTTCTAATTGGCCAGAGGCAGACACTAAGGAAGTGTGTGGTGACATCGTTTTTCCTTGCCATGACCATCACCACCAGGTGGCGCCTTTACCCGCATACACAACCAGCAAATAGGAGGCGGGTCACACTCACAAAGTCATACAGAGTCTGCAGGTAAAATGTTTTCAAAGTCCCGCAGCCCCGTCACTCAGACAATTGCCGCTGCCCAGGTGGGGGTCTGTCCCCACTGCAGGGCGAGAACCAGAGATCGGACTACAAACGTTAACAAGGTGCATGGAGAAGGCATATTGCAAGCCACAGTAGTTTCTTTCTGTTGTGGGGCTGGGGGTCGGAGGACGGGCAGTGGGTGGGTGTATTTCTGTGAGGAAAAGAGAATGGGAGGAGATAGAGGACTCATCAGAACACACAGTAACTATGTCTAGGCATAAGGTCATGCTAAGCGTCAGTAAAAGCAGAGCTGCTGTCAGAGGCGGCTCCTCCGTAATGGCGGTGGAGCATCACCCTATTGGCTCTGAGCCAGCAGCTGAAAAATAAAACAATATTTTATGATTGTTTTATTGTTCATCTGCTGGCTGAGCCACGTGTGTAGGGCAGGGCGGGGAGGGGCTGGGGTCACAGGAAAAGGTTGTGCACCTTTAAGTGAGCACGTCTGTTTGGCCGGACATCTAAGGACGGCCAAGCAGACATGCGCAGTTATGTTTAACCTGGCTGTATTCTAAAGCCGGGTGGAGAAATGGCACAGACTTCTAATGCCTGAGCGTAGCGTCAAAGAGGCCAGCTCAGGCCAATCCCGGTGCTGCCCTCACAGTATGATAGTGTCTGGAGTGGTTAGGGAGTCTGTCCCAGGGTATGTTGGGAGCAGCTGCAGCAGGAGAATGGAGGAGAAGCGCGAGGTAGTCACAGGATCAGGTACATTAATTTATTTATTTTTTCAATTATATCCCCCCCTTCGTCACCGACAGAGCAGCTGCCCTTCCCAGCACCACTGCTTAAGGAAGCAGCCGGAGCCGCAACTGGCCGCTGTGCTTAGCAGGTAGAACTGGGGAAAGGAATGATTGCATTAGTTAAACCCGAAGTACGTGCAAAATTTCACTCTCGGAGCAGCATCTCTCCAGATTTTATGCAACTACTTGAAGCACATGCAGGAGCCTCTGGAGTTTTAAACCACAGTCCCGTATTTTCTGGCACCGCCATCCCCGAGAGTACACTGTTTTCATGGGCGTCCGCAAGGAGGGGCGCTTTTGCCCGCCCCAGGATCTCTGGTCCGGTGCGGGCCGTACTGGTGCAGCCATCCGAAATGTTGGTTATGTTTGGGCTGGCACTTTACATGGTCATATAATGACATTAAGTGTCCTTTGGATGACACAACCTGGGCACTTGATTGCCAGGCTACTCCGTATGATACCCCCGGAGCTCAGGGTGGCACTTCACTGGTATTCTATGTAATTGAGCAGATTTATGGTGACTTCCTCCAGGCATATAATGGCATGTGTGCGCTGGTAGTCTGAATTTGAAGGCTATTTTATTGAGGTGTATACAATGGACCACTCTGACGTCAGTGCCAAAGAGAGCTCTTGAGTGGGCCCCATCAGAGAGTTTTGAGAAGCAAAATGGAAAAAGACCCTGTCGCACAGGCCCTGTTTAGGTTCACTCCCTGCTCGTGTGGATGGAAACACAGCTATCCCAGGCGATTCCTCGTTGTCTGAAACAACACAGCCGAATTTTCAGTGAAAAATAAAGTTGTACATTTGAAAAAAATGTACAGGTGAACTCGGAACGGCCCAAAGCGAGTAGTTTCTGGTTTCATCGTATAGTCTGTTAAGTTTTAGAGTGCTAAGAACATTTCAAGAAATTAGCTTGCTCATTTGTAAGTTTTTAGGTGAACCTTTCTAGAAGATAGATAGGCTAAGGTGGAAGTGAACAGAGAATAATGGGAACGGAGCCCCATTACTTTAATTGTTATCTTAAATATTGCCACTACTTTTTACAGCCACTCACACAGCTCCTCTCTGGAAGGGTGCGGAGGCAGAAAGAAAGAAAGTGGGCAGAGTTACAGTTTGCCTGAGATGAAAGGCAGAGACTACTTTTGGTAGAAAGAAGGGACGCAGTTGAAGCACAACCTTGTACGGATGAATCGCCAGGAAAGGAGGTTTACAGGAAAGAGCCTGGAGCGCACTCACCCGCCGAGCGGAGGTGATGGCCACCAGGAAGACAGTCTATCAAAGTCAATAACCGCAAATGACAGTTATGAAGAGGCTCAAATGGAGCACACAGCAGGCATCACAAAAGGAATAGGAGGGAAAAGGTGAGTGATGCCTTTGAGAAATCTATTGACAACCGGGGACTTGACGAGAGAGGGCTGATCAGGCAACCTAAGAAAGGCTCAAAGAGCAGAGAGGTATCCCTTGATAGTGCCCAAAGCAGAACCCTGCTGGGCCAAAGAAAGGAGGAACAATAGGACCTCAAAAAGAGGGGCAGCAAGAGGATCAACAGATTTTGCTGTGCACCATGCCACACATTTTTTCCACCGACAGGCGTATACAGTTTTAGTGGAGGGATGCCTGGCTGCCAGAATCACATTACAGACTTCAGGAGGCAAGTCAAATGGAATCAGCTGTCGCCGCTCAATCTCCACGCAAGGAGGTGGAGGCTGGACAGGTTTGGGTGGAGGACCGTCCCCTGTTGCTGGGACAGGAGATCCTCCTGAAGAGGCAGTCAGATCGGGGGATCCACGCTCATACAGAGTAGCTCGGGATACCAAACTCTTCGAGCCCACTCCGGTGCCACAAAAATGACTTGGGCCCGGTCGCGCCTGATCTTCTTCAGCACTCTGGGCAGAAGTGGCATAGGCGGAAAAGCGTACAACAGACCGCAACTCCACGCGACGAAAAATGTCGCATTGCGAGTGCCGCCTTGGAAACTCCAACGAGCAGAACTGCTGACATTGAGCGTTCTCTTCGGTGGCAAATAGATCTAACCAAGGTTCTCCCCACTGCTGAAAGAGACCTTGCACCACCTCCGAGTGAAGACGCCATTCATGATCCAACATGCACCTTTGGCTGAGTTCGTCTGCCCTGGCGTTCAGGGTACCTGCCAGGTGTTGAACCACCAAGGAAATGCCTTGACGTTCCAGCCACGTCCAGAGATGTAGAGCCTCCTGGCATAGGATCCGCGACCCCACCCCACCCTGTTTGTTGCAGTACCACATGGCGGTGGTGTTGTCTGTGAACATCTGCACTACTCTCCCCGTGACAGAGGGAAGGAATACTTTGAGTGCAAGTAGGATCGCCCTGAGCTCCAAAAGGTTGATATGGAGCTTGGACTCCGCCGGAGACCAGAGGCCTCTGATCCCCGCCTCTCCCATGTGGCCGCCCCATCCCAGGAGGGACGCGTCCATCACTACTGTGTGCTCCGGTTGGGGAAGGGAGAGGGATCTGCCGCTGACCCAACGCTGGTTCGTGAGCCACCACTGCAATTCCTGTGCAGTGCCCTTCAAGATCTGGACGTAGTCTGACAGGTTCCCCCGAACTTCAGCTCCCACTGCAGAGCCCACATATGCAATCTGGCATGATCGATCAGAAGGATGCAGGAGGCCATGAGGCCCAGCGGCCTCAGGGTCTTCCTGACCAAAACCCAGGACCAGGGCCGAAAGATCGGAATCATAGCCCGAATGTCCCAGACTCGCTGTTCGGGAGGATAAACCCAAAACTGCGCCATATCTAGAACTGCTCCGATGAAGAGGAGCTTCTGAGAGGGAATCAGGTGTGACTTCGGCACGTTGATGGAAAACCCCAGCATATGCAGGAGGTCGGCTGTAGTCTGGAGGTGGGAGACGACTGCCTGGGGCGAGCCCGCCTTCAACAGCAAGTCGTCGAGATAGGGGAAGACTGAAACCCCTGATCTGCGCAGATGAGCTGCGACCACCGCCATCACTTTCGTAAACACCCGAGGGGCGCTGGTAAGGCCGAAAGGGAGCACGGTGAATTGAAAGTGCTCGTGGCCCACCGTGAACCGTAGGTAACGCCGGTGGGCTGGCAGGATCTGGATATGAAAGTAAGCATCCTGCAAGTCCGACACTACCAGCCAGTCTTGCGGGTCTAGGGCAGACAAGACCTGAGCAAGCGTGAGCATCTTGAACTTCTCTTTCTGGAGGAAGCGATTGACATTCTGGAGGTCTAAGATAGGGCGCAGACCTTTGTCCTCCTTCGGAACCAAGAAGTAGTGGGAGTAACAATCACGACCTACTTCTGGCGTCGGAACGCACTCGATGGCCCCCTTGGCCAACAGGGTCGTAACTTCCTGCTGGAGAAGTGCACAGTGTTCCCCCAACATGCGGTGGTACTGAGGTGGCATGGCTGGATGAGTAGATTTAAAGGGGAGGGTGTAGCCCCTGCAGACTATTTGCAGAATCCACCTGTCCGAGGTAATGGAGCGCCAGCGGGAAGGCGATGGCGAATCCTGCCACCCACTGGCGTCAGGTGGGCCTGAAACACCGGACTAGGAAGGTTTAGAGGCGGCGGCGGCAGGGGAGGTGGTGGACTGATCCGTCCGCTGTCCTCGGGATCCACCACGGCGGGTCCCAGATCCGCGGCTGCGCTGAGACTGTGGCTGCGCAG
Organism: Triturus cristatus; assembly: GCF_964204655.1. Classification (NCBI taxonomy): domain Eukaryota; kingdom Metazoa; phylum Chordata; class Amphibia; order Caudata; family Salamandridae; genus Triturus; species Triturus cristatus. Next base: position 1,008,781,573 of record NC_140590.1, on the reverse strand, counting down.
CCTTGCGGTTCTGAAAAGAACACACCTGGGCGCCCCAGCCTTGACCTCGAAAGGACCAAAAAGCGGACCTCGATGGGGTACGCGTGGTGGCGAGACCCAAGGACTGGCCCATAGCCCGAGAGTCCTTAAAGTGTTCCAGGGTGCTATCCGACTTATCACCAAAGAAGCGTGTACCATCAAAAGGCATGTCCAACAGGGTGTTTTCGACATCCCCAGAGAAGCCAGTAGTTCAGACCAAGCATAACGACGGAGCGCCACAGTTGTGGAAAGTGCCCTACCGAGAGAATCGGCCGTGTCAAGCCCACAACGAATAGTACATTTTGCAGCATCTCTACCTTCAGTAATGGCTTGGGAGAGAACCGCCCGTGCTTCCACAGGGCACTGAGGCAGCACCTGTGCCCCAGTGTCCCACACAGAATGGGAATAGCGGCCTAGAAGACACGCAGTATTCCCCGCCCGCAACCCAGAGCTGGCAGATGTGAAAATCTTTTTCCCAATTTGCTCCAGTTTCCTAGATTCCTTGTCCGGAGGAGCAGAAGGGAACGCATTCAGTGAGGCAGAAGCCTGGACAACCAGACTCTCAGGCGTTGGATGAGAAAGCTGGGATTGCCCGGCGCCGGGCGATGGCGGCGCGCCACACCCTTGTCTACCAGAACTCCTGTGTTAGGTTTGATCCAGGTGCCCAACAGGAGATCAGTAAGCGCTTCATTGAAGGGCAGTAACGGCTCCGTAGAGGAAGACTGCGGCTGCAGGAGATTGGTCCTGATAGGTATAGAAGGGAGCTTGAGGTTAAGAGCCTCAGCTGCCCTACACAACACCACCGAAAAAGTCCTAACCTCCTCAGTGGCAACGGAAGAAGGGGACAGAGTACCAGGGTGTGGAGAGAAATCCAGATCCACTGAGCCCTACGCATCGCCTTCCCATTCGGGCTCATCCTCGCATTGAGCTGCAAGAGGGTCCTAAGACCCCTCCCAGTACTCCCCTTCGTCCACCGGTTGCTGAAGAGGCCGGTAAGGATGAGGTGCCCTGGGAAATGGGATAAATTCCCCTCCAAGAAATGGAATGGGAGGGTAAGATACCAGTTCCGGTTCGGCGCCGTCCGGCGTCAGCGGCAGCCAGGGCCGGTGTCGAGGCCAGAGTTGGTGCCGAGGCTGGAGCCAGAGGCGCTGCAGGGTATGGTGCCGGTGTAGCCGAGGCCAGAAGCGGCGGCACAGAGGCAAACCCTGCCGATGGATCCGTGAAGGGACCCGGCAGGGCAAACAAATGGCGCAAGGCCAACATGAGGGCTTGCACCTCGTCCGAAGTCGCGTGCGGGCCCGGAAAGGGTGGGTAGGCCGCAGGCAACAACGGAAGCTCCAACGGAGCCGCGGTGGAGTTACCGCCCGCCCCCTCCACCACGTCCTACGACCGGTGAGGGGTAGAGGAAGAGCGACGTCGCTTCTTTGACTTTTTATGGTGCCTAGACTTACCTGTCCCCGATTCCGACGAGCGATGCTGATGGCTCCGCAACCAGTCCCTTGACCTCCCATGGGATCGGGACCTCGATCAGCACGGAACCGATTGCCGGACCTCCAACAACTTTCGGGAATGCTCCCGCAAAGCTTTCAGCGCCATGGCCCGACAATCGGGGCACGCCTCGAGATCATGGGAGTGCCCCAAGCAGAAGAGACACACGTCGTGAGGGTCCGATACCAACATGTTTCGACGGCAGGCCCTGCAGGACTTAAACCCGGGCATCTCTATTGCACCAGGAGTCAAGTTAACGACAAAACAAGTTGTCAGAATCCAAGTTAAAACTTTTAACTAGGGGTACCGCTCTCTCTCGGATCTGCGCTGCTGCGCGGAAAAAGAAAGAACTGACATCAGTGCGCGTGGGCGCGTCTAAGTAGCTCTGACGACGTCATCTCGGCGGCTACAACGCCAGCGACGTACGCGGAGCCGTACGAGACGCCTACCGACGCGCTGGGGTACTGATGACGAAAACGTTCCGGATCCAGTCTGACGCTTGGGGATATTCTAAGGTAAGGAATCTATCACTAACGTGTCTCTTTCAGATGCAGTAAAAATAAGGCAAAAACATGAGAAAATAATCAGAAAAATGGAAGGAGGACACAGTAAAAAAACGGGACAAAAGCAGGAGAATGGAGAAAGCAGTCAGAAAAACAGGGGAGACGTTAACATGTTGCCCCCCCCGCCCCCTGGAAAAAAAAATCCAGACGCCCATAAGTGTATTCATCTGAAGGACTTGCAGTTCTCTTAAACAAGAACAGGTTTTGGTCCAGCAAAAAAACCAAATGATATCACCTTCATGAAAAGATAAAATATAAATGATGCTCCCATTTCTTGGCCAGATTTATGTCTTTATATTGTCCCTTGGTATATGTTTTGTAATAGGAGTGTAACCCAAGGCTGAAAAAGTATATATCTCACACTCTAGAAATATTTTTTTCCCATACGATAACTTTAAAAGTATAATGTTTTCAGCAAAAGTCGTGGTTTTCCTATGGAACATCGGCGTCGCGGCAGAAGACAGAATTCTATGTTTCGCAATATGTAACTTATTTAGACATAGGCAGAAACCATAATTTGAAAATGACATGTATTAATAGCTCAGCATCGGCATATTTGTTTTGGAGCGGAGCTCTCTGTTACAAGTTTATTTTACTCTCAGACAAATCTGCCTTGTCAGCCAACATCACTGGCATGCCACGACTGGGAAGGCATACTTGCAATGAGAAAAACAAGACCACATGTCCCAGAATGCAAAGAACTGTTTGTGGAAAAAGCCAGGACGTCCTGATTTCATAAAAGATATGGGGTCACGTGGGACTTATGCTTTGACAAAAGGCCAACCAAAGTGAATCGACTTTCCATTATGGATCATTAGGTAGATCGCAGGACATGATCATCCCGCTGCGCATTCCTTTCTCTCAAAAGAACATTGTTTCTGTCAGGGTATTGGGCAGTAATTCATTTTACTTGAGTTAAGTTGCTGTGAAGTATTCTGTTGGAGACTTGATGTTATGATGTCAACTGCAAGTTAGCTCACTTATGGGTCATTTATGTCATGGGGGATCGAGCGCTGTTCCTCCATGGGGACAGCGTAGAGACCTCTGTCCCCATGAGGGAACACTGCCTGCCAAATTTATAAATGATCGCCAAGCAGGCGGTCATTTATAAGGCACTGGCAGGAACCGCCTTCATGGTGGTTCCTGTCAATGCAATCGCTGCTTGGTGCACTTTTCTTTTTATTTTTATTTTAAATAAAAAAAGTAATGCTACCCTCATCATGGGAGTCATCTTGCAAGGCAGGGGGAGCATTATTCATTTTTTACTATCTCTCACTGCCAGGGTTTGCCTGGCGGTGACGAAAGGTAATACAAGGGCTACATGTCTGCCCATCTTGATTGGGTGGGTGGACATGTAGCCATTTCTCCAACGGCTCTAATTCCATCAGGTTGTCGGAGACGTTTGGCTATGGCAGTGACAGAGTCGCCGCTGTAGCCTAAATAAAGGTCTGCCTGCATTTAAACTGGGAGGGCCTTCATGTTGATGGTGAGTATATGCCGTCGCAATGAAGTATACACACCGCCAGCATACAAAGCAGGCCCTGAATTTAGTGTATTAATCTGTGACTTTTGAAAATGGACTACTCTTGGCAATAAGGGTACACAGTACTGCTTGCATATTTACCCAACATCAACCATCTCAATGACCACCAACTCCTTGGAGTCAATCAATCTGGCTTCAGATCAAGCCACAGCATGGAGACAGCCCTCATTACTGCTACAAACAACATCCAGATTATCCTTGACCGAGGAGACATTGCTGTCCTCATCCTTGTTGGTCCACTCGAGGGCATTCGATATGGTAAGACGCCTGCATGAGACTGAAATCCATGGATCCAGGAAGGGCACAGGCAGCTTGGCTCCTTACTTCTTGGATGCTCGCAAACTCGTCTGTGGAGTACCACAAGGATCTTCACTGAGCCCCACTCCTTTCCCACTAGCACGCATCATTCACACCTACAAAATCAATATCTAATATTTAATTTGTATAAGAATAAAAGCAAGGGCCCAAACTTTTCCTCGGACTCCCGCATTTAGAGACACTGGACATCCGCATGCCAAATACCAAGACTGTATAGTCTTGATACTGCATCAAGCCCATTTAATCCACTACCTGACACTCCCTGTTCCATTATCACACTCTTGCAGGTTCCTACTTACGCCCTTTTGCATGTTTTTCCATCCTTCTCTTCCTCCATCTTTCACCTCTGTGTGTTTTCCCCTCTTTTGCTTTGGGTCAAAGACTGATGAGCAAAAATAAGTGCCAGTGCCCCAAAATGAGTGCTGGTGGGCCTCACAAGCACCGCCTTGTTGAAAGTAATAGCTCTCCAAGTTGTGGTTAAAAGGTTTTTTTCTGGTTGGACAGAAAGTCCTCCTTCATAGAAAGGAAGTCAAGGAATAACTGGCCTGCACTCTGCATTCCATGAAAGGCACTTTCCATAGAATGCAAACCAAACCATAACACTGACATAGGCATGTTCAACAATCTAACAAAAATGCAACACAGTGGCTCAAATTAAGCACTGTCAGCATCCTAGGCTGAGGACAGCTACTTATAGCCTCCATCTTGAACAAGATGCACAATGCACGCACCAAGTTCCCCACCTTTAAGACTGAAGACGCTGACTGGAAGAAGACCAGTGGTCTCAAACGTAACACTGACAAGACAGAAGTTGAGCTCTTTGGGACAGACCCATCATCATGGTACTAAATCTGCTGGCGACTGAACTCAGAATCCCACCCACCATCACCACCCACGCCAAGAACATAAGAATCATCATAGACAGCCAACTCAACATTTCCACCCAAGTCACACAATCTCAGCTTCATGCTTTCACACACTGAGATGCTGAGAAAATTCTCTGAATGGCTCCCAACCAGCACCCACAAAACCTTCAGACATGTCCTCATTATAAAGAAGCTGCACTACGGTAACTCCCTATAGGCTGAATCAGCAAGCAACTCACCAGATGACTCCAAACCATTCAGAAGGTGGCGGGCAGAATCCCATCCTTCCACGCAGCACGTACATCACACCTCACATAAGGGATATCCACTGGCTTCCAATACACAAATGAGCCCAGTTCAAAATCCTCACACACACCTTCAAAGCTCTCCACAACACAGGCGCAAACTACCCCAGGACACACATCTCTTTTTACAAACCTACCAGACACCTCCACACTCCTCTTTGCACACATCCCAAGCATACACAGAACCAGAATAGGCAGTCAAGCCTTTTCCAGATCACGAGTAGAGCACTGAATAACCTATTACACATCAGAGCCACATCTTCAGCTCTTGAATTTCGCAAGAAGCTGAAGATCTGGCTCTTCGACTAACCCACTCGCCAGCACGAAGCCAAGCTAGAACCACACTTGCCATCCCAGGATACCCTACTGGGTAACAGTGTGCTTCACAAATACACATGACAGAACAAAACGTAACCCACGAAGAGCAGCATGCTTGTATTATTTCATGGATTCTGATCAAGTGTGAATCAGAGCTGGACAGGACACTCTGGCATTTTCCCGGTGGCCCAAAGACTAGAGGGTCAAGTTTCAAAGAAGGGGGGGCTGCCACCACCCACCCATGTCCTCACTGCCTCATTCTACTCGTGAAATTCTGCTATGTGTGGCTGATTTCGACATTTTTTCCAGGGCTGAGTTTGGTTTCCAGTCTAGCCATGTTTTGAATCTTGTTCTAGAGGCCCTACTTCACAGTCAAGTCTACACAGCCTTCTAGCTAATGCAATACTTTAAGTTACAATTCAAATTATTTTAGATTTGCTGAATGCCATTTATAGTTAATATTCCTGCCAGAATTAATTAGACGAACAAAGATTCCCAAGACAGAGAGCCCACTGATCTGAGATCCATTTTGTTCTTTTTTTGTGGCAACCATAGACAGCATCAGTGATTATCGCTTTCTAGTGAGCGGTCACCAAGACAAAGAAGGTATTAGACAACGAGCCGAATTTAGAATAAGCTCATAACGTGAAATCCTCTGTTTTTTTTTAATGAAGTGCTAAATTGAGATGATGCAAGTGGCTCCTCTGTGCCTTTGGGAGAGGTGCACTGGGACTCCACGGACCTACTACTCTCCGTTTCTAACACAACCCCATGTCCGTTGTTTCCCCACTTCATTTAGAGGCACGCGACACAGAGGCACACCTTGTGCGCAACTGCATCTGCGTTTCTTGAAACGACGGACATTGAAAGTGGACCTATCTCGTGCACAACATGCATCTGTGGGTAGATCAGTCATGTAGCTGTCTCTACCGTGAGGGCTTTAAGTGGTCCGGGTCCTGCCAGTGCTCAGCACCGGCAGTTCTTAAAAGCAGATGCCGAGACAGGTTTCTATCGGCTCTCCATTTTTGCTCTCACCCTCAGGGTGGCAAAGAAATCTCAACTCGGCAGCAGTACCACTCTTAACTGCCTTTTATGTAACTTCAAAGAGACTCGTTATAGTTCTTTCAAAGTATCATCATTTCAGAACTCAAACATTTTAAATATTTTATGCAAAGGAAGCCATTGTTGTTGCTTATTTATCTTATTCAACTGACAACCATTGGCAGTCAATAGTCCTGGGTTATGTAGGTGGAATGTTACTTGTTGTATTATATATTTGTATGCAATGACAGAAACAGAAAAATAAGGCGGCACACTATGCTAAGCACAGATTTTTAGCATATGTGCTTTTAAGCTACACCCTTAATTACATTGGCCAAGCCCCTTTGAGAGACCCCCCCCTCCACATCCTGCCCCCCAGTTTTTTCATTCCACTGAAAGCCCTGGTTGTATGTATTATATATCTGGATGCAGGGACAAAGGCAGCAAAATACCAGTCGGGCGGCACACTATGATAAGCACACATTTTTATTTTAGGTGTTTTTAAGCCACACCCTTAATTAAATCGACCACGCCCCCTGGGACCCTCCAGTTTTTCTTGTAAAATGTTCAGATTGGCACAGATCAGACAACGTCTACTCATGCTCCAATCAATATCGGTGACTCGCTTTCTTGGAAATGACCCAATAATCGGCTTAATATTTGGTCACCATCGAATTCCTGGCATAATCTATAGCTGAAGACCGATAATAGACATAGCACTTTACATTTCCATTGAAACGAACACCTGAATAAATAAAACTGGATTACATTCACCGAGCGTGTAATGCAGCGTTATGTCCCTCTTCTATGCACGCACATATCAGATATTTGCATAAAGATTTTGAGATGACGAAGACGTGTGTGCTGAAGACGACTTTGGACACTGCCCTAATCGCTGCCAACAGAAAATATTTACCCGAAACTAGACATCCTGCTTATCAGCTGCTGTTTGTTTATGGACCTAACAGTTTTCATCCGAGGTGGAATTGTTTGCTGTCGGAAAATGCTAATATATTCACAAAGAGCATTTGTTAAACGTGAAAGCAATTCGTGTGACGTCTTATAAGGCGCACGTGGCTGTGCGTGTAGTGTTGATCCATCAGCCATCACTGGATTCAAACAATACTCACTCCCTTCTAGGAGGATCTCACTTGTTACTAGAGGTACCAAGGTCCCCAGATCGCCTGGAAAGTTGAGACAACTGTTCCTTTTTGGTTTCTGGCCCACTCTGTAGCTTTTTGCTCAGGTGAGCCCACATTTGTGAGACCCTGGAGTTGCTCCATGTATTGTTTTGCTCCCAACAGCGGACCACAAGGCTGTGACGTACAGAGAGATCCTAAAACTCTACCCTAACCCACCCTGGAGGGTAGTTAAGGCCCCTTAACTATCTATAGCCAATTAAAGGTAACTCATTTATAGGGCAAGGACACTTACCTTTCAGTTGTACCCCTCAAAGAGCATGGTCCCCTGATGGGAAATTGACTTACTTCCACACAAAATGCTGGTCCTTCACTTACCTCTGAAGACATGTAGTATGATATTTTGTGTGTACCTGATGCGAAGTCCATCTACATTGTATCATATCTGGAGATCAATGCTGAAACAAAGGACTGACCAAACCCAGTTTAGGTCCCTGGGCAACCTTGCCCCTAGCACTCCCAAGCAACCCGGTGCCCATGCTTGGAATGTGTGATTTGTGTTCATCCTAAAACAAATTTCTTGGGCCCTTTGTTCCCTTCTTCTTTAGATGTGCTGCAGGCTTGCCAGTAACAAAGAGGTCCTGCTCAGGATATCAAGCCTGCATCTCCTCAGTAAACCTCCCAATGGCTAGTCGAGTTTTCCCTCGGACTTCCTGGGTCAAAAAGCCTAAAGAACTGCCACCTTCACTCGCTGGCTGGAAATATACATTTTAAAAGGCATTCAAGTGTTTGATTATCTCAGGCTTCCTACCACTGGCCGAGAACTTGATGACACCAGCTTTCCCCAGAGCCAGTCCCTTGAATTTGTCTTGGTCCAGCAGAGCATCCTCAAGAGTCATCTAAGAGGAGCCACATGTCTAAGACCAGGATGTTGAGTTGCTGATTCGCTCAATGTTAGGACCAATCCAAGGACAACGTAGACGTTTTTTGGCTCTGTTCAGCCTACAAAATGAGTTTCAGGATTAGAGGGAAAGGAGAGAAGCGTCCCTGAAAAACAAGTACAAGGCAGAACTGACAGAAACATGTGGATGATGGCTTTATGCTGATCCTGCATTTCACATTGGACTTCCTTGATTTGTAAGAGCTTTTATGAATAACTTTGACATCTTCTATTTCACCTTCATCCTTTGGGGCATTGAGAGCTTGAAGGCAAAACTGTTCACAAGAAATATGAAACCTTTGTACCATCATCCTTTGCTATAACATAATATGTCCATTTGTAAAACGCACATTCACCCAGAAGGGTATCATGGTGCTGAATAACAGATGTTTATTGTTACCCAGCTCAATGGTACTCATTTTATGGACCTCAGAAGGATGAAAGGCTGAGTGGAACGGCCGGGATTTGAACCTGTGACCATGAGGTGAACACAGGCCCCTACAGTGGATGCATTAATCCAGTAAGCCACTAGACCTGGCATAGCCATACAATGTGGTTTCAGAAATATTGACATTTGACCAGGGCAATCTCCACGCCCCCTCTGCGTGCACTGAGGTCCTGGTCGGGCTCTGCAAACGGTTGGTGCTTCCAAGTGACCAGTTTCTAATGTGCGTTACTGCCTTTGGGGCCAACCTTTGGGTAGGAATCCACCCTCAGCATCAGTTGGAACCTAGGATGATAGATGGGGTGACTTTTTGAAAACCACTATCCTTTAATTAGGCTTTTGCTCATTCATCATTGGTCCTCCCATACCCTTCCTAATCGTAAATAAAGACATGCTATATTGATATGCAATAGATTTGGAATGGGAGTGGAAGGTACTTGTTTCCACTATATTCAGAGCACGGTGTAGACGTCTATGGGCCAGGACTATGATTCTGTTCTTCATGAGCAAACAGCAAGGCAGGAACGGCCAGCCGGTCAATCAACTGATAGACAGGAGCCCTAGGAGGCCGGTTTTGACACTTGGAGGCTGGTTTCGGCCGCCATGAGTGGTGGTGCACATTATGCAATTCCGGAGGCAGCTTGAAAGTGTGGCTCTGGTTCTGGTCTACACATGAGAGCTGTTTGCCTCGGCTGTGTAAAGTTCCCAGTCCGGCCCTGGCAAACAGTGGCGCATTTTCAGGCAAGCAATCCCATTGGATTCCATCTTTGGTTAATATTTCACTTCAATAATTTTTTATACACGGGTTTTTCATGAGTTTTAATTGAATAGTCAAGAATAGGGGATTACTGTCCACCAGAATAATGATTTCAATCTAGGACAAAGATTTCCCGGAGCTTGGTACAGCCATGTTTGTACCCCGGCTTGAACACTGAAATTTATTTTTTCCTTAAATATCTTCTAAAGTATGTATTTCCGATCAATGCGTTTCTCTGTCAGGTTATTCCTGAAATCAATTTTACAGACACTAGTAGTGTTGGATAATCAATGGACAGCGTTGACAGTCCTCGAAGGGAAACATCAGCTATCATTTGAATACTTGCTTCAATCGGCTTCAGTTGTCACAGCTGGAGACTATCAGAGCAACAACACCCTGTATCAATGCAGGGCGGACGAGCGATTTCAGAGGAACCTCTGAGCGCTTCACTAAAAAAGTTCTGAAAGGAGGCCTTCCATCTCTCAAGGCAGCCTAAACAGAAGGGGTGCTTCATATCGGATTACTAATATACTGTATTCAGTATCTAACATCAATTTCCTCATAAGTCTCATTTACGATATCAAGAAATGGTCAATGCTTGACTGATTTTAGATATTGTTTCACTTTTGTAGACCCTCTCTCTGTCTTCTGGTGTGGTGTGTTAATAAATATCTATTCTCACTACTTATCTGGAGTTTGGATTTTAACTTGAGAGCAGCACATAAGACCGTGCTGAAGACAGTGAGGTTGGTCTGCATGGCTTAGATCTCCGTACTTTCAAGTGCAATCGGTACATGGTCTTTAGATGAAGCAAAGGTCTGTGTTTTCATCTCTGAAGTGGACTCTATGTACGGCCAAGACCTTGCCATCAAGAAATAGCTTTAGCTGGACCATCCAGTCCATCATAAAACGGTCCGGTGTAAGGGAGGACACACAGGGTGTTAAATGAGCGCATACTGAAGCTAAAAAGTATGTCAATTTTTATTGTACGATGAGACCAAGAATGGAGAAAAGCATGGGACTACCATTATAATCTCAATATCAGTTACGTGTGCTCTATTTTCACAGTGGTTACTTTCATATCACAATTCGTGTAGGTCCTCTCTTACTGATTAAAGGGTGCACCGCTTTTAATGCTTTTCATGTGGTCAGTGGAGGCAAGAGTAGCAAGTGTTGAGAATGCCACGAAGCAGATACTGGCAGGAGCAACCTCAGTAACTTCCTCCCATGACGTTCATCTCAGAATGCCCGTTAACATCCATATCCCCACCCGCTTCACCTCAACATTCTATACCAGCTCGCGCAATGGCGCAAGTAAGGAGTGACCATGCGGAAAATTACTAAAACAAGCAAACCACACCTGAATTGCATTTTTCAATTAAATACAAATATGTTGTAAATATGAAACTCAGAAAAACATAAAACCAAACTCCAAGTTGTTGATGGACTCACCTCTTGACTGATAGTATCAGGTGGTCTGTACAAGCTTTGATCTTGTTCTGGGCTTCCATGTGTGTCATAGTCTCTGTGCTCTCCCCATTAATGGCCAGAATAACATCTCCTGGGCAGAGATTAACAAGCGCTGCTTTACTGCCAGGATTTATCTAAAAAAGGGAAAATATATAGTTCATCAGGACAGAATCTCAGAATAGTAACTCGAACATTTCACTGTGCGGTCCTTGGCAGGGTGGCGGTGTACTAGCACACGAAGGCCCACAACGCTCTTGTCTACTCTAGCTCTAGATAAGGTAAAGATTTGGATGAACTAGAGAATATGGTAGTTGACGTTTCGGATTTCGTTTTTCTTAGACTGGGAAGAATTCTCAGTGGGTCAGGTACATGTGCCTGAGGTGTAGAAGGACGCATGGGTGAGAAAAGGAAAATCACTATTAGCCCTGGTGCTTTTGCATCCCTCTCAACTGTTCACAATGGCGTTCAGGCACTGAAGCATGGGTTGATAATGCTGGTGCTGCACTTCAGGGAGAGGCGACAGCCAGTGGCAAAGAGCAAAATGATGGGGTCCGTCTACAGAATGTGAAGAGCCATTACACTCTATTATACTTTACTCCACTACGGAATGCCACTCCAATCAACTCTACTCCACTGTGCGAGACTTTACCTCACTCTGCGGTACTGTACAACAATCTACTCTACGCAGCTTCACTGTTTGACACGTACCGAACTCTGTGCAACTCCACGCAACACTATATGACACCCTGACACTTTACTCCAGTCTATAACCCCACACTACACTGTACAACACTGCTCTATACTATATGCCACTGTACAGCACTCTACTCCACTCCATGCTGCTCTATAATAGTCTAGACCACTGTACAATAATGTATGCAACTCTTTGTATGCCAGTACACCCTATTTTACTCCACTGTGTTCTAAGACACTGTATACCACTCTACGCGACTCTATGCCATTGTACCCTATAAGACAATCCAATCTACCACCCTTGACAACGCTGTACTGTACCGTACACCACTCCACTCTACAAACTCTACTAGACTGTATACCACTCTACACTACGGTTGTGTATAACATTTTGCAATACCGTATGACATGCCACTACACGCTACTGTACAAAACGATACTCCAATTTATGACACTTTACTTGCCTATATGTTACAACACTATAGCCTTTGACACTTTCCTTCACTCTATGCCACTCCAGTGTACTCCACTGCACTATACTCTACCCTACTACACTTTATCCCACTCTACGCCACTGTACTATACTCCGCTCAACGCCACTCCACTATGTGACACTCTACTCCACTGTATGCAACTCAATTCTACAACACTGTACTACACTCTCTGCCACTGTACTACACTCTACGCCACTGTACTCCACTCTACGTCACTCGTCGAACATAGTGCATGGTAGAGAGTCCACATCGTTAGCGTTTTTTGGTTAGTGAGCTAAACAGTGTGTATGGAGGTGCGCTACTCATAATAATTTGAAGGTGGTGGATACATTTGTAAATGGAAGTTGTAACTATATCTTCAGAATTTCTAGGTTTGTGTACATTTTCCCGAACAATAGCTAATCTTTAACATTTGTTTTTGTTTATTGAAAAAATAAAATAGATATATACATATATATATGCACATATCTATATAGATAAATATATAGTAAGAGCAATCCAAACGTACCTATAAATACTTAATCTTGTCAATGTTTTGGTCATCGACATTTGTGCTACAGTATTTAAATGTGATATTCTGACATGCAAGCTTATTTCAGATGATATCCCTTTGAGGATCTCCTTTCCCTACACCTACACCAATGCCGAAGCTGTTCTCATCTTTGAAGGGGAATTACTCCTACTCTTGACAGGTGAAAGTAAGTGACTGTGCCCAGGGTTGGCAAGTGTCACTTGTGAATATCCACAATTTCTCGAGTTTGGCACTTGCCACAGTGGAATAATTGTCCTTCACCAAAGTCTGGTGAAGGGACAGAACCATATGCTCTCTTTCCACTCACAGAGAAAGTTAATCTGCTAACTAGACTTGACTAGCAAAGGGCATCGACTAATCCCATCACTAGCATGTGAACAACAAGGCAGCACATTCAAATACAGAAGCATATAGATAGACCACATGAATGCACTGCAGCCACTTTTGTGATACTGCAGTGTTCCATGATGAAACCTTGTTTTTTGTGAACCATGTGCTTTGCCTGTGTGTTAAAACCCCTGCTTACACAGTAAAATGCAAGAACAATCCAACAAACATACAGACACACACACACACCGAGATATCTGTCTTTTCTATTACTATTCTGCCCCAAATGCTGTCAGATCACTTTGTACTATAAGAATTCCTAATGCTGAGTAGTTTGAATATGTTGTGGAAATAGATTTCCAATCGGTCATTATCAGTGCTTTGAATGGGAAAAAAATAGTGCAGGTACTCATTTAAATGTGGCGAGTGGGCGAGGCTAGGGGCGGGGCTAATAGCAAGACATGCAAAGTTTATTGGCTTATATACTAGTTGCAGCACACACGAGAAATGTCCTTCTTTAAAAAAGTCAGGTTAATTTGTTATACAAAATGAAAGTCAAACAGTGATATTTTAACCTTTTCTTATTTTGTAATATTTCTCTCACAAAAACACGCACACACAAGCAGACAAACAGACACACATAAGCAGACACTCGCACAAAAGAATCAGGTGGGATTAAAGCCCTTTTAACCTCCCATGGCTTTACTCATTTTGCTGTTACTGTGCTGCCTCGATTCCTTGCAACACAGCATGACGGCGAACACTGGGATATCATGCAAATGAGCCCACGCTGAATAGTTCAGCGGGGTCTCTGCTCGGAGCTATAATAGTGATTTGACTGAACAAAGAGACAGGTTACTACCACTAGAGGCCAATGGGCCTACCCTCCATGAGTACCGGTACTCCCCACGGCCGTAGAGAAGAGCCGGTACTCAGGGTGATACAAATAAGAAGTGCCGGTACTCAGTACCAGTGAGTACCGGCCCATTTAAAGCACTGGATTATTCATGAGAACCTATTCCACCCGGTAAGGTTTCCAGCCCACCCCTAGACGGTTTAATTCACAGGGCCTAGGGTAATGAGATTTCCAGACTGCATCCGTGCACAAGTAGACCAACCACTGCATTCTTAGGTCATGATTTCGCATCATTGCGGTCTGGCTGCAAGGTTCCGTTTTCGCTTTTGAATTTCCATGCCTAAAGAACATGTTCTTTTGTAAAATTTCAGTATGAGCCAGTTATGTCTTTTATATGAAACATGCTGCCGCCCCCTCAGCTTAGGGATTGTTCTACCACAAAAATGATGATTGAGACAAATCGCATTCTACCACTGATAGTTTGTAGTCATGCCATGTAGTGAGAATTTCCCGCTTTCTGCCTCAAGTTCTTTCCCTCCTGCAGTTCTAGATCCTCTGAGCTTGTTTTAGTAAATCATCAATCCTTTTCAGTCTGGCTCTAGACCTACCAGGAGCACAGAGATCTTTCCCAAGGCTGCTGCCAATGACATTAGTATGATATTACACTCAGGAGGCTCTGTGGCCCTCATTTTACTTCACTTGTCAACATCAGCAAATGACACAGTCTCACGCCCATCCTACTAAACAGGAGGCAATAGGTAGGGGTCCAATGAATAGTACTGATACGGTTCGAATCTTTCCTGAAGCACAGAAAACAGGTTGTCCAACTAGCACCTTTGAGGTCCAAGGTAAGAGACATTGGGGCAATATGCATCAAGCCCGCACTTTGCGAATCCCAAATAGCGAATTTTACCGATTCGCTATTTAGGAATCGCAAAATGCTATGCATGTAGGAATCACAAATAAAATTGCGATTCCTACACATTCCTTCACTGCGACTCGCAAATTGCCATTAAGAAATGGCTTCCCATTCATTCCTATGGGCCCTAGGCCCATAGGAATCGATGGGAATTGCTTGCGCAATTTAAGAGTACCAATTAGGTACTCGCAAATTGCGCATGCAATTTCAAGGGTGCAAGGGGGTAAAAAGGACACCCTGATACACCCCTGAAAGTGCAATTAAAAAACATCTTGCACACACACATGCCCCAAGGGCATGTGTGTGTGCAACAAAGAACTTTCAGCATTTTTCAAAGTTATCGCAAATTACCATCAACCTTAAGATGATGGTAATTTGCATTTCTTAATAGCGAAATTGCTAAAAAAAAATTGTTTGCATTGCATTTAGGGAATCGCAAATGCAAACGCAATTTAACTAATCGCAAATTTTGCGAGTACTTAAATAGCGATTTTTGCATTTGGGATGATGCATCCCTAAAGCAAAAACTGTGGTCGCTTAGGGGCAGATTTGCAAGCAGAAAATGCAATGATGCATGTGCCCCTTAGAACACAGGGCCCACTCTTACACATTAAAAAGTGTAGGGCTATGTTGCGCCACTGGCAAATTTATGGCATCCTTTCAATATCCATTTTATGCATAAGCAGATGACACCCAGATTGGTCTGCATCTGGATGGCAACCTTAATTCTGTGCAGGACTGATTTAAAGGTTATCTAGTTGGGGTGGCAAGTTGAATAACGCCAATCCATATGTCTCAATTGTAGTTAAACAGAAAACCTGGTCTCAGAAAGTCCCTCCTACTGGTGGCCGGATATTTTGGGCACATATGCAATCCCAGCTGCCATTGCTGGTAACCTGGGAGTCATATTTGATCCCATGTTGTACTTCGAACATCACATTAGAAAACTCTTGCCAACTTGATTTTTCACCACAAAGGTACTAAGGAAAGGTCTTCCGATTGTACCACAGACCTCCAGACAGCTGCTGGTGCAACCAATGGGTATCAGGGGGCTCTGCTACTGCAGGCACTGCTTGTATGCCTCCCTGCCTACATAAAGCACAGAGGCAGTTCATTCAGAAAGCTGCAGCTAGGCGCTCGCAAATCTGACAGCAGTTCAGACCATTTCAAATCTCCTCAGTGGCTCCCTGTTCAGAAAAGGAGCATCTTTCAGGCCTTCTGTTTCCATTCATTCGCCCAACAACACCCGACAATGTTCAAAAGATACAGGCCTTCTAGACTGCTGCCCTCCTCTCCTTCCATCCGGGTATTCATCCCACTGTGGTATGGTGCCTTCTCGGTTATCAAGGCACAAGCCTGAACACCCTTCCCCCCACACACAACACGATTCACGCTGAAACCACTCGTTAGACTTGATTAATACCTTTAAGACAACACTTCTGTTTTAATCCCGTGTCTCCCCCGAGCATAACGTTATTCGTTGTTTCCGTTCCTGTGTCTGAATTCCCATTTTAGCCCTGAAACAAGTGCGGGTAACTGTGCGCTTTATAAAGCAGAATCTAATCCATTCAAGGGAAAAAGACAGAGGAGGGGCTTAGCTAGGGTGTAAAGGAAGTGATACCTGGACATTGTGTCAGATGAGAGGAGCGGATCACATCTCGACCCACAGATAAGAAGGTAGAGGTGCATTTACAAAAAAAAAAACAAGCATTGGCATAGCCAATAGGTCTTGCCTTTGGGACCTTATAAGTGTTTAGCCATGCAACAGTTGCATAACTAAATACTTTTAAGGTCCCAAAAGCGAGACCTATTGGCTATGCAAAGCGGCCGTGCGGCCGCGAAAGTGAAAGTAATTGCGGTAAAGCGTGGCGCGCGCGCCCGCGCACATGCACTGTAGCTCTAGGCTGGCCTGTGGCACTTTTTGGAGCCCTCTCAATAAGTCTCGCCAGACCAGCGCATGCGCTGGGTCAGGCGAGACCTAACAAGGTAAAACGACTGCTGCAGTTAGACACCATGCAGGCAGCAGAATAAATGGCACGAGAGAGCAAAATAAATCAACTATTGACAGTGAAAGAAATAAGCAAGTCAATCAAAGGTGAATCCGTGATTAATTAGTTAAAAAAAAAAAAATTTAAGTAAGTGCGAGGGCCTTTGTCAGGCCACTGCAGTTTACAGCAGTGCTGACAATTAAGTGCTGGTGCCACCACCGGAAACCACCGGGTCAAATTAAGCACTGGCGAGAATGGCCACAGGCAGTGGAGGACGGCAATCGGTAACAGAGATGTTATTTTATTTAACACACAGACCAAGATGGAGATGGCCTCATGGAAAGTTCTAAAACCTCTCTGCAGCCACAAGAAGGATCCTCTTTCTGAAGTTGGTTGAGAACTGTTCCTTTTACAAATCAGAAATGTGGTCAGTATGAATTCCTCCTCTGATTCCACAAAAAAGAAATCCACTGACTTAATGCTGCTTCACTGCGCATCCATCTCTAAAAATAATGTTGATATCCATTCATCTGATATAAAGAGGGGTGTCCTCGTCAACGGTATTTTTTTACCAACAATCCAACATCTCGTGGAGAACGCGACCGGATCGGGAAAACTTGTCGGCGAACGCGGGGATTCAGGTAAGGCGATCGCGCGCGCGCGAGAATGTATTATTTTACAGCGCGAGCAAGAAAAAAATTATTGCTAAGCTGCGGAATGCGGAAATTTTGACATTTGCGCGCTCTCCGTGGAAAGCAAAAATGTCAAATTATCGCAATTTCCGCGAGCGGAACGGAAATTTAGCCCAGGCCTACAAAATTCTGAGTTCAACAACTCGGAATGGTGGAAAACATATGGCACCACTGCGGTATGCCCCATTCCAGCTGCAATACTGGAAATGACGCAGTGATGCCAAACTCATTAAATACCACATACTGCTGTATCCAGGTGTGGTACTACCACACCAAAAGTCACCGGAAATCATAACCGGGACTAAGGTGCTTCATCTAGAAACACTAGGACTTGCTCACCAGTCAAAGGAACAGGGTCATTTGAAATGTGGTTCCTGAAGAGAGCATGAGCGCAGCCCTGAGTCCAGGGCAAGATGATGGGCCAACTAGCAATGGAGCCAACGGAGAGATTGCCTCCTTTCTCACGAGATATTTATTGTAAAAGAGATACATTGAAAATGTATGTGGCAACACAATAAGCCTAATTGTTCCTGTCCATTAACTATTATTTGGTATATCAGCCATTTCAGCGGTATCTATTGTATCAGTCTCAGAAGTAGGGTGACCAACTGGCATTGGCGCAAATTCAGGACGGTGAGTGTAAAAATTCAGGACAAAGGGTCAAAATTCAGGACACAAATTCAGGACAGGAGGTCAAAATTCAGGACAAAACTTCAGGACAATAGGTACGTTTTACAGACACATCAGAGGAGGTCACGCAATAGTATATAAGTAAGCCCAGCCATATCCAAACATATTCAACCATTTGCAAACCTATCCATCATGTATCCTTTCATCTATCATTTCACTCATCCATCCATTATCCATTCATCCATCCATTCATCCACCCTTTCACCCTATCCTTCTGTACACTCATCCATCCACTCTTCTACCCATCCATTCACTCATCCATCTAGCCATTTACCCCTTTCACCCATCCAGCCATCCTTTCACTTACTCATCCACCCACCCAGTCACTCAGCCTTCCACCCATCCACGCTTTCAGTCATCCATCCATCCTCCCTTTCTCTCTCCATCGACCCTTTCACTTAGCCATCCTTCCTTCCATCCATCCACCTACCCATCCATCTACTCATCCACTCATGAATCCATCCATTGTCCCTATCACTCATCCATCCTTTCTCTCATCCATCTATCCTTTCACTCCTTCACTCATCTATTCATCCTTTTGTCCATCTATCCTCCCTTTCACTCACTCATCCATCCTTACATCCACCCTTTCACTCATCCCTCCATCCACCTTGCACTTATCAATTCATCAATCCATCCATTATTTCACTTATCCATCCACCCACTCAATCATCATCCACCTTTTCACTCATCCATCCTTTCACTCATCCATCCACCCTTTTACCCATCCAGCTACCCTTCCACCCACACATCCAGCAATTTACCTTTTCTCTCATCCATCCTTCCACTCACTCATCAATCCATCCATCCTCTCTCATTATCCATCTATTCAATCTTTCATTCAATCATTCACCCTTTCACTAATTCATCCAGCCATCCACCCATCCCTTCATTTACTCACTCGCCCACCTTTTCATATTAATTTTGAGCTGAGCCTTTTTGAGAAGAGGCCCATCAAGAACTAAACCCTCGCTGCAGGAGCCATTCCAGGACTGGGACAGGATCCACGGGGGGTGGGGGGGGTGTCAGGAGCCATCACAGGGGGGGGGGGGGGGTTGGAGCCATCACAACAGGCGGGGGACAGGAGCCACCACATGGCCCCCCCCATGTGGTGGCTCCTGTCCCCCCGCCTGTGATGGCTCCAACCCCCCCCCCCCTGTGATGGCAGGAGCCATCACTGGGGGGGGGGTGGGTGGAGCCATCACAGGAGGGGGAACAGGATCCACCAGATGCAGTATTCTAGTATCATCTTGGTCTCTTCCAGGGTGGGGTAGGGCTCCTCACCCCCTCCTGGGCAAGACAAGGAGAAGACAGGCTCTCTTTCCAAAATGTTAGTTTTGCCATCCCCCACTGTGATGTACAGTACTTAAAGGAGATACTCCAAGAGAACTGATTACAGGGATTGTCCTCCATACTTTGTTAATCAGTGTGGGTGCGTTTGTGCCATTTCTTTATTGTATTACATTATAGACTGCAAGTTTGAAGAACCGAGGTTTGCTTGCAATTTAGTGACAGTAATTAAGCTCTGTGCAGAGAACCACGTGCTGCCTCGGTGTACAGGGCCAGTTCAATGATGTTTGGGGCCTTGGACAGAAAGGGAAAGTGTGAGGCCCCTCTAAATTGCAGAGACATGAGGCATTCAGGGCTGTTTGCATCTGAATAGATGCCCCTGCTCCTGAAGCTGCAGCCCCTCCCTCTCAGTCACCTTCAAGCACCTCTTAACAGCTCATCAAGGGCTGAAGGTGTGAGGGTAGCCATCCCGCTGTGCCTCTCCAATGCTGCTGGTATCTGAGCTTTGGTGGAAACTGTGCCTGCTTTCGGGTGACGGGACCGGTGCCCGGTTAAAATTACGGACAAACGGCGTCCGTTAAAGAATCCTTCACGGACAACGGACAGACGGCCGAAATTACGGACTGTCCGTGAAATTTACGGACGGTTGGTCACCCTACTCAGAAGGAGGAAAGGCCGAACTGTCCCTGCTGGAACTGGAACCTGTGACCTACAGAAGAAGCCGATCACACACTGTGGTGTGACAGTGTAGAAAGTTATTAATGAGTGCGGGACAGTTTCGAAAGATGTTTTTAGCCAATGAAAACAAAGACGGCGCAAACTCTTTTCTTTCTAGTTTTTGCAAGGAGGCCACTGTATTAACCCCCCTCACTGGTTCAGGGCACCTGTGATTTGCGCCACCGGGGTCTGCGCGCGCCTCCCAGGGCGTGCCCGACAGGCGGCTGCAGATCAAAGCTGTGTCCGCCAGAGCACAGCTGGTTCCCATCGCATAAATCCTTTTCTTGGCGAGTAGAAAATTACAGCCCCGCGCCGGCTCTGCATCTCAGCCACGTCACTTTCCCTCGCGCAGCATTTCAGGGATTAGCATGAGCGTTTCCAGAGGTTTCTCCTTTTTCGATGCTTTTGAAGGATGCACTGGGCCCCGCGCAGGGCATGTTGGGGGCTCCAGTTGCAGCTCAGATTCAGGGTGGTCCGGAGTGACTTGTCCTTCAGATAAAGCTAAGAATGCTGCATTTCCGCGGCGAGATAACAGCCAATGACAGGAACGAGACCGATTTAGGAGGGAAACTCGGCTTCTGTAGCTAAACACTGAAACCGACAAGCACTGGCAAAAACACCAAGTCTGTCCTTATTGTGCTAACATACACAAACACAGATATTATAAATGTGCACAGCTCTGTGTACAACCTCTGTGCACCCTGTCTCTTTTAGTACCAGCTTTGTCTGTACAAAAGAAAACCACAGGAAGAAAAGAGGGTTAGAGGTGAAAGGCCTGGTGTGTACCATATCCACTGATCTTGTAAAGCAAACAAGTACGAGAGTCCACATCCCAGCCAAGCTCGCCGTAATATTACAGCTACACTCACTTTTGGCTGGCTTGCAGGTCTGGCTTAACAGCACAGCTGTTTGCAGACTGTTTTTACAAATTCTTTCAAATTTACATAGAGTGGCTTTGGTTTCAGGTAGAAAAGTATAACTCTTATCAGCTCACACCATTGGCTATTGGGTGTATCATTCCACCTTCAAGCATATGCTTCCATTAGAAAGGATGCAGGATTCATTTACACCTGAAACATACATTCAATCATCAATGAATGAATCAATCATATCACTTGTAAAGCGCACTACTTACCCGTGAGGGTCTCAAGGGGGTGGGGGGTGCGGCTACTGCTCGAAGAGCCAGGTCTTGAGGAGTCTTCTGAAGGTCAGTAGGTCTTGGGTCTGCCGTAGGTGGGTGGGGAGGGTGTTCCAGGTCTTGGCGGCGAGGTGGGAGAAAGACCTGCCGCCGGCAGTCGTTCTTTTGATGCGGGGGACTGCAGCGAGGGCGACGCCGGTGGAGCGGAGCTGGCAGGTGGGGGTGTAGAAGCTGAGTCGTCTGTTGAGGTATGCTGGTCCGGTGTTGTGCAATGCTTTGTGTGCGTCGGTGAGGAGCTTGAAAGTGATCCTCTTGTTGACGGGGAGCCTGTGCAGGTCTCTTAGGTGGGGTGTGATGTGGCTGCGGCGGGGGATGTCGAGGACCAGACATGCAGAGGCGTTCTGGATGCGTTGCAGCCGTCTCAGGAGTTTGGCAGAAGTTCCTGCGTAGAGGGCGTTTCCGTAGTCCTCATGCTGTATGCCACATTCAATCCCTTATCTCCTGTATATTCTCTAGACAGGAAGAAATCCTTTGTGCTACTCTTTTCCCAGCATTGGCGAAGCCAACAAGTACGGCTGTAAGTGTGATGAAAGGGGGGGGGGCTTGAAAAGGGGTGTGGCTGTACAATTAAGGCATAGAATAAACATGTGAACTACATTCCTGTGATTTCCAGGGTGTGCCATCCAACCAGAATTTTGAGTGCCTCGCTGAGTTTTGTTATTGCATCAGGATCTATAATACTGCAACTGATATATACCTAAAACCAGACAGGGCAATTGGTTTTGCCAATGGCTGTTAGCCATCTGCGGTAAAAAGTAACAAGGATTTTGTTGTAAATATTTAATATTGAAAATGTTTTAATTCTGAAATTATGAGACTGTGAGTTAAACACTACTGAGGCCTGTGGAAGGTGTAGTGGTCTACAGAGCATCTCAATCACTCCCGTTGTGCCACTCTGTGTTAGACATGCACACCCTTTTTGTCTCCACAGCTCCATCTGCGTGTATTATACCTCACCTCTCTCCTTTTCAGCATACTGATTTCACTCACTCCAAAACGCACTTCCTCGCATCTCCCTCACCACAATGTACCTGCTTGCAATTTCTTTTACTTTTATCTTGCCAGTATTTGAGCAGCGGCGGCTCCTCCACTGTAGCAGAGGAGCATCGCCCCCCCTTCCAGCAGCCAAAAATAAAATTAAAACAACAATAAACTGTGGTTTATTGTTGTTTTACTGTGTGTCGCGGGGTCTTGGGGGCGGGGCCAGGGGATAACAGGCACCCACGGGGAGTGGTATGTAATGTTATCAGTGTGCTTGACTGGTTGTCCGGCTGTCTCAGCCCGGACAAACAGTCATGCGCACTTTGCATGTTCTCCACCCAGGCTGCATTACAGTCTGGGTGGAGAATATGTCCAGGCCCCCAGTCCCTGGCTGAGCACCGAAAAATGACGCTCAAACCAATGACAACCCTACAATGCAGCATTGTGATTGGCTCAGGGGAGGCTCAGTGCTTACCAATCAAAACACAGCAATGCAGCGGACTGTGATTGGTAAGCACTGAGGCTCCCCTGAGCCTGGGTGCTTCCTGCTTCCTGGCAGAGGGACAACGAGGAGGGACGATGAGAGATGCAGCAATAAGGTAATATTTTTTGTTTGTATTACTTCCCCCTTGATTGTAGGGCAGATTTACTAATATTTGACATATCACAACGCAGCAAAACAACTTGCTGAGTAAAATGGAGAGGGCAGGAATTCGCCATAATTACGAAGATATGGTGCATTTCTTCTCTCTCTGTGCTGGTGCACTTGTGGCTGCCAAGCACTGATGCAGGCACCCTTGAACCATTCTGCAAATAGACAGTACTCTGAGGCATGTTCCTCTTTCTACGTGTGCTGCAGAATGCAGCACACGTAGAAAGAGGAATAAACAAAGAGAAATTAAAAAAGAATTCTCTTGAAACCTTCCTAGGAATACTGGTGTTAGTAAATCTGGGAATACGCCAAAAACCATGGATGGATGAATGGGAACGCCCACGCTCCACCCATGGAACACCTTCCCAGAGTGATGCAAGGCAACAACTTGTGCCTCCTTCCGTTACTCCACATTAACTATGCCACGCAAAGCTACACAAGGCGGCTTGGCCTGGCACAGTAAATCTCCCGTAAAGTTTTGCATTACCCTTGCGTCACCTTGCATGATGCAAGGGCAGCACAAGGCCTGTATAAAAATCTGGCCGTGGTTGACCATGCATTATGAACACCTTTCTGACCTACTGAGAGACTCATACTCCCTTCGGCTTCTGCTCCAAAGCTGTCAATAGTGGTCCGTTATAAACACCTGGCGGCAACTACTAGAGTAATATGCGAAATGAGAAAAAATATGGAAACTTAACATTCTGGAAAAGGCAAAGACTCTTTGGGAATGCAAGATGAAATAAAATGTAAAATATTAACAAGAACTAAATCGCATGGCTGCCTGAACATTTTTTACATTTAACATTTAGAAATCGATCAGTGTTATTTGCAAGTCATTTTATGGACATGAATATAGGGCCTGGTTGAGATGTATCTCAATGTCATTTTTTAAAAATTAATTACGGGTTTCAGACTCTGTGGGACCTGGTCCACTTAAAGCCCTGAGAAAAGGAAGTCTTTAATGTGATAAACAGCATCTGTGCATGCAATCTATGTACACAACATTTCAGAATGTCTGCCTTTACCTGTGTTGGCACTTCAAAACTAACTCTACAGCTTTGCCAGTGCTTGTTAAATGTGAGTTAATGTCAGTCTGCTCCACTATTTGAAAAGAAAACATCTTTATTTAGGGTATTTGTGGGGCACAATTCAGGTTTGGTGAGACAGCTTCACCATAACTGTTTGTAGGAGCAGAGGCAGACTTATTCTGGGAGTGGTATGGTTAGCCCGGTGGCCGCATTACAACGGAGAGAGGGAATGTTTAATCTGAAAAAAAATGCTGGGGTGCAAACACTTTCTTTTCCTAAGAACCTGCCTACAGTTCTGCTGAATGCTGGGTTTCCCCAAATATCGTGGCTGCTTAGTCTTGATTTCACCGCATGCCGCTTTCTATCACCACCATACACCCCCTCTTTCACATCACTTTTACAGGTTCTTTAGTATTCCAGCATTGTTCCTTAGCCAATGCATTTTCCTATCTTCCTTTTCTCATTCTTTCACTCTTTTCTGCCCTTTTCTCTCTACCACTGGGTCAATGTCTGAAGATGAAGAGAAAGGCCTGGTTCCCAAGCATGAATGCCGGTGCTCACCTTCAGCAAGCAGCAGCACAAATTAAGCACTGTGGGAATGTTGGGTGGACAGAGTACAATCATAGTAGCATGATTTTGGATCAGTCAAGATCATTCACAACCTATTGACAGATACATTGAGCATCACCCAGCAATAGATGCTGACTGCAGCCTGGAATTGAGGCTAATAGGTATGGTCTTTCAATTAAACCCTACAGGACAGCCGGGTTTATATATCTGCGTAATGATGTTTGTGGGGAATGATCAATGCAATCATTTGTGTCACACACATTTTTATCTTTGGACAGTGTAGTATGCTCCCCAGTGTCTAATCTCTTCCAGGATATGGAGGATGTCTTCTGATTGCACTTGGATTGCACTGTTCTTTGGGTACACGATTTGAGACATGGAGCATGTCTAATCTATCAAATTAACACATCAGCACTGTAAAAGGTGTCTGATTGTTCACCACACAATCTTTATCTATCTTGGTTTGACAAAGTTGTGATTCCAGTGGAGCATTGTTTAGCTGAAGCCAATTTCATAACTTCCACATACAATTTTTGAAGCTATGAGGCGGGTATACCTTAGTGGAAATGCACTTAGCCACAGTGCCTGGTTGTGGATTGATTCTAGGGAATACCCACTTCGAAAGGATTGAGGGATGAGTGTTTTACAGACGACCATGTTTGCGGTTCTCTCAGGACTAAATGCACATTATGACTGTAGACATCTGTCTAGGGTAGTCTTACGCAGGGACCTTCGCACTGTCTGTCTGCAGTGTCACAGACCTACATTTTCACTTGCAGCGAATAGAGCAACAGCAAAACAGTGTGAAAGATGGAGGCGATGAGCTGGATGTAGGTTAATGGTCTTCTAAAGCAGTGGGTAGAATTTTTATTCTGTTGACATAACTATGTAATTCAGGAACTTTACACTTCACAAAGTTGCAAAATGTTGAACTTCCTTAAAAAGCATGCTCTGGTCAAATTTGTGTCCTGCAAAACCCTTTCTGATGGAGATGTATTTCACATATAATCATGAAGAGCGTGGGTATGAAGTACCTCAATTTTGCACAGCCCTATTTTTCCCAATTAGCCAGGACAGTATAATGGGAGCTGGTAAATTGGTGCATTCACAGATTCAGAGTAAGTAGAAGTTTAGGATTTTGCATTTAGGTGTAGATATGGCAAACAGAGTGTGTGAGCAGTGGATGGTCTCCACATTGGAAACACTTGTAAGGTTAAGCCCAAAAAAGATGGAGTAACAAATGGTTCTAGTAAGAGATTGGGATGAAAACACTATAAAACGTCAAGGTAGGAAAAAACAATAAAAAAAATTAAACATGTAAATGCATAATTCTGCCATACTAGTCAAGCAGAATGTTCACATTTTGGAAAGAAAAGTGGAGGAGTGCTCAAATAAACCTATATCGTGTGTAGATTTACTGGAGAACTCTCTCAGAGTTTTATGAATCCCGTAAAATGTAGAAATCCACTCAGAAAGTAGGAGAGTAGCTACAGAAGTAGATTTCAGATTTTTTTCAAAAAGGCTTTGTGCATCAGACTCAAAAGGAATACGGGCCAGATTTACTAACTTAGTTTGTGGTCGCAAGCACTCCGATTCGTAGAATTGAAGTGTGTGAGACTGCAAAATAGGTTAATGGACGAAACCCATTTTAGGAGTCAGGAAACAATCACTGCCTCCTAAAATGGGTATGACAATGGTTACCAGTGGAATTGTTGTGAGCGTCCCTTCTAAATTGAGAATAGAGATGGTATGTATCAAGGGTTTATACTTGAATTTCAGTCGCAAACCATTGAAAAGTTAGTAAGTCTCAAGCTGACCTGTTCATCTTTGCAAATTGTGGGGACATTTTCAGGCAGAGAAGGCAGTGGTCCCGGAGACCACTGTCAACTCTCACAGAAACCTTTTAAAAAGTTAAATTAGCTTTATTATAAGCATCCCTGTATCCATTGCAGAAATCGGCCTGTTTTAAAAAAGAAAAAATGAAAGACGTGGTGGTCTGTTAACCCTTGCAAGACACTATCCTTTTGTCTGTCGCATACAGAGTGCGTTGCAGTGTGCGACCTACCTAATGAACAATAATTAAGTAGTTCAGATGGTGACACTCTCTGATTCATTAAGTTGCAAACCAAACTATTGGTGCATAGGTCTGTTCGCAAAATAAGTGTCAGGTTTCAAAAAGACTAGTCACAAATTGTGTATGTTTTTTGCAGAGTATTAATGCTACTGGCCCTACATGCTTTTCTCGTTCTACACCAATTGGAGGGAAGACATTTCTTACCCTAATACTTCAGGTTTTTCACAAGGTAATGGTGAACATGAGGTACTGAACTAGGTTCTCAACCAACTATCACTGTAAATGATATTGCATGACATTTACACTAAATGAAAGAGCTGCTCGTGGATTATGTGTTTCAATGTGAATATGAAGATAGGTTGAGGGAGAACATATAAAAAAGACAGTCATTGGCAAAGCAAATAGGTCTTGGCAATGCCCGACCTACTGGCGTTGTCAAGGTGAATGTCTTTTAGCCATGTTGTATAGCAGCACGTTAGCTGTTCAGCATGACTGGAAGTCAAATTTTTTTGAGTGTGAGGAGGGGCCGGACAAGGAACTCAACATGGGGGGGCGAGGAGACAGTGCATGCCCTGTCTTACCGACACCTCAAACTGAATGCATTCTAGTGTAAAGTCATTTTTTGTTTGCAGTTTTATAAAGTGCAAACTCAACCTTAAAGTATTGGAGTGCTTTACCTAAGCACCAGTTGAACAAGTTACTTACCTTCGGTAACGATATATCTGTAAGAAACATAGCTTAGTTATAGATTCCTTACCTTAGAATAACCTACTGGCGTCAGACTGGATCTGGAAAGTTATTTCGTCAGCAGTACTCCTGCGTGTCGGAAGGTGACGTCTGTCAACTTCGCGTTCGTCGCCGGCATCGTGGTGGTTGCAGGGATGATGTCGCGGTAGCTACATAGACGCTGCCCTCGCGCGCTGACATCAGTTCTGTACACGACTTTCCACGCCAGAAGCGCAGAGCCATGCAAGACACTGACCACTGGTGCACAAAACTAGGGCCCTGAAAGGAAGTCCTTAACCCTAGAAGTCAGTTTGCAGAACAGGGAGGATGGATGGGGCGGTAAGGCATCTGTAACTAACCTATGTTTCTTACAGATATATCGTTACTGAAGGTAAGTAACTTGTTCATCTGAAAGAAACAGTTAGTTATAGATTCCTTACCTTAGAATAGATACCCCAGCAATACCAACCCGGAGGTGGGTCTGTGAACTAAGTTCACACCAGAAAGTCCTGGAGAACAGAATGGCCCAAAAAGCAGTCTCTCCGGTTGTGGCTGTCCAGGCAATAATGCTTGGTAAACGTGTGCAGCGAGGCCCACGTAGCTGCCTGACAGATGTCATTTAGGGGGACTCCTCACCCCAAAGCAGTGGTAGCTGCTATCGCCCTATTGGAATGGGCGCTCAGTCCCAGTGGAGACTCCATTGCCAAAAAATAGCAGGCTTTGATGCACAGACGACCCATCTGGAGATGGTCCGTTTGTGCACGGTCCGACCTTTCTTAGCGCCCACGTAACCAACACAGAGCTGGTCATCCACCTGGAATTGTTTGGTGCGATCCAAGTAGAAGGAAAGCGCTTGTTTTGGATCCAGACAGTGGAGCCTCTCTTGCTCTTTTGGGGATGTGGAGGCGGGAAGAAGGTGGGCAAAGGGATGGTTTGGTCAATGTGGAAAGAAGTAACCACCTTGGAAAGAAAGGAAGGTCCAGTTCCAAGGACGACCTTGTCCGGATGGACAGCCAGAAAGGGAGGCTTGGAAGAAATGGCTGGTAGCTCACTCACCCTGCGTGCAGAGGTGATGGCCACCAGAAAGGCAGTTTTCAAAGTGAGAAGTCTGAGAGGACAGTTATGTAGCGGCTCAAAGGGAGCGCACATAAGGTATGTAAGAATCAAGTTCAAGTCCCACTGGGGCATTAGAAAGGGAACAGGAAGAAAAAGATGAGTAATGCCCTTAAGGAATCTATTTACAACAGGGGACTTGAAAAGATAAGGCTGATCAGGGAGCCTAAGGAAGGCTGAAATGGCCGAGTGGTAGCCCTTTAGAGTGCCCTGAGCAGAGCCCTGCTGTGCCAAAGAAAGAAGTAACAAGAGAACCTCAGAAAGAGGGGCGGAAAGGGAATTCACAGTCTTTGCTGTGCACCATGCCACAAATGTGTTCGATCTGCAGGCGTATACCGTCTTAGTGGAGGGACGCCTGGCTGCCAAGATAACATAGCAGACTTCGGGAGGCAGGTCAAACAACGTCAACTGCCGCCGCTCAATCTCCATGCAAGGAGGAGGAGACTGAACAGGTTTGGGTGGAGGACCGTCCTCTGCTGCTGCGACAGAAGATCCTCCCGAAGAGGCAGTCGGATCAGAGGATCGATGGCCACGTTGAGCAGCGAGGGATACCAGACCCTTCGTGCCCAATCCGGAGCAACAAGAATGGCTTGGGCCCGGTCGCGCTTGATCTTCTTCAGCTCTCTGGCCAGAAGTGGTATATGTGGAAAGGCGTATCAAAGACCGTAACTCCACCTTTGATGAAAAGCGTTGCCTAGCGGTTGCCACCTTGGAAATTCCAATGTGCAGAACTGCCGACATTGCGCGTTCTCTTCGGTGGTGAATAGATCTAACCAAGGCTCTCCCCACGGCTGAAAGAGACCTTGCACCACCTCCGAGTGAAGATGCCATTCGTGATCCATCATGCACCTGCAGCTGAGTTTGTCCGCCCTGCCGTTCAGAGAACCTGGCAGGTGTTGAACCACCAGGGATATGCCCTCATGTTCCACCCATGTCCAGAGGCGGAGGGCCTCCTGACATAGGGTCCACGACCCCACCCCACCCTGTTTGTTGCAGTACCACATGGCGGTGGTGTTGTCCGTGAACACCTGCACTACTCTTTCCCGGACGGAGGGAAGGAATGCTTTGAGTGCAAGACGAATCGCCCGAAGCTCCAGAAGGTTGATATGGAGCCCAGACTCTGCCGGAGACCAGAGGCCTCTGATCTCCACCTCCCCCATGTGGCCGCCCCATCCCAAAAGTAATGCATCGGTCACCACTGTGAACTTTGGTTAAAGAAGGGAGAGGGATCTGCAGTCGACCCAATCCTGGTTCATTAGCCACCACTGCAATTGGTGTGCAGTGCCCTCCGAGATCTGGATACAATCAGACAGGATCCCCTGATGTTGGGCCCTCTGGAACTTCAGGTCCCACTGCAGAGCCTGCATATGCCATCTGGCATGGTCCATCAGCAGGATACAGGAGGCCATCAGACCCAATAGCCTGAGGGTAATCCTGACCAAAACCCGGTATAGAGGCTGAAAGATCGGAATCATAGCCCGAATATCATGGACTCCCTGTTCGGGGGGATAAACCTGAAACTGCGTTGTGTTCAGAACTGCTCCGATGAAGAGGAGCTTCTGAGAGGGAGTCAGGTGTGTCTTCAGCATGTTGATGGAAAACCCCAGCCAATGCAGGAGGTCGGCAGTAGTCCGGAAGTGGTAGACGACAGCCTGGGGCAAGCCCGCCTTAAACAGCCAGTTGTCGAGATAGAGGAAGAATGGAACCCCTGATCTGCGCAGATGAGCTGCGACATCCGCCATTACTTTCGTGAACACCCGTGGGGCGTTGGTAAGGGCAAAGGAGAGCATGGTAAACTGAAAATGGTCAGGGCCTACCGTGAACCACAGGTAACGCCGGAGGCTAGCAGGACGGTGATGTGAAAGTAAGTGTCCTGCAAGTCCAACGCTACCATCCAGTCTCCAGGGTCGAAGGCAGACAGGACCTGAGCGATCGTCATCATTTTGAACTTCTCCTTCTGGAGGAAGCGGTTGACGTTCCTGAGATCCAAGATAGGAAACAGGCCTTTGTCCCTCTTGGGCACCAGAAAGTAGTGGGAATAGCAACCACAACCTACTTCTGGGACAGGAACTCGCTCAATGGCTCCCTTGGCCAAGAGTGCCTAAAACTTCCTGTTGGAGAACGGCCAGATGATCCACCGACATGCGATGGTCATGAGGTGGCATGGATGGAGAGGTAGTCTCGAAGTGGAGGGTGTAGCCCCTTCAGACTATTTGCAAACCCCACCTGTCCGACGAGATGGTGTGCCAGTGGGGGAGGTGATGGCGAATCCTGCTGCCCACTGGCGTTTGGTGACCCTGAAAGGTCAGACTAGGAGGGCTTGGAGGCTGCTGCAGAGGGGGCTGTCGTGGACTGGCCCGCCCGCTGGGCCCCAGAGCCACGGCGCTGGTTCCCACGTCTCCGGCCACGCGGAGGCTGAACAGCTTGTGCCGGCCTGTGACTCTGGGCGGGACGTGGCAGGGCACCCCTTCCATAGCCACGTAAGGGGCAAAAGGCAGACTGCGCAAGGCAGGTGGTGAAGAGGCCCAAAGACCTTGCCGTAGCCCGAGAGTCCTTAAAGCGCTCCAGCACATTGTCTGCCTTGTTGCCAAAAAGGCGACGGCTGTCAAAGAGCATGTCCATAAGAGTAGATTGAACATCCCCTGAAAAACCAGTCTACCTCAACCAGGTGTAGCTTCGAAGGCCTCCTGATGTGGAAATCATTCTGCCTAGTGAGTCGGCGGTATCCAGCCCACAGCGGATGGTAAACTTCAGAGAGCACAGCCCGAGCCTCCTCCGGGCACTGAGGCAGCACTTGCGCAACCGTATCCCACACGGAGTGGGTGTAATGGCCCAACAGACATGCAGTGTTTACTGACTGCAGTCCCAAGCTTGAGGAAGAAAACATCTTCTTCCCAAGATGGTCCAGCTTTTGGATTCCCTATCAGGTGGAGCGGTAGGGAATGTGCCCTTGAAGGGGGAGGCTTGGACCACCAAGCTCTCAGGAGTGGGATGCTGAGAAAGGAAAGTGGGGTCGCCCGGGGCTTGGCGGTGGTGTCGGGCAATCATCCTGTCCACAGGAGCCCCTGTGTTGGGCCTGGACCAGGTGCCTAAAAGGTTGTCCGTGACGGCTGCATTAAAAGGCTGCTGGTTGAAGTACCTCTGTAAGGAGGTTAGTCCTGACTGCCACCATAGGTAGCTCGAGGTGGAGAGCCTCAGCCCCCTACGCAACACCACTGCATAGGACGCTCCCTCCTCCGTAGTCAAGGTAGGAGGAGACACATGCCAAGGTCTGGGAAGGTATCCAAACCACTGGCTTCCCCCAGTTCCTCTCTCCAGTCCGGTTCATAACCTAACTGGTCAGTCAAAGTGTCCCTCGACCCCTCCCAGTCCTCCTCACTCTCTGGCTGCCAATCTGGTCTCAAAGACCCAGGGGCACAAAAGTATCCGTCTGTGCCGGGTCCATCGACGCCAGTCCGGCACCATATCTAAATCGAGGGTCGGCATCGGCTGGGGACACAGCCGATGCCGGCCGCGGACATGGTGGCAGTGGAATTGGTGCCAGGGGAGGCGTAACGAGGTCGACCGGCGCCGATCTAGATCTAAGGGGACCCTGCGGTGCCAAGGCTGAATCCGCTGGCGTTGAAGGCCCAGAGTCCCCAGCAGAGTCCTTGAGGCCCAAAGGCACACCGGCGGAGTAGGGCTGCCCAAAGATGGCATGCGTCGCTTCGTAAAACAGACAAAGCTGGGCAGGGGTCGCTCTCGGTCCCGGGAAGGGGGGAAACCCAGAGCCGACCCTTTGGGCTCCACACCCCGAGCCGCGGGAGGGGCACCACCGCATCCCTCATCGCGTCGGTCAACGGGCAGGGAGAAGTCGAATAGCGACAATGCTTCTTCGAATTCTTCTTGTGCTTCGACTTACCTGACCCCGAGTAAGAAGACTTGGATGAAGAATGGTGGTGGCTCAACGACCGTTTCCTCGACCTCCTATGCGACTGGGACCTCGAGCGACGCGGAGCCGACTGCCGGTCCTCGACTTGGGGTCGTGGTTGTGCTACAGGCAGTAGAGGCACACGCGGTGCGGATCCGTCACTGACATCAGTCAGTTACAGGAACCGCAAGCCTTTAAGCCGGGCATCCCTCGTGCACCAGGAGTTGATGCAAAAATCGAGAAAAAAAGTCAGTCAAAAAGAGACTGGAGGTACCGCTCTCTCCGGATCTGCGCTTGCTGGCGCGGAAAAAGAAAGAACTGATGTCGGTGCACGAGGGCGGCATCTATGTAGCCACCGGGATGTCATACCGGTGACCACGACGCCGAAGACGAACGCGGAATGGACCGACGCCACTTTTCTGACGTGCAGGGGTACTGCTGACGAAAAAACTTTCCAGATCCAGTCTGACGCCTGCGGGTAATTTTAAGGTAAGGAATCTATAACTAACTGTTTATTTCAGATACGTTTTTCACACAGTCCCTTTTTTAGGTCTCGCCGCTGCATAGGAAAAAGACCTTTTGGAATTGATTTACTTTTCGCCCTAAAAACGTGCACTCATTGTATTGCTTTCAATGGCAATGCGTGCACGTTTGGCGATTCCCTTGTGGGAGGGAGCTTTGGCGCCATGTGTTAGCAAATATCGCTACTGGCGCTGCTCACTCCCGCAAGGGAAACGCTTTCACTTTTGCCGAGGCTTCCGAGGTCTCAGGCACGTTAAGTATGTGCACGTTTTTTCACCTTTTTCAGCCCTCCGCTCGACCCTATGAGTAGCGTATTCTATCTGTGAGCTGTGAGTTCTTGTACCTGCTTTTCCCTATTGTTGGTCTGTGTTAGCAAAGCCTCTTTGTGTCGGACTCTGTATTCAAGTTTACATGGGTCTTCTGTCAGCAGGTTGAGGTCTATAGCTACTATCTTCTCTTCCAGCGCAGCCCTTGTGACTCTTATTGTCGCTAGGATTTGGTCCCATTTATCAAGTGCTATAACATGCTTAGTCAGATTCAAGTATGCAGCCTGGGCAGTATGAGTCGGCTCATCAATGATCACAGTCTCGTCCATTGCTTTCATCGCCTGTGACGTCACTGTACCGGCTCTGGCCCTGCCCATCTTGAGACCGTATAATGCTGCGGGCCGTCCTGCAGTAATAGAGGCAGTGGCATGCTACTGTCTTTATTCTCTGATAAAGATAGACAGCCCACCAAACTCCATGGGGTGGGTCCCCTCCAGGCTTCTGCCAGGACCGGTACGAGCAAAGGTCTGTTGCTCTCTACATAAGCCTAGTACTCCGCTTGTTGTAAAATTATACTGAGGTGGGCTCCTTTTAGCGTACTCTGTGTTGGTATCAAAGACAACTGCAGTGACCAAGTCTGGGCTCAGCAAGTAAACACTTAAAGTTAAGGAGGCGGTAGAAGGATGCAGCACTTAAGTTTTCTTGACATTATACTTATTGCTATTCTGATGCCTGGTAATAGTGTATGCCACTACGTTTTAAGTCCGCTGCACTTGACTCCTGGGCTAATAAATTGTACGTTGTGTTGCCCTTCTTTTTCATGGGGCATTGATGACTCCTGGATAGCCCACTTACTTTCACCTTGTTTTAGTTTCGTACTTCAACGGGGCAGCGCTATGTAATTTCCAGCCCCAATTTCCATGTTGTTCCAGCCACCATTAAAGCAACCAGGTGCCTGGAGAAGGGATGGGAGGTCAGGCCCCTCACTTTAGTGTGCATGCCGCTCTCCATCTCAACGCAAGCTCAAGGACATCACCTCAGGTCACGCTGCTGCTCACGCAGCCCAACAGGGAATTCTTGCTTCACGGCAAACCAGGGGGTCCACCAGGCCCAAATTATATTTACTGTCTCGCTGCAATCTATACAAAGTTGCACCTGCCATTTCACCAAGTTTTATGGGCACCCAGCAGACAATGATACTGGATTCACTGTGTTGATAGCAAGGGACCTTTTAGTGCACATCAACCATGTTAGGTGGGTACCAGTGTCCCATAAAACATGACTTGAGGCGGGGACTCAGACTAGGGACACTGAGTACAAGACATGGCACACAGCTATGTCCGGTGCCATCATTTTTAGCTGCTCATGATCTCACACATGACAGTGCTTATATTAATGGTGGCTTTGCATGACACTACTGATGTGAAGTGAGTTTTGAGTCCTAAATGTTACTTAAGTGCCACTCCATAGATTGCTGTTAGAGCCTGCCCTAAACCCCAGTTTGCGGCAGGCACAGTTGCTGTAGATATATTCCCCTGGTTTGGATACAGTGCGTACATCAGTGTTCTGTGGGATGTCCTCAAAATACAATATTCAAGGAAGAAGCTACATGTTGCAGCATGTTAATACTGTGGGCTAGAGTAGGAAACTCCTGTGGAAAATATTTTTGGGAGAGGAGTTGGCTTAACGGCTAAGGCATTCAAACTCGAATCTGGGGAACTGGGTTCGAGTCTCGGCTATGACGCTGAACATCCTGTGATTCTGGGTAAATCACTTCTTCTCCCTGTGCCTAACAAAAACAAGCATTGGCATAGCCAATAGGTCTCGCCTTTGGGACCTTATAAGTATTTAATTATGCAGCACAATATCCTTGGTGCAACAACATTAACTGTTGCATGGTTAAACACTGATAATGTCCCAAAGGTGAGACTTATTGGCTATGCCAATGCTTGTTTTTGTAAGCACTGGGAGATTGTCATTATCTCAGAATCACAGGATGTTGATCCAACACCAAGACTCGAACCTGGGACCCCAGCACCAAAGTAGGTAGGTCAGGCTGTAACACCACATGCTCTCTGCATTGATGCTGTAGGGCTCGAGATGGGAAATAAGTATCAGAAATGGGGACAGGTGGCCGAGGGAAAGAAGCAACAGGGATGTGGGTGGGTGGGATGTTGAAAGAAGCAGCAAGAATGGAGGGCTGGAGGGAGGGTACGGCGCAAGTGAAATCACAAGCCGTCATAGGGAGTGCTTAAACACACATAAAAAGTAACTCCTAAAATGGGAGCAGTGGATGGACACAAGTCCATGCTTTAGGGGAGGGCCAAACATAAGAACAGGCATGACGCATGTATGCCATGGACAAACGGGAAAGAAAATAAGAGCAACATTGAGCAAACAAATAGTAAGCGT
The DNA here is from genome assembly GCF_964204655.1 of Triturus cristatus. Lineage (NCBI taxonomy): Eukaryota > Metazoa > Chordata > Amphibia > Caudata > Salamandridae > Triturus > Triturus cristatus. Next base: position 1,008,745,709 of record NC_140590.1, on the reverse strand, counting down.
ATGGTTGGGCTGTAGCCCACTGATTGTAAAGAACATGTCCTAAAAATACAGCGCATGTGGTGTCCAGCCGAGACCTAAAAAAAACTATAATGCCTAAATAAAGACTGGAAACCGTTGCCATAAAAAACAACTGATTTAGACAATCAGAGGCATAGAAGCATTCTAAACCATACCTGTTTGAATTTTGTTTATGCTCCCCCCTTTGATCCGAGTGTGGCAGCCATTTGCCTGTTTTACAGATTTCCTTCCAAAATCCATCCAATCTCACCAGTAATATGTCAGAATAGTGTCAGCAAAAACATTCATCTGCCAGAAATATTGTGTCCTAAAAATCTTACAGCTATAGATGTTAGATTATTAACATGTTATATTAATAAATTCAGCGGGGTGATATTTTTGTGAATGATATTTAGCACACAATATTTCTGTCAGATGATACTTTGGTTATGACATTCTCATACCATACCATCTAAGGACTTTAGGAGAGTAACAGCTTCATTCCGTGTGCCCCGTTAATATGGCTGGCTATGTGCCTCAAGAGTTTCTGTTACAGAGACATTCAGTAATTCCAGTATTTGGGTGCAATTACCCGCTGATTCCAAGTGGTGGCTGAGGATCCACTGAGAAATGAGGAATTACTTTGGGAGTCTGTTTTTCGGGTCCTGTTTCACAGTTTATTTCTCATTTCCCTGGTATCTGATCAGAAATCCCACTTGATGTCACCAGGTGGATTCTCCAGGTAAAGTGCACAGCACTTGTAATAATCAATAGAGCAAATTTAGTGGTGCTTTGGGCAACCTGACCTGGATTTCTTCACACCTGGTTCTGCCGAATACTAAGCAATAGGACGTTATTTATTCTACTGCTTTGTCTCATCATCAGTTACATTTTTCAAGAATGCATCTTGAAGCTTGCTGCTATAAGTACAGTTTAGCAATAAGTTACATGCAGATCTACAGGGTGAGGCTAGGAGCTCGGGAGATCTTTCTAATTACTTCTGCTGACATTTTGTCCTTTGTTCATGAGAAATGCTCAAATTATGAACATGTTTATTCAGGTGAGGGCAGTTATATTAATGTGATATCCTCTGATGGCCCAGCCAGTAGTTCATTGGATGGAATCCTAGCAGTTTTAGACCCTCAGGCACACACGCGCATCTTCCACCCACCTACAGCGCAAACACTTCCTAAAACAAGCGTGCTTGTCGCTAAGAACCATAACCTGGTTCCGCCGTCCCCTGGAGCGCTTCGGTTGCTCGCTCCATCAAACACCAATAAGTATTTTTCTTCTGACATATATATTCTCTACTGTTCAGCTGCACTGAGCTAAACTCTTAATCTCCGTGACCCTACTTTCTAAAACGGAGTTATTAAACATTCAATTAGTCTCTTGTTGTAAGCCAGCTTTGGGAAGATCAAAGCGCAGCAGCATGCGGCCTCATGCGCGCAGCAAGCATGAGCTGAAATCCCGCCATTTACTCTTCCAAGTGTGCTGGCTCATCCCAAACCCACATCTTGATTTGTTCTGCATTTTGGAGCATTGTCAGTGGGAAGTTTGCTAGACAAGGTTACTAATATTGGGGGCTGCACTTTTGGCCTAGAGGTAAGGATTGTTAACCCTGATGGCACATCTGTTCCATTGTTAGGAGCAAAGTGCTTTGGGAAGTGTAAGAGTATTTTTTTGCATTAATATTATTTGTAAATAACTAACAATGTGCAGGATGTGGATCTGCACTCAAATGTACATGCACACACTTATTTGATGCTATTGTCTTTGAAACACTTTTCCATGGTCTTTTAAAGTGACTTTTCTTGGTGTATGCTAACTAGGCCTCTGCTGGGCCTTGACACCATCTTGTTCAACATGGACCACATTGCCTGTGTGCAACAGAAATAATAAAGAGTGAATGTAAGTCATGTTTGTATATTTCCGAATGACGTTGTTCCCGTAGAAGATTTCTCTAACATGAGCACAGTAATGCCCAACTAACTACTCAAGGTCTCTTCTGCTTGCTCCCAGTGCTGCATTCATTCACAATAGTTCACTTCTGTAGGATTTTAGGGGCTACCCACACTCAAAGAAGCATTGCTGGATTTCAACTATTTCAGTCTAACATTTCCAGTGCACGGAACTAGAATTAGACAAGATTCTTTGCCATGCATCTAATTACAAAGTGTACTTTTAAATTGATTAGTATAGACCGTGCATAGAAGAAAATAATAACATGGAAATTGGAAAGGCTCCTCGGACTGCTTTGCATGAAGTGATGCATTCTTTTGCGTTCCAGATTCCAGGACCATTAAAACTACATGAAGTGAGAGAGAGAGACCAAGCCCGTCCACATAACCTTGTCCAGTCCAGACATCACCTGCTTCAAACCAAGAGCACCATCAATTAGAGAGATTTGGGAGCCAAATGTTAGCCATGGTTTTTCAGCCGATAGGTGATGCGATGGCACTGGCATGGAACTTTCCATGTCCCCAACATCCCTATTGTAGTAATCGGGTTCCCACCATCTCGTCTGACCTACAAACGCTTAACAGATTGCAAGACAGATTCAGTATCGACACCATTTTCCCTCTCTTCATCTCACTGTTTTGTGAAGCATAAGGATGTATATTTCAAATGATTGATGGTTCCAAAATGTAAATGTCTTGTTGAGCTTGAATGCATCACCTGATAGTACACCAAACCTCAGGAAGGGCTGTGTGGCCATGATTCTTTTCATTTGATCTTGGCAATGTCATTATTTAAGTTCAATCAGGAGCAGAGATGTAATATCAGAGATTGCTTACGAACAGGACACTGATTTTACAAGATTTATACAGGAAGAAAGAAATGTTAAGTCTCTTGAGAGAAGTTTAGGAAAGCACTGCACAAGAGTCAGAAGTTATTCCTAGAGAACCTTAGCAGACATGCTCCTGTATACAACAGTGCTCAGTTCATTTTCAATATAGAATAGATTAACTGTGGTGCCCCGGTACATAATGGAAGTCAAAGAGTTCCAAAGGTAGCCAGTCTGACAGAAGTAGAGGAAGCATAGCTAATCTTTCGTATTCTACTCTAGGTATGGTGTAAACCATGGTGTGACTGGGGTCATTTATCAAGAATCCAAAGTTTGGTGATTTAGGATGCTTATGTGTAACCGTAAATGGGAGGCGGGAGAAGTCTGGGGGTGGAAATTCATGACAGCCACTTAATGAGAGCAGTGGTGCAGGCATGAAAGGCAAGGAGGGAAGTTTCAAAGAGAGGAGGAGTTATGAAGCATTCCAGTCTTTGATCACTGCCCACTTCACCCATTGGGAGTTTACTTGCAGTTGGAGGAATTTGGAAAGTCAGAGAATAACTATTAGGATGGCCCGCAGAGAGGAATGGAAGCACAACAAGCGATTGGTGGAATGCTCAAATTAATCCTAGTTACTAGCCATATTCAATTTGGTTATTTTTTAAGGAGATCTGTACTATTAAAGACAGGGACCAACCATATGAGAAAATTCCATTAAGCACAATTTCCTGAGCACCAACACGTGTAAAATGCAAAATGTCCAATTGTTCTTAATTCCAATCTGGTTGATTTCTTCAGAAATCTTCTGCTTCACAAATTCTCATCATCAGATATAGCCAACACGTGTTTCGTCAGATCACGATGTTCTTACATCACTGACTTCATCAGGGCTTCTAAATCCACTTTGAATATCAATTCTTCTACTCTTCCTCAATTTTTCTTGTACATTCCTTCGAAATGAGGATCAAATCGTGTATTATTCAGCCTTACAGGTCGGAGAGTACTCCATACATGAGTCCGGAAACGTGTTGGCTATATCGGGTTCCCACCATCTCGTCTGACCTACAAACGCTTAACAGATTGCAAGACAGATTCAGTATCGACACCATTTTCCCTCTCTTCATCTCACTGTTTTGTGAAGCATAAGGATGTATATTTCAAATGATTGATGGTTCCAAAATGTAAATGTCTTGTTGAGCTTGGGATCACCATTCTTTGATCCCCTCTGAGGCGGAAAGCCGGAGGTTTTTGCTAAAGCTTCACTATTTTAAAAACTGTCACAAATTACTGCTTTTAATTCACAAAAACGCTCTTGCTCACCTGAAAGCTGAAAGCGCTGCTGCTACGCGCTCACTCAGACCCCCACCTTCAGGGAAACGACATCAGCGCCAGCGCGCCAAAGGCGGAGCCACGCCCACTGCGAGGCCACGCCCACCGACCGACTACTTAAACGCTTGAAAAGCGCAACGATCCCATTCTTTGATCCCCTCTGAGGCGGAAAGCCGGAGGTTTTTGCTAAAGCTTCACTATTTTAAAAACTGTCACAAATTACTGCTTTTAATTCACAAAAACGCTCTTGCTCACCTGAAAGCTGAAAGCGCTGCTGCTACGCGCTCACTCAGACCCCCACCTTCAGGGAAACGACATCAGCGCCAGCGCGCCAAAGGCGGAGCCACGCCCACTGCGAGGCCACGCCCACCGACCGACTACTTAAACGCTTGAAAAGCGCAACGATCCCATTCTTTGATCCCCTCTGAGGCGGAAAGCCGGAGGTTTTTGCTAAAGCTTCACTATTTTAAAAACTGTCACAAATTACTGCTTTTAATTCACAAAAACGCTCTTGCTCACCTGAAAGCTGAAAGCGCTGCTGCTACGCGCTCACTCCTTCAGGGAAACGACATCAGCGCCAGCGCGCCAAAGGCGGAGCCACGCCCACTGCGAGGCCACGCCCATTACGTCCATTATAAATGTGTCGACCTCCCCAGCGCAGCGGACGAGCGCAGCGGGAGCGCCGTTTGCGCGCCGAAGGCGCGCCTAAGGCAAGCCCGTCTGCGCCCGTCCTCGCACGGCCGGGCCCAGGGCCAGAACCCCTGCCCGATTCCCTTCACCCAACTATAAAGTACTCCCGCAGAGATCTATTGAGCCTCAGACCTCCCCCACCCTCCTGTGATTACATCTATAATCTCAAGGGACCTTTCACTTGCTGCTCCTCATGCAAACCAGTGCAGCTCACGCTACCCTCTAAACCCAGCAAACCTGCCACCCTTAACTTTGCCTCTCTGAATTGCCGTTCACTTCCCAAACATGCGATTCAGATTGCCGACATTATAGAAGACCATGGAATTGATATACTCTTCCTCACGGAAACATGGCTCGGCCCTCATTCTCAATCTGACATGGTCCTAGCAACCCCACAGGGCTACTGTATTCAATCCTTACCCCGTCCTCTAGGCAGAGGAGGCGGGTTAGCCATCATTCATCGAGAACACCTCCACTGCAAAACCCACGACGCACAGATTATCGACGCAGAAAGTCTGCACTTTTCTGTCACACTTAACCCAACCACCTCCCTTACAGGACTCCTCATCTACCGCCCTCCCGGCATCCCGGGTCCCTTCACCTGTTCGCTTCTGGACTTAGTCACTGCGCAAGCCCACTCCCTTTCAAACTACATGATAGTTGGAGACTTGAACATCCACCTAAACGACCCGGCCAACTCGGTAGCCCATGATCTGATTCAAGATCTAGCGGCTCTCGATATCCTTCTTTTAAACTCCGGAGCCACCCACACCAAGGGCCACCTTTTAGACCCCGTATTCACCAACTCGTCCTCAATGCTTGCCAAGGAGGCCTTTCCCCTCCCCTGGACAGACCACTTCCTGGTCTCTTTTCAATTACCTGGAACCTCCACGACAAACCGTACCCCCCCTACCTTCAGTAAGGATAGGACCTGGCCCAGACTCTCCACAGACGAATGGGCCCAGACCCTGGAAAAAAACATCCCTGCCCAGGCCGAAGACCCAAACACGGCTGATAAAAGATTCAGAGACTGGATTACCGTCTCCCTAGACCTTATACTCCCACTCAGAAATAGAGAGAATAAAAACGGCAAACATGGCTCAGCACCATGGTACTCCGCAGAGTTAAGAACACTGCGCAAAAATTGCAAAAAGGCCGAACGACTCTGGAGAAAGACTTGGCAACATGCCAACAAAGAAGCCTACCAATCTGCGGTCAAAATTTACAAAGAGGCTATCAAATCAGCCAAAGCTTCCTACTACTACACACGTATACAAGAAGCATCCAATTCAGCCCGAGAATCTTTTCTGATCGTCAAAGAGCTGACCAAGGTCCCCACCACCTCCTCCTCCATCACCCCCAAAGTTGACAGAAGTAACGAGCTAGCCAACTTTTTCAACGAGAAAATCACCCGGATCCTGGCCTCCCTCCCTCCCCCCAGTACCCCCTACATTATGGAAAGTAGCACTTCCCCCGAATCGACTGAAAGCATCTGTCGTTCTGCGCTTCAGACTTTCCGACCTGTCACCCACGTAGAGGTTGAGCGAACCTTAGTTAAAATGAAAAGTGGTTCCCCCTTAGACCCAGCCCCTATCAGGTTCCTCAAGACCGTAGCCTCAGTAATCGTCCCTACCATTACGGACCTTATCAACTGTTCGTTCTCCCATGGAACCGTCCCCGACAGCTGGAAGAGTGCTGTGGTTAAAGCACTCTTAAAAAAACCCCAGCTAGATCCATCGGACCTGTCCAACTATAGGCCAATATCCCTGCTCCCGGGCATTAGTAAAGTCACCGAGAAATTGGTAAACATTCAACTATCCCAGTTCCTCGAAACAAATAAACTGCTCCGACAATCCCAAACCGGTTTTCGCCCAGGCCATGGAACTGACACCGCACTCCTTGCAGTGATTGAAGAGGCAAGGGGCCTACTAGATTCAGGAGGATCAGTGGCAGTGATCCTCCTGGATCTAAGTGCAGCCTTCGACACGGTCAACCACCGTGTCCTTCTGAGTAGACTGACAAATGCAGGACTTACCGGGACAGCTATCAAATGGATCGAATCCTATCTTACAGGACGCACCTTTCAAGTATGGGATGACAGCCACCACTCATCCACCCTCCCACTCACTAGCGGCGTTCCCCAGGGCTCCTCCCTAAGCCCGACGCTTTTTAACGTCTATATGGCCCCCCTCAAGGACGTGGTAACACCTTTTAACATCAAAATGGTGAGTTACGCTGACGACACCCAACTAGTCGTCTCCCTGTCCCAGCTGATTGACCATCCTGAAAATCTTACCAACTGCCTCATAAACATCCACAACTGGATGAACGAATCATCTTTGAAACTGAATGGGACCAAGACTGAGGTAATGTTACTCGGCAAGCAATGGACAACTATCCCTCCCACGATATGGCCCGATGTGTTCGGCGAAATCCCCTCCCCCAAATCGGAAATCAAGACACTCGGGGTATGGCTAGAGCCACAGCTTACAATGAAGACCCAGGCAACCAAAACTTCGGGCACATGCTTTGGGCTCATGCGGACGACCCGTAAAATTCTGCCCTTACTACCACCCATGTCCAGAAAGCTCCTTATCCAAGGCCTAGTGTTGTCCCGTTTGGACTACAGCAATCTGGTCTATTTGGGAGCCCCCAAGGCTACCATCATGAAACTCCAGCGGACACAAAACGCGGCAGCACGCATGATTACCAACACCCCCTCCAGATTATCCGCCAAGCCAGCCCTCAAAGCCCTGCATTGGCTGCCTGTGCGCCAAAGGGTGCACTTTAAAGCAATGTGTATCACACACAAGCTCTACAACGGATCTGGCCCTGCGACCCTCAGTGAAATGATCACTCCTTATACAGCAACCAGATCGCTACGATCTCAAAATGAGAATCTAGTCCGCATCCCCAGATTCAAAAAAGTCCGCACAGGAGGTCGTCAATTCTCAGTTCAGGCGGCTAAGGGCTGGAACGCACTCCCTCGCGCCCTCAGACTGGAATCCAACTTCCTTGCGTTCCGAAAAAAATTAAAGACCCATCTGTTCCCCAAATAATACCCTTCGGCTTCCTCCCCTCTCAACAGGATTCAAGCTACATAGCGCGGGGATGCCCTTGGGTCACCAGGCGCTTTAGAAATCGCTTAAATAAATAAAATAAATAAAAATGATGAGAATTTGTGAAGCAGAAGATTTCTGAAGAAATGAACCAGATTGAAATTAAGGACAATTGGACATTTTGCATTTTACACTTGTTGGTGTTCAGAAAATTGTGCTTAATGGTATTCAGGACTGGGTGATTCCAGTCCGGATTTGTGGGCATTAGTGGCAGCCCTCTCCCTTTGGAGCACTGAGTTTGAGAATTGTCATTTTTTACAAAGAGGGAAAATCTAATTGAGTTTTCGCAAGTGACCGTGCCACTCGACGTTTTACATATGAGAAAATTGGTCACCATATATGTAGCCTCTGAGAGCTGACCACCAGCCAGACTCTCATCAAACAGTTTCACTTGTTGAGGCTCATCGCCTGAAGGTCAGAAGAGGTGTTTTATTGAAACAAGCTATCACTTAACTTTACAGTGCAGAATTAACTGGGTATTGACAAGGAACAAAACCTATATTGTAATCCTAGTCGAATTATTGTGTACCCCACATCTTCTTACACAAGTGAAGCTGTTGGGTATTGTTTGAGTTTGTTACTGAACCGCACTCACAAGTTATGTTAGAGGCAGGAATAAAACAGCAGCAATAAGAATACAATGTTTGCCATTACTAATAATAGAAAGTCCAAATCAAAACTTCAAGACTTCAGATCTCTCTTCTTCCGTGAGATCCAAAATACAGAAATCAACTGAAAAAGCCAACAATCTTTTAGATGTTTATCAACCAATGAGGTCAAGAAAACCTTTTTGGTGCCTTATTGGCCAAAACACTTAATGTTTTCTTTGCAACCTGTAATTTGATGAATCATTCTGAACGTTGGACCTGTCACCCTCCCCCTCAAGGGAAGAAGTCATTCTTCCTGTTCTACGCAGCTCCCTCCTTACAGGTCTGTCGTTCCAAGCTAAAACAATTTAATGTTGTGAGTAACCTTTTATGGAGCCCAATGCTCTAGGATATCACCTATGTGAATCCACAATGCAGAGGTTGATGAGGTTGATAGAGCGCCATGTGATTCTGAGATTTGTAGGGGTGCACCATATTCACTGTTAGTCGGCACCCACATATAATCAATGTATATGTAGAAGCGTCATAGAAATGTATTTGCTATAATCATGTAACATAGAAGTGTTAGAATGTAATAACGTTTTGTGAAGTTTAACGTTGCAAGTTATCGTGAATGTATTCATTATAACGTTGCTGATTAGGTTTCACAATCAATGTAATGCGAATTAAATGTGTGTCATGTTAGAGTTAAAGTGTAGGTTGCTTATTTACATGATGGTAATGTTGAGTTAATGCCTAGAATGTGAGTTTGTAGTGTGTTTAATTTCGTAAGGCCTAACCGCATATGTAGAATAGAAGGCCTGTTTATTTTTTATTTTAGCTATGTTGTAGGCCTGCAGGGTTTCCTTGGTTAAGGTTTGAGTTGCAGCGAAGTGTAAAACTTCAAGATGCAAAGAGTTTTTCTTTTTCGTTCCCATGTTTCTGTTGCAGGTACAAGGACATTTAGCTCGTTAGTGAGAATAAGTCTTTGTTTTAGGAGTTGAGCTACAGTGTGGAGCCAACAGGGGAGTGCATTGGAATGTGCAACTGTAACTCTTGGGATGGAAGGTGCCTGGGACCCAAGGACGAGCTAACGGACGATGGAAGATGGACAGCTGTGGATGGAAATTTACCGGAGGAAGACCTGGCTGAAGAGGGGTATCAAAGGGCGTGTTCTGAATTATTGGGGTTTTGTATTAGGGACAGTGCCCCGTGGGTGGAGCAGATGAGGCTTAGGTGGGAAGCTAGAAGGAGCATCGAAGATCGAGCTCTCACTAAGTGAAGACTTCTTAGGGAGTTTCACTTCTGACACCTTTTCTAGTGATTCTCTTGCATGGGAGGGAATGCTAAGTAGGGATGCCACTTTAGAATAGAGTAGGGACAGAAAGACTTTGACTGATGATTCCCAGTATTGACATCAGTATTTCGATTTTCTATCTAATGCTTTTAGAATCTGTAATTGTTTTTATTTTTAGTCGAATGCGAATTCTTCGTAGGTTAGCTTTTGTGTTAGTGCCCATTTATCTTTTGTGCCTTGTACTAAGGTGCCTTTATGTTCAGATGTTTTTGCTCATAATAAAAGCTCGGAAATTTTAGATTTTGAGTCCTTAGTCTTTTTAATGATGTCAACCTGTGGTAGTTATCTGTTGATAATTGTGTTTATTCCCTCTACGCTATTTGGCAAGTAAAAAGATCCTGGCGACCTGAAAGGGTTCTTGTAGATAATTGGGTAGACAAGAATCCGGCCCTATCAAGGTGCTCCATCTCATAGAATTAATGAGATTTGTCTTCCGACTTTCTTGTTATCTCTGTAAGCAACTTCTGGTACTGTCATCCATGCACTACATATCGAAACCCAAAAAACACAACACTTTGGGACTGAGGCAGAGTGCTCAGCTGTTTTCCTTTTACTCAGACAACAGAAAAAAGCTGGTTGTGATGAACTGTTGAACTCCTGCAAGATCAAATCCTCTCTTGTACTGTGCTCTTCAATGTATATGTTAAATCCACCGCAGAGCTAATCAAATATATGGCCATCACAATGCACACATACGCTGATAAATTCTATTCTCTAACTTGAAACCACAACACAATAACAAATCTCCTATGCTGTTGGCTGCCTTACATATATCCAAGAGCAGAGGTCCTAACGGCACCTAAAATGAAACTCCCCAAAATATACCTCCTCTACCCTGTTCCTTTTTCTCCCAGTTTCCTTTACAACAATGGATGCCCTCACAGACTGTTGACGTGATCTCACCTATGCAGGTTTTCATTTCCAAATAGTGCGACTGCCACAAACAGTAAACGGCACCTTTATCTTCAATATCACCACTGTTAAATGGGGCTTCATATCAGTTGCATCGGTGAGGTATTCTGAAAACTGACTACTAAAAACCAACATACATTTTATAGTTGGCTATGTCACAACCTTAAGTTCTGCAGCAACATCTGGGGACTGTGCAGTAAAGACAAGGTCTGAACTGGGGAAAGAAAAGTAGCCCTAGCAAAAATGCTCAAACTAGCCCCGCTCGTGTTGTCACCTCGAGCAATCTTTCTCCTTGCATCCTTCCAATCACTCTTTCTCCCTTTCTCTCCTCTCTTTGTCCTTCTCCCTTTCTGATCATTTTATCTCTACTTACCAGTCCCTCTCTTGAAACCCCCCTATTCCTTTCGCAGTTATTATCAGGGGAAAGTGACGAAGGCACCAGGGGCAGCCTTGCGTTTGAAAACCAGCTTCCAAAGGCTACAGCCCACCAGGGAAATGCCCAGTGGAATAAAAGGCCGGTCCGGCCCTGGTAAAGACAAGCCCTGTTGGAAAATCCAGAGATTCCGGAAATATAAAATCATGAAGAAATCTTTCTTGCATAATACCCTCAAGGTATGTAACTCACTGCCCACCCTGCAAGAACCAAACTTTGTCTCTCATCTTCATAAACAACTTTAAAACTCTACTTTTTAGTAATACTCCTTGGCGATGTTTAGTCCCAGACCCCCTAAATCCATTTTGAAAGGGCAACCACAGCTTCACCTGCTTCCGCACAAGCTGAAGGACACTAGTTTGAATACAGCAACACAACAGAGTGAGATAAGTGCCGCCTCCAGCCAGTTCCCGCCCACAAGTCTGACCAGCCCCCGCTCTCACCGTCTCCAGTCCTACAGTGCTCCTACAGTGTTTTAGGGCCAAATTAGCCCCAAACTACCACTGGAAAGGCGCTGTTGAGCACCCACCAATACACAGACATAAGAGGAAGCTATGGCGAAGTGTTGTTCAGGCTGAGTTACTGTAGCTATGAGGACAGAGCATTTATGTACCAAGCCCAAGCAGACCACACCAAAGCTCGGGACTGAGAGAAAGCATGGCAGAACCCAACAACAGTAAACAACCACTTTGCACTCTGAATGCAGAAGGCATTAACAAACACACCACACATGGTACTGCACGATGGCAAATAATTTGGAAATGGTTACTGCTCACTTTAGTTTCTGCCTGCAAGTGTCAGACCGGTGCTAATGAGGTGAAACCTTTGCCTCGACCTAAAATAATATGTGTTTATATGACAAAAGAGAGTATTGCCACAAAATGTACTGCATTATGCCACAGAACTTACCTTTTCTCTTTTTTGTATTTAGTCAACCATGCCGCATAATTCGGCCCTTCACTGTAGCATAATTCCGGTAGCCCTGATCACAAGGAATGCTGCATAATCGATACTTGCAAGCAATGCCTTTGGGTGTACTTGAACAATGATAGAGGAATCATTCATTCTTTAGATAGAGGAATCAAAGACATTGTTGTGTACACTGGCGCTACACTGCTCCCTCCCCTCTAACGTACTCCAAGGGTCACACAAAGATAAAGACAGCAGAACTTTCATACTCGGCATTCTGGAACTTTCCATTCAGCCCTGATAGCCTTTGTGTTGAGGCCTCCACAACTCAGTGCGCACATTGTAGGCCAATGTTGACACACACAGGAACAGATTGTGACTAATTGCGATCCGTGCGCTCCCATCGGGCCCCATTTAAAGAACAATATATGCTTCTGTTCCCAGATAAGCGGTTCACATTGACGCAATGTTAGCTCGACAAACAGAGCCTCGCAGAGCACACCTCCAAGCTTCTTTCCCGCGCGACCGCTCCGCCGCCATGACAGGAGCCCTGCCCGCCAAGAGCCTCGCGTTCCCGCCATCTCCAGGTTCAGACAGCTCAGTATAACATTACCGAAACCAAGTCAATCTCTCGCACGAGATACTCCATTGTCCTGTGCGACCACCACTCTAATCCTAGCTCAAATATTTAACCCTTCCTTGCCAGTGCAAGGTGTTGACACGTAGCGAGCGCTCAATTTCGCGAACACTTGATCCGATAAATAAAAGAACTTTTCTCAAACCGAAGAACACGTGAGGAAAAAGGCCCACTGAAGACAGCCCTAAAATTCCATTGGAAACCTGCCTTCATGTATCTTTTGTGTTGTGCTGCCTTGAATCAGCGGGCAGCAGTTGTTGTTGTACGTGCTCCCGGCTCACGCTGTGGCTTAGGACGCCTCAGCACCGCGGTGTCCTTTTGTTCCAGTATAGGACGGCCAAAAGTAATGAAGCGGCGCCTTTATCTTCCAAAAAGGCCCCATGGGGTGTTCTGCTCACTTTCTAATCCTCCGCATTTTTATAGCATTTCAAGTCCTTTATCTCCCTTGTGGCCACCCACTTCTCGCTTTCCCTCCATGAGCGTGCAAGAGCCCTCTTACATAAGACCCTTTGTGTGGCCAAGAGTGGCGGCAGAGAGTGGTGACAGGCCGGAGAACCTGCCTGCCCCCCAAGAGGGTGACAACACTTCCTGTGCATTATATAGGGTCTCTTTCATGCCGCTCAATAGTCGCTGCTAAATCATGCGGCATGGTCTAATATTCTTTGTGATGTATTACTCTAGCCTTTGTTGAATATGCACTGGCAAAGTCAAGAGGTCTGGCTCTTTGTTCTAGAAAGAAAATCCCCAACAGAAGCAGCATCTTGCGCTACAGCAGTATGGAAGCTGGGAGCAGAGCTAAACTTTACACTCAAAGGAGAGTGCTATGAAAGGAGTCGGAACTGAAGTGCCTTTGTACAAGCAATGCATGGCCGTGCTTCCGGCGACCTCACAAACCTGAGGACGCCATATCACCAGGCCAGGCAAGTACAGGCAACCTCCTGCTCCTCCTGATGAGATGCAAATCCCTGCTGGTAGTTTATTTGTTGTAATCTTAAATTGGTTTCTTTCATGATGTGTGTCATGTTACTTTAAGTATGGAATACTTATATCATTCTGATGTTGCTATGCTTAGTGACACAGCTATGTTCTGGAGCGTTACCACTGTAAGCTGATTTCTGGTGGGATTGCCAACGCTTCTCTGTGCTTCCAATAAACTACTCTTCTTATCTATCTTTGGTGTGAGGACATTACTTACAACATTATTCAGTCACAGTGCGGGTCTTTTGAGCTGTTTACTCTTGACTCTCAACCTCGCGGTATACTTCAGAACAGTGGTCTTCAAACTATTTAATGGCGCACCCCTGCAGTGAAAAAATAAAATTAACCACCTCCCCCTGCGAATTTTTCACAATTATTCCATTAAATTGTCAATGTTTAAATATATCTCCGTTTATTTAAACACGAGAAATTTTTAAACGTTGGTTGCATTTTTAAAACAGTAACATAATTTAACTGCAAATACATGATTGCGAAACAGTATTCTGGTCCGGCAGGCCTTTCTAAGGTGTAAAAGTATCCAGTGTGATTATTAGAAATGAGGGTGGGGGTTTTGAAGAATAGCTGGAGTCCCTTCCCCTTTGACACCTTCTACCACCCAGGATATAAACGGCATGGGATGTTGCGGATGGCCCATTACAGAGCGTCTTACTGCTGTTCATTTCCCCCCCCCCCGCTTCAAACACAGCACTGCTATCAGCATAATGCTTCTTTTGGCCACAGCCTGGCACCCACCCTGGGATCACTTGAGGCCCCTTCAGGTGGCCCGCCCCCCACTTTTAAGACCCCTGCTTTAGAACGTTCTAGAAAGACACTCAAGGAACCTTTGCACCAAGCAATTCATCTTAAATCTACCTACAGTCTCTCTACTGTCCATGCTCTCGTACTGTAACGCTATGTTTCCAGGGATTGTACGGTGCTCCGCAAATGATGAAAAACAAAGCGAGAAATATACAAAAGAATAAATACAATAAATTAAATTGATTTAATGAAGAGTCAATGGGCAGGTTATTTGGAAAATATATTTTCAGCACACTTTCGACTGATAAAATGCTAGGCTGTGCTGTCTAGTGAGGAATCAGGAAGTTCCATAGGTTTGTGTCCTGAACTCTAATGGTTTTCCACCATATCTCTTTCTCCTTAAGTGCAACTGGTTATGACTGATATTATAACGTTATTGGGATCCGTACAATTTATGAGCAAAGCGTGGCTCCAAGATTCAGAGTCAGTCGCAGTAGATTAGTGACGTCCCTAATGCAGATCTGAGATCTGACGCGACATTCCTCCATGCATGGATGCATGGGGACATGCGCCAAGAACGCTTTTCTAGAGAGATGCATCTTGTGATTGGTAGAGGTGACAAGATATCGACCTTCCCAACATGCTTGTTTGACCTGCTTCTCAAGGGGTCTCAACATCCTGGCAGTCTTCTCGTTACAGAGCAGTCAACAGAATGCGATTGACGTAGGAAACAGGAAACACCACAGACTGCCATGATGCCATGGCGCCCCGCAATGAGGCAAACCCCTTCTTCACTGGATTCTGCCGGTCCAACAGGATACAGTAGAAATGGCAGGATATTGAAAAAACTAAATTAATAATAACAGTGAACAGAATGTTCTCTAAGCTCATTGTTTGCTTCCTGCATCGTTCAGATCTAATGGGCCATTAGAGGACAACCCACCTCTAATTGAGGGTTAATGATTACATAATATCATTACACTCAAAGGATTTGTTTTTAAGATCTTACCCTCTCGGAAGTAATTCTGATTGAACTCTACAGAACATGATGCAATTTGCTCGGCTCAATTTTAAATTCACAACAGGGTATTTTTATGGCATACTGCATATTACATGGCAGTTGTCAATCATGTTACTGTTACAATTATTCGTGTAAATGTTTTGTTATGCATAGTCACAAGGAGTTGCCGATTATTGGTTTACTATAACTTCCATAATTCCCTTTTTTCCTATCCCTATGCGCTTGCACAGGCTTTGGTCTTTGCGAGTGTTAGCCAATCAATACTAGCGAGGAGCATGTTACATGCAAGTGCATTCATTGCTCGACTGATGCGAGTGCGTACCATTTTTTACTTTTTTCAACCAAGTACTCTCAGTTGGTGTCATGATGGTAAATCACGAGCATTTAGGGCTATACTTATGACGCAGTTTGCATCGCTATTGCACAACGTAAGGAGGCGCAAGAGCGACGCAAACCTAAAGTAATATTTTTCAAGCAAAGCCACTTTGCGTGGCTTTTAATGGCTTCGAAAATATGGAGTAATGCAACAATAATTCTGCACAAAGGAGGCATTCCATGTGCATTGTGTGTTTGTTCCCACACACAACTCCCATGGATTTTGACGCATTCCCAGATTTACCAAACCTGGTAAACCTGTGAATGCTCCAAAAAGATATGCCTCTCCAGGTTAGGTGAAACTAATAGAAATATATTTATTTCTCCTCTTTTTTCTTCCTATTTCTATGTGTGCTGAATCCTACAGCCCACGGAAAAAAGGTGTTCCTTTCTGCGCAATAGCAATCCTGCCTACAACACAGGCACCCTTGCACCATGGGTGCCTGCGTTGGCGCTAGGATGCCAAAACAGTACCAGTGCAAGGGGAAGGACAGGAATGAGCTGTATTGGATACATGCAGTGCATTCCTGCCCTTTCCCTGAGATGCAGGGCAGCTCGACAAGGTGCCTTTCCTTTACCTAAAACGTTGGATAATGAAGCCAGAAAAAGAGTTTGTCTCACCCACATAGACGCTTTCTGGGAACCCGGGTTTGTGTATCACAATATCGAGCACTGAAATATCAACCTTCAAAAATACTGTAGTACGAATATCGACTACAAGGATGTCAGAAAGGTAGGTGTATATAGCGTTTTATATAGTTACTCTTCTGTACTCCACATCTACATAAATACCTTGAAGATATATATTGTCACGGTACACATATTGAATCCATACTTATCTACATATCCTTTTTAATTTTTTTTTTATCCTTTTCAGTGTACAGCAACGTACAAAGCGATGCACAAACATAGGAAAAGTCTTTGGCATATCTCGACAATCACAACCCTTCTGAAGGAGGAAAACTTGCTATATGCATCAAGAATGAGATGTAGAATGTATCCCAGAAAAAAGTGGCATGGTACAGACGATTAGCAGAGGATTCAACCACATATTAATGGAAATACCATCAGTTACATACGATATTTGAAATTACTTTTATCATTTGGTAAATCTGTGTTGTCATCACCCATCATCCCAAGGTAGATGCAGTGTGGACCATATGTGGATGGCAGACCATCTGTGTGTGTTAGAATAAAACATTTCAAGGGGCTTCAAATATTTCTGGGTCTAGAGTCCGGCAGAATCAACTCTGCGTAAATCTCAAGTTGGTCATTTCAATAGATGAGAGTGTATAGCCATTTTTTGTAAGTCTTGAGTCTGCCACTACCACAGCAGCATGTCTACTTATCTACATATACTTACCTCCACAATATTTTATAGTTTTTATTTAAGGCTATGGTATTATTATACCATGATGTAAAAACTCCATGTCTTGGTCTTCTCCAAACCAGGACATTGAAAGTAGAACTCATCTTGTATATGCAAGATCACTTAGCAACCAAAACAAATTAAACAAAAATGAATATGTGTGTGTATCACATTCTAAACAGGTGAAGTGTTTGTACTGACTATCCCTATTCACTCTGAAAGAGGTAAACATATTTGAGACATCTTCAAAAGAGTACATTGACCAAGGTGGTGCCCCCTACCAGGTGGCACTTTGGGCAATTGCCTAAAATCAATTAGAATTATGCTGAACCAAGTAATGATGCGACACTTGTACAGAAGCTGCTTTAAATAGTTCAGACTTTGAGGGCTCTCCTGTGCTATCCAGACAAATGGGAGATATTAATCTAAAATTATACTTAATTTCAGCAATAGTCATGGCGGTATGGTGTGTGACACAGATGTCGTTAATCAGTCAGAGCGAAAGTACCATGTTACCTGCATTTTGTGTCTAACATGCTTCTGAAGCAAAATGAGTCGGATTACCACCACCCCATTAACTGCACTTTTTATGATTTCCAAACTTCAGTAGGCCCTAACGTCAAGTTGGCCCCAGGCCATTTTCTTTCAGTGATCAGGATGCGACCATATGGTTTCTTTCTCGCTAAGTTTACAAAAGATGAAAGTGAATCCCCAGTGCGACTTTGTCTTTAATCAAAGAATACAAAAAGGCCTCGCAACTTAAGATTGCGGTTTGCACATCAATGAAGTGAAGGTGGATTTCAGTGATATTATAGTCCACCTGCCACCCCCAGAGGAGCTCAGAACACCCTACCCAAGGTGGTGCAGTTTCAGGCTCACTGATGTTACCTGAGAACCCCTAATGGTACGTGGAGCTCAACAAAAGGAGTAAGGAAGTTAAATCCACTAAAAGTCTCCAAAGGGATACAAACATTTTTGCAAAAAGGAACAAAATAAATGAGTGCAGGAGGTGACTTTGGGCTGGAAGGAGGAATGATGACATGTATATAAGAAAATCCTGAAAACGTAAAAGTAAAATGCAATACTTTTGTTGGCAAATCACATCTCATGGGAGGGTTAGAATTTGGCAGATTTAAGACGAGAGAGAAAAGGTAAAAGTTAATTATTCAGAGTAGTAGATCAAGCTAAAGTTGTGACACTCTAACAGGAAAAAACTGTTCAATGCCTGTCCACCTTTTGGACATTTTTGGGTTATATTGCAGAAACAGTACACTAGAAATAGAGCAAATCTGTTTTGAAATATTTAGCTGCTTGTTCAAACTAGACAGAGACAAATATATTTTGCTCCAGTCTATCTACTAAATATTTTTTGCAATGACAACATGAAGGAATTCATGAAACCCGCGGTAAGCATACACAACCCACAATATTTTGATTTTTGATTATGTGATAGAGTGTTTACTAAAGAATTCTGGTCCATTACTAACTAACATTATTTAAATATAGAAAATAGAACAAAGTCATTTTACACCCCTACTTCTTTTGTAATGAAACTGACTTTACCGCAAACTGAATACTGCCTCTCACATTTGTAACCACAAGAAGGTCATTTTAACCATCAAACTGCTGCTCCAGTTTAGGAAAGAGTTAAAAACTCACTTCTTCACCACCATGCATTCTCCGTCCATAACCCAGTTACCTTTCCTATCAATCGTTGATTTTATGCTTACTTTTGACACTGTACAGTGCTCCGCTTCCTTTTTTGCTAGGTTCTCGCTATAGAATGACCATATTTATACACATACATGTACATACATATAAGAAACTGAAAAGGAGGGTCTGGACACCAGCTGACAGTAGCGGGAGCTCTAGCAAGCAATCCACAACCACCTTTTGTTGTTTGAATGGCAGAACCCCTTCAATGTTCCAAAGCCCACCAGAAGTAGGCCATGGCATGGTAATTATGGGAGGTGTATCTGCCGCTGTCTGCCTGAGAGTGCCTCTGCAGCCTGGCGAGTCACAGTACTGAAGAATCACTCTTGGATTCGGCTTCATGAATTCTTCAAATATTTCTGATATAAATTGTTCTGTAGATTCCTGCCAATGCTCTAGAAATCATCTCTTTCTCTTGGTCTCTTCCACTTCAGAGTTCTCTCTTTGGCTGTAAGGGTGGGGGGTTCTGAAGCCAGCGGTTCAGGCAGCTCTACAGTACACATCTTATCTTGTTTAGAAATGATGAATTTACTTTTTAAGACTTTCAAGAATACCCCGTAGAAGAGAGAATGAGACAAATATGAGATGTTAATGTGATAGGTTTACACACCCAATACTTGCAGAAAATGTTCAGGAAAAAAGATCTTTTGTTCATTGTCATACTGGAGCATCAGAGGGATGTTTAATTAGGACAAGCTGCAAGTAGGTGCAGCTCCTCAGGGACCAACTGCTGGCACAGACCTTGCTACCCCTCATACGTCATGAAGATGAAGCCGAAAGAAGGAGTTGACCGGTAAGAGTCACATTTAATGTCGGTAGTTTCCAATCCTTGACTGTGCCCAAGCTCTTCAGCAGGATGCAGTAGGCCACTGGTAAGCTAGGAGTTCTGAAAAGGGTCAACAAGGGTCCTCACAAAGGGTCATGTCATTGAGAGTCCATGGGTGCCTAATGTTACTTCAGCCACCACCGGAGGTGTTGGTGAATCAATGTTCACAGAGTGTCCTGCCTGCCTATCAGGGCCGGACTGGTCGTAGCGGGCACCGGGCGTTTGCCTGGTGGGCCAGAAGGGTGGGGGCCAGTTTGGGACCAGTGGGGGCCGGTTTTGGGACAGAGGGCCGGTTTTGCAGCAGTGCTGCAATATCGGCCCCCTGTACCAAAAGCAGCAGCAGCAGTGTTTCCCACCAGCACCCCCACCCCAAAACACCTCCCGCGGCCGGTCCGACAATTGCCAGAATTGGTTTGCGTTCCCAGTCCAGCCCTGCTGCCTATGCATTATCTCATTTGCTACTCAGCTTGATTGTCTATGAACTGGCATAGTTTAATATTAACTAACAGTTCACCTCAATGTGCCAGCACGGTACAACCTGATAAATTTATTCCAAGCGAGATCAAGAGTATGGGGTGAACGAAGGGTGGGGCATGATCATTTCATGACTATACAGCTACAGCCGGTAATCATTTTAGTCTAGCCCCAACTACAACCTAAATAAACACAAAATCTTTCAACATGTGTTCATTTTTGATCAAATAAACAATGTGATAAAACCATGTCTGTGTATGTAAACTCAAGAGCATATGATCGGGGAGGTACTCGTTCTATATCATGGAGAGTGCCATACACCCTGCCTGTCGTGCTTAATTTGTGCTGTTTGCTGATAATGGGGAGCGGCACTTATTTTTGAGGACTTTTCTTCCATCATTATTAATTGAGTCAGTACAAAAGAAAGGCAGTAAACAGAGACTGGAGGATGATGTGAAATAGGAAAACAGTGGAAAGAGTGACGAGAGTAAATGAAAAGGAACCTGCAGGAGCGAGAGAAAGAATGGAAGCGTAGGGTGGTGGAAAAAAGAAGCAAGAAGTGTGATCAAGACTAGGCAGCCTTGAGATTCAGCAATTCTGGTATTCGGCCTCGCTCCCGACCAACTAACTCCTATGTGAAACTTTAGGTTCCCGCACTTAGAGGTAGATTATCAAACATTTTGTGTGGCACAAATTTTTTTTTACCATTTCACTTTCCAGCGCAAAACTTGCTTTGCGTTAGAAAGTACCCTACAAGTAACGCAAAGCAGGCGAAGCCTTGCTTTGCATTACTTAGCGCCAATGGGGTGTTACATGGGCATTCCCTTGCAACCACCCATGCCTTTTGTAGACGGGGGATACCACCAAAAGTTAACTCTCTCTGAAAGGAGACGTTAGGAGGAGAAATGCTTCCATTTCTCCTTTCTTTTCCCACTTTGCATGCGTGCTGCACTCTGCTGCACACATACAAAGTCGGTAAAGTGTTTGAACCTTGCTAGGCATAGTATTTTATACAGAAAGGGTACCCTTCCCGAACAAAACCTTTGCTAGACTCAGGAATGCACGGCATTGCTATGGCGCTAAGGTGTGTGCCTGGTGCACGGCTGCTGAAATCAGCTCCGGGTCTAGGAAGAGGGGAGAAAAGAGCCATATTTTTGTAGATATGGCTCTCTCCTGCTCCCTCCCTGTCATGCAACGCAGTGCAGAATTTGTGGTTGCTGCGCTGCGTTGCGCGACTTCTTTGAAACTCTGCCCGTTAGCTGTTTACAAATTAAGCACTGCTGCTTGAGACAGGCCTGCAAAGAACTCAAATATATCTTTCTGAAAAACCGACCAGACCAGAGATTCTGCTTGCGCTGCTTAATTAAGCATGAACAAGCTAAATCCGAGCGCTAAAAAAGAATGGGGGGGGGGGGGGGGCTGGTCTAGACTTTAATGCATTCTGTTGACGTCTGCTTGCAATAAATTCTTCCCCAGCCTTTTCTCAGTGCTTGTGTCTTTTACTTACTGATGTCACCAGGGAAACATCTCAGAAATGCTGTAAATCCCCGATTGACAGTCTGGACAATACGAAAGGATCTCATTCAAAGTCCAAATGCATACATGCCAACATTTTCGAGCAAGCAAGTGGGAGACATTTTCTTAAAATAGTCGGGAGAATGTATTTTCGACACTGACATTGAGGCAGAAGTAATCTGCCTGAATCTGGGCTGTTCTGTATGGTGACTATCATTATTTGAATATTTTTTGGCAGTTTAATAACATAGAGCAAACAAAAAGTGTTCTGAACTCAGTTTTTGTTTGGGCTATGTAAAACTGCAAATAAAAATAAAAAGTTGAGGCCAAAACAGGCTCTAATCTCCTTTTCCAAGAAAGAAGACAAAGTGTTAGTTATCCTTTGAAGTCAGAGGTAATTATTGGAGGGGGAGATTGGAACTTGCTTGACAGGCATCAACGTTTTATTTTTGGCCGTTTTACAAAACTCCAAGTCCGGTTTCTGCACGCAGGACTCGGCAGGCTGCCTGGCTACTAGCCTTGTAATCGGTATTCTCCCGCCTGAATCGGGAGGGTTGGCATGTGTGCGGATGTAAGCCAGGCCCTATACCCCATGGTTGAGGCCATGCATCAGGAGAAGCGCGTGACTCATTTTTGCCTGCACTTCCGGGTCCTGGGTTGCTAGGGCTCTTACCGGTGTGTTAGCTCAGCCTACGGTCTTTTGTTCTGTGTGTTTTTTCACAGAAACTGAGATTTGAACTATCTCATTGTGCTAACCTTTCCTTTAGAGACACGGGGAGGTATGTCGTTAATGTAAAACCAATGCAAACAAACGCCACAGCTTACTCAATGAGGCATAACTTGCAAGCAACAAATACGGAGGCTCAGTTAACATATATGCCATTCAAGTTTCAGACATTCCAATAGACCTAATCAGGCAGGAGACTCCAGATTTTTGAAGCAAAAAATTGTTTTATTGTAGCTGTCTCCGGCCTAAAATTGCCACTGCTTTAACACAAGTCAATGTGGGGAAATATATTTCCCAGTTTTTCCAAAATGTTCCACTTCCTAGTCTGAAAACGTTGACATGTATGACGTTCTGAAATCAGTTCCAGCTCATAGTTTATGCATGTTTGCTCTCTCAGGAATGTGCCATATATAGCATTTTGGGGGTACAGAGTGTGTATGAATGTGAAGTACAGCACCCGGGCCTACTTGCCAAGTCTGAAGACCAGCAGCAGACTTTGGGGACAGGGCTAATGCACACACCCTATGCCCAAAGCACCGTGGGCAGGGCAGAAGTAAATAAACAGGGAGGCAGACTGGGAATACAGTGGGATCAAAGGCCACACACACTGCCAGCCCCTGCTGCATGGAGCCAAAGGCTGGCATCTATGGGCATTGAGTGAGGAGGACTATGCCACAAAGTACATCGGTGTTACATCCCCATGCCTCACAATTTATAAAGAAATACACTCTTAAAGAGAGGTTATGGTTCTTTACTCAACACCAAATAACTCGTTTTAAGGCCAGATTGAAGGCCATAAAGATCATTAGGTGAATATTGGGCTAGCTCCAGGTTCTGTAGGTCAGGTGGACTGCCACATGGTCTGCCACAGTGGGAACTTTCAAGAGTGGAAAGAGACACAAACAAACACACTTATGAATTCCCTAAATAACTTAACAGTTAAGGTGGGATATGTGCCCGTACACACCATTCCTTAATGTACCGCTCCTGGGCTCACATGTGATGTCACAGATGACATCGTACATAACAATATGAATGGCATAACTGGAGACATTATAAATACCATCCCCTTTAACATCATCTGAGTTTTAGAAGCCTCTGTTCGCCCCATTGTGAGTGTTTCCTAAATTATAACGTTAATCCTCTCTAGCCCCACCGTTACCATATAACCACCTACCCCCCCCCCCCAACCTCTTCTGTACATCATTTCCTTTGCAGATAGGCCACATAAATAAAACTCATATAAATAATTGTTTCATTTTTAATAAGTTAGGTTTGTTTTGTAGATATATTCTCTTGCATAAAATGTTTTGCTTTGAGGAAATAATTAATTATTAGGTTGTTGATGAAACTAAAACAAGAAGCAACGATTTTGATGATGATACACATCCTTAAAATGATGGATAATACTACCATACTGAATTTGAACTGTCAAAAATCAGCTTCAAATGAAAATCTTAATGAAACTGTATCTTAGTTATGAGTGTTGGTAAGTAATGAAGATCTCACACTCCCTAACCTCAATCAGTCAACAGAAAAATAAAAGTGTGAAAACAGGCAATCCATGCCATTCATTTTTAGGTCTCAATTCACAAAGGTAAACTTAGACTTGAAGTTTACCTTTGTGAATTGGGCCAATAGTGTCGAACTGGGCTATCGGGTAATCTAGCAGTGACTGCCTGATGGGCTGGTCTGACAGATCACTGTAAGGGCTGGTGTTATGGCTGTTTGTGGGCCTTTTTAGGTCTCGCCTGAGCCAGCGCATGCGCTGCATGGCGAGACATTTACCGAATGGGCTTTAAAAAGCCCGACCACAGCTTTTTGGGTGGCATAAAGCGTGCGGTTATGCTGCGCACAATGATGAGCAGAGGCGCCATCTGGCTTTCCTCTCTCGTCATGGTGCGCGCACATCGCACACCACTCGCCAGACGTGCCTCCTTTTTTTTTTTTCTTTTCAACTTGCAGCGCGAGGCGTGTGCGCTTGTTTAAACTTTCAGCGCGAGGCACGCGCGCGGTTGTCCTTCATTCGCAATCAGTGGGAAAAACAATACAAAAAGGAGACTCACAGCACTCTATTAAAATTCTGAATAAATAGATTGTTGCGTAAGAGCTTTCCTAGTAAACTGCTTGCGTATTTTCTGTTTTTGTCCGTACAGTGCTGTTTCTAAGCCAGGTTATAACATGTGCATCGGGCTAGGAATTAACTAGTCAGTCACGAGGGACACATACTGTTCTCTGTGGCAGGCACTCAAACCCAATAAGATATCTCGTCAGGTTCGCAATAGGAGAGCACCTTAAAGAAACAAGTGCACAACAGTACTGAGTATTATTTAGGATGGAGAAAAACAACGATCAAAATCTGCAAGACCCCTTCATTCACAGCAGCACCGTGTATACTAGCAACACTTTTAAATGCATTAAATCCTATATGTCTGCGCGTTAAGCCAATAAATGTTCATTGTGTTGCATTCTGTAGCGGGAACAAATACAAACAGCTCCCTTCTCCTCCCCAACAGCTCACTTTACCCTCCAACTTTGGCAACAGGATGTAGAACTCTTAGATGCATGCCTGCTAAATCCATCTCCCCAGACCCAATTTTCGCGTACACATTTACCGGCTGAATGGAGCTGGCCACGAGAGTTGTGCTGCTCCGATCTCTTGCGTGTGTTGTGCCTATCTCCCACCTTCCTGCGCCTCCATCCCCTCCTCTTTCCCCCACAACCCTAGCAGGTTTAGCCTCACACCTCCCTAACAAACCCCTTCATGTTGAGCAGTTGTCGAAGCCCCTCCCACTGACAAAGGGGTTACGAGGCCTTCTGCTTCCCTAAAACAAACACACATCAAAGACCGTCCCTTCAAACAAGCTGTTTCCTAGAGGGGTGAAGAAATGGGAAGAAGAGAGGAGAGGCATGGGGGAGGGGGGAGCGGGAGGGATCCTGCAAGCACTTGATTATACCAACAGGAAGACTGCGCTGCGCTTCGTGCTACATTGCACCTAATTAGCACTCTGTGGAGCGCCACCTGGCTCACATCACCGCTGCTGCGCTGAAGGCGGGAAGTAACACTGCACAAATACACTCAGTGGAGCTGGCCTGCTGTTTGCACAGCACTTCGTGTACAAAGACAGCCACAGGGCGCTAGATCTGATAGACCACGTCCACGATAACAAGCATTGGTATAGCCAATAGGTCTCGCCTTTGGGACCTTATAAGTGTTTAGCCATGCAACACTTGATGTTGTTGCACCAAGGATATTGTGCTGGAAAACTAAACACTGATAAGGTCCCAAACGCAAGACCTATTGGCAATGCCAATGCTTGTTTATGGTTTGGTGGGCACGTTTTTTACTATTGTGTGCCCTAATATTGCCATAAATATTGCCTGCAATATGCACAAATGCAAGCAGTCCACTTATACAGCTTCTCTTTACAAGGTCAAGGCTGAATCGCTTTGGAAATTTGGACTACTTTTTTTTTTTTAGCTATTTGACTCACTGATGGGGTGCACTTTTATTTTGGTGCCCGGGCCAATTTTCTGTCCCATTGCGACCCTGGGCAGGCCTTATTGTTGTCTACCTCACGTGCTTGCTCTTGATTTAATGGTTTCCATTCCAATTTGTTTTTGTCCCACCTAGGAGCATTTTGGTCTCACAAGGTTTTGGTTGGATGGGTTGTATCATTCCAGTGCTTGCTTCAGAGAACTTTTCTTTTGTATTTAGCACTCCACATAAGTGCATGCATTTACTTGCTCTATTCCCTTGCTGCTCCTCTCATGTTTTGTTTTAACTCCCTTCTTCAATACTTCACTCCCAGACCTGCCTGCATGTTAATTTTATATTATTTTTTAAGAATGTCCTGCAGCTGTAATGTGCTTCTGAGCTGCTTGCTTCCTTTCTTTGCACTGTTGCACACCTTTTTTCACTTTTCATCTTTTCCGTTAAAATAGTGTTACAACATGGTTGCCATGTGCCCTGGTGCATGTTGTTGCATCGTGACACATATGAGAGAGTGCATTGTGACAGTTGCCTACATATCAACAGCCATATTGGGATTGGTTTTCTTGAACAGAAAGTTCAAAGCAAGATTGCTGTTTACTTGCTAACACACTCATCTTAACGCAAGCAGAAGCAGGATCAGCAATCAAAAAAACATTGTCGAAGCCAATAACTCCGCATTTAGGAGCCGAGACCTATTGGTGTTGCCAGTGCTTGTTCCAATTGTTAGTGCACTAAGAGTGGCCCCAGGCCTCACAGTTCACTGGAATTACTTTTTGTAATTCATGGGTCACAGAAACTGTAAAATTCCTTTGAATTGTGGATTTCAAACATCAACTTCTCAATGGTGTTATAAGCCCACGATCCTTCGATGTTTCCTGGAATGCATGTGGTAAGAGCACTCTCTCTGTACCACATCTTTCGCTGACCACCTAGCAATCTCTTAGTACACATCTCACAAACCAGAATGTTCTTTCCACCACTGGCCGGACAAAGATTTCTATTGTGGATTACATATCTCTCATTAGAGCTAGCTGCAGTATGAATGTGAGGTCTGTTTTAAATCTATATTGAAGCCTGAGAAAATGTACCAATAACAAGGTACCTTAAAGAAGGCAGCTTTTCAGATGTCCTTCTTGATTACTACATTCCTGAGAGAAAAACATTGTTCAAAAATGCCCGTCTTTGAACTTTGCTTCTAGCTGCAAGGCATCAGTGCAGGTCACTCATTAACTTAAGAACATCAATAGATTCTCTTGCTGCCCTTTTATTAATGTGTCACTTTTCTCTTTTGAACGCACCATGCCACCAAAGGGCAGAACTGTAATGTTATTGTATTTGTTATGTATGGCTCTCACTGAGAACCCCTAGCATAAACAGCAGAATCGGATTATTCATTGCAGTGACACAGCAACAGTGGACAACTTAAGTTACCCACTGTTGCTACATCATAAAGGAACTCCAGGCTGCTCTGTCAGGTCCCTCTGAGATTCTGTCAGAGCAGCACTAGCTTCCTGCCTGGAGAGAGGACAGAGGGCAGCCGTGGCTGCGCAGGTAAGAGCAGTGAGACCGGCTGGGGGGATTTCGAGAGACTACCACAAGGTAAATGTAATTGAATAATTAATTTTCCCTTGTGGTCGTTTCTCAACACAAGACTCCACAAAGCTGGCATCCACGAACATACCCTAGAATGGATTGGATCACCGGCTGAACACAAAGTCAGGCTACCACCGTTCCACTTGGAACCCACAGAAGTAAGCAGCGGTGTGCCTCAGGGCTCCTCACTAAACACCACTCTCTTCAACAACATCTACATGGCCCGCTCACAGCCATCGTCAGGACGCCCAGACTCAACATAGTCTCCTACACTGATGACACCCAGCTGATCCTCTTGCTCACCAACTAACTCACAGTCGCTAGGAGCAACTTCCACGACGGGATGAAGGCTGTTGCCACTTTGATGATGGACAGCAGCCTCAAGCTACACTTAGAGAAGACTGATGTCCTCATCCTGGGCTCCACCCCCTCCGCTTGGGATGACTCCTGATGACCCACAGATCTTGGACCTCCCTCCACGCCCACAGACCATGCACAAAATCTGGGCATCATCTTGGACTCCTCGCTCACCATGAACCGCCAGATGAGCGCCGTTTTATCATCCTGCTTACACACGCTACACCTGCTCTGAAAGATCTTCAAGTGGATCCCCCCTGAGTCCAGAAAGGCAGTCACCGACGCACTCATCAGCAGCAGACTTGACTATGGCAACACACTCTATGCCGGCATCACCCAGAAACTCCTCTAGAAACTGCAAAGCATCAAGAAAGCCTCC
Source organism: Triturus cristatus (assembly GCF_964204655.1). Lineage (NCBI taxonomy): Eukaryota > Metazoa > Chordata > Amphibia > Caudata > Salamandridae > Triturus > Triturus cristatus. Next base: position 1,008,717,369 of record NC_140590.1, on the reverse strand, counting down.
GCTAGACTCATCCTCAATGTCCACTGCCACTGCCACATCACCAGCCAGCTGAGAGACCTCCACTGGCTACCAGTCAACAAAAGAATCACCTTCAAGCTCCTCACATGCCTACAAAGCCCTACATGACACAGGACCTGCATACTTCAACCACCTCAAGTTCCGCACACCCACCAGAGACTTCCGCTCCACCCAACTGGCTCTGGCCATCATTCCACATATCTGCATGACCACAGCCAGAGGAAGATTCTTCTCCTGCCTCGCAGCAAAGGCTTGGATCACACTGCATCTACCCCTAAGGTAATCACTGCCACTGCCCCAATTCAGGAAGGACCTCAAGACCTGGCTCTTCGACTGAACCACAGCATCTGAAGACCCTTACGGGTGAGTAGTCACGCTTTACAAGCCACTTAATTGATTGATATCATGTGTACATCATCTTCCAGGTATATTGTGGGAACCTGCTATACTATCCGTTTGACAACTGCTACTAATCTCTTTAGCCCTCATGACGATATTAGAATATGAGACATTCACTTTGAGTTACCTATATTACCACTTATATTGCAGCAAAGAGCAATTTAAAAATGATAGCAAGGGGTTAAAATACCGTGGATACTACCTGAGTCTCTTATACAGACACCACCTTGTCCTTCAGTAGTACCGCAGAGTTCCTGTGGCTAGAACCTCAACTGTCCTGGGAAATGACCATGGCGTCTGCCTTAAAATTGTTGAACACAATGCAGAAACTCCATGGCTAGGACAGGAGCCATGCTTTCTGAAAAAAATCATATTTCAACAAATTGCAAAGGCTTTGACATTCTTTATGACATCAGCTACAGGCTGTCTAGAAGTGGCAGACCACTCTATATGGCAGGAGTCAAGCTCGTGGTATTCTCCCAATTGTCCTATGGAAGGAACTTAATTTAATGATATTTAAAAGGATAATTGGGAACATAACGTTAGTTAAAAAGATTCCCTGCCATGCCATTTTACCCGAAATTTCAAAACGTCAAAACATACATTTACTACAGATGGCTTCTTTGTGCTAACTCAGGAAAAGGAGAACAACTTACAACTACCCAAAATGTAACTTCCTATTCGTAAGAGACCTGAGTTTTGAGACTTTTCGGTAAGAAATTTGAGAGAAGCGAGGCTGACCCTGTGTTTTAGCAATCAACATGAAGTATAATTAGGAATTTGGGAATGATTCCAAATTTGCAGCATGACTACAAATATTTTTAGCCTGCATACAGGCTCAGGCCGAACCCAGTAAGATTGATTGATGGGGTAAAATACTTCCGTAAATGATTCTCTTACATTCATCAATGTAATTCAATAAAGCGAGTACCAATGACTCCTTGGTAACACCGTCCGCTTTCATGCGTTGATAATTCGGAGTAAAAAATAGGGTCATATCCTGATGCTCCTTTCCATACATTGCAAGCAATGAAAAAGGGCAAATATTAATTCAGTCTATTTTGCCTCATTCAAAATATTTTTAAGTCACTGGACAGGTTTTCAAGCTTTGAGCGACATGTACCGTGAGTATTGCCTGGGGCTTGGGAAGTGCAGCCAGTCTCAAAATTCTTATGCTGACTGATCATGGTGCCAAAATGCAGCATATACTCTGTTCTTTCTCCTTGTGGCACAACCAGTTTTGTAGCTTGCAAAGTGCTCAAACATCCGGTTTGGATGAAATATAAAGACCTATAACTGACAGTGCACATGTCATCATGACCTAGTTTCGGAGACTTGCCTACAAACCACACAAAGGTACCAAAGAAGTACTAGTGCTTGCAACATTCTTTAAATAAATATGGTGTCTCAAAATAAAAACACAGGTAAGTAACGGTGCAAACCCACCCCAAAAGATAAAGGCATTACATTTGCATCCAACCCGCCCACATGTAATCCATATAACCTCTTTTTTCCTCAGTAAAAGAGATACCCGCAATAGATATCAGCTGGTGACAGCATAAGAAGGTTGACCGAGGTCCTAATGCAATCGAGAAATATCGGCCCCTCTTACTCCTGATAGGTAGAAAAAAGGAGATGTGGCTAGAGCTGCTGACCTTTGAACCTGGGACTCCATTTTTAATCCCTTCGTTCAACATCACATGCTTCTGGGCAAATCACTTAATTTCCCTGAGCCTAAAAATGTGAAATGTAATTGTGTAATTCCCCATTTGATGTACACAATCTTGTAGATCGTCTCCCAACCCCCTGGAGTGTACAGTGGCAAGTGGTTTTCTAGCTAGGTTTGCGCTCTATAAATAAAAAACACATATATAATAGGGGTGCATTGGACTCATCACACCCCTCCACACTGGTGACACTGCACTTGCTGCACCATTGATAGCTAAGTCTCTGGCTGGTGACAATCCAGACCCCTGGCAGCAGCTATTAGACAAGGTCGAACTTCATCTGTGAATGTCCGCCAGCACTTACGCTAAGCTGTCCCACTACACTGCCAGGAAAAACTGAGCAAGGGAGTTGGAGGGGTCGCTGAAGAAGTGCGAAGGATGAACATGTTGTTGACTGACAGGTTGGGTTTTAATTGTGTTTCTCTATCAGAAACCGCTTATCCCACTCGAAGGTCTTATCATTTTGGAAATGAATCCAAGGCAAGGCCCAAGGGACAACTTAGGCGAACTGCTTTTTATTCTGAGATGAAATTTTCTCCTGGCAGACTAGTAAAGTAATGTCGGCATGCAGGTGAAATTAAGCTTTAATGTCCAAAATCGGGATGCCAATGTCGCGGCCTGGGCCGTTTGGGTGGAACCCATACAGTCAATGATCTGTCATTGGGTCCTCATTGCACTGAAGACATGATTGGTTTCGGGGCTTGACCTCACTTCGGACTGGAAGCCTGGAGTCCATAATCACATACTAACCCTTTACGTCAGACGCGGTGATCGGAAGAGAATCGATCTCCTAAGGCGACTCTGTCACAGGTTTTTTATGATCCACAGGTAAGTACTCCTACTTTTGAGTGGTCGAGTTTCAAGTGGTTTTACAACCAGTTATCTTCGAATTATCAGTCTCGGATGAGCCCTGGTGGTTCTAGTTTGGAAGGCTTTTCTAATTTTCGGATATTCCTGATATCATAAGCATAGTTGCTACAAGTAAACATGAAAGAATTGACAACATCTGGGTGTGGTGACTGGCACACGTGAAAAGCAGAGGTGCAATTATTGAACCTTGAGGGACGACTACTCATGAGGAAATGGTGCTGGACAAAAAGGAGGCACGGTCAGTCTGTGAGGTTAGATATAAACTGGGTCCCAAGTGGTGCGGTCTGTGTGGTGGCACTCAACCCAGTGTAGGATTGTGCCCTGTACCCAGTGTAGCATTGTGCCCTGGGTTCTTCTTCTGTTGTTTAGGCTTTGGAGCAGTGGTTGATGCTCCATTACGGAAACGCCTCTGAGCGGCCAAGCAGGAGCAGCACAGCCATTCCTCTGGACTGGAAGGAATGTTTGACTTTATCCCAGATACCAACTAACACTGACTTGGGGCCATATGTATCAACACATTTCCCCATAGACACAGAATGGGCAAAACCCTTTGATACATCTGGCCCTTGGTGGCTATTCCAGATTGAAACACATCTTTCTGTAAAACAGGAGGTTGTGTTGCTACAGGAAATCTACCATGTGATGGACTACTGCTTTTTCAATTGGCTTGTCCAGAAGTAGCACGTCTGATATAGGTCTATAGTTTGTCGGCACTCAGAGACAGTGGAAAATTGTGACCGGCAAGCCCAGAATGTTTAGGCGGAAAGAATTGGTATGATTTCCAGCTATTCTTTTTTTAGAGCAATTAGTCGAGATCAAACCAACGTGGCAATAGACGCCTTGATGGCCTTACACCTGAAAGAGGTCCACTGAAAGAGGTAGTGATAAGAGCAGATGTAGTTGCTTTAACACACAAAAGATTTTCATTGTGAAGTAGGTGTATGCTATGCAAGAGATGTAGGTAAAGAGGGAAGCAGGCTTGCTAGGAGCATGGTTTTGTTGCCATGAATGTTATGATTTTTACAAGAGAGACAGTGCACTTCAAATAAGAGACATCATTTTTGTGCTGTTGTGCTGTTCACTGTCGCAATGGCACTTTCTTTATGTCTCTGCAGCAAGTCAGATTAATGTCTACCACTGTACGGCATTCCACCCCCCCTACATTTATGCACAGCTCAGATTTAACACAGGGATTCACATTTGAATCTCAACATTGCTTTTACAACTGGTTCGAATCTCAGTAATACAGCTCAGTGGCTCAATGTATTTACTGGAGAGATCTGCAGGCTGCCAGCAGGTCATAGGTTCCAATCAAACGGAGATAGCTCAGTGGGTAGTTCAACTTGTTTTTAGTGTATCTAACCCTGGAAGTTACAGTGTCCAGTGCCAGCAAGACCGCTAATAAGGAAAACGTGTATATTGTACAATCAATTAATACATTTTAATACCAAGGTGATACCGCACTTATTTTTTTGCATTTCGTGTAGATACTTGCCCCTAACCTTTTGCCAGATACCGGATGCCAACTTGACTGTGTGTGTGCTGGGATCCTGCTCACCAGGCCCCAGCTACTCTGTTCTTTCCCAAAACTGTACATTTGTCTCCACAATTGGCACACCTTTGGGCCACATGTAAGTCCTTTGTAAAAGGTACCCCTGGTATCAAGGACCTTGTGACCAGAGAGGGCCTTTGAAGGCTGCAGCATGTATTATGCCGCCCTCAGAGACCCCTCACCTTAACACCCACACACTGCCATTGCAGACAGCTATTTTGGTACAGACCAAACTTAAGAGTAGGATGGCATGGCACACAGGGATGTGTGCCATGCCCACCAACACTGCCCATGGCATGGGTAAGTCACCCCTCTAGCAGGCCCTACAGCCCTAAGGCAGGGTGCACCATACCACAGGTAAGGGCATAGCTGCATGAGCAATATGCTCATACAGTGTCTGTGCAAATCACAAACATTGTAAGAACAGCAAAGCCATTTTGAGTACATGGGCTGGGAGTTTGTCATTACAAACTTCACAGCTCCATGATGGCCTCACTAAAAACTGGGAAGTTTGGTACCAAACGTCTCAGCATAATAAACCCACACTGATGCCAGCATTGGACCTATTATAAAATGCGCTCAGAGGCCATCTTAGAGATGCCCCCTGAAAAATGACCAACTTCTAGTGTATTGGCTGACTGGTCCCCGCCAACCAGCCACCACCAGACAGGTTTCTGATCTCATGGGGTGAGAGCCTTTGTGCTCTCAGAGGTCAGGAACAAAACCTTCTCTGGGTGGAGGTGCTTCACACCACAACCTGGCAAGAACAGCAGCACTTAGCAGTGAGCATCAAAGGCTCTCACCCTGTGATAGGCTGATTTGGGCAGCTACGACTAGTAGAGATGTCCACACCCCCACCCAGGCCCCACGTTTGGCGGCAGGATGGGCGGGAAAATTAGTAAGCAGAGTAGGAGTGTCCACCTTAGCCTGGCACACCCCTAGGGCCGCCAAGAGCTGTAGCGAACCACTCTTTTAGAAATTCTATATCTTGAAATTGAGAATTTGGCCAAATAGGAAAAGGGATGTGCTACTCTTCACAAAAGGAGGGGGTAACCAAAGGCTGCTGTCACACTAGGAGACAGTAGCCATTGGCTACTGCCCTTGACCTCAGTAACACCCTTACATTTTGTATTTAAGGGCTCCACTGAACCTTGTTTCTCAGATTCGACGGACCAAATAAGAAGACAGACCAGGACTGTTGCTGGACCAGGAACTGAACTGCTGTAGGCGAACCCAGCAAGAACCCCGCCACCTGCATCCAGTTAAAGCACTGGACCTGCTGTCCTTCCAGAAACCCTGCCCGGCCTCCAAGAAACCCCGGAGACCCCATAACCTTTGCCAGAGTGCCAAGGACCTCCCTCTGAACTAGAGGCTCTGGTACCCGGCACCAGCCAGTACAAGACCTACAACAACCAACACAGGGAGGTCAGACACTTATGTCGATGCGTATCCCTGCTACAAGAGTACCCCAAGAACCACCGCAGTTAAGGACCAACACTCCTGTTGACACGATTCATTTATATCCGAGACCTCCAAAGGCCACAGTGGTAGAGGACCGGCACTTGTGCCGACGCAACTCTGCACTGACAGAAGAAAGCACTGCAGCCGGATGGCCTCCACGACCTCAAGAGATCCTCCCAGCCCCACGACCGTAGCTGTTCACAGCCCTGTGCCTGAGAGCACATACCCTCCTGCAAATGGCACTGACAGCTTCCTCCTGCACCGCCTGCCCGACCGCGAGCTCCTCTGGACAGTCCAACGATGGCGGAAACCATCCTATCTCCAGCAACCCACTGCCAGCGACCGCGACACTACTTGTGTTGGCCACCTGCTGAAACCTCAGTGACACTGCCGACCGCAAGGGCAAATATCATTGCCAGTATCGACCGCCGCGGGACTGATACTGAATTCCACACCTTTCGAGTGATCAAAGACTCCCACCACCAACTGCACTCAGTGGTGGCCTGTTAGCGTAAGTATCTTCTACTAAACTAAAATATATTCAATGTCCATGAAAAGTATTGGTTGATGCTATCCAAACCTATTACCAAAAATATTGCATAATTGGAAAGTCTACTTATCTGTAACTGAGTTCACGTGGTTCTAAAAAGAAAAGTAACTAAAGTAATATTTTTACAACCATTGGCATGGAGTTAAGTCATTGAGTGTGTGTTCCGGCCTTGTTTGAGTATGTACAACAAATGCATTCACACTACCCTCTGATAAGCCTTACTGCTCAGCCCAGATACCACTAGATTGAGAGTAAAGTATTATCTACTTTAACCTCTGCCATACTTCTGAAGACTCAATGTACTCTGTGCACACTATACCTCTTTTTGGTATAGTGTGTACAGAGCTGGCTTCCTACAAGCATTATTACAGTTTGAATAACACTTATCATTAAATGCCTTCTGTGTCTTAGTAGGCCCGAGCTGATCTTGCAGAGGGAATATAAGGTGTAGTGTTTGACAGGGGCTGTCTGGGATGAATTACTCCTTACCACACGTTAAAAAGCTAATAAAAGCGTACAATTATCTTTGTGGCCATACAGAGTAACAAGGCTGAGGCCAAATTCATTTGCAAGGTCAAATAATTCAGAGCTGAGAAGGAATACTACTTTCTAGGTTTGGTGTTAGCCTAAATCTTTTTATTTTACTAAAATTATATATATATATTTTTACTTATTTTCAGCCAGCTTTCTTCATCCATTGGTTTGTCATGTGTTATTCACGTTTTATTCCCGCCCCCTGCAGCATCCATCATGGGTCAACTTCCGGAAGTTTCACGACACATCTCACTTCAGTTATTGTCCATCTCCACCGTGACTGACAGCCTTTCACCTTTCACAAAAAGCACATCCACACAATACGTAGTTTCCTTCAATGCAAGGTTTACTATGGCAATGTATGAATTTTTTAGGTCCAACAAATATCTCTGCTTTGGGATTATGCTTTTTTCTTAGCCCAACAGAAGTTTCCCCAATAAGAAAGTTTTGCAAGAATCTTGACAAAACAAATCAAGCATTGACAAAGACAAAAACACTTGCAGTCAACGCCAGACCTATTGGATTTGCCATTGCTTGCATTTCTATGGTAGGGGATAGATTATTCCATATAACACAAGGTCAGCTCTCTTGAGCTGCATCCCATCAATATGCTGTGCTCTTTCCCTTGCCTCGAGAAAATGGAAGTAGGCAGCACATAGATTGTTGGAGGTGTAGGCCACAATAATTGCGGCTCACCCCCCCCAATCTGGCACACATACCTGTTGCTCACCTCCTGTCTGGCCAATATAACTGCTTCTCACCCAGTCTGGCATGCATAACTGTTGCTCACCCCCAGTCTGGCATACATTACTGCTGCTCACTCCCAGTCTGGCATACATAACTGCTGCTCTCCCCCAGTCTGAAATGCATAACTGTTGCTCACCCCCAGTCTGGCATGCATACCTGTTGCTCACCTCCTGTCTGGCCTACATAACTGCTGCTTAACCCCAGTCTGGCCTACATAACTGCTGCTAACCCAGTCTGGCATACATACCTGCTGCTCGCCTCCTGTCTGGCCCACATAACTGCTGCTCACCCTCAGTCTGGCATCCATAACTGCTGCTCACCCAGGCTGGCATGCATAACTGTTGCTCACTCCCAGTCTGGCATACATAACTGCTGCTTACCCCCAGTCTGGCATACATAACCGCTGCTCACTCCCAGTCTGGCATACATAGTAGCTGCTCACCCCCAGCCTGGCATACATAAAAGCTACTCTCCCCCAATCTGGCATGCATAACTGCTGCTCACCCCCAGTCCGGCATAGATAATTGCTACTCACCCCAGTCTGGCATACATAACAGTTACTCACCCCCAGTCTAGCATGCATAACTCCTGCTCACCCCCAGTCTGGCATACATAACTGTTGCTCACTCCCAGTCTGGCATACATAACTGCTGCTTACCCCCAGTCTGGCATACATAACTGCTGCTCACTCCCAGTCTGGCATACATAGTAGCTGCTCACCCCCAGTCTGGCATACATTGTAGCTGCTCATCCCCAGCCTAGCATACATAAAAGCTACTCACCCCCAATCTGGCATGCATAACTGCTGCTCACCCCCAGTCCGGCATAGATAATTGCTACTCACCCCAGTCTGGCATACATAACAGTTACTCACCCCCAGTCTAGCATGCATAACTCCTGCTCACCCCCAGTCTGGCATACATAACTGCTGCTCACCCAGTCTGGCATGCATAACTGTTGCTCACTCCCAGTCTGGCATACATAACTGCTGCTTACCCCCAGTCTGGCATACATAACTGCTGCTCACTCCCAGTCTGGCATACATAGTAGCTGCTCACCCCCAGTCTGGCATACATAACAGCTACTCACCCCCAATCTGGCATGCATAACTGCTGCTCACCCCCAGTCCGGCATACATAACTGCTGCTCCCCCCGGTCTGGCATACATAACAGCTGCTCACCCCGTCTGGCATGCATAACTGTTGCTCGTCCCTGGTCTGGCACATATAAATGCTGCTCACCTCCTGTCTGGTATACATAACTGCTCCTTACCCCCAGTCTGGCATACATAACTGCTGCTCACCCCCATTTTGGCATGCATAACTGCTGGTCACCCCCAGTCTGGCATGCATAACTGCTGCTCACCCACGTCTGGCATACATGCTCACCCCAGGCCTGGCCTACATGACTGCTGCTCACCCCCAGTCTGGCCTACATAACCGCTGCTCACGCCCAGTCTGGCCTGCATAACTGCTGCTCACTCCCAGTCTGGCCTACATACCTGCTGCTCACCCCGTTTGGCATACATAACTGCTACTCACCCCCAGTCTAGCATGCATAACTCCTGCTCACCCCCAGCCCGGCATACAGAACTGCTGCCCACCCCGGTCTGGCCTACATACCTGCTGCTTACCCCATCTGCCATACATAACAGTTGCTCACCCCCAGTCTGGCATACATAACTGCTGCTCACCCCCAGTCTGGCATGCATAATTGCTGCTCACCCCCAGTCTGGCATACATAATTGCTGCTCACCCCCAGTCTGGCATGCATAACTGCTGCTCACCCCCAGTCTGGCATGCATAACTGCTGCTCACCCCCAGTCTGGCATGCATAACTGCTACTCACCCCCTGTCTGGCATACATAACTTCTGCTCACCCCATCTAGCATGCATAACTGTTGCTTATACCCCAGTCTGGCATACATAACTGCTGCTCACCCCCAGTCTGGCCTACATAACCGCTGCTCAGCCCCAGTCTGGCCTACATAACTGCTGCTCACCCCCAGTCTGGCCTACATACTGCTGCTCACCCGTCTGGCATACATAACTGTTGCCCATCCCCAGTCTGGCATGCATAACTGTTGCTCACCCCCAGTCTGGAATATATAACTGCTGCTCACCCCCAGTCTGGCATACAGAACTGCTGCTCACCCCCAGTCTGGCATACACAATTGCTGCTCACCCCCAGTCTGGCATACATAGTTGCTGCTCATCCCCAGTCTGGCATGAATAACTGCTGCTCACCCCCAGTCTGGCATGCATAACTGCTGCTCACCCCCAGTCTGGCATGCATAACTGCTATTCACCCCCAGTCTAGCATACATAACAGCTACTCACCCCCTGTCTAGCATGCATAACTCCTGCGCACCCCCAGTCAGGCATACATAACTGCTGCTCACCCCGGTCTGGCATTCATACCTGCTGCTCGCCTCGTCTGGCATGCATAACTGTTGCTCATCCCCAGTCTGGCATACATAACTGCTGCTCACCCCCAGTCTGGCATGCATAACTGCTGCTCACCCCCTGTCTGGCATGTATAACTGCTGCTCGCCCTCTGTCTGGCCTACATAACTGCTACTCACCCAGTCTGGCATGCACAACTTTTGCTCACCCACAGTCTGGCATACATAACTGCTGCTCACCCAGTCTGGCATGCATAACTGTTGCTCACCCCCAGTCTGGCATACATAACTGCTGCTCAACCCCCAGTCTGGCATACATAACTGCTGCTCACCCCCAGTCTGTCATACATAACTGCTGCTCACCCCCAGTCTGGCATACATAATTGCTGCTCACCCCCAGTCTGGCATGCATAACTGCTGCTCACCCCCAGTCTGGCATGCATAACTGCTGCTCACCCCCAGTCTGGCATGCATAACTGCTACTCACCCCCAGTCTGGCATACATAGCAGCTACTCACCCCCAGTCTAGCATGCATAACTCCTGCCCACCCCCAGTCCAGCATACAAAACTGCTGCTCACCCCGGTCTGGCATACATAACTTCTGCTCACCCCATCTGGCATGCATACCTGCTGCTTATGCCCCCGTCTGGCATACATAACTGCTGCTCACCCCCAGTCTGGCCTACATAACCGCTGCTCACCCCCAGTCTGGCCTACATAACTGCTGCTCACCCCCATTCTGGCCTACATACTGCTGCTCACCCCGTCTGGCATACATAACTGTTGCCCATCCCCAGTCTGGCATGCATAACTGTTGCTCACCCCCAGTCTGGAATATATAACTGCTGCTCACCCCCAGTCTGGCATGAATAACTGCTGCTCACCCCCAGTCTGGCATACACAATTGCTGCTCACCCCCAGTCTGGCATACATAGTTGCAGCTCACCCACAGTCTGGCATACATAACTGCTGCTCACCCCAGTCTGGCATGCATAGGTGCTATTCACCCCCAGTCTGGCATACATAACAGCTACTCACCCCCCGTCTAGCATGCATAACTCCTGCGCACCCCCAGTCCGGCATACATAACTGCTGCTCACCGCGGTCTGGCATGCATACCTGCTGCTCACCTCGTCTGGCATGCATAACTGTTGCTCATCCCCAGTCTGGCATTCATAACTGCTGCTCACCCCCAGTCTGGCATGCATAATTGCTGCTCACCCCCTGTCTGGCATATATAACTGCTGCTCGCCCCCTGTATGGCCTACATAACTGCTGCTCAACCAGTCTGGCATGCACAACTTTTGCTCACCCACAGTCTGGCATACATAACTGCTGCTCACCCAGTCTGGCATACATACCTGTTGCTCACCTCCTGTCTGGCCTACATAACTGCTGCTGCTCACCTCCAGTCTGGCCTAAATACCTGCTGCTCACCCAGTCTGGCATGCATAACTGTTGCTCACTCCCAGTCTGGCATACATAACTGCTGCTCACCCCCAGTCTGGCATACATAATTGCTGCTCACCCCCAGTCTGGCATACATCACTGCTACTCACCCCCAGTCTGGCATGCATAACTGCTGATCACCCCCAGTCCGGAATAGATAACTGCTAATCACTCCCAGGCTGGCACACTTAACAGCTACTCACCCCAGTCTAGCATGCATAACTCCTGCTCACCCCCAGTCCAGCATACATAACTGCTGCTCACCCCGGTCTGGCATACATAACTGCCACTCACCCCGTCTGGCATGCATAACTGTTGCTCATCCCCGTTCTGGCATACATAACTGCTGCTCACCCCCAGTCTGGCATACATAACTGCTGCTCATCCCCAGTCTGGCATACATAACTACTGCTCACCCCAAGTCTGGCATACATAACTGCTGCTCACTCCGATTTTGGTATGCATAACTGCTGCTCACCCCCAGTCTGGCCTACATACCTGCTGCTCACCCCGTCTGGCATACAGAACTGTTGCCCACCCCAGGTCTGGCATTCATAACTATTGCTCACTCCCAGTCTGGCATACATAACTGCTGCTCACCCCCAGTCTGGCATACATAACTGCAGCTCACCCCCAGTCTGGCATACATAATTCCTGCTCACCCCCAGTCTGGCATGCATAACTGCTGCTCACCCCCAGTCCGGCATAGATAACTGCTACTCACCCCCAGTTTGGCATACATAACAGCTACTCACCCTCAGTCTAGCATGCATAACTCCTGCTCACCCCCAGTCCAGCATAAATAACTGCTGCTTACCCCGGTCTGGCATACATAACTGCTGCTCACCCCATCTGGCATGCATAACTGTTGCTCATCCCTGTTCTGGCATGCATAACTGCTGCTCACCCCCAGTCTGGCATACATAACTGCTGCTCACCCCCAGTCTGGCCTACATAACCGCTGCTCACCCCCAGTCTGGCCTACATAACTGCTGCTCACTCCCAGTCTGGCCTACATACTGCTGCTCACCCCGTCTGGCATGCATAACTGTTGCTCATCCCCGTTCTGGCATACATAACTGCTGCTCACCCCCAGTCTGGCATACATAACTGCTGCTCACCCCCAGTCTGGCCTACATAACTGCTGCTCACCCCCAGTCTGGCATACACAATTGCTGCTCACCCCCAGTCTGGCATACATAGTTGCTGCTCACCCCCAGTCTGGCATACATAATTGCTGCTCATCCCCAGTCTGGCTTGCATAACTGCTGCTCACCCCCAGTCTGGCATGCATAACTGCTACTCACCCCCAGTCTGGCATGCATAACTGCTGCTCACCCCCAGTCTGGCATGCATAATTGCTACTCACCCCCAGTCTGGCATACATAACAGCTACTCACCCCCTGTCTAGCATGCATAACTCCTTCGCACCCCCAGTCCGGCATACATAACTGCTGCTCACCACAGTCTGGCATGCATACCTGCTGCTCACCTCGTCTGGCATTCATAACTGTTGCTCATCCCCAGTCTGGCATACATAACTGCTGCTCACCCCCAGTCTGGCATGCATAACTGCTGCTCACCCCCTGTCTGGCATATGTAACTGCTGCTCACCCCCTGTCTAGCCTACATAACTGCTGCTCACCCAGTCTGGCATGCACAACTTTTGCTCACCCACAGTCTGGCATACATAACTGCTGCTCACCCCGTCTGGCATGCATAACTGTTGCTCATCCCTGTTCTGGCATACATAACTGCTGCTCACCCCCAGTCTGGCATACATAACTGCGGCTCACCCCCAGTCTGGCCTACATAACCGCTGCTCACCCCCAGTCTGGCCTACATAACTGCTGCTCACTCCCAGTCTGGCCTACATACTGCTGCTCACCCCGTCTGGCATGCATAACTGTTGCTCATCCCCGTTCTGGCATACATAACTGCTGCTCACCCCCAGTCTGGCCTACATAACTGCTGCTCACCCCCAGTCTGGCATACACAATTGCTGCTCACCCCCAGTCTGGCATACATAGTTGCTGCTCACCCCCAGTCTGGCATACATAATTGCTGCTCATCCCCAGTCTGGCATGCATAACTGCTGCTCACCCCCAGTCTGGCATGCATAACTGCTACTCACCCCCAGTCTGGCATGAATAACTGCTGCTCACCCCCAGTCTGGCATGCATAATTGCTACTCACCCCCAGTCTGGCATACATAACAGCTACTCACCCCCTGTCTAGCATGCATAACTCCTTCGCACCCCCAGTACGGCATACATAACTGCTGCTCACCACAGTCTGGCATGCATACCTGCTGCTCACCTCGTCTGGCATTCATAACTGTTGGTCATCCCCAGTCTGGCATACATAACTGCTGCTCACCCCCAGTCTGGCATGCATAACTGCTGCTCACCCCCTGTCTGGCATATGTAACTGCTGCTCACCCCCTGTCTAGCCTACATAACTGCTGCTCACCCAGTCTGGCATGCACAACTTTTGCTCACCCACAGTCTGGCATACATAACTGCTGCTCACCCAGTCTGGCATACATACCTGTTGCTTACCTCCTGTCTGGCCTATATAACTGCTGCTGTTCACCCCCAGTCTGGCCTACATAACTGCTGCTCACCCAGTCTGGCATGCATAACTGTTGCTCACTCCCAGTCTGGCATACATAACTGCTGCTCACCCCCAGTCTGGCATACATAATTGCTGCTCACCCCCAGTCTGGCATACATCACTGCTACTCACCCCCAGTCTGGCATGCATAACTGCTGCTCATGCCCAGTCCGGAATAGATAACTGCTAATCACCCCAGGCTGGCACACTTAACAGCTACTCACCCCTAGTCTAGCATGCATAACTCCTGCTCACCCCCAGTCCAGCATACATAGCTGCTGCTCACCCCGGTCTAGCATACATAACTGCCACTCACCCCGTCTGGCATGCATAACTGTTGCTCATCCCCGTTCTGGCATACATAACTGCTGCTCACCCCCAGTCTGGCATACATAACTGCTGCTCACCCCCAGTCTGGCATAAATAACTGCTGCTCACCCCAAGTCTGGCATACATAATTGCTGCTCACCCCCATTTTGGTATGCATAACTGATGCTCACCCCCAGTCTGGCCTACATACCTGCTGCCCACCCCAGGTCTGGCATGCATAACTATTGCTCACTCCCAGTCTGGCATACATAACTGCTGCTCACCCCCAGTCTGGCATTCATAATTCCTGCTCACCCCCAGTCTGGCATACATAGCAGGTACTCACCCGCAGTCTGGCATGCATAACTGCTGCTCACCCCCAGTCCAGCATAGATAACTTCTACTCACCACCAGTTTGGCATACATAACAGCTACTCACCCTAAGTCTAGCATGCATAACTCCTGCTCACCCCCAGTCCAGCATACATAACTGCTGCTTACCCCGGTCTGGCATACATAACTGCTGCTCACCCCGTCTGACATGCATAACTGTTGCTCATCCCCATTCTGGCATACATAACTGCTGCTCACCCCTAGTCTGGCATACATAACTGCTGCTCACCCCCAGTCTGGCATACATAACTGCTGCTCACCCCCAGTCTGGCATACATAACTGCTGCTCACCCCCAGTCTGGCATTCATAATTCCTACTCACCCCCAGTCTGGCATGCATAACTGCTGCTCACCCCGAGTCCGGCATAGATAACTGCTACTCACCACCAGTTTGGCATACATAACAGCTACTCACCCTCAGTCTAGCATGCATAACTCCTGCTCACCCCCAGTCCAGCATACATAACTGCTGCTTACCCCGGTCTGGCATACATAACTGCTGCTCACCCCCAGTCTGGCATGCATAACTCCTGCTCACCCCCAGTCCAGCATGCATAACTGTTGCTCACCCCCAGTCTGACAAACATAACTGCTGCTCACCCCTACCCACACCTGAAGCCCAGGATAAAACCATCCCCAGGACTTTGAAGTGTTATTTTGTTACTTACTTTAGATGCATAGTAATGCTTCGGTCTCATACCCTTAACGTGTAAAGAAGAATCTACTGTTGTCAGCACACCCTTTCAAAGTCATGAATGAACCCAAGTGTCGAAGATCAGTTCTCTCCTGCAGGCATGCGCATATTATTTTTCTCCGTGTTCTGTTTCTTAAATATGCTTGAAGGTGGCACCCTGAGGTAGAACGTTCTTCAGCCAGATCTTGGTCATAATTAATCTAGGGCTGACACTGCGGGGTGGGACTGTAGGGAGGAGTGAAGCGGCGCAGACAGTCTCCTGCGTCAGACGCCACTGTTCACCGCATTCCACTCTTTCCACATTTTCTGTTGCCAAGAAGCATTGCACGACAATTTAACGGCCCACCCATTCTTAGTCAACAAAAAAGTTCATTAATAATTTAAGTTAAAAAAAGTAAACTTCCAGAAATGACACAAATATTTTCGCCCACTATTTGAGCTTAACGTGGGCGCTCCGTTGTTTGCAGGCTGTGCTTAAACCTGCCTCGTTGCTTCACTGCACCTGCTGCTATGGTGACAAGGGTACACAACCAGTGTTCCACTTTCTATAGGACACACTTCTGCTTTGTGTAGGAAAGTCGAATGTTTGCACAAGTCGAAGAGGACGGGCATCACCTAAAGAGGTTTGCCCTCCTCTCTTCCTTACATCATTCGTTTCAATGGCCTTCACATACACAAATAACACAACACCCATCAATCATAAACTCAACATTGTTATGTGTGATAAAAATTAATCATACAACCAACATAGCTCTGGTTATTGGTGATGAATCTGTAACGTTTGGTACATTTGAAAGATCTTACAAAGTTAACAATTTGCCCCAGGAGCAGTCCGCATGCTTACTGCAGAAAACAAGCATTGGCAAAACCAAAAAGGTCTATTTCTATTAAGAAATGGCATTCATATGTTGCTACCTTTCAAAGCTTCAATGGATACTTTCCGGATAAAGGCTGCTGTATCCTAGGCCTTTGCTAGAGGTCCCTTGAGGTACCAGGAAGTCTTTTCTGCAGCAGGCTCCGGTGCTACAGACCCTTAGGCATGATTTACCGCTCTTTTACAAAATCTTCACCTCAGGACAGGTGTAAGGTACAGACATCATCATCACACAGGTGGTGGCAGGTTCGGAATGGTATGTAGGTCAGGTATGGGAGGCAGATTTGGTAGCTATGGTGAGTATGTACCGTAGGCAGCTAAAGTAGATATGTAGGTAGGCATCACATGTTAGCTATGATAGCTACGTTAGGTATGGTAGGTAAGATGTGTAGGTATAGAAGATTGGGTAGGCTAATTATGGTAAGAGTGGTGGTAAAAAAGATAAAGTAGGTTAAGCATAGTAGATATGCTAAGTATGTTTGGTAGGCTAGTTATGGCATAATAGATAGGATGAATGTATGATGGTATTCTGCATGCGTTCAGGACACATGCGTTCAGAACGTTGTCTTGTGTGCTGAACAAATGCGTCCTAAAGACGCGTTCGTACTAAAACAGTTTTAACGACTTGCCTTAGGGGGGGTGCTGGATGTTGGAATAGTTTAATTTACTATTCGAAATCCAGTCTGCGCATCAGTAGGGGAGGTGTTGGACTTTAAATCCAACACCATCCCACAAATGCGCCCCCTTAAAAGCAAGTTGTTGTTACCACTTTCGTGCTGAACGAATGCATGCTAATGCCAAGTTTGTTCTATTGCCGGCGCTGTGATGGCACAGCGTGATTCCGGCTTCGTCCGAAAGGACGTTTCCCGGTAGGATAGGTTAGATATGGTAGGTAAGGCAGGTTGGTGTTGTAAGGTATGTAGGTATGTATGTCTGGTATAATAAAGTATGTATGATACGTATGTATGTAGGAAGGATAGGACATAACATTTTGTCTGACAATTCAAAGTTTGCACTATTAGATTATTTTCTAGAATTATTTTTTCTAAATCTTAGTATTTGTTTATGCCTCTCAATGATATTGCTGTTATTAACAAAACACTCAATCAAATCAATCAAAGTAAGGTTTATTCAGTTGTATAAGAACCATAAGAGCAAAATACAGCAAAAAAGACCATAGTTAAAATATGCGAAGCATAAGCAATAAAACCTTAGGCATGAAATACATAGATATAAATACAATTAGATAAAAAGAATTAGACTTAAAAACTTACACAGCACATAAAAGAACCAACCATTATCAGACATGTTAAGAATGTGTCACAGGTTTTTCTCAATCTCATAGCAGCTTTCAGAAAGCATACCACATTAAAAACAACTTCTTCAGGTAACAATTGCATTAATAAAACACGTTTTGCTTATAGGTGAGCCTTTTGTCATATATAATATAGGACATTGTTTATATTGCTTAGAATTCAGAACATGAAATAAAAAACCCAATCAGATAGAGAAAAATGTGTGTTTTTTATCAATAGACTGTTTAATAATGCAATTGCTGCAACTATTATTAATAATATTATTATTTTATGAAAGTGCATTTCCGCTGTACCCTCAAAGAAGAGTGTTATGAAATCAAGACAGATGATGAGGTTTTCATTGAAAGTGGTGACTTTAAAAGACATACCATTAAGCCTATTGCATAGAACATGCTTGCTTTGACTAAGGGGCAGTATTTAAGAATGCCTATGGGCCATCCCATCTATACTTTGTGAACAAATACGCTTTAAATCCAACACCATGCTACCATGATGGCAAACTAAAACAAAACAAGGCAAAAAAGGGGCAAAAGCCATTAGTGACCAGAACAACACTGGTGCCTTCATTTTATGGCAAGGTTCGGCACCAAACAGCAAGTAGAAAACCACAAAACCAGCAATTACAACAATGTTGTGGCAGCAAATGAAATACATCCAAGAGCAGAAACTGGGTCACAGTTTCAAGACACATAATGTGCATGTGCAGTTTAACAAAAGGAATACTTGATCCATCCCCCAAATCTAATGGGAACACAAATGGGACAATAGAGCCATCCTCAGAACGGCGTGGCCCTGAAGGATGTCCCATCCAAGCAATGACAAGTCACGCAGAACATGAAAGCCACCGGCTGAGTGTAATTTAACAGTGTGTTAACAGTGTAAAGGCCTGTTCCCATATATGTAAAAGAGAAAGGCCTGTTCATTTTCTTATGTTAGCTAAACGTTGTAGGCCGAAAGTGATTTCCCTTGGTAAAGGCTTTGGGTTGCAGGGAGATGTAAAATCTTAGAGAGGTGAAATGTTTTCCATTCCCATGTTTCTGTTGCAGGTGCAAGGACATTTAGCTCGTTAGTGAGACTAGGTCTTTGTTTTAGGAGTTAGGATGCTGCAAGAAGCCAATAGGGAAGTACGTTGGAATGTGGGGATGATACTTTTAGCGGAGAAGGTGCCTGGGGCCCAAGGTCAAGCTAACCGTCGTTGGACGCTGGACAGATTTGTAGGAAAAGTACTGGAAGAACACCTTGCTGAAGAGGTGTGCCGAAGGGCGTGTTCTATGTTTTTGGGGTTTTGTATTAGGGACAGTGCCCCGCTGGTTGAGCAGTTGAGGTTTAGACGGGAAGCTAGAAGGAGCATCTTAGAACGAGCTCTAACTAAGTGAATGTACTTCTTAGGAAGTCTTCACTTCTGGCACCTTTTTAATTCTCTTGCCTGGGAAGGGGAATTGTTAAGTAGGGATGTCACCTTAGAGATAGAGTAGGGATAGACTAATGTTTCTTTCTTTCTTTTTATAGACTGATGATTCCTAATTTGGACATTGGCTTAACCATTGCTTTCTTGATGCTTTTAGAGTCAGTGATTCTTTTTATTTTGAGTCGGATGAGAATCTTACGTAGGCTTGCATTTGTATTAGTGCCCATTTACCTTCTACACCTTGTATTGAGGTGTTTGTATGTTCAGTTATTTTTGTTTGTAATAAAATCCTATAAATTTCAGATTCAGAGTCAGTGGTCTTTTCCAAATGAAATCTAATTTTGGCGATTATGTGTTGATAATTGTTTTTCCTCCCATCTACACTATTTAGCAGATAAAAAGATCCTGGCGACCTGAGAGGATTCTTGGAAATAATTAGGTAGTCAAGAATCCGTCCCTATCAGTTGGTAGCAGAGTAGGATGGTTATCTCTGATAGTGAGGGGAGATCTAGATCAGGATAAGAGATTCGAGAGGCCCATAGAAGTCAAGTGATGGTGACTCATCGGATGGCGAGCAGCGGACGACGGCGGTTGATGGAGATTGATGGAGAGTAGCAGTGCGGCGGAAAGCAGCAGTTCATGGAGGAGTGAGTATGAATAGGGTGAGATGTTTGTAGATTGTGGTGTTGATTTGTTGTGTGATGTCCTGCGGAGTTGGAGTGAGTGTTGAGTGATTGTGAAATCAGGCTGTGAGCGCGCGCAGCCCGGGAAAGTCTTAGGCTCGACGAGTAGCTTAAGCAATTGTGGTGTAGAAGACACCCAGGGTAGATTTTGTTGACCACCGAAAGGGGATCGTGAGACGTCATCAATTACCCAGACCGAGATAAGGGGAGCGAATGCGTGAGTGCGTGAGGAACCGACGCTGGTCATGGGTTGCTCTGCGTGGAATTTGAGTAATTGAAACCTATCAGAGGTGATTGTCTGGTCGTTCCGCGAACGGGCAGTTGCCAGTTGAGGTTGACAATTTCGAGAGACTGTGGACGGACAGTCAGAGAAGTAACTTGTTTGGGACAAATGGTTGTTTCAGCGTATGAATGGGATGAATGCAAGGGTGAGACGTGAATTGTGAAGGAGGAGAACTGCTGCGAGCGGAGGAAGAGTGACGTCAGAAGGTGCCGCGCTGCGATGGGTCGGTTGGTGTGAGTCGCGCTGTTAATGGTGGATTTGACTTCAGGAAGTGAACGAAAATTTTGTGCACAAGAGAAAACTGTTCATCATGAAATGTTTTAAGGTTTTTCAAAAATTATGTAGAGGTGACAAACATGTGGTTACTCGTGGGGGAGAAGAAGCCCCTCCCGAGGATACTCCGGCGCATTATATGGCAAGAAATGTGGGATTGCATACCATAATTTGGCTTGAAAATTGGCATAAAATGACCCCAGGCGAGGGAGAACTGGCTTTCCCACGATATGGCTCCTTCAGGTTGGAAGTGTTGTACCAGTTGAAATCTGTGATGGCGGCACTACGACCTTTGCAGAGACCAACTCAGTTTGAGGCTTTGTATGCATGGATCAGAGCAGCGCATGATAGGAAAAGAGATCGAAGTCAGGAAAGGGTGAAGAAGTCAATTAAGGCGTTTCAGGATGCGAGGTGGGACGCAGAAGAGAAAAGGTGGAGAGTGCAAACAATAGAGGGGGACAGGTTGTATCCATTATTGGTGAAGACTGATGGTTCAAGGGTAAAGAGTGCAGATGATGATGATAGTGATACAGATTACAGTTTACTAGAGAGGTTGTTGTCTGAGAGATCACCACCATACAATCCAGATTCCTATGAAGGTAAATCAGCTCCAGCAGAAGGGACTAGTGGATTACAGACCCAGTCAGAGGTTAGAGTAGAAGGGAAAATCTCAACAGGAACTGAGGGCGTGAAGAATCAGTCTGTATCGGACACTGAGGTTGGGAGAGGTGTAAGGTTACCGGACGCTCTAAAGGTACCGGTTACCATTGGACCCATTGTTTCTGTTTATGACCCAGATCAAGAGAAGGTTGGGAGTTCAGTGCAGTGAGCTGTAGGAGCGAGGAGTGTGAACGAGGTAAATGGATCGATGAGTGTAATGGAACAGACTCCAAAACCTATAGAATGGAGTAAGCCATTGTCATCTACAGCAGACTCCTCTAGGGGACAGGCAGAGGCGAGACCAGTGAGATCGAGCTCTTTGGCCGAGTTGAGATCAGATTTGAGGATGTGGGCACCGCCAGTGAGAAATCAGAATCAGAATCAGAATGAGAGGACGGTAGAAAGTGAACGAGGCACAGTAGTAAATCGTTCTGTTCCTATGAGCATTTCAGAAGAGAGTAGATCTCAGGAACGGGAATGTGATTACAATGATCGTAATGGAGCAGCATGTCGGGAAGTACTGAAGGGAGCCTTGAAAGGGAGGATGTTAGATGTTGTAAGGTTGAAAGCAGAAGTAGATGAGATAATACGCGGAAATGTACCTCTTGAAAGAATGTACATGTACGCGAAAGACGAGTTACTTTTTATGGCAAAATATGTGACTCGTAAGGCAAGAACTGCACATGAGAAGTTGTCAGATTTAGCTAAGAAGTATGATGTGGACCTGTCTAAAACGAAATCATTGCAGGGAAGCCATAGCTTGCAGTATAGCGACCAAGAATTGGAAGAGAAAAGGGTCATGGGATTGAGGACCCATATCAAAGATTTGATTATAGCAATGCGTGCATGGATCATGCTTGACAAGTGGGAAGAAAGGTGGTCCAAGAAGAAGTGTTCTAGAATAACAATAGGAGAGACGCCACCTCCAGGTGGGGGGATGACGGATGTAGGAAATTTCCCTTTACAAGAGGTACAGAATGGTGGCTATGTGGATGTGCCTTGGAGTAGGGCCATTTAGCTGCATTTACGAATGATTTTCCCCGTTTAAGGGAGAAACCTGTGAAGTGGTATAAGTAGGTTGATTGGTTTGTTAAAATCTCGAAGGTGTTGTGGGTCGACTTGAATACATTGTTTGACATTGTGGTTCCAAGCGACTTATGGTCGGCATGTAAGATTGCGGTTGAGTGGCCAACTTCGAATGGTCCGTCACCTATAGTCATGAAGAGGTTCGAACAGGTGATCACATGGTTGAAGTCGAAAGTTTCACCCCAGGATAGTGATTGGGCCAAGATAGATCGGACAGTGCAAGAGCCAAAGGAAACAGTGCATGAGTTTTATAAGAGACTCTTGCAGGACTTTAAGCAGTACAGTGGATTGGATGTCTTGGATACAAAGGACATGGGACACTTTGTTTCGAAGTTTGTGTTGGGATTGAGACCAGAGGTTAGTCTCATGATACAAAGCATTTGATTTGTTGGCGGAACAAGCCGGTGGATGAGATTTTGCGGTATGCCAGTTACTGTAGTGATGAGATAGAATTGAAGCACAGGAAGATGAAAGACAAATTGATGCTTGTTCAGATGCAAACGGCTCAGGGAAAGTCTAATGGAGGGACGTTAGGAAGGAAGCAGGGAAATAATCAGGGAGGAAATCAGATTGTCCAAGGTCAGGGAAGACCAAAGTCAGTTGATCCCAAGACAGGGATGGATGTGGTGACATTGAAAAAGACCACTGCGTGTCATCTTTGTCACCAGGTCGGACATTGGAAACGCAAGTGCCCCTTGAACCAGCTGAATCAGGTGCAGCAGGAAGTGGAGATAGTTCAGGAACCTGTATCTGAAATGGTTCCCACTGTAACCAGACCTAGGATGGTGAAAGGGGGGACTAATAGTCTGCATGTTCAAGTTCCTCAGCCACCTAGGAGTTCGAACTTACCAACAGATGCCCTTGTTCGAAGGGTGTGAGGAGTTCGGTCCAGATCCGTTGGCATGACGGTGTCTGAGAGGGGAGGAAGACTGCACGCTTGGAGCAGTCTTGGAGGTAGACCAGAGGGGACCATTTGTAGAAGCAGACATTGATGGTCACCCTACCACCTTTTTGGTTGATACTGGTGCTACCCGGTCTACTGTAAGATCAGCAGTAGTCCCCAACCTACCCCTCGGGACAATCGATCCAAGTTGTTGGTGTAGCAAATAAGAAACTGACTAGCCCACTGACAGAGCCAATTCCTGTGAGAATAAGAACTTTCAAAGATCGACACCAGTTCGTGGTGTGCGATTCGAGTCCAGTTTGCCTGTTAGGAAGAGACCTGCTGTGCAAGCTGAATTGCACCATCTATTGTACACCAAAGGGAGTTGAAGTACAGACGAAGGATGATGATGCGACCTTTAAGGTTGCGAATCAGCGCGTGTGTATAGAAATGTACCCGGCGCTGACAGTGGAGGAGCTTCCAATTGATTTGAGGGATTCTGTGTCAATTGATGTGTGGGACCTGAGTGGAGAAGAGATCGGATTGGTCAGAGGTGTAGATCCAGTAAGGATACAGGTCAAGCAGAATGTAGAATTTCCTAGGACGCCCCAGTACAATTTGTCACCTGAGACAATTGCAGGGATCAAGCCTGTAATCGAGTCTATGATTAAGCAGGGAATTCTGAAAGAGATCATGGGTAGCCCATGTAATTCGCCTATCATGGGACTACAGAAACCGAGTGGGAAATTCAGGATTGTGCAAGACCTGCGAAAAATCAATGATACAGTTGTTCCATGTTGTCCGGTGGTACCGAATCCATCTGTAATTCTGTTTCAGATTCCATGTGAAGCTGAGTGGTTTACAGTGATTGATTTGTGTCAAGCATTCTTCTCGATCCCACTCCATGAGGAAAGCCAATTTCTTTTTGCTTTCCGGCTGGAGAACCGTGTGTTAACATGGTGTCGTATCCCACAGGGGTACACAGAGAGTCCATCGATCTTTAATCAGATCTTGAAGAAGAATCTTGAAAGTCTTGTGTTGCCACAGAAATCCATTCTGGTGCAACACATTGACGACCTGCTCGTTGCTTCAGAAACTGAAGACGCTTGCAGGATCGATGCCATTGCCTTACTGAATCATTTGGCAGAGAATGGACACAAGGTGTCTCCGAGCAAGTTGCAGTACTGCTTGAGTGAAGTGCAGTATTTGGGCCACAGAATTGAGAAGGGCAATAGAAAGGTGTCACCAGATCGTATTGAGGCAATTATGAATATGCCTGTACCCACCACTCAGAGAGAAGTCAGAATGTTTTTGGGGATGATCGGCTACTGTCGCCAATGGATTCCCAATTTCTCCTTTGAAGCGAAGCCTATGCAACGGCTGACGCACAAGGATGTAAGTGATCCGGTACCATGGGACGAAGACTGCTTGAGGTCATTTTTGAGGCTGAGAGAAGCCATGTGGTGTGCTCCAACTTTGGGGATGCCAAATTACAACAAGGCATTCACATTGTTCTGTTCTGAGAGAGAAGGTTGCGCATTGGCAGTTCTGAACTCAGAATCATGGAGGTGTCCGTAGACCAGTTGCCTACTTCTCAGCTACTTCAGAGCCAGTAGCTTCTGCGTTGCCCGGATGTCTTAAATCCGTTGCTGCAACAGGTGTCAGTATTGAAAGATGTGAGAGTATTGCAATGGGACACCCACTTACAGTTTATGTGCCACACTCTGTTGAACTGCTGATGACAAGGACTAAAACACAGCACCTCACGAACAACACGTTGACACGTTACGAGCAAGTTATACTTGCTGCAGAAAATGTGACTCTGAAGAGGTGTTCTGTTTTAAATCCTGCAACATTGATGCCTATTCCAAATGTAGATGATGAAGATTGTGAGGATCATGACTGTCTCGATGTGACTGAACTGTGCACCAAACCGAGGAGAGACATTGTTGATGAACCGCTCCTTGACCCTGATGAAATTTTCTTTGTGGACGGTTCATGTCTAAGAGACAATGTTGGTCGATTGAGAGCAGCGTTTGCTGTGTGTACCATCACAGGGGTGGTGTAAGCTGCTTGTTTAAAGGGAGTACACTCCGCACAGGTAGCTGAAATCATTGCCTTGACCCGTGCCTACTTCGCTGCTGATCAGATTCGAATAACGATTTATACCGATAGTCAGTAAGGGTTTGGTGTCGTTCATGACTTTGGACAGTTATGGTCAAAGAGAGGGTTTATGACATCTTCAGGTTCGCCCATCAGGAATGGGGAATATGTGAAGCAGTTGTTGGAGGCATTACAATGTCCGAAGGAGATTGCGGTTGTCAAATGTTCTGCCCATTCTAAAGGAAATTACTTTGTGTCAATGGGGAACAACTATGCCGACGAAGTTGCCCGGTTTTGTGCAGAACAAGGATGCATATTTACTGGAGGGTACACTGGAGAAAGCCAAGAAAGAACCGATCTCAGCATGATGTTAGCCATGGCTGATACATAGGAGGAGCTGAAACGATTGCAGGATGAGGTTTCTGATCAGGAGAAGGATGGCTGGATAAGATTGGGATGTGAAAAGGGAGATGTGGATGTGTGGGTTTCGAGTGATGGAAGAGCTGTGCTACCAGAATGCCTGTTGAGTCCAATGGCAAGGTTGATACATGGTGCAGTGCATCTTGGCAGAGATGCAATGGTGCGAGTTTTCAGACAGACATGGTACAATCCGAAGTTTCGTGCAGTTGCCGAAGCTGTATGACTGAGGTGTGTGACGTGTCAGCAGATGAATGCAGGAAAGAGAACTGCCATGACTTTAAGTCACATTGGGAGGTCAGGAGGGCCTCTCAATAGGATGCAGTTGGACTTTATTGAGATGCCAAAATGCAATGGACTGAGGTACATCTTAGTTGTGGTATGTGTCTTTTCAAGATGGGTGGAGGCTTACCCAACACGTGGATGTGACACACTTACTGTAGCTAAACTGTTGCTGAGGGAACTTATCCCGAGGTTCGGTTTTCCGACCTCTTTAGAGTCAGACAGAGGGACACACTTCCATAGTGGAATCATGAAATTGCTTTGTGCTGCCTTGAATATGGATCAGAGATTGCATTGCAGTTATCGACCAGAGGCTTCTGGGATTGTGGAACAAGTTAATGGGACTCTGAAAGCGCAGTTGGCAAAAGTGTGTTCTTCGACATCCCTGAAATGGCCTGATGCACTAGCCTTGGTCCTCATGAGTCTTCGTAGTGTTCCCGATAGGAGGACCGGGTTGTCACCGCACGAGATTCTAATGGGGAGGGCAATGCGAGTACCAGCAATACCTGCTACTGCTATGATTAACATCACTGATGACTTGATTCTCGACTACTGTAAGGGACTGGCAGACGTGGTCCATTCTGTGTCCCAGCAGGTGCAAGCAGCAACTGTTCCAGCCGCAAGTGACCTGTGCCACGACCTGTGCCCAGGAGACTGGGTGCTTGTGCGTAAACACGTGAGGAAGAGTTGTTTGTATGTTCATTGGCGTGTCCGTACCAGGTAATACTGGTTACGAACATGGCAGTGAAGTGTGGGGGATTGCCGAACTGGGTGCATGCCTCCCATACCCGCAGGGTTCCAGCACCCTTGGAAGATACAGCCCCTCTCGTAAATGAAAATCCAGCTGAGGTGGCAGGACCATCTGAGAGGGCAAGCCAAGTTGTGAGGGTTGCTGATGCAGTTGGTTGTGCTCTAGATCGAGCTGAAAGGGGCTGTGCCAATGAAGGCCCCGAATTTGACTCAGACGGAGAGAGTGTTGCTGTGGGTGGAGTAGAGTCAAATTCTGCTGAAGAAGGAAGTAGTGCACAGGGTATTCGAAGGGAGAGCAGAAGAGCTACAGAAGCAGACAGAGTATGGCACGTGAGTCAGAGACGGCTGAACTTGAGGTTGGCACCTGAAAGATACCTTGCCCCAGTTTCTGAAAAGTCTGAATCAGAACAAAGTGTCGAAGAGCAAGCTCGAGCCAATCTGAGAATGTCAAGGAGAACAAGAGTGCTGTGTCAAAGGTACGCCTTGCCAGAGTGGACATACGCTGTGACTGATGCCAGGTGTATTGAGCACGGGGAGACTGAGGTCTTTGACGCTGATCAGCAATTCTCCGAACCTGAAAATAGACATGTTGTTACTGGTTCCAGGGGTGGAAATCGAAGGAATGCTGACACTCAATATTCCGAATCCACCGCTTCTGAGCAAGGTTCGTGAGTTGATCTTGGAGACGCTGGTTTTTCCGACTTTTGGCATTGTACCACCGCATTAGTGGTACTTTGTCTTGAAATATTGCAAGGTGTTTTAGAGATTTGGGGAGCTGATCTTATTTTGGACTGAAAGTAAACTTTGTTGTACATAAAAGCCCAGAGAAGGAGATAACCTAAGCCCGAGTGGAGGAAGAATAAACTTAGGGACTTTCCAGCATGACGACGAAAGAGGGCTAGGAAGATCTTTTTATGGACTGTGTAAATAAGGAACTGAAAATTGCAAGGGGATTTCCAGCTTTTGAAGTGTCGTCTGAATTGGTTGACAAGCAATATCTGGAGGAGAAAGAGACTCTTATTTGTGGCTGTTGAGCCAAGAACTTTGAGAGCTTTGCAAAGATGACAGATGCTGGAAATACTCACCGTAGGGCTAAATTAGTGATAGGTACCCTTTTAGGGGTAGTGATAGTTTCCATAGTTGCAATAGTTGTAGCCTCATATATTGTTTCACATGAGCAGGAGGGGGAGGTACAGGGGACACCTAAACCTACCACCTCTACTCAGAAAGGGGTTACAATAGGAGCTAAAAGAGCTTTGCTACTCGAAGAGAGCCGTAGATTTCACATAGATATCTCTAGAAGTAACTTTAAGCTTAATACATATGCAAAGTTGTTGTATGAATATGTGGATGCGATGGATGCGAAGGATTGCTATGTGTGTATGCTGTTGCCTTCTTCTGTAGATGAGGGTATTAGATACCATCATCTTCCACTAACCTATGGAATTTCCTGTAGCTTACTTATGAGAGAAGACAATTTGAGTATTTCTTTTCCAATTACGATGCAGTACTTCCAGAGGTTCCAGCTTATAAGCATTTGAACAGATATGATTATTACAAGTCAGAGGACAGACTTCGGAAGTATTTCATACCGACTTTGGAACTGGATACGGCTTATGCTCACTGACACAATTTGACATGTTCATTGTCAGATACAGAGAAGACGTTTATAGGTCAAATAGAGGATAGATATAGAAAACTAACCCAGACACGAAATACAGGAGATAGTCCAGTAGATTGGACTGATGAGGAGAGACTACACAGATCTAAGGGGAGTTATGGTCCCATAGCATTGGACCAGGTGCAAAAGGGGAAGTTGTGTGTGAGACGTCCCCAGACCTATTATGAAAAGGTTTCGGTAGGACAAAGTGCATGTGATCATAGCTTTACAATGGAGGATTCTGCTAAGAGATTTTTGCAAGGTTTGGTGCAAGTGATTCCAACTGTTTATTATGTGTGTGGGAGGAAAGCCTATGTGAGGTTGCCTGCAAATTGGTATGGTACATGCTATATGGCTATCATTTTCCCGAAAATCTATCATGCAGAAGATTTGGAGCTTTTGGAGACTGGACATCATTCTAGGGTTAAGAGAGCTGAGAGTGCAGGAGCAGTGATTGGTGATATTTTTGGAGCAATGATACCAAGTTTGGGCGTGGTTTTGAATGATGTGAAGATCAGAAAGCTGGCGACTGTGGTTGATGAGTTGTCAATGAATACGGCGAGATCATTGATATTGGTGGATGGCGGGATGTTGTCGATAAGGACGATGGTTTTGCAGAATCGCCTTGCTTTAGATGTGTTATTGGCAAAAGAGGGCGGAGTCTGTAAATTATTGAAAGTTCAGGAATGTTGTACATATATTCCAGACAATAGCAAGGATCTGGAGAAATATATAGACAGCATTACCACGATTCATCAAGAGATTTCGGATCTGACTGAGGAAGGCGTGTGGGAAAAGATTGGTAAAGGATTTGGTCGTGTGGGAAGTTGGTTTGCAAGCTTGGGAAAAGGGTTCCTTGGATTTGTGCTCAAGCCACTCATTATTGTTGTGGTTTGCGTGGTCTGCTTGTGGGGTCTCATCAGAGCTTACAAGTGGTACAGAGGAAACAGAATTGAAAGAGCTCTCAGAGCGAGTGAAGTGAGAATGGCTAGACTGCAGGACAGTCAATATCAGAATATCAAGAATATGGAGAGGTTCCGACGTGGGAGGATGCAACAAGTACTGTTTAGGTCGGTTCTTTCTCCAAGGGAAGTAATTGTGTGATGGTGTGTTATGACATTTGTCATCAAAGGGGGGAACTGATAGAGCGTCATGTTATTCTGAAATTGTAGGGGTGCATCATATTCATCGTTAGTCAGCACCCGCATATTAATCGATGTAGGCTAAGAGTGCCATAGAAATGTATCATTTGAATCGTTTTAACATAGAGGTGATTAGAAATGTAATAATGCTTTTGTGAAGAGCAATGTTGCAGATTATCGTGAATGTATTAGTAAATGCATAATGATTAGTTTACGTAATGCAATGTATTAGGTTAAACATGTGTCATGTTAGAGTTACATGTGCAAGTTGCTTGCTTACTCACGTATATGAAAATAATGAACTAATGCTTAGAGTGTAATTTAATAGTGTGTTAACAGTGTAAAGGCCTGTTCCCATATATGTAAAAGAGAAAGGCCTGTTAATTTTCTTATGTTAGCTAAACGTTGTAGGCCGAAAATGATTTCCCTTGCTAAAGGCTTTGAGTTGTAGGGAGATGTAAAATCTTAGAGACGTGAAATGTTTTCCATTCCCATGTTTCTGTTGCAGGTGCAAGGACATTTAGCTCGTTAGTGAGACTAGGTCTTTGTTTTAGGAGTTAGGATGCTGCGAGAAGCCAAAAGGAGAGTACGTTGGAATGTGGGGATGATACTTTTAGCGGAGAAGGTGCCTGGGACCCAAGGTCAAGCTAACCGTCGTTGGACGCCAGACTGATTTGTAGGTAAAGTACTGGAAGAACACCTGGCTGAAGAGGTGTGCCGAAGGGCGTGTTCTATGTTTTTGGGGTTTTGTATTAGGGACAGTGCCCCGTGGGTTGAGCAGTTGAGGTTTAGACGGGAAGCTAGAAGGAGCATCTTAGAACAAGCTCTGACTAAGTGAATGTACTTCTTAGGAAGTCTTCACTTCTGATACCTTTTTAATTCTCTTGCCTAGGAAGGGGAATTGTTAAGTAGGGATGTCACCTTAGTGATGGAGTAGGGATAGACTAACGTTTCTTTCTTTGTTTTTATAGACTGATGATTCCTAATTTGGACATTGGCTTAACCATTGCTTTCTTGATGCTTTTAGAGTCAGTGATTCTTTTTGTTTTGAGTCGGATGAGAATCTTACGTAGGCTCGCGTTTTTATTAGTGCCCATTTACCTTCTACACCTTGTTTGTATGTTCAGTTATTTTTGGTTATAATAAAATCCTATAAATTTCAGATTCAGAGTCAGTGGTCTTTTCCAAATGAAATCTAATTTTGGCGATTATGTGTTGATAATTGTTTTTCCTCCACTCTACACTATTTAGCAGATAAAAAGATCCTGGCGACCTGAGTGGATTCTTGAAAATAATTAGGTAGTCAAGAATCCGGCCCTATCATTACCATGCCCTAGATGAGCAGTGGCGGCTCCCCCGCTATGGCGGAGGAGCGTCGCCCCACTGCTTTTAAGCAGTGCAAAGTAAAGGAAATATAACATGATAACTCAAAGTTATTATCATTTTATGTTTCCTTTGTGGGCGGGCAGGGCTGCTCTGCTCTTGGACCAGGGCACTGCAGAGTGGTTTGCCCACTCCTATGTGCACATGACTCTTTGGCCGGCCCTCTTGGGCCGCCCAAAACGGGCATGCTCACTTTCCCTGTTCTCCATGCAGGCTGCATTACATTATTTCACTTTCTCTGGTCCTTTCTACACAGGGGTGTCGTTTAATCCGTGAGATTCCAACTAAAGCAGCAGTGTACTGGAGGGTGGAGGGGTGAGATGACCAAGGCTCGGTATGGACTGTCTCTAAGAGGAACAAGCTCTGTACTGGTTTGCATTAGGTGGGCCTTCATCTACAATGGCATAGTGGGCGAAAAACAAAGGGTTGGAAAGCAACCCAGAGCTATTGCCACAGTAAGACTGTTTGCAAGCATTCATCCCATCTTTTTTTGGGTGTTTGATTGCCAGTAGTATGCCTGAAACTTTAGACTGGTGCAGTTCTCCAAGTCTACTACTGCTAATGTGTGTGAGCTCCAAAAAGAAGAACATTTCCACCCATTTAAGGAGGACTTCTGTAGGTGCAGATTTACAGTTTTCTGGTAAACCAGTCACTATATATATTTAAATTACTGATCCTAAGAAGAGAACAAGTTTTAGTGAAATGAGAATGACAAGAAAAACTGAAACAGACTTAGCAGACCCCCGTCCGGACCCCCAGACCCAACTACCAAACTAAGAAAGGATTACACCGGTGTCACACCCAAAACACCCCTACTGAAGCTACGCCCCTGCCTGTCCCACCCGGGCTTGGTATTTCTCCCTGGGATCTCATGACCACGGTCACATACAACACAATGGCCTAATTTCCTTGCCCTAGGGTCACTTATTTTAAAAGTATTTTCACTGCTCGCAGTCTTCTTCATCTCTGCAACAAGAAGCCAAGTTGCTCGTGTTCACCTTTTACACATTATTTATCAAGTGACTTGTCCCCATGCACTAAGCCGCAGTTGCAAATAAAGGAGGGCATGCAGGCAAACTAATAATATGGGTCAAGCCAGAGCCGAGCCATGGGTCTCGCTTGGCTGTAAGAAGTTGTGCATGAGCTGAGCCATGAAAACATTTGGAATGTATACAGTGCAAGAAACAGAATGCAAAAATATGATACACTGTTTTGAATTCTGAAGAGATTGTATTTCTTCAACATACTGAAGTTTTCCAGCTGAGCACATCAGCAGTATTGATTCCAGGTTATCTGGTTTCACATTTTGAGATTCTGCTACCAGATGGGTATCTCTGCCTCTCTCTCCCCTTCACATCAAAGATCACTGTGGTGAGGAAAACCGACACAAAAATGGCTGCCCTCACTCAAGGCTCCCAGACTCGACTGTCAAGCCAGGAAAGCGTTTATTTGGGAGGTGTCACGCCCCAAACGCCCCCACCGAAGCTACAACCTTGTTTTTACTTTCTATCTACCTTGCTACAATCTTGGTACACAAAGCGCTTTGGCCAACAACTGCACATTGAACATCTGTATACAGTTTTAACTGCCGAATCAAACCGCTAATCATTTTATCGACCTAAGAATGCTGCGAGGTTGATTTCTACAGTGCCTGCATTCACACATTCGATCTGCAGAAGACACCCGGCTCTCAGGAGCAAGACCTGTACTCGCAGAGCTACCTTCAGGTGCAGCCCATGCAGGTTACAAGAGCAGTGGGGCCGGGTTGGGGGGGAGGGGGGCTAATTCGACAGACGACCACGAGGGGAAATTAAATAAATAAATAATTTGCCTCCATCTGTCAAAATCCTCCCTAACTGCCCCAGCCCCTCCCCCCCCCCCCCCCCCAACGCTCTTACCTGCACGGGCCCGCTTCTGGCTACCTTATTAGTGATAATGGTGGAAATGCCTATTTGACTTCAAATTACGGTACATCCCTCTCCACTTCTTTCACTCCTTGTAACACTTAAAGTGTTTTATGTTAAAAACTGTAGGAGCCCCGTATACGCATCGACTGATATTAATGCCTTGTTATTCTAGGACTCGTTGTGCAGTGATTTGTGCTCAGTGCAGTCCAGACGTCTGTCCTGGAGAGCAGCAGCCGATGCTAGCCAGAGCCGCACCTGATGACAGATCCGCGCGCGCATCTTTCAGCAGAGCTGTCCGCTCCTGAGAGGGATGCCAGGGGAGCCGTCGGGGAGAGGAATGCGTCCCGGCCAGGCCCTGTCCAGCTACTCCCATGGACAGGCTGGCCACCGAGGAAGCTGGCGGTCCGGTCTACTTGGTTTGGAATAAAATCCTAAACAGACTCAGCGTGGACAGGCCTCGAAAACAATAAGCTGGGGTCACGTGTTCTGTCACAGTTTCTTCCAAAGAAATGGCGCCTTTTTTGAGTTGAAGAGAAAGTTCTCGTAGGCTTGGCTGCTTTCTACATGGTAGACAGCCGCGGTGCGTCCATTGGGGCGTAGGGGCGTAGCCCCACCAGCCCCAGACCCGCGACTGCCGTATGGAAAAATAAGTAAAATAAATGTTTTTACATTTACAGTATTTACTTACTTAGCACGGTCGATATTTATCCGGCGCCGCCGGGCAGCACCCGACTGAATCGGGAGTGCGCGGGGGGCGGGCTGCCGGGCTGGTGACGTGATTGACACATGACACTGTGTGAGTCTTCCTCTTCCCGCATGTATGCTTCGGGCAGCAACTTGCCCGAGCATGCGCACATTAAAGCCAGCCAGGGCCCCATTAGCTAGTAGGGGGGGGGGGGGGGGGTGCAGGTTAAGGTTTATGCTGGCGGCGACAGGGCGAGCAGTTAGTGTGCCCTCCAAGCCAATCCTGGCGCTGCATGCAGCGCCAGGATTGGCCGGTCACCGCGCAGCACAGCGATTGGCCATTTGCGGCGCGCGGCGCTGCAGTGTCGTATCCGGTTCGGTAACGGTCGTTCACTCGCGTCGCGGACTCGCCTCGTGGACCTCGCTCGTCGTGGTGTGTGGAGTGGTGCACTGGTGCTGGCTGGCGTGTGGATTCAGGTACGGCAGGTATGGGGACGTGCCAGTCTGATGTTTCCGACTGCTTTTCAGCGTTTCACCCTATGTGCCAGCAAGGACACAGGGTAAGTTTTCTTTAGAACATGGGCAGCCGTCGAAGTGGAGCTGCAGCAGGGTTCGAGTGCTGCACCAACAGCCGTGTTTCTTGCATCAGCGACTGGCAGGAACCCAATGACCTCTCTGTTCAAACAAGGAACTTCATGTGTGAGTGTGCAAGTCACGCACAAGTTGTCCCCAGTGCTTCTGTAAACTGCTCTCTGTCTCCGGTGCTGCCATAAACTGCTCTCTGTCCGCGGTGTTTCTATAAACTGCTCTCTGTCCCCGGTCCTTCGATAAACTGCCCTCTGCCCCCGGACGGTGCTTCTACAAACTGCTCTCTATCCCCGGAGCTTCCATAAACTGCCCTCTGTCCCCGATGCTTATATAAACTCCTCTGATGACCCCGGTGCTGCCATAAACTGCTGTCTCCGGTGCTGCCATAAACTGCTGTCTGTCCCCAGTGTTTCTATAAACTGCTCTCTGTCCCCGGTCCTTCCATAAACTGCCCTCTGCCCCCGGTGCTTCCACAAACTGCGCTCTATCCCCGGTGCTTCTATAAATTGCTCTCTATCCCTGGTGCTTCCATAAACTGCTCTCTGTCACCAGTGGTTCTACAAAGTGCTCTCTGTCGCCGGTGCTTCTATAAACTGCTGTCTGCCCCCGGTGCTTCCATAAACTGCTCTCTGTCCCCAGTGCTTCTATAAACTGCCCTCTGTCCCTGGTGCTTCTATAAACTGCTCTCTGTCCTCTGTGGTGATCCAAAGTGCCTTGTTCCACCACTGCCGCCCCTGTTTCTGCAGGATACCTGGAGCAGGCTGCTGTCTAACCCAGGTTCTGCTGCAGGCTACACTATGTGGCCTCAGAATCTCTCCCTCTGCTGTTACAGATTGCTCTCTGCCTTTCTACTCTCTCCCTCTGCAGGCTGCTTTCTGCCTTCCTTTGTGCGGGATATTCATCCCCCCATGTTGCTCTCCCAGTACCAGGGGCCACCTGTTTATCACATACCCTAACTCCATTCCTAGGCGTTAATGTGCCAACCCTAATGCATTCTGGGTGTTGTAGTCTTTCATTGCTTCAAGTTCCACTGTACTAATTCATGTAAAACAAATTATAGCAACGATTTGAATGTGAAAAGTCCAGGACTGAATGAGCTGGAGAGATGTGGCCACCCTAGTTGCTTCCCTCTGTCTCAATATCTCTGCTGAATGCTATTAAACCCCTGTGGGCCCTTCTCTGGCTGTTTGACCTCTCTCACATGATGCATGCCACACACGCACTGAGCTCAATGCTGCTCCTGTGTGCTGCTCTCTGCCCTTTTCTACTACAGCACACTGTTATCTGCCTCTGTGCTGCTACAAGAGTGCTATCCTGCAAGCTTCTGCTTGTAGTACCTGTCCTGCACCTGCTGCTCCCAACACTCACCCGAGGCTTCACTTGTGCTGCTGAATCCCTTATCTGCTCGTGTGCTGCCGCCTTGTGTCATCTGCCCTTGTTCTGAGACACTCACTCGGAGCTGCACCTCTGGTACAGGAGGTTGCTCGTCGCCTCTTACTGCAAGTCCCTGTCCTTGAAATGCTCCACCCATGTCATAAGGATTCTTGAGTTCACCAGTTGCTTGCATCAGTAGCGCATCAAGTCCAGTAGTTCTATATCTTTTGCAGTTTGTGGAGTGGATCCCATTATATGAGGACCACAAGTCCCAGAATGGATAAGCTCCTCACGCAGATCACTCTTAATGCCCTGCTGTGGGTGCCACTGTACTGCTGCAGTGCCCGCTTCTCTCTGCCCCCTGGGCTGCAGCAGGTTGCTGTCTGACACAGCACTGATGCACCTCTGCTTAGTATTTTTGTTGAAACCCGCTGTCTGCACGGTGCTGTTGCATGCAGCCTCTCCCCTGTGCAGCCCGTTCTGTTTTGAACTGCTGAACCCTGATATCTACCCTCCACTCATGCAGGCTGTCGGATGGCTACTGCATTGTAATTGCATTTATATAGCTCTTACCCCTGAGGAGGCGTTGAAGCGCGTTACTACCCCTCTCACATATCCCCTACTGCTGTGTGATGCTCTCTGCCGTGCTGTGATCTGGCTCATCTCCCCTGTGGCACCGACCTGGGGGTGGGCTTGTGCAGATGCATGCTGCACCCAGTCCTCTACCCCAGTGCTGTTGTAGGCTCTGCCCTTGTGCGCCCCGCTGTGACACTCACCTGGGGCTGTCTCCGTGCTGTCTGCCCCTTCCCTGCATGCAGGAGGCGGCTCCCTGCCCCAGTGCTGCTGCAAGCTGATCTGTGCCTTGTGCTGCTGCTGCTGCAGGATGCTCTCTGCACTGTGCTCCTGCATGCAGGCTGCTCTCTGCCCTGCCCCTCCCCCGTGCAGACCCTTCCCCTGTGCATCCCTGTGTCGCATCCCTGTGCTTCGAAAGTGACTCAGTGCGGCGCAGCCAAATGGCTTGCGACACACAGTCAATTTTCTTGCAAATCTGCCCCATGGAGACAATGATTCATACGTGTAAATCAGTGTATAGAAAATGTTACATAAGGCAAATGCGACTACAGGGTGTAGGATTCACATGTTATTCATACTGGTAGGCATTTTTAAAGAGTGCTTGGTCTGGAGAAGCACAAACTCAGGATTCAGAACATAACAGTGGTTAGCATTGACTTTAACAATAAAAATGTATTTCCACCCAAATAAACCTTTTTAGCAGGATTAGGATAATGAAAGACTTGAAACAAACATATGTTTCTAACTTGTATCATGCAGCTTGCAAGCAGCTCTTTGATGACAGTTTATAGGTCACTGTGCTAGATTACGGTTGTCACTTATGAACTGCACAGTAACAAAAGAATCTGTGACTAAAGCAGTAACCCACTAACCTAGGCACATAAAAAATGTTTTTCAAAATGCATGGTACACGTTCTTTGCAGTAGGCATATTAACCCTCTGTGCTACATTAGATAAGTCAAAGCTGCCACTTGACACAACTCTCATCTCTCTCCAGCAGGTACATTAATCACCGACGTAATCTTGACACTTTTATTGTTGCTGGAAAACTGCTGATTCTACAAGGAACATTTTTGTGCTTTTAAAATTACTGCCTGAGGACCCCCCTGGGAATGTGACCACAGTTTGGGAAACACTGCTTTATACCATTTATATTTGGGGTACTTGCGTGGACCTATGTGAAGTGTGTGTACAAAGTTCAGCTCAACCAGAATCACGGTAACAGCGCATTGCGCTGCCTCTTTTATATTCAGTATATTGTAAGACTGTTTTTCTTCCCCCGCCTTTCCTTGTTTTGTTTCCCTGTTTTCCCCTTGCTTGCCATTCGTTACTCTAGAGTCTTATTCAGTATGTTGTAAGACTGTTTTTCTTCCCCCGCCTTTCCTTGTTTTGTTTCCCTGTTTTCCCCTTGCGTGCCATTCGTTACTCTAGAGTCTAATAGAGTCGGAAGGCCGTAGGGGAAGACTGTGGACTTTTCTTCAAGTTCCTGACGCTCCTGCGGAACGAGCCTGGCAACCATTACACTGCTGTGCAACTTCTTCTACTCTTAGAGCTGAGATTTCCATGAGTCTTATAGTCTGAATTCAGCACCTGAGCATAATAGGACAGAATGTATGAAGCTCTGTGGTAATACTGAATAAGCAGCTACCTATGTTATGCCATCTATTAATGTAATAACTGCACTTTCACAATTGCTTTATTAACCTTCCTGCTTTCTCAAATTTGCTTGAAAATGCACGATTTTTCTTCTTTTTTTTCAAAATTTTCTTGGGGGGGGTTATCCCCCCAAACCCCCCTTTTGGGGTTCGGGCTCGCTCGCTGCGCTCGCTCGCTACGGTGCTGTATGCTAATTCGTTTGCGCCCCACCACTTTAAAATCTCACCCACCGCCCCTGATGGTAGACAGCCAGCACCCAAAGTGGGACCCGAGTGGAGTTGTTGAAGCTCACCGGTATTACGTTTTTTGGAATATCTAGCTAATGTGGTAAAAGGTCATTTGTGTTTTACCAATATTTAATTATACTTTTCTATAGCAAAGATCAATACATTCAGAAAATGCCGTATAGTTGGCAGTTGCAATTGGCGTCAGGAAAAAGGAACATTCTTGCAAGCAAGTCCTGTATCTGACAACTACAAGTTGGTGGATTACGTTTTTTAAAAAAGAAATCAAGAAATGACCATGAAAATGTAGCCCTAAATATACATCTCATGATTGATTGTTTTTGTGTGCCAAATTATTTAACCACAAGAGAAACGTTTAATTTCTGTGGCAACTAAAGTGACTAGAATAATATTGTTAACCACTGACTTGAACTGGGAGCCCTCAACATTGAAAATATGTCGATAGACACTACTTATGAATCTGTTGAATGGAAAGGACAAGGTAGGTGTGGGGGAGGAGCTAACACAAATTGCAGCATGTGGTGGTGGTTCATTGGCCCAGTGCATCGGCTGCAGGGTTCTGTCTTTTACCGCATGGTCACAAGTTCAACTCAAAATGAATGATCCCCTACCAAAAGGGACCAGCAGTGCCCACATCCCAAGAAGACCCCCCCCCCCCCCTCTCAGCGCCTTGAGACCCTCACGGATGAGTAGCCGCCCTTTACTACCCCTGATTGATTGATTGAATGCATTCAGTCTTTCATCTTTCCAAAGCTGCTAAAACAATCACCATTGACAGCGCAAATCGTTTGAACGAGATGCTTTCAGTTTTCAGTTATTTAAATATTTGTACCTTCCCATTCTCTTTAAATTGGTTTCATATGATTTCTTGTTGTTCTTCACTGCACACATTTAATCTATATGTACTCTTTTGAAGGTGTAGCCAAAGATCTGAAGACACTTATACTCATGTTTAAACAACTACATTAATTTGTAACGTCAACGTTTTTTCCTTATTAAACTAATTAACCACCCATATGCACCTCAAAATACTGTTGCATTCTGCGCTGCATTGTAAGGTGAGATAATCCCATGACCACTAATTTATAATGGCCTCCAGTACCTTCTCCACAACCTTGCACTGCTCTCCATCACAGATGTACATGCGCATCTACCTGCATTGAATGTAGGTTGCAATATCTCTGAACACTAGTTAGAAAAATTGAAGAAACACCGGGCACAGTGTATATAACATATAGACCACATGTCGACTCCAGACTCAACAAATATTTTATGGCAATACAACATCAATAAATACATACATCAATAAAGAAAACAAGTTAATTATAAACTTCTTTAATATGCTTATATGTTTTTTATAATACAAAAATAGATTTGTATTATTTAATTAAATATATATAAACATGCCTGATACTAACAATGACTAGATAACATTAGTATCCACATATATTCTCTTCCTAGAGGTCCATGATATATATGTATACAGATGATAATGTCATCAACTAGAATTCATTGAAATATACATTTGCTATAGTACATAACTTTTTCTTGATTGTACATTCTCTGGATTAAATCAGAATAATGGATACTAGACAATTAAAAAGTAACAACTTGTAAATATCCAAACAATGATCTTTCAAAACAGGCGGTTTGTAGACACCGCCTGTTTTGAAAGATCATTGTTTGGACACCCACTTCCATGTTTATCAATTTCTATGTTCATTATGGTTTGCATGTCTATTGTGAGTGTCAGGGACCCCAGCCGCCACTGACTATCTGTATATTAAGTAGCCAGCCACAACTGCATTGTTTGAAGAAGGCATGGCCTAGTATTAATTTTTAGAAAAAACATCCCTATTAGAATTAATGGCCTCGCCTCGGTGGTCCAATTACAGATTATGTAACTTGACTCTCCATTTGTTGTGATGCATTGTTGGTATATGTTCCTCTAAAGCATCCCATCCCTAGACAGATTACATTTTGACTGATAGAACAACATTAACTGGAGCGGAAAGTGAAATTGCGGTCATGCTGGATAATTTGAATGGTTGGTTTGACTAACCCGCTCTCTAGATCACACAACATGCCATGGGTACCTTTTCCTCAGCTGGGTAAACCTGTCTGTAGTTTGCCCTACTCATGAAAAAGGACATGCTCCAAGGACTTTTTAAACTTCTTTTTACCATCATTCAGTGGCGGAACGAAACTCGAGGGTACCCCCCCCCCTCCACCCCCTGCAAAGTACGTGCAGGAGGCGCCCTACGCTCCAGACCCAGTCCGAAGCTCTCCGGCCATGGAACTGACGGTGCGGAAGCCCGACAGACATGCAAATGGCCGGCAGATGACTGGTTTATCATTTTCTATGTTCATTGTAGTTTGCATGTCTATTGTGAGTGTCAATTTCAGTAGCGTCTCTTGGACACAGAACAACAAAAGAGTTACAATTATGGAACTCTTAGAATAAGCAACTGTTACAGATTTCTTATGTTTCCTAAGAGGGTTTCATTCTCTGATCCACATACACTGGCCTTAGAGATACACTTATAAGAAGGTTGGGAAGGGTTAAGGGGTTGTCTTTCTCATGCATACAAATCTGTTTGCAGACAGACATGGCGGCGTTTAACACTTGCTATACAGCAGTGACATTAACATTAAACTAAATCTGAATACTTCACTTTGGAAGCGGAGTCTCCTGTGCCTTACGAAAAGGTGCAGCGGCCAATGACCAATAGTCCAATGAGGCATTTGCGACAGTTGAACTCCTCCTCAACCAACTGGATCAGATTTTAGGCACATGCCATGGGGGAATTCAGATGAAGTCGCTCGAAAGACCAAGAGTGATAACTAGCCCTCTGCAGTCTTAGCCACATATATACATTTGGCTGAACACTAACCTACAGCTTCAGAAACCTTTAATTGAAAAACCCATCTTGGTGAATACTAAATAGGCAGCTTTTTGCCCTATGCAGAATAACATTCTTCTAGCCCCACACTAACATTCATGTCATTGCTAGCGGGCTAGGAAGCAAAAGGTTATATATAATTCTCCTCTTTAGGCCATGCTCCAAACTCTTAGGCTACGTAGGCAGTTTCATTAGGTGCCATTGTGTACACACAACAAAAACAGCACTTTGTAATAAGAACTTCTGCTTGAGGAAGAAAGTGAACAAGAACTACTTTAAATATGTACCATTTGTCTCTGTTGTGAAAATCCTTAAGTTGTTACATTAAGTCTTATGGATACTGTGTGTGTTCTTGTGGGTCGTACACTCCTAAATAAACTACAATTAACTTTATTTCCAACATTCATGTTCAATGGGCTTTTTACATGCTGACTTTACCCCATCTTGAAATCACCTTGCACTGAAGAGATAGGATTGTGACAAAAGATGATAATTATGAGCATGGATTTATCTTGTACCACTGCTCTGCATCGAAGGATTTCACACAGGGATACAACCCCAGACTAGGCTCATAGCGATAGAACACTTCTTGTAACCTATCTCTACTCTGTCTCTCCTATCTTCTCTCTTTTTACTATCCTGTCCCTAATTTTCCAGCAAGTCAACGCAGAGGGGCTCAGCTGAACGTGTACATCACAGTACCTGTAATTAATGTAACACCAACTACGTTTAACTTGAACCCCATAACGAAAATGCGAATGAACTTGTTTTGTAAACATTAATAAAATACTTTGAAATAGAAAATAAATAAAAATAAGTAAAGGTAGCACATACTTCATGTAGCCGAATTCCAACCTATGTTCAGAGTTCTTTTTTTATTTTATTTAGTGTAACATTTTTTTCATCCTCTGCAAAAATCGCTGATATAATTTTCTATCCTTTATTCAGGATCCTCTTGACCTAATCGCGTATTAATCGGTCATTCAATGGGTCGACCGACCTTAGCAGGGCAGCTATGTAAAGCATGATTAAAGCTAGCAGAATGCTACATACAGCGACCTCCACACTATGCACTGGAAAAACAATCACCCTTAGGGGTACACTCAATTCTCACATTAGCAATTGTACTCATAAACAAGCATTTGCATAGCCACTAGGTCTCGCCATTTGGAATCCAATGCAGACCTATTGTTCAGCATCCGCAGAAAAAAGTATAAGTGTGATGATGTGCATGCGTGTACATGGAATTATAAATGGGGGAGGTAGAAGAAAGAGCAGCATAGAATGAGCAAATTAAGCACATAAGTGAGAAAACAGGGAAAGACAGACTCCCATGGAGTGGTGGTGTCACAATATGGTACAGAGTACAAACATCTCATGAAGTACCTAAGAGTGACTGCACCATAAAAACCCCAGACGTGCATGTTGTTGCTACATTTTTTTCATGGCAAATAGCAGAAGTAAACTTGGCCTTGCATATACAAGGCATAATCTGTTGCACGGTACGCATGACAACGTATTACAAACGGCACAAGAACAACTAAAAAAACAGACATTAAAAAACATACGTGCAGGGGGCAAAGATGTTCTTAATACTTCACTTCTCAACACCCTACTGATGACACAAGAGTTCCATCTGGTAACCGCCAAGACTGAGTTGAATGCAAAGTAGCAAAGGGTGTGCAAACTTCAAGAAAACACCCAGTCGTGCACTTTAAGTGGAATATTCTCTCAAGGCCAATATGAGCATCCACCATGATTTCAATACAAGCTCCAAACGATTTAGCCCTTGAAAATGATTAAAGTGCACAGTGTCATTTCTGTCAGTGGTGACAAGGCGGTAATACCTAAGTTAATGACATCATTGTAATTAAACACATCTCAGTAACGGAGCCCGCATTTGAAGCTCAGAGCAGCAGAAATTCTCAGTCTCATTGATGCTCAAACTGCTAGTGTTCGTGCCTCCTACACGCCATGCCTCACAATGTTCAGGGCGGAATAGGATTTTATT
This sequence comes from Triturus cristatus, assembly GCF_964204655.1. Lineage (NCBI taxonomy): Eukaryota > Metazoa > Chordata > Amphibia > Caudata > Salamandridae > Triturus > Triturus cristatus. The sequence goes on along the minus strand of NC_140590.1, from coordinate 1,008,674,501 downwards.
ACAACAATAGTATAATGACTTTCAACTAAATCTACTTGTGTATAATTACTATTGAAACCTTGCAATCCCCTGACAACCAGTCAAGAGCAACGGGATATCTTTTACCAAACCTGCGCTGCAATTAGTCTCCTTCAAACGAGTAATGGCACTGCGTACTCATCTGACTCAGCCCCTCTGGATTGCTAAGGGTGGTGAAAAATACAGAGGTCACTACGTTAAAGCAAACCGCCAACCGTGAAAATGTATCTAAGTAGCAGACAGGCAGCAATTAACTAAGTACCACCGGCCTAGTGGCCGAGGAACTGAAACCGTAGCAAGGATGACTTGGTATAGAATAGAAGCCGAATTTCATCCAATCACCATCTTGCCCCAAAGGCTGACATGATAGAGACCGGAATCTTCTAATCACTTTCATTATATTTGCCTTGAGCACTTTCGGTGCACCTACTGAGTTTGTCCTCCAGAAACAAAGGGCTGTGGACAGTGATCGAATGGCATTTTTTTGGAACACTGTAATGTGAACTCACTGGTTTATTACCTTCTGGTGTTCTAGCATGAGTGTTTTTTTTATCCTACAGTTTATTTTAAAGCTAGCGCTAGAACTTCATAGTAAAGATTGCTTGTAACTTAACTTTTATGACTGAGCGAGCACTTACAATTCAATATGGTCACTTAAATTCAATTTAGCTGCAATACAATTAAAACCACCAAATCACATGACAAAAATCTAATTTGCTTCAACGCATCATTTCAAATCATAAAAAGAGGCGCCCTCGAAAATGGCGTATGACATTTGATCTCGGCCTTTAAATGCACAGCGAATGTGAGGAGATAACAAGAATTACAGCCCTGAATACCTGATTACAGAAACAAAACTCGGAACTACTGAAAACATTGAGCACTTGTGTGAAGTGCTCTTAGACAAAGGAAAAAGTAGTCCCTTTTACAGTTGCTAAAATGGGGCACATGTAAGGCTACAAGTAATGGGGAAGGCCTCCATGGGAGGGAACAATGCACGAAAAGGAGGTGCACATAGGAAAGATTAACCACTTGGAAGCAAAGATTTTTAAAGGCCCCCGAAAGAAACAAATGAAAAGCAATGGGTGGGCAGTAAGCCCACAAGGTAAATACAACATATCTCGAAGAGACAGCGCAAGCGCTGCCTAGGCTCAACCTACAAGGTTCTAAAACAGAAGGCCTTCACAAAAGCAAAGTTACATTTCTTTTTAAACACAATCTCTATTAGAAAACTCACAAGCCCTCCCCATTACAACTTACGTCCTTTAAGTTCCCTATTACCGAAAAAGATGATTTTCCATGGAACGAACTAAGCATTTAGAAGCAAACGGTCTCTTCACGTGGTAACCAAATATTTTTTGTGGCTGACCCGAGAAATGATGCTCTTTAAACCTCTGTTTGAAGTTCTTGCACTTTGTGAACCCACAGGCAGATCAGGTGTTGCCTTTCATACTACTTTTTTCTTTTTTCCCTTTTTAGATTATGAGATAAATGAATCAAAGGGCATCTCACCAAGGTGGATTACAGTGCCTAATCACTACAGAATCATAAAGTACACTGCATGCCACCAGCACTCGAAAAGCCCACTCCTAACCCCTTACCACCTGGAAATAGGTTCGATCTAAACCGAGTTTTGCAGCTCTGGCTCCCATCCACAATTGTTTAACATCTTCATAAATCTTCAATAGAAAATATTACCAAAACGTTTTCCAAGATTTGACCACCCTGGCAAAATATGGGCTGTTCCTGCTTCTGTCTGTTGATCTTTTCATTCACTGCTTTTAAGTTGCAAATCTGGTTCAAAGTGTGATTATTTTATTTTTCATAATTAACTATAATAATGGCTATTTTTGTTGCTTGCACTTAAGGTACCTAATTAGATGGTGATTTCTTATCCTTCTCCTTTTTAAAGTTGGTGTAATAATATACTGAAAAAGTGACAGTAACATCGTAGCTGCCCGAAATGTCACATTGCAGACACAATGCTGCAATGTCACTTGTGTGCTTGGTGAGGTTCAATTAGGCGTCTCCTTCACACATAATAATGAAATACAAAGCATATGAAAGGCTTATTATTACAAAAATATCACCAGTAAACAAAATCTACATCAGCGAAGGTTTTTAAAGGTAACATTGTTACTACAAGCATAAGGTGGCCATATATGGATGGCAGCTTGTTTTCTACTCATTTTTGTATTTTATGCTTGCCAAAAAATAACCATTGCAGAAGCTTGCAAACGCCAGACCTATTGGCTTTGCTAATGCTTGTTCTACTTGCAGAAAATAATTGCTTTGTAATTCCTATAGACACACCACCGCACTGATTTAGGAATATTCAAATAAAGGTATCCTGCTACTTCTCAGAACCTGCCTTCCTCAAGGTCTGGTTGTTTGTTGGTAGATGATACGGCTTTTCGTAATATTCCTTGTTTGAGGTGCGGCCAACATACATTTCAAAATCTCAAGAGCTGGTGTACGCGTACCATAAACTACAGGTAATAAAAATGTATTTATGACCAAAGGTTGCACAAATCCAAAGTACAGCTTTTATCTATCATCCAATCAGTCACTGCACTTCTTAATTACATCTGTAGGCTGCTACCTTTGACCAGGTGCAAGCGATATTATAGCATTTGTGTATTCATTCATTAACGCATTCATTCATTTTTAACATAGAACCACTTTCTCAAAAAAGGTAAACATGTCAAGTGGTGGATCGGATTGGATGCTCAGGGGCAACTGTTGATGGCTCTCCAGTGGCCTTTAGCTCGGCATACTTTCACACAGTGTTAGTTTTAACATGTTGTATGTTGCTTGCATGCCCACTTCCCCCTGCGTTGACACTATTGTCATGCACACTATGTTGCTCATAAAATCTGTTACCTTCCAGGAGCCAAATTTGGCCCAAGTGCTCTTTGTTTACGCACCAGTATTGTATGTTATTCATAGCAGTTACCTCGGTGTCACTGCACAAAACTGTACATTTGACTTGAAATGGTTCTACCAGCCTGGCCTTGGGCAGACTTTCAGGGGCTGACCCACTTTCAGGTACATTGGACCTGATTACACGTCAGTAATAAGACTTTAACTCATGCTGGTATTGATTTCACTCTGCCTGATTAGTAGTGGTTAGAGTTTCGGCACCTAGATTTATCAGGTGTGGAAAAAGAAAAACTGCTCTGAAAATTCGTGCGAGACTTCGACTACAGCAGCCACGCCTCATGTTGCTTTTTATTCCTATGCTTCCCCTGGCTCAAAAAAACCTGCCGCTTTCACTCCATAGTCCGCCCACTTCCGCTCCCTAATCCACCACCCGGCACACTGGGCCTGCAGACATGTAGCACCGGCTCAGAGAAAATGGTAAATATAAGCAATAAAACTGCATGGAATATGGGATTCCATGGGGTTTATGGACGGAGAGATCGGCGCCACACGGTAATTCCTCATTCCATAGGGTTTACTTGTAATGCACGGTACTGGTAAAATAGCATGCGATTTACCTTGTGATAAAATCACTCCAGTACCATGGAAATCGTAATTAGGGTCATTTTCTTGATTTCCTACAGTTCTGATGGTGGCTTTGGAGGTGATGATCCTCAGAGTCTCACTTCAGCCCAAGTTTTCCTAGTGCGCCAGTTCACTTTTCCTTTTGAGCACCGCCAGTCTCAGGACAAAGAGGCACTGACTTGTAGTCCATGCTCTGGCTGGGAATCCTCAAAGCCCAACTCTTTCCTCAGTACATATTTAAGAACACTGTAACAGGCCCAGATCTTCCACCAATATTTCCCTAAAGTCTGTTTGTTCAACATGGCGCTGTCCTTGTCCATTGGTCTGGGCTTGCACCATGCAGACTTAGGAGCGCACAATAGCATCTTTCAGCACACTTCGCGGTATTGTACGGTTGGTCTTTGTTCTGGAAGTACTCAAGCATTACACAAACACATCTCAGCCGCCCATCAATCATGGGCTCTCCAGCGAGCCTAGCCCGCTTTGAATCAAGTCACCCATGCCTGCCCTGCACAACGAAATATAATCCGGGTATACATGGAATGAGGAATTGCCTGCTGGATTAACTCTTCATCTGCCGGAGTGCATGCGCACCTCCTACTTCTGGAATTCTTTTTCATTCTTGAGCAATGTCTGCCAGAGTTAGGACCTTCATAAGGCAAATTCGCTCATACTGCTTTTTAATAATAATCGTACAAAAACAGGGCCAAAAATGTACTCTATGGTGTGCACATTTGAAGGGTTAGTGATAAGGTTAAACGTAGGGGCGAGTTTTTGGTATAAGCACTGGCAACTAAGCTGTTAATTTTTAATTTTTAGGAAAAATGAATCAATTCACAATCAACGAAAATCTTGTTATGGCCTGGGCAAGCAGTATTCCCCACGACATTATTTCATATTTGTGGCGAATACTTTGCGGTAGGAACCTATTTCAATTCCTTGTATGTACATCTTAGCAGCTTCCATCTTGCCACTTCTCCTTGGCATGATATTAGTTTTCACATTCCTGATCATTCATAAGTATAAAGTTGGCTTTAATAAGTTTCAAGTGGTTCAACAGAGATTGTTCACCTCCAGCTGCCCTGAGTTCCTCCCTCCATTAAATCCAGCGTTCAGTGAAATGCGCTGGGAGGTCTCAGCCTGGAAAAGATTCTGTACCCTTTCATTTGCACGTTAATAGGTTCCCTCTCGAAGCAACCCATCTAATGTGACATCTGCCATTCGTAGGCTCGCTTGTTCTTCATGGCTGCTCGACCTTATTACCGAGAACAGAAATATCAACTTGTAACAAAATTGATCGTAGAATTTTGACTACCAATATATTGTCACGGTATGTACATATTGATACGCATAGACATACTATAATTAGCTGCTCATGGATGTAATGCGACTATGTATCGTCAAGGTTTGTAGACATGGCGTTAGTAGTAAATATACACATCACTACATTTACTTTGATGATACAGTAGTAGGGGAGTTTCTGCACTCAATATAGTTGCAGGCCAATATTTTTTCACTTGACATTGTACCATACAACTGCCTCGTGCCATTCTTACTCCAAATAGTATGTCTCTCCTGAGCTGTGCGTGCAGCCACTCTATTTAACACCCTTTAGTAGTGAAGTTAGACAGCATTCATAAAAAAGAGAAAAATAGTGCACATATACAAATTGTGCGAATAATTACAGCCCGCTCAGACTCCTGCACATTTCATAAAGTCTTTATGTTGCCTAAAAGTTTTTTTAAAGTATAGCTCTAATTCCTTTACGTTTATAGTGCTTTTTACAGCATTTAGTCCATTGCTCGAACACGGAAAACTGCGAGTCTAAAATGAATCTGATCAGCAGCGAACTTGAAATGCCCTCTGCAGTAAATTCCCTTGGCAGTGGCCTTTTAGTAAAACACTGTCCTTAAACGGGATATGTTATGAATTCCTCAAGCCTGGTTTATGAAACTTTAAACATGGCCTCAGTGAAGCATTCACATCAGCCAGCACCTGTGAATTATTGGAATTCAATCATCCTTTCTGCACAGCTGGGCCGCTCAACCTGGATGCCAAACATTTTTGTTATTTTCCATTCTTCGTAAGCCTATTGGACTCCTCCCACCCCTTCAATTAGTAATGCTGGGTAAAGGTTTCTCTAGTATGGTAAAAAAAGGTTTATGTCCTTGAGGTACCCTCTAATGATCATAAAGCTGCAATGACAAACTGTTCGAATTGTAAGATGCCTCTCTTACCGTCAAACTTTCTGTGTCCGCATGCGCACTGGGGACCTCATCAATTGCACTTTCTACAGCACCGATATTTAACTCGCTAATTCACCAAGTTAGTGCATGAGCTGCTGCTGCCACCACAGCACGGTCAGAAACAGCGAGCAGTGGTTGTCTCAGTTTCTGAAGCCGCCTCTGGCGAAACATACATACATCTGGAATGGTTTGTAAGCCCCAACATTTTTATAGTGGTTCCTCACGAGTCGTTCATTTGTCTTCACAGATGCACGCCCATGGAAGGGATGGGCGACTCCTTTGGACCCTGCCCTGCGTTGACCTGTTGGGCCAAGAAAAGACCAGGGACCAAAACCAATGCTTTGCACACGAAATACAGACCCCCATGGTCACGCTTTCTCCCACCCTCTCCATAACTATTCACACAAAGCCAAACACCATCCCATTCATTCACCTTGCAAAGGTAGGACTCTAAAATCATCCGCATCAACACTTCTAATGCACCCTCTCACCTCCATGACTCCCCCATTCTACCTGATGCTCGCAAATGTTTGTGTTCAAGACAAACACACACTTGGCATTTGTGACCTCATGTCTCACCAAGGCCTAGATACATTATTTTCAATATCAAATGGGGAATGGATCACTTGACCTGAGTAACCAGGGTTTGCAATGTGTTCAAATAAAAACCCTCATTCACGTATATAGGTCAATGGCGGTATATCTTGGTTCTCCGCCAAGTTTAAAAACGTGACAGCATTATCATAGGGCTTGTTTTTGTATGCTTACCTCCGTCCGGAAGATAAACCACTGGTTATTGCAGTAGTGATCAGAAACAAGTGAATTTCTGGTGCTCTGGTGAAGTGAATGAAAAAGACCTCATATGTCCTAGACAATATTTTAATTGGTCCGGAATAGAGGTGAGTAAAAACAGTGTGGTGCGTGAGTAGACTGATTAGTAGTCTAACGCACTCTTAGTGTCCAAGGTAGGTCACCAAGATGTGGTTTGTCTCCACAGTCATAGCCGTCACTGATGAGCTCATTCTAGACTCTCGCGACAGCATCATTCACCAATCCATCTACACAAAACTGAGGTCAGCCTCACCATCATACATACAATAGCCATTTCTTTCTTGTTAACTTCTTGAAACTCACCACCTTAGCATCCATCTGTAACACCAACAAGGTCCACCTTAGTAAGTTTAATCTCACGCCACTGCACATACAGGAAAGAATCCCTAAAGGAACCCCCCTCCTCACTCATCCCTCCTTCCCATGTAATAACACACAACTGAAAAATCCACAAAAATCAACCATGCCTTTGTCAAGAAGAATTGGACCAGTGGCAAAGAACTGGCTTCTTAAAGCCCCAGTCATCAGCTGAAGTACTCTTCTGTTCTGCATACATGCCCTACACACCTTCCAATGATTCTCTAGAGATGACCTGTGTGCATCCTCCCAGCCCTCCACACAAACACATCTGACAGAAACGTATTCCCTTGTCCGACACCTCCCTTTTCCGATCTTCACGTCTTCTACGTCTCCCTATGCACCAGCTTCCTCCTAAAGCCCTTTTCAGTGATCTATTTGCTTCCCCAACACATTCCTAAAATAATCCTGAACTGGACCCAAATGACCCCACAGACCATCACACCTCAGCTAAATTCAATAGTGGGTCTTCAACTTCAAGGCCTCAACTACAGCGTCAGAGTCCTGCAAGCAGGACTGTCAATGACGCCCTCTTCATTCCCCGTTCTCTAAGTGGCCATTAACACATCAAATCACCTAACCCTACACAACATCTTTCCATCAAAGTAATCATCGCTTAAAGAGAGTTCGAGTGATTTGCTGCCCTCCTTGACAGCAGATAACAGCATTTCCAGATGGCTTCCCCAGATGGACGCCATGAAATAGGAGTCCATCAAGTTTCCAAGTCTGCCCCAGTGACGTGAAATATGTACATGGAACCACTGGTAGTCTGCAAGTATAGTACAAAAGGGGGTGGTGATGGACGGAGCATCAGAACCAATCAAACACTCACACCCAGTCAACAGATCTGGGTTTGATCCATCACCGTTCTTTAGCCCACTCTGCCACCCCAGTTCAGACATGGCCATATGCAAATCAGTCTGACCCTGTGCCTCATGGGAACAGTCCAGCCCGAACTGCCAAGCCATGCCTTCCCTGGACCGGAAACAAGCTTCCTAGGACCGGTCTGCAAGTATAAACAAAACAAATAACCCAACAGCAATGCTCATAGCATGTAGCGCTTGAAGTTTCATCAGCATCTAATGTACATTTTCTAACCCTCTGCATTCTCTCATATACTCCTAGATGCAACCTGTCTATCTCAAACATACAGCAACAAACGTTAATTCACCCTCTTAAAAGGCAGCACACTCCATCCCCTAAAACAAAGAATGAAATAGTAACACACAAGTGTCTGGCTTCACTAGCAAGCTATGTCCCTGTTCTTCTACCTCAAGCTTTGTCTCTCATTAACTTCGCACAAAGAGTCAAACTCTTCCTCCCAATGCACAGAGCATCTCAGCCTCCGGCAGTGTGCGAGAGGACATGTCCTTCTCGCTGGCCTCCTGGACTTCATGGCTACAGGCCATCCCACATTCAGCTGACCCTCTCACCACTCGGCTTCATGAATCTGGCAAAGTCAATGATTTCAAATAATGCTCTGTACAGGGAAGTGCAGGCACTCTCCCTTTCAAATGAAAATAGTGAAGCTACTCTCCCTTTCAAATGCAAGAAGTGCAGGCACTCTTCCTTTCAAATGTAAGAAGTGCAGGTAATATCCCTTTCACATGCAAGAAGTGCAGGCACTCTCCCTTTCAAATGCAAGAAGTGCAGGTACTCTCCCTTTCAAATGCAAGAAGTTCAGGCACTCTCCCTTTCAAATTCAAGAAGTGCAGGCACTCTCCCTTTCAAATTCAAGAAGTGCAGGTACTCTCCCTTTCAAATGCATGAAATGCAGGCACTCTCCCTTTCAAATGCAAGTAGTGCAGGTACTCTCCCCCTTTCAACTGAAAGAAATGCAGGTACTATCCCTTTCAAATGCAAGAAGTGCAGGTACTCTCCCTTTCAAATGCAAGAAGTTCAGGTACTCACACTTTCAAATGCAAGAAGTGCAAGGACTCCCCCTTTCAAATGAAAGAAGTGCAGGCACTCACCCTTTCAAATGCAACAAGTGCAGGTACTCTCCCTTTCATATGAAAGAAGTGCAAGCACTGTCCCTTTCAACAGGGGCGTAACACAGGCCCCCGCAGCCCCTGAAGTGCGGGGGGCGGGAGGGGTCCCCGAGCTGCAGGGGACCCCCTCAGCACCATACTCAGGCCTGAGAGCTCCCTCTTAAATACTGAGTGGGGGCCTCTTCGTGTACTGTGAAGGGGGTTCCCCTCACCTTTCATTACGCCAGTGCCTTTCAAATGAAAGAAGTGTAGGCACTCTCACTTTTATATGCAAGAAGTGCAGGTATTCTCCCTTTCAATTGAAAGGAGTGCAGGTACTCTCCCTTTCAAATGCAAGAAGTGCAGGTACTCTCCCTTTCAAAAGCAAGAAGTGCAGGTACTCAGTACCTGGCAGCACCTGCCCATGTAAAGCATTGCTTGTCAGTCACCGCACAGGTTCCACGTGGCTTGCTCCGCATTAAAGGCTTACAGCAAAGAAAACTAAACATGAACGGTGGCTGCCCAAAAGACCATCTGAACTGTAGGAAAATGCATTCATCACTCCCATGAAGACACATTCCACGCTTCCCCTGCGAGCCCCTCTCCTTGGCAGCTTTGGCATATTATTTTTGAAAGCTTCTCGGGCCTTTCTGTTTGCAGTAACAATTTGCAGACAGGCAAACTCTTCAAACTAAACAGAAGCGAGGGTGAATGGGCAGCTCTGTGGCGGGGCCGTTCATCACTCGCATCCGTACTCGCCGCTGCTGGAGCCGGGCCTTTGTGGCCGCTGCCCAGGGACGTCAAAGGATCCGAGGCCCGCTCAGGCTCTTGGCGCTTTATAAATCAGAGCAGCCGCCCAGTGACCGTGAAAGCAAGCACGGGTCACTAGCAAGCAGCCTCTTTACATTCCCCATTAGAGAAATGTCTTCTCCAGCTCCGAGGGAGCACGGAAACATGCGGGAAGCACCTCGGCGCCCTGAGAGCGCTCTTGGACGCGGGCCTGCTGAGAACTGCAGGGTGAGACAGCCCGGCCTCTCAGGGGCCCGAAAGAGCTCTTGGACGTGGGCCTGCCGATGACTCGGGGGTGAGACAGCCCGGACTCTCAGGGACCCGAGAGAGCTCTTGGACGCGGGCCTGCAGAGGACTCGAGGGTGAGACAGCCCGGGGCCTCAGGGGCCCTGAGAGAGCTCTTGAAGCGGGACTGCCGAGGACTCGGGGGTGAGACAGCCCGGACTCTCAGGGGATCGAGAGAGCTCTTGGACGCGGGCCTGCTGAGAACTGCAGGGTGAGACAGCCCGGCCTCTCAGGGGCCCGAGAGTGCTCTTGGACGTGGGCCTGCCGAGGACTCGGGGGTGAGACAGCCCGGGGCCTCAGGAGCCCTGAGAGAGCTCTTGGACGCGGGCCTGCCGAGGACTCGGGGGTGAGACAGCCCGGACTCTCAGGGGCCCGAGAGAGCTCTTGGACGCGGGCCTGCAGAGGACTCGGGGGTGAGACAGCCTGGGGCCTCAGGGGCCCTGAGAGAGCTCTTGGACGCGGGCCTGCCGAGGACTCGGGGGTGAGACAGCCCGGACTCTCAGGGGCTCGAGAGAGCTCTTGGACGCGGGCCTGCTGAGAACTGCAGGGTGACAGCCCGGCCTCTCAGGAGCCCGAGAGAGCTCTTGGACGTGGGCCTGCCGAGGACTCGGGGGTGAGACAGGCGGGGCCTCAGGGGCCCTGAGAGAGCTCTTGGCGCGGGCCTGCCCAGGACTGCAGGGTTAGACAGCCCGGGACCTCAAGTGCTGAGAGAGCTCTTGGACGCGGGCCTGCCGAGTAGGGTGAGACAGCCAGGACCTCAGGGGCTGAGAGAGCTCTTGGTCGATGGCCTGCCGAGGGCTCGAGGGTGAGACAGCGCTGGACCTCAGGGGCCTCCCTCTTAGAGCTCTTGGAAGCGGCCCTGCCGAGGACTGAATGGTGAGACTGGAGCGCAGCGGCCCTGAGGGAGCTCTTGGACTCGGGCCTGCGAGGACTGGGTTCAAACTCCCCTTAGTCGCATGCTGCATGCACAAAAGCAAAAGCACCTGGTCTGTGGCCAGAAGGTGCTTCCCTCATCTGCTAAAACTACCAAGTTCAAGATCCGGCTAAGTGGAACGTTTTGGGATTTCCGAGTTGGTCATTTAAAGTGTATAACAGATTCAACAATGTGTTAAGTGCCAAGTTACACAACTCTGCTCAAAGGGAAACCTCAGTTGACCTAGACAGAATGTATCTATTCTAAAGAGAACACTATACATCAATGCAAAGGTTGAAATGGCACTGAATATCATTACATTGTAGCCAGAGTGTGCTACAAAGAATGAAATAGGCCCCCTGACTGATGCCTGCATTATGAAATACAGCAATATTCAGGGTTTAGGGGGCCCCTCAGGCTTCTGGTCCCCGGTGCACTGCAGCCACTGAACCATTGGAGGCTATGCCCTTGACTGCAGTAGGTGCTACGGGCGAGCAATTAAAGAAGAAAAAGAAAACGTAAGAGAGCTCAACTATCCACTCTCTATGGGAGATTATAATTAAGAAACATAGGAGACCTAAAAGAAGCATCAACCAGCTTTATACTTCCTACTTAACACCCGATGCACACCAAGTAAATTAAATCTGGGCTCCGCTAACTCGCTGAATAGTACAATCCGGGTCAGATTTTCAGGCTATCTGCATTAAATATGCATGAGGAAAATGTTTCAATATTTATCCACAGGTTATGCCCTGTTTGGTTGTCCACAAATATAGGCCATTCCACTGACCCCTTTAAATCAGTTCCACCCCAGATAATTCAGTCCTAACACTGAGACGTCTCCATCCACACAATACCCCATTCCAGTCACCACAGCCCGCCACCTCCATACTGACACCCTAAGCTTGGCAATGTCCTTGTTTGGCATTATTTATTAATCCTGTGGCACTCTGGTGTTATTCTTGGAAGATATGAGCATAACTGCCTTCAAACGTCCTATCAGAGGGAGGGAAGATCGCTCTGAAGGGTGTTTAGACAGAATATCAGAAACAGAAATATCGTGGTTCAAAATATCATGACAAAAATATTGTGAAGTTTCTATAGGTAAGCAAAGTTTTTCTATATATTACTCCACTTATATGTACCTTACCAAGATATATATATCTCCACGGTACATGGGTGTGGAGTTCGTTAAGTATAGATTTACTATTCTTATTTGCAGTTACCTTCTCGATATTTTGGTCCTCGATATATTTGACACGATCTTATGTCCACGTGATATTTCTGTTTCCGATACTCCGTCAGTGATCCCTCTGAAGGGATGTGTTGCCATGATACGAGATCGCTTTGCTTCATGACATAAATGTGCTCCATATTGACATGTGCCACGTTGAAGATACCACACCACTTTAGTAGCATGTAGGCATGGGGATAGGGGCCTTGGACTCTTTTAGCAAATCTATACTAAGTGAGCATGTACAAAATAGCAAATATCTTTCTCTTCTGGCAAGATTTAATGGTTGGCTGTATGCTTATGGCGGCCATGAAGAACAGGACCATAATGATGGGCCAAGAACCTGGGCATAAAAATTGACAACAACTTATCAATGGAAGAGCAGGTAAAATCGGTGGCAGGCACCGTCTTTGGAACCATGCGAATGCTCAGAAGGATCTTTCCGTGGATTCCGTTCATGGCCAGACAGACCCTTATCCAGTCGCTCCTGGTTAGCCGACTGGATTATGGCAACTCACTGCTGGTCGGGATGAGGGAGGATCTGGCCGCTAAATTACAGGTGGTCCAAAACACAGCAGCCCGTCTTGTCCTTAACAAGCCGGCATGGACCCCCTCGTTACCCCTCCTGCGCCAATTGCATTGGCTCTCCATTAAAAAAGGTCCATTTTTAAACTGCTATGTCTGGTTTTTAAATCCCTTCATGGGATGGGTCCAGCCTACCTGATGAAGAAGCTCGATCGGGATCAACCCACACGACTGCTGAGATCCAGTAGCCGTAACCTGCTCTGTGTACGGAGAATGAGGAAGGCTAGGAAGGGTGGACGGGTATTTTCGTACTTAGCCCCCACTCATTGGAACACCTTGCAGGATGAGATCCGCAACTGTACCAATTTCCGCCATTTTAAAAAGCTGCTTAAGACCTGGCTATTCTAATGTTTCCTCCGCAACAGTGTGCTCCTCTCTCAGGCGCCGAGAGATCCCCCTGGGGATGATTCGATGTTTAATACAAGTGAGTAATAATAATAATGTGGTGGTGATGAAATGTTTGGTAATCGGGTTTCCACATATTTTTTGCTGCCAGGAGAGATTTAAGATGGAGCGACGGCAGTCCTCTTCCAACTGACACTCCAGGCTATACTCCAGGCCACGGAACAGCAGTTGTCCAAGGCCACACAATGGTTAAACACGCCAACACATGGACTGACGTGACACCACAGGAGAGTGCTGCTGTAAACCATCAAAATATTAGAGAGACAACCATACCACTCACTCTGATTGTCTGGAATGAAGCAAGGTTGTATTGCAATTAGTGTTTTTTATAGCGCTTTGCTACATATGTGATTTCCAAGCACTTCAAGTTGGCATTCCTACACTCTGGTTGGTAATCCTCCCTAGCAGGATAGAAAATATGAGATGTGAAGGAGGGTGCTTGTCTGGTGCATGCCTGCAGGACACAACTTTTAGAGGGAGGGGTTAAATATTTGAGTTATCTTATCTACCATAGTGGCTCTACTCTGGGTGAAATGCTCCCATCTAGGAGCCACTATTTAAAATGTGGTTTTGTAATCAAATATTTTTTACAGCTAGCAGTAAAAACACCAAGAGTGTTATGGCTGCCCGATGTGATATATAAATGCAGATACATACATATAGCTCAACACCGGTAATGAAACCACCATGCTTTTCCCAGGAGCATAAGGATCAAGGGCCTGATTTAGAGTAAGGCGGACAGGTTCTGTGCCATGAGTGCGATGGATAGCCTGTTCGATGAATTACAAGCGCCGGAGGATTTAGTGCACTTGTACTAGAGTGGAAGGGATATCTGGATAGTTTGTGATGGAGTAAAGGCTCTGCTTAACCCTAAACTAGGTCCTAAAACTCAGGACTATGCCAGACCTTCCCACAGAAAAACATTTGGGCATAGGCCCCAAACACAACCTGTCAAACACGTTTATGGGGGTAACTTTTGTGTTTTTATACAGTGCCTAATCTTTTTTCCATTTCTAAGCACTGTAAATAGCCGCGTTTCTGTTACCACTACAACAATACCAGCCCTCCAACTGCTCCCTGCGCCAATGAACTCATTAAAAATGTCTGTGACCTGTGAGGTCTATTTATAAACACACCTCTGGCAGTAATACTCAACCGGATGCTGAGGCCGGCCAATCCGCATCAACTTTATGGCTTCCAAAAATATTATTAGGGCGTCTTGGAATGATTTCTTATTTATTTCCAGTCATTCCCTTCTTATGCACCGGTCATATTTTCCACTTCTGCACTTACACCTACTGGTGAGGACAGAGTGAGTCGTCAGCTGATGCCGGGCAGGCCCCAAAAGCCACTCTGCCCAGACAGATGTTTCTGCTCTTAGGGCCAGTGATGAATGGCGGACTAAATTATTTCTTCCATTCTGAAGCATGTGACAGTGTGATGGAGCTCGGGAGCCTTTCCAGTCTACTGAGAAAATAAAAGTGCTCTTGATGAAGAGAGATGGAAACATGGACGTCTAATATGTAACACTGCCTTGAGAAGAAACAGAGCAGCGCGCTTGGCAGAGCACCCGGCTGCAAGAGCAATAAAACACACACCAGAGGTGTTTGCTCTCAAGATTCCCATGGGCATTCCTGCTGGACTATGTACAGTATGTGTGTCGATCAAGAGAAAGTATTACTTCCCATGAGAAACCTTTAGAAGCTTTAATCCTGGGACTGTGCCAGCGTAATGTGATCAACTCTCTACCAGCACTAACCCCATTTGATCTATTGATTGATCGAATGACCAATGGGCGATCTGGTTATTGGATCGAAGTTACTGGATGACCATGAGGTGCACTTGAGGGTTACAACAACTACCATTCTTCCCACTCATCCTTCGGTTAATGCCAGGTCCATGCAGGTGGTAACCAGTCATACTGAGAATCTGGTCCATGTATGACCTTTTCCAACGTCTACAGACCTCAAGCAAGTTATAGTCCTGGGTGTAGCTACCACTGGTAGAGCAGGTGTAGTGGCACCGGAGCCCAGAGCCCCCAGGGGTCCATTGAACCTTGAAAATTCCTGTGGTTACTACCACAACAGCAGTCAAAGGGGCCATTTTCCGTGCATGCACCCCTTGGTACGCTACTGGGTATAGTGTACTGTTCTAGAAATGTTACTCCCTCACACCCTCATTTACTCCCTCACTCACTCACATCCTCACTCATTTTCTTGTTCCGAGGACCTCCTCGGGTATTTAACAGGCGATATATGAAATGGCCGCTCCATGTTTCTACTTCTCCTTAGAAGAAGACCCTTTGCCTCATTACAGCTTCCGTCTCAGTAGAACTTCCCTCCGCCCGAACTTTTTTGAAAAATCGGACTAGTTTGTCCCAGTGACTCGATCTTGCAGAAGCTTTTTTTTCTTAAGGCCCAGTATCAATATGATCTAAAGCGCAAAGCAATACGGTGGATTTAAAACTGTGGGAACATGGGAAGCAGCTGCACATTTGACGCCTTTGGCCTTTAATGTGCTCCTTTCCATAAAATGCCATCGTATCACTCTTAAAAAGAAGTGTTTATTTTGTAAAAAACCAATGTAGAGTTTAAAGGTGGGTTTACAGTAAGAATGAACTGGGAGAGCCAGAATGCGCACATATTGAGGTAGAGTGAAAGAGTGTAGACGCCTAATGCAGAGATTCAAAATCCTGTTGAACCAATGCAGCTAGAGGCAGCCTCCAAGCACTCAGAGCTAGGCCAGCACAGTGAGCTGGATAGGGCGGCGGACTGCCCCCCATAGACAGGCAAAGGCTGCGGCTGCAGTAGAGTCAGACCGGAGCGATGAGCAGTCAAGCTCTACCGATAACCTACCTTCTCGCAACTCTGCTGGAAGGAGACATTTCCTGCAATGAAAAGAGGGTTTTGTGGACTCATTTTTCTGCATCAAAAAATGTGCACACAAAATAAATTTGTAGAATAATTCTACTCCTTTAAACGGGTTTTGCATAGGTTTTGTTACCATGCAGCCTACATTAGGCTGATTCTATACCCTCAGTTTTGCACACCAAAAAATATCAGAATGAGCATTACCAAAGTTGGTCAACACTGCTGTCTTTCCAGTTAAATGGTCAAACATGACATTTTATTGGAAGCATGAGAGAGTAGGTGGGAATCTTAGGTACTAACTTGGACTGGATGCATCATACTATACTCACAATAACAATAAATCAGGATGATGACCTGTGAATCATTCCGTTGACAGATCTGCAGTGACATTCACTAGGATATGCCGATTGCCTCGGGTAATTCGGTAATTCCGCAATCACACCGGCACTTACAGCAGGACGCGAAAGCACTCAGATATATCTGGAGTAGGAAAGGATTTGGGGAAACAGATAAATTGCACGTGCTGCCTGGATCTAATTTTTCACTCAACAAGAAAGACCTTCACTGCTTTAACAGCAACAAAATAGAGATCCAGCTGCTAAGCGGCACCGAAAACAACTCCTTGACCTACTCCAAGACACATTCCCAGAACAAAATCAGGAATCCGAGCATAATATTCAGCAGAGAAACTAACCATCTCCCACAGGTTAACGCAATAATCAATGTGGGCATTTTTTAAAGTTTCCTTGCCCAACAAAATTCTACAAGTACATTATATGAATCGTTGGCACAGGCTCAAAGGATACCTGATCACGGTGCCCCTTGACAACTTTCAAACTCATCTTATCCACATCATACTCCTTAAAAAGGTCATTTACACATTAATACAAGTAAAAAACCAAGTGAGGAGGCTGGGAACCTTCCTGAAAAACACCACCATTTCAATCCCTCTTCGAAGCAGTTCCACTGACTTCTGCAGGAATTCAGGCCTAGGAACCACATTCAGGACATTCTGCATCGAAAGCCAATGGTATGCGGAGAAACAGATCTACACAGTGGGCCAGCCAAGGACCAATGCTCAGGCAGCAGTCAGATCATCCACCAACAGAAGATCAAGTGCCTAAAACACAGAACATTTCCAAGGTATCTGCGAGAGGGCAACCCAGCCATCTCCACGGAAAGCGCCTAAATCAGTCATTCACGTTTTTAATTTTAAAATGACTAAATGAAGTTGAACAGGTGATCAGCACTCAGTCTTGCTAGTCTATTATTATTTTACTCAAAAACACAGTGGCAGAAAAAAACAAACGAATCAGGGTCCACTCCTCAACACCGAATGGAGGTCCTCACCACCATTAACCCACTATTAACCTAGCAACTGTCCTCAATACTATTTGCTCCTCCCTCAAGGACACCAGCAAAAATATATAATCTGTAATCCATCTTCTAGAGGTGATCCATGTGGACCTTTCCTAATCACAGTAACCTGCACAGATTTTAGGATTTTTTCTGTGAATGTTGCACTAACACTTAGGGCCTGATTACAAGTATAGGTGCTCTTTTGTGCGCCTGATAAATAATGATACCACGGGGTACCTTATTTTTCGGGTGCGATAAATAAAACCTATTACAAGTTTTTGGGGAATAACATGCAGATTTTGGTGTTTAATGCACCAAATTCCACATGTATGGGTAATAACGTACACATTTCCCCACGCAAAATTTCTTCAGGCTTGACCTGCCGAAATCTAACAAAGCTTGTGGTATTCAGTGCATCCGATAATTACCTGATGTGTTAAATATCTTATAATAGCTAACTCCAACCTGTGCTTAAAGAAGGATTTAATAATTGGTCAGAATATTACTCATAGCCAGGCCATTTGTCGTACTTGAGTTGTTTGCATTCTCTATTTAAGTATTCTGAAAAGGTCCACAGTGGCAGTTGGCACTGTGGAAGACACTGAAATTAATTAATACAATTCAGTGCACATCATAAAGAGGCAGCCAATCCGAAAAGGGTTTTATCTAAAAAACGAATAGGAAACATTTATGTTTACGCACCAGAATATCTGATGTAACAACTTTCAGTTATATGATGATATGCGGTTGATGTGGTTAACTTTACATTGAAAATTACCACTTCAAAATGGATGCCGTTTTTTCAACTACCAATGAGACATTGCGATATGTAGTCCTACATTTATTTTGGTGAAAGTGCACTATATGTATTGTGATTTTACAAACAGTCCTTGACCCGTGACCAAGGTGCTACCAAAGGGGATGATGGACGAAGCATTTGAGCAAATCAAACACTCACCCCCAGTCAACTGATCTGGGTTTAATGCATCATCATTCTTTAGCTCACTCCACCACCCCAGTTCAGACATGGCCATATGCAAATCAGTCTGACCCTATGCCTCATGGGAACAGTCCAGCCCGAACTGCCAAGCCATGTCTTCCCTGGACTGGAAACAAGCATCCTGGGACCGGTTCAACACTCCGTCCATCATCCCCTTTGGTTTTGCTTTGTTCGCCCTAAGTTGGCAGGGTATGCCCAGACGTGGGTCCCTTGCTCACTTTGCCACTGGATTCAAGATAGCCTGGCTGATGAGGGTTATGAACCCGAAACCGGTCCCAGGATGCTTGTTTCCGGTCCAGAGAAGACATGGCATGGCAGTTCGGGCTGTACTGTTCCCTGAGGCACAGGGTCAAACTGATTTGCATATGGCCATGTCTGAACTGGGGTAGCGGAGTGAGCTAAAGAATGATGGTGGATTAAACACAGATCAGTTGACTGGGGGTGAGTGCTTGCAATGTTCAACACTCCATCCATCATCCCCTTTGGTTTTGCCGTGACCAAGGCATGTCTTCCCTGGACCGGAAACAAGCATCCTGGGACCGGTTTCGGGTTCATAACCCTCATCAGCCAGGCTATCTTGAATCCAGTGGCAAAGTGAGCAAGGGACCCACGTGTTCAACACTCCGTCCATCATCCCCTTTGGTTTTGCTTTGTTCACCCTAAGTTGGCAGGGTATGCCCAAACATGGGTCCCTTGCTCACTTTGCCACTGGATTCAAGATAGCCTGGCTGATGAGGGTTATGAACCCGAAACCGGTCCCAGTATGCTTGTTTCCGGTCCAGGGAAGACATGGCATGGCAGTTCGGGCTGGACTGTTCCCTGAGGCACAGGGTCAAACTGATTTGCATATGGCCATGTCTGAACTGGGGTGGCGGAGTGAGCTAAAGAATGATGATGGATTAAACCCAGATCAGTTGACTGGGGGCGAGTGCTTGTAATGTTCAACTCTCCATCCATCATCCCCTTTGGTTTTGCCGTGTCCAAGGTGCAGCAGCACTGAAACGCGTCGGGCGTTTGCTTGCCACATTTCATTTTATTTAATAAATAACTTATATATATATGTATGTATATATATATATGTATATATATATATAATTTGTAAGTGGTATGGAAATATAATGTTATAGTGCTATGAAGGGCTGGAACACTGCCACTGGCCTGGTCAATAAGAATATATCCTTAAAGTATACTGATAATGGTGCTGGTCTGAAATAAACTGACACAGAATACTGTGTCGGCATTAATTTTTGAATGAGGTGAGACAAAATAAGATCACCCTGAATATCTCCAATACATACTCATTTAGTATCAAAAATGAGTAAAAGTAACATTTAACCTTTGATTTCAACTCGTTAATTATTATTTAAAATGAAACATTGTAAAAATATAAACTACATGTTCCACAATGCACCTCTTGATTTGAAACAGGAAATGAGGTAAACACTGGTGTTTAAATATGTGACACGTTCATGAGGGGCGGGACCGTGATCAAGATCTGAGGGAAGATCGAAACACGTTGGTTTTTGTTTCCTACTATGGCTGAAATGACGAAATAAACATTGATTCAAGCTTTGAAATTGACTTGCCGGAGTGCGACCTATTTTCTTTCGTTGGAGAGAGCTGGAGCAATATTTGGGCGGTTTTGGTTCAACCGCAAGGTACCGCACAGCTGCAAAGAGCGCCACAAGCAGCGAAGAGAGCCAAGGAGGTTAAAGGATTACGCAAGCTGCTCTGGGCGACGCCGATGTAAAACGTTTCAAAATAACACATAACACAGCGGAAAAAGTAAAGCGGTGCCGACTGCTCGACAGAGTGAACCGCTTTGAAACCGGAGGGTAGCTGAGACGGATTCCTCTCTGCGGAGCAGGTAAGCGCCGATGACCTTTAGCTGTGTGTGTTGAATGTCTTTCGTTTTGCTGAGAATAGAAATTATTTTCAAAAGCACATAGGTCAGCGCGTGACAAAACATTAAGTATCAGATGAAAGCATCCCACTGGAAAAGGATTTGACGGCAGATCAGGGGAGTGAAATTGATACACAGTTAATGGTGAAGTCACACCGGCAAATAAAGTTAAATCATCAAAGACACTGCACATTTCAAGTATAGCAACGTTTTCAGCCATTGGGAAAACAACATGGAATCGCGAGAGGCCAAAAGATTAGAGTTATTGCAAACAACTGAATTTTTTGAAACGCAGGTAACAGAGGAAAGTGACCCGAAGTCACAAAAGAAATCAGATGTGAAAACTAAATTAAAAACATGGGAAAAAATATCAAAAAAAGAAATAAATAAATGGTGGGAGATTACCACCCTAAAAAAGTACATAGAAGTACAAAGAGTACCACGAGGACTTAGGATCCACCTAATGCCCAGCCATCAAGATTCAAATAATGATCTTTTACAGGAGTGGGGAGAGTACATTTTAAATTCTTCATTAGGCTTAATGAAAATACTCATAAAACACATCGAAATTGCATTACTGAAAATTAAAAACCAACTAGTGGAAATTGAAAAGGAATTGTCCACAATAGATTTATCTCCAGAAATGAAAAAACTAAAAATGGAAATAGAAAAACAAATCGAAATCCATGAAGAGTCAGTACAAACACGCAAACGGATTAAATTTCAACGAGATAAAGACGATTATAATGAAGGACGCATTTTCACGTATGCACGAAAATTTGATGCATTAAAACAATATGATTATATGAGTCAAGCAGGGAGCACCTCTGATAGCCTTTCCTCCATCACGTCTACGGATCTAAGCGAAGGAGAAAATCAACAAAGCATAGACAAAAGTAAGCAGTCTTTTTTAGGAGATATGAGACGAGTTTTACAACAGCGTCAGTGGGAACAAACAAGAGGCTTCCAGCCGCAAAATCAAAGAGGCCATGGGAGAGGAAAAGGAAAACCACGTACAAACAGGCAAGAAGAGGAAGGAGGGGCATCAGGCGGAGAAAAAGTAGGAGCAATGACCCGAAGCATGAGAGTGAAGAAAACATTTTAGAAGACAGTCAGGAATTAACGATCATAAATTTGTCTAGCAGACCTATAACCGACTCGGAAAGCTCTTTGCTAAAACGTGGCTTGAATTTCTGCCCTAGCACACACATGGATATGGCACAAACATGCATAGACTTATATAAATATATAAGAAAAATAAAATTGGCAAAACTCTTTAAGGAAAAAGAGATAGAGACGACTCGCAAACAACAAAACATTGGGAAAGAGACACCAATTTCTATGCTATCAGCACAAGACTCAGAAAGTCTATTAACCTTAATAAATCTTGATGCAAGAACAGAATCTGAACATGTAGAACTTGAGACAGCATGCAAGCAACTGGGAGCTGGCTTAAGCCAAAAGAAACCGCAATCATATTTTTACCCACATATGCCACCTGGTAATAAAATTGATACCTTCCACGAAGCGATCATAGAAGACATTTACAATTTAAAAAAACAAAAGTACATGGATAATTTGAAAACAGATGAACGAGCGGCTTTGATAGCCCTCAGCCAGGATGACAAGATCGAAATCAAAATGGCCGATAAAGGCGCCAATATCATCATTTGGGACAAACAAGACTATGAAAAAATGGCATATGAACAATTAAATGACATAGTCTATTATGAAAAATTGAAATCCAACCCCACGGCAAAGATGAAATCAGTATTGGATAATGAATTAAAAAACTGGTTAGACAAAGGATTAATAGATCATGACGAATGGAAATACCTGACAGTGGAACATCCTGTAACTGCAACTATGTACTTTCTGCCCAAAGTACACAAGAATCGAACTAGACCACCAGGGCGTCCAATTGTCTCCGCAAAAGGATCCTTATTTGAACCAATGGCGAATTATATTGATCATTTTTTGTTACCTTTTGTTTCAAATTTAAGTTCTTACATTAAAGACACTACAGATATGCTTAGACATCTCAATGGTACCCCTTGGCATCCCACCTACAAATTGATAACGATGGACGTCGTATCGTTATACACCAATATTGACCATGAAATTGGAATCACTGCATGCAAATTTTTCTTAAATGAGAGAAACATTCACTACACACAGCATAACAACATGCTGGAAGAGATGATGAGAATGTGTTTAACACAAAATGTGTTCCTCTTTGGAGAAAACATCTTTAAACAGACCAAAGGTACAGCAATGGGGTTTTCCTTCAGCCCAAGTTTTGCCTGCCTCACGATGGGATGGTGGGAACAAAAATGGGCATGGCGATCAGACAATGATATTTTTTTTAACAAAACAATTTTATGGTTGCGTTTTATTGATGACCTTTTGATTATTTGGGATGGGTCTGAGAGTGAGTTTAAACAATATTTTGAAATCCTAAATAAAACTCCTGCCAATTTTAAATTCACCTATGAACTGAGTGAAACAAGAGTGACGTTTCTTGACACAGAAATTTACATTGAAGCTAACGAAATTCACACAACATTGCACAGAAAATTAACAGCTACAAATGCAACCTTGCATGCGAGTAGTTTCCATCAGCAATGCTTATTTCAGAATATCCCTTATGGGGAATTTTTGCGGATCCGGAGGATATGCTCAACACAAATGGAATGGTCCAAACAGAGTGCAACAACTTTCAGGAGATTTGAAAAAAGGGGTTACCCAAAATCACAAATAAAGAATGGTTGGAAAAGAGCAAAGGAAAAAGACAGAAAGGAATTGCTAAAAAGAAATCCAGGAAAAGAAATCCAAGAAAATGCAATTGAACCAATAAGATTCATAACCACCTATTCGAAAGAATCATATCAGATCAGACAAATTTTAAAAAGAAATTGGAAAATCCTGAAACTGGACACGACAGTGGGATCTATTATGGGCAATGCACCCAACATTACATATCGACGGGCAGCAAATCTAAAAGATCGGATCACACAAAGTCATTTCCATAAAGAAAAAAGGAAATCATGGTTACAAAGTAAAGGCTTCAAAAAATGCCATAACTGCAAAGTATGTCAAATTGCGAGAAACACTCAGGAAATCAAATTGGCAGATGGGAAAATGTGCATGATACAAGATCTAATTACATGCAAAAGCCAATACGTCGTGTACGTAATAGAGTGCCCATGTCAACTAAAATACGTAGGAAGCACGAAATGTGAACTTAAAAAACGCATTTTAGAACACGTAAGGGCAACTATCCACAAAGATAGGATGAATGCAGTTGCAAAACACATGGAATTGAATCATAACAGCAACTGGAAAAATCTAACATTCTATGGCATTGACATGGTTAAAAAACACGAACGAGGCGGTGATAGAGAGAAAAAACTGAGACAAAAGGAATCAAGATATATATTGAATTTA
This sequence comes from Triturus cristatus, assembly GCF_964204655.1. Classification (NCBI taxonomy): domain Eukaryota; kingdom Metazoa; phylum Chordata; class Amphibia; order Caudata; family Salamandridae; genus Triturus; species Triturus cristatus. The sequence goes on along the minus strand of NC_140590.1, from coordinate 1,008,650,782 downwards.
CGCTCTTTAACACCGCATGGATTGAACCAAAGTGAAGAACTTTATACACATCTGTAGTGTACAAAAAGAAAATGGAGTAGTGAAACAGCAATACAAAGACAAGACTAAAAACTTTTGATTTGAAATGATGACTTTTTCTTTTGAGCCTTTCTTGTATATAAAGTAAACTGAATCAATAACAAATTTATAATTTGCCATAGGGCAATTATTTGAGATTATAACTTTTTGATGGGGTAAATTTGTATGGGAGATCAAAAGCCACCAGAGGCATTAATTTTTGAATGAGGTGAGACAAAATAAGATCACCCTGAATATCTCCAATACATACTCATTTAGTATCAAAAATGAGTAAAAGTAACATTTAACCTTTGATTTCAACTCGTTAATTATTATTTAAAATGAAACATTGTAAAAATATAAACTACATGTTCCACAATGCACCTCTTGATTTGAAACAGGAAATGAGGTAAACACTGGTGTTTAAATATGTGACACGTTCATGAGGGGCGGGACCGTGATCAAGATCTGAGGGAAGATCGAAACGCGTTGGTTTTTGTTTCCTACTATGGCTGAAATGACGAAATAAACATTGATTCAAGCTTTGAAATTGACTTGCCGGAGTGCGACCTATTTTCTTTCGTTGGAGAGAGCTGGAGCAATATATATATATATATATATATATATATATATATATATATATATATATATATATATATATATGTTCCACAGGTGAATGGGAGCACCCGTTGCCTCCAGAACGAAGGGCGCGTCGACGAAAGACCTCCCAAACACGGTCACAATATTCAGCCAAACTTCTCCAAGAAAAGCAGTCGACGCCGTGTCTGTGCAAAAAATGAGTTTAATGTCAGCTGAAAATGCTAGACGCGTTTCGCCTGACCTGCAGGCTTGTTCACTAGCAAGTTAATAAAGTTTTTCGTGACTATTTAACAGTGTGCATGTGATCAAGTCACATGGTGAAACTACTACAATAGAACTGGACAACAGACTCGTAGTTGATAAAGTGCGACCATACAAAAAGGAAAATTCCGAGTTGTAAATGACCATGGTACATTAAAGCTGTTACATAGTGAAAACAACATCAATGTCCTTTACATATTTTAAAATTCAACATATGCGCTAACACTCCCAATGAGTTATTCACAGAAAGTGGTTAAACTAAACACTTAAGTGGTGCCGTTAACCATCGAATGATCAAGTGATCCGATAATGAAATATCTATAAACTTAAGATATGGTAGTGTACATTTATAAACATTTATAAACACACAAATACGGAGTGCCGCCCAAGTGGGCAAAGCACAGAAGAATTGGTGCACATCGGTCTGTATATAATACTCATCGTCCAAAGTCAGTGACTAAATCAAAACAAAATTAAAATTATAAGATTAAAAACCATAAAGAGCGGGAGGGGCCTACAGATGTGTGTGTAAGTCTTCCTCCATGTTGAGGCCATTCGGGGTTTTGGTATTTAATCTTATAATGTAGCATGACTCTAGTTTGCGTAATTTCTTTTCACGATTCCCACCCCGACTACTCATTGGGATGGCATCTATGACAAAATAGGACAAGCCTTCAGTGTGTCTATTGTGATACTTGACAAAGTGACGAGCCACGGGGTAGGTTTTATCCCCATTTTTAATGGCCCGTAAATGCTGAAGCACTCTTTTATGGACAGGCAAGATGGTAGAGCCTATGTACTTTAAGCCACATGGGCATTGGAGCACATAAATTGCATACTCCGTCTTGCATGAATACTGGCCCTTGATTTGCTGTATCGTTTTATGGGAAAAACCTGCTGGATAGCAGGTGGTATTTTTCCCAAATGCACACGCCTTACATTTGAGGCATTTGATGAACCCATCCCTTCTGCTCAACCATAGGCCAGACGGTTTCTTTTGAGTGTTGCTTGGGAGCATGTTTTTGACAAGCGCTTGTTGTAGAGATCTTGCTTTTCTAAAAGTGAATTGGGGCCTCCTTTGAACAATTTTTCCCAGCACCGGATCACTGGGAAAAATTGTTCAAAGGAGGCCCCAATTCACTTTTAGAAAAGCAAGATCTCTACAACAAGCGCTTGTCAAAAACATGCTCCCAAGCAACACTCAAAAGAAACCGTCTGGCCTATGGTTGAGCAGAAGGGATGGGTTCATCCAATGCCTCAAATGTAAGGCGTGTGCATTTGGGAAAAATACCACCTGCTATCCAGCAGGTTTTTCCCATAAAACGATACAGCAAATCAAGGGCCAGTATTCATGCAAGACGGAGTATGCCATTTATGTGCTCCAGTGCCCATGTGGCTTAAAGTACATAGGCTCTACCATCTTGCCTGTCCATAAAAGAGTGCTTCAGCATTTACGGGCCATTAAAAATGGGGATAAAACCTACCCCGTGGCTCGTCACTTTGACAAGTATCACAATAGACACACTGAAGGCTTGTCCTATTTTGTCATAGATGCCATCCCAATGAGTAGTCGGGGTGGGAATCGTGAAAAGAAATTACGCAAACTAGAGTCATGCTACATTATAAGATTAAATACCAAAACCCCGAATGGCCTCAACATGGAGGAAGACTTACACACACATCTGTAGGCCCCTCCCGCTCTTTATGGTTTTTAATCTTATAATTTTAATTTTGTTTTGATTTAGTCACTGACTTTGGACGATGAGTATTATATACAGACCGATGTGCACCAATTCTTCTGTGCTTTGCCCACTTGGGCGGCACTCCGTGTTTGTGTGTTTATAAATGTTTATAAATGTACACTACCATATCTTAAGTTTATAGATATTTCATTATCGGATCACTTGATCATTCGATGGTTAACGGCACCACTTAAGTGTTTAGTTTAACCACTTTCTGTGAATAACTCATTGGGAGTGTTAGCGCATATGTTGAATTTTAAAATATGTAAAGGACATTGATGTTGTTTTCACTATGTAACAGCTTTAATGTACCATGGTCATTTACAACTCGGAATTTTCCTTTTTGTATGGTCGCACTTTATCAACTACGAGTCTGTTGTCCAGTTCTATTGTAGTAGTTTCACCATGTGACTTGATCACATGCACACTGTTAAATAGTCACGAAAAACTTTATTAACTTGCTAGTGAACAAGCCTGCAGGTCAGGCGAAACGCGTCTAGCATTTTCAGCTGACATTAAACTCATTTTTTGCACAGACACGGCGTCGACTGCTTTTCTTGGAGAAGTTTGGCTGAATATATATATATATATATATATATATATATATATATATGTATATATATATGTATATATAATTTGTAAGTGGTATGGAAATATAATGTTATGGTGCTATGAAGGGCTGGAACACTGCCACTGGCCTGGTCAATAAGAATATATCCTTAAAGTATACTGATAATGGTGCTGGTCTGAAATAAACTGACACAGAATACTGTGTCGGAATTGGAATAAAAGCAATAAAAATAGACTTAGTGAAGAAAAATGCACATCCTTTTGAAAGCAGCAAGAAAGTACTACATAACTAAAATTAAATCGCTTACACTGATTGCAATTTTCTGTGTAGTAATGTAAAAAATATATATCACAGCATAGAACCTAAGCTTCAACTGCAGAAGGGGCATCTTTTCCACTAGAATCAAGACAATCAGCTTTAAAAAATCGTAGTTTACATATATATGAGAGTGCACGTGAGTCCTAAGGGAACGCAGAAGTGCAATGTGCATGTGTTCTACACGTGCATGATGTGCAAATTGTACATGTAATTTCTAAAGAGTCGTGCAAAATTGGGCGTACCCAAAACGAGTAGTCAAAATGTGATCTTAGAATTTTGCTGCCAAAAACCATCACTAAATGGCACAAAAATGCAGCAATTGAGCACAGGCTGACAATATGGCCCCTGGTGGTGACTTACTATAAATGTAAAGTGGTAAATGCCACCTCCGTGCAAATGTGCACCACTTGAACAGTTTATGCTGTCCAGCCCTTGATGTGCAAGAGACTCCAGGAAGTCATGTCACCGACTCTTCTGGAGCCCGAACATGCACAGCGGTCTTGGCAACAAGAGCAACGGAACCACTGGTGCAAAATAATGTGTAACAACCATAACTCTAACGTGCAAGCACAGTTTTCTCTTTAGCTCACTATTACAGCTCAACTTCATTTTCAAAAACAGACATTTCGGAACCTGGCGAGGTTCGGGGTGAGCAGCCCATATTCGGTGAGACATTTAGCTCGCAGGAGGTCCGCAATGTCGGAGCCTAGAAATTAGACACACGTGATCAATTTCTTGTTGAGTGAGCGCTTGAAATTCAGAGTGACTTCAAATGTCATGCCGAGTTTGCATGTAAAATATGAACGTCAAAATAGCAAGTGTGTATTGAGTGACCTCTACGCACATATGTGTGTTCCTGCCCATCAGGGGCCTGCAGCATTTCCCATCTTAGATCAGCTGTTTCTGTCAGTCAGCCACGGTCACACCTGAGAGTATTCTTTGCCCAATTGCTGCTTCTTATTTCAATGGTTTGTCCAAGATCACGTTTTTAAAGGCGCTAAATTGAACTTTAATATGTGATCCGGTCCTAAATGGCTGGATTTTGATGCTAAGTGTGAATATTGCGCTCATCTATTTAGGATTACAATCTGTAAAAGGGATCGAAGTGAAATGATAGCCCAGGCTACTCGGTAGAGGCCTGCACAAACATAGCAGCGCCCACAAAATAAAACAGGGCTTCAGCCATCTAGCTGCTGTTGCATACGCTTGAACAATGGACACTGCAGTAACACCATATACAAAGGAAAGGAACATGCATGCCACCCCCACCCCCTCCTGCTCACAAAGAAAAGGTCATTAGGATGCAGCTTCTGTTCCTGTGCCAATGACAAAAGAACTCGTGGCACTGGATGGATATCAAAGAGCGCAGGCAGCAATCCCCCACACAAGCACTTGGAGGAGTTTGATTGACTGAAATTAAGTGGTGACATCACTGAGGTATGGAGAGGAGCTGTGGTCAACTTCTACCGGCACCCTATATATTTCCCAGCAACATTCAACAGTAAAGACTATGCACTTCTCACTCTTTCACTCAACTCTAATACAAGCCTGTGTTTTATGACCTAAGGACAATATGAAAAATAGTTAAGCACCGCCTCCTTCAACGCAGGGTAGACAAGTGAATGGTCTGATCAGTGCTCAACCACCCAAATGGCTGCTTTCTGTGGATCTGTGATACCTGCTCAAGAAGCTACAGGTGGCCTGACAATTCACAGCATGCCACTTGCTTCTGGTGCAAAATATGGTAGGAATTAGCTGGTATTTATAATTTGCTCGGAAAGTCTCATTTAATATTTCAGAGTTTCTATTATGCTAGAGGTTGGGGCAACATGCAGAGTGCTACCTGGGTAGTTTGTTTGAGAGAGCACCCCTCTAGGAGGGGCTTTAAGGGAACTAAAACATAAGCAGCTATACAGGACCATCCTAATCAGAAACCGGTGTTGTGCTGTGTGGACATACAGAAAATAGGGCGGGTAATCTAAGAAGGCCTATTAATCTACATGACATGTGCAAGGCAGAGATGCTGTCAAATAAGTAAAATGATGCCAAATGGGCAAGAATGGGAGTTGGTGAGCATTAGCCATGGACCTTTCCAATGGCAGGGATACTGCCAACTACTGTACAAATACCCCTCGTAAGAGAGGAGCAAAATGGGAGAACAACCAAGGTTGCAACATGGGCAGAAACAACGCAATCTGTAAGAGGTCCAGATTTCACAGACTCATGATGGGCAGATGGGGGCACAATGTGAGGAGGGGTTCACACCCAAAGACCTTCTCATGCTTTCAAAGGCCCTTAGAGGCAGACAGGCATGGGGGTCAGCCTCGGTTGGATCATGGCTCAGACCATAGCCAGACTAGCACTGTGCACATGCGAGGGCGAGAGACGAAGGGCTTGGAAGGTTGCTGCCCTGACACTCACTCCAGGTTACCCTTCTGACTTCACAACTCCAAGTGAGACTCATTTTCTTTCTTAGCGCACACATGTCCTTGCTCCTTCTAGGTCTATATGACTAGGCATCCTCCTGCCCTTCTAGAATTTCTTCTGAGACAATGAACTGTTAGAAGGGAATAAGATTTCAGGGCAAAAAGAGGCAATATTGAGAAAAGAGCAGAAACAATGGAAGCAGGGTAAATCTGTGACCGCAAGATTAGAAGCAACACACTCCAAATGTACATACGGCCACATGGTCCACAGCGGTACACATGCCTGTTCTCTCAGTGGGTTATCAGGACCTACCGAAGACCTGCACTGAAGTTGAGTTTGGGAGATCAGAGGTTACTTATAGTGGAGCCTGGTTAGAGGGGAAGGTGGTGGGTGAACCAGCAACAGAGAAAGGGGAAGGCCACGCCTGAGGAAATAAACAATACACACATGGATTAAAAGAGCAGACTAGTCAAGATGCAGACCCTAAAAAGGGGCTTTTAGCAGATTTTACAACAGAACTAAATTAGCCAGAGCTGAGGAAAAGTCTAATCCAAGTTTTTCAAATGGCCTTGAGGTCAGCAGAAGTACAAACGCATGTTCTCTCAGTTCCTTGCCAGCATCTGAAGAAGGCCTGCACTGGAAGAGAGTATGGGAGAGAAGGACTGTAAGGAGACTGGAGAGGTGGCAACAATGGGACTGGGGGGACTAAAGGTGGAGAAGGAACCAACAACAGAGATGAGGAAGTGATACCCCTACGGTAGAGAGCAATACACACATAGAAATGTATTCATTCTCAAAGCCAATAGTTATTGCTTTTTTAAACATACAATGGCAAAGCTAATCGCTCCGGCTATTTGTTAGAAAAAGTGTTTGGCTAATTTATGGGTGATTGTGTGAGGGGCTCCTGGTTGCCCTAGAAAGAAAATATAATGAAGCAACCTTGGGCTCCAACAGAGAAGAAGCTGGGCGTAGGCTGCCCTTGTCGAACAGACTGCATCAGGAGAACTAATATAGATCCTCGAAGAACAATGCCAGGAGCTTTATCTTTTGACTCTTGTTTTATGTTTAAAGTGGTCAATTTAAAAGGTCTAAAGAGCAATATATTGCATCGTAGATACTTTTGAAATGTGGCCAATATTTTTTGTGCATCTATATTAAAACCTGGCTGTGTGCATTTCTTTACTTTGGGAAGAAAAAAGCTGTAATTCCAGCAAGACGTTATATCTTGGCAGTAAAGTAACACAACTGAACGTGTAAGGATGAGACGTGAATAGCCTTAGCCTGTCTTGAAGACAAACATTGGCACTTAATAAATTAAAAAGCCATAAAAAAGGCATTTAAAAGTCATTAAAAAGTCGTTATGTCAGTAGACAGAACACAAACTGACTTTAAATGGCAGGCTCCCCATGATTTGCAGTCAATCCAAACAATTTCAACCGTATTATTGGTCCCACAAGCCATCATCAGTGCAACCACTGTATTTACATTTACACTCCCGAACTAAAATATGTTGCGGCACCAGTATTGTCAGGAATATTCAGTACTCACAAAACGAAGAATGACGAGGTGGTGGTGGTGGTGGTTTGAGCATCCAACAGATGAGAGTACTTAGCAACCAGACACTAGTTGTGTTTTTGGGCTAGAGACAACTTTGGCTGTCTCACCACCATTTTCCCGAACAATTCAGGATAAAAAAAATGGTCTGGTCAGTCCTGATCAGCCATTGATCTGTTCAAGTGCCATTCGTGTGTGGTTTCCACCCACCACAGCATGGGGCAATTGGTCAGCCCACTTCACCCATTGGCCATCTTGCTATGTGAGTGACAGGATTGTAACCTTATCTCATGTGTCCCGCCGCGTGAAAAAGAGTGCTCTTCAGTAACAGGGCAGGTGTGCCTCGGCTCCTGCACCACTCCTTTATTTTTGTGTTTGTCGATTTCGTATATTACGTATCTTTGCAAAAAATATATTTTTGGCTTGCCAAGGCCTGACCTTTTTCCAATGCTTGTTGTAGATTTGTTTTAAGTTCCTTTCAGGGCGCTTCTTACAGGTGTATTTTATGCTTGCAATAAAGACACATTATTCCGAGTTCTTGAAAAAATTGAGACTGTCTGATCATCTGAACTAGGAGTGAAGTTTGAGTGTGACTCGTTGTTCTGCAATGACTCCACACGTCAGTCCCAGACCACATGGTACAGCAGAAGGAGACAAGACCGGCAAGCTGCTCCCCTTCTCAGTGCTTGGAGACCCGCCTGCCTGTGAGCAGCGCCTTCTACTCACTGAGTGTTGTGAAAGATTCCACTATCCGTGAAGCGCAGCCTTGTGTGCGCGTGGCTGACAGAAATGGAAAGTACAGCACACGGTGGAATGAAAGAGTATGATTGCGGTAATTCCCCAGAGGAAGCCTGCCGCTAGCGATGACGTCATACTTCAGTGACTTCGTGCACGGCTGTTTGCACAACATACCAATGACCTGAACGGGGAATAACAGCAAACACCGCTGTGACCCAGCTGGCAGCTGAGTGAAGTGGTGGCGCCAAGTCATATATAACATAACGCAGGGGTGAGTGCGGCGTCAGTAGGAAGGCCTGCGTCATGCAGAACAACAACACAACAGGTATTTACTGACTGGAGGGAGGAGCAGCTGGGGGTGGAAGGGCAGGCATGCTGTATCTGAGAGCTGTGGTATCATTTCCGTACTCTAAAGAGAAGTTGCATAAAACAGCTTTAAGACTTGAACAACACGAATACAGTCTTGTGTGTATTACCAGATGTTACTGTTGTGTGACTACCACTGTTCATAGATGATGTTACTATTCAGCTCAGCTGTACTCAATCCATCATTCTCAGAAGGATGAAATGCAGAGCCATTCCCACCGGGACTTAATCACGAAACCCGTTAGCGGTGCCAAGGTTGCCAGATGATTCGATGTCAGTAGAGACTGTGTTTACGCACGGGTCGGAATTACAAGCTTGGAGGCATTTACGCATCTGATAATCAGTGTTAAATTTCAGCAGGTCAAACCGGCCAGAATTTAACAGGGAAAAGCGTGGTATTTACCATACAGGTGGCGTTTGGTGCGTAAACACCGAAACCCATGTTAATCCCCATGAACTCCTAACAGGTGTTATTTATTGCACCCATATCCCGTGGTGTCCGTATTCATCAGTGGTGATAGAGAACGCCCTAGCTCGCGCTCAAGCCCTATGTTACAAACCTATGTATGCAGCGGATACATCAACCCACTATGCTGCCTCGCTGCCTTCAAGTGACTGCCCAGAGCAGCTGCTGCTATTGTGTTTGCTCCTCATAAGTCATTAATATTCATTACTTCGCCATTGCTGTCTGAAGCCACCTGCCACCACCAGCGCCTCAGCAGTCAGTGCGCGACCGGCCAGACTACCACACACAGTCTCATCCAAATAGAGTAGCCACGCGCACCGTCACTTGCACTACGGGGACCGGCTCACCCTGGGTCCGTGCGAGGCTGAGTGACATAGTGACGCCTCCCGAGCAATTCCAAAAGGTTGTAGCCCCGTCTTTGAGAACACTCCCTGTCTCCGTCTTCAAGAACGCACCAGACCACGCGCTTCCTGCCTCAGTACATTATCAACACCTGGACACATGTGCCAGTGCCCGCCCGACACTGCTGCACCAGCTCTCAAACGCACGCGCCAGCGTGTGCCATGTGATTCATGTATCCCATTGCATACATCAAAAGCCATGCAGAAGACGTGGTTTTGCAGAATCCTGAACCCAAAACCACGCCGCGGTCTAACATTCCTGCTCAATCCACATTTTAACATAACGAACTTCACGTATTAAAAGAGCAAGCCGTCTCGGTTCTATCACAAAGGGCACGCAGGGATTGTATTACATTTTAGAAGTAAGAAGGAGAAACGTTGACAGGACAGTGTGCAGGGTGGACTGGGGATAAAGTAAGGCACAGAGATGGATGAATGGATGGATGGGCGACTCTGTAGGGTGAGGTGGTGGGAGGGATGGAAGGCTCAGTGTGGTGGGTGATAGATGGCATTGGTGGCTATGGTTAATGGATGTGTGGGTGGGTGACTTGGCGCTGTGGATGGATGGATCAGGTATGTGGCTGTATTAATGGGTCGATGACAGGGTGGATAGATAGCTAGATAGATACCTAAAAGGTGTATGCACCTATAACTAAATAGAGCATGTGTACACTTCCAGAAGAAAGGAACTAGTCGTTTCATCCCATCACAACTTACCCTGGAGATGGTCAGAGGAGTGCTGAAATCCTTGCCACCCACCAGTCTAAAGCCCCAAGGCGAGGGGCCGTTTATAGTGACCGTCTGCGCCATGGCTGTTTGTAAAGTTTGCTGCTTATCCCGCGGAGCTGCTATTGCGAACAGCGTGTGACAAGCGACTCCTGGCCGGGGCTGGAGCTCCGCGCGGCTGCCCTGCTCCTGCCGAGGTGAGGTTTATCACTGGACTGGACGCAGCCTCCCTCGTCTTGTTACAGGAAACCACAGGCGGCACGGGTGACGAGAGGAGCGAGCGCCCCCTAGCGTGCAATGCCCGCAACACCACAGCCATCTTCATAACGTAAACCAGGCAACTCGAGAGCTTTGTATTAAGTGACAAACCACTCTTGAAACACGAGTTTGTTCAGGACTCTGAAAAGTCCCAAAACGCAACCCTGTCATCAAATGCAACGAATAACTCCTTCACATTTCCTGCCAAAATGATTTAAGTTTCCCTGGCATTTTTTCCACTGTAACGATCATACCGTACCCTTGAATTTGGCACATCATTCGTCCCATGGCGGGGTTCTACATTGAAAAAAAGACATATTTCTTGATTGCTAATCATCAGGCAATGGATATCCTTGGCTCCCTGTGACGCAGGGCCTGCTGCTACGCATGCTTCCGAGGAGGAAGGGGTTGATTGTACTTAATACATTTGTCAGTTTAAATTGCGTTTGTTCCTCCGATGCTTTTGAACCCGTTCCACACTATTCTGAGCCTGTCATTTGAATTAGGTGCACTGGACGAGTTGTTCTGTCATCTCAGAGCCACGGGGAAAAATATACTCGCAGAAAGGACCGCAGTGCAAGCCAACGCAGCGCTGACAATGTGTCTACCAGCCCCATACTGAACCGAGCCAGCGAGTCCAACCATTTACAGAAGCGTGGAAGGCGTGGCTTGGCTGGGGTTCTCTTCACAGGCATTTTGGAAAAACTGGAGTCAAACACTGCATTCCCAGGTACATATTGTCAAATCAATCTTCACGGATTGCTACAGTACAAACGGTGCTCTGAAGCAGCAAACACTGTATGTGCCCGAGTCCACCCCCGAAAACAGTGCGCTTGTAAACGCAATGAAGTTTTGCAACTCAGCAGTCCACAAATGTCCACCTTGAATTTTGAAGCAGGCATGGGTGGACTTGTCAGCAGGACACTTCAATTCCAATTTCCACCAGGATACCTGTATGACGGATCTGGAAGCCCCACAGCAGGCCCCAGGCTGGAGGGAGTGCCTGGCCTCCAGTCTGTGCTACAGCACTTCCAGATACTCACATAACCGGCCAGTGGCGGCTCCTCTGCTATGGCGGAGGAGCGTCGCCCCACTGCTTTTAAGCAGTGCTAGGCAGAAGAAACATAAAATGACACCCTATAGTTATATGGTCTGGCACTTACCCATGTCCCCTACTCTAACTACAGACCCTGGGGTTATGGATGGCATTTCCCTCCCCTTCAGCATAACACTTTGGAGACCACACAGATAGTTTTACTTTTTTGGATTAGGAGGGAGTAACCCCCCCCCCCCCCCCCCGACCGTATTTATTAACATTAACAAACAAATTAAAACATTATATATAGAAACTTTACGCAGAAAGTACAGATACATTTTGATAGTCAGATATTCCACGGCTAACCTTAACACAGTCTAATACGCAAGACACTCCTACCGTAAATCTATCAATGCATGCATTTACTTTCTGCGTGTCCCCTCTACAGCCTACGGCAAAGTCAATGACTGGCAGCTCCCCCGGTCCCCGGGTACTAATAAGGTTGTGCAGGGGGTTACAGCTTATCGGATGGATATTTTCCCCCGGGCCCCCCCTACGCCCTGTGCCTTACACTCCATTACGGGGGGGGGGCTGCAGACTTCTGCATAATGGCGCCTTAATGCGCATGCGCGTGCGGGGGTGGCCCCAGGCCCACTGGGAAGGATGACTCCCCCGGCCCCCGCACCCCGACAGCCTACCTACCGGCTGTCACTACCCACTGGAGTTATATGGTGCTGACCGTTGAAGACCGAAGACTATGCTTACCAATCATGACCTTACCGCCTGACCAGAGACACTCTAAATACGACAATATCTAACTGAAAGAGAAATTCGAAGTTGTGCTTTTATTTATACATTACTACAAAATTGCTGTGCATACAATCGCTTTGTTCTCTGCCAATAATTTGGAAAAAAGGGGACAAAAATAATTAGTCACAATACACAAACCGGAAAACCAAACCTTCCAACAATACCTGCCTTAGGGGATGGTGGGTGGGCAAAAGAAAGAAGACGTTACGGGCCCGCAGCCGACCCGGTGACCCTATCTGTGGGGAACAAGAACAAGAGACTGTTCTGCTCCGCACCACCTCTTTTTAAAGAGGGCGCCCAGGCTGACTGGCTGAGACCGGTCAGCCTGGACGCAAGCTGGACGTTTCTGCGCCGGAAGCACTGGAGTGCTTCCGGCGCACAACAACCACTTCACTCATTGGTTGCTGCGGGGGGGGGGGGGGGTACCGCGTCACTCGCTGACGCGGCCTCCCTCCCCCTTCTGGTGGCCGGGGACTGGTGCGACTGCCATATTGGCGGCGCGGCCTAGTCAGCCCTCGCCTTTTCCATATGGTCTGGTACTTACCCATGTCTCCTACTCTAACTACAGACCCTGGGATTATGGATGGCATTTCCCTCCCCTTCAGCATAACACTTTGGAGACCACACAGATAGTTTTACTTTTTTGGATTAGGGGGGAGTAACCCCCCCCCCGGCCGTATTTATTAACATTAACAAACAAATTAAAACATTATATATAGAAACTTTACGCAGAAAGTACAGATACATTTTGATAGTCAGATATTCCACGGCTAACCTTAACACAGTCTAATACGCAAGACACTCCTACCGTAAATCTATCAATGCATGTATTTACTTTCTGCGTGTCCCATCTAGAGCCTACGGCAAAGTCAATGACTGGCAGCTCCCCTGGTCCCCGGGTACTAATAAGGTTGCGCAGGGAGTTACAGCTTATCGGATGGATACTTTCCCCCGGGCCCCCCCTACGCCCTGTACCTTACACTCCATTACGGGGGGGGGGGGGGGACTGCAGACTTCTGCATAATGGTGCCTTAATGCGCATGCGCGTGCGGGGGTGGCCCCAGGCCCACTGGGAAGGATGACTCCCCCGGCCCGCACCCCGACAGCCTACCTACCGGCTGTCACTACCCCCTGGAGTTATATGGTGCTGACCATTGAGGACCGAAGACTATGCTTACAAATAATGACCTTACCGCCACAGGCCAGCGTAGTTGCCCGACTACCTGGTCTCCCCCTCACCCCCTAGGAAGGTCATGTACTGCGCCTTACGCTCTCCACCCAAGCTAGGATGCCCTCCATGAAAGCCTGATTCCCTTTATGTGAGAGGTGCACCCCGTCCTGCAGAAAAAATTGTTCCCCCTTGATGTATCTGTGTCCTATGGACTCTAGTCTAAGGGGCCTAAATAGTTTGTCAAATTTGTTGTTGATCCGCTTTACCGCGTAATTCAACGCTCTAACTGACTTGCCCCCCTTCCATTGCGACCTGGGAATCATGTGTGACCACGCTATTATCGACTGGGGACACTGCCTTGATAGCCACCCAACTTCTGTGAGGAGATCCTCCACTAGCACTCTCCTGCCTAATCGTGCCAAGTCGTTACCCCCCAAGTGCAGGATCCAGAGTGCCGGTGGTCCCGTACTTGTTTTCAAAGCTCGGTTCACCAACTCCCTGAATTGACCTACGCACAAGCCACCCTGACCGAAAAAGGATAAGTTTATCCCTAGCTGAGTGGCCCTAGTCTTGGTAGCTCCCGAAAAGAAATTCTTCAAACGGCGAACGTATGAGTGCCCTATCATCTACACATGTTGATGCTCCTGGTGCGAAGAGTGAACTTGCGCCACCATGTTTGTTGTTTGTCCGCAACTCGGCGCCCGCTTGCTCTTGCGTTCTGTGAGTGCGAAAGAGTCCAGGCTCCTCTTCTGAGTCACAGGATGAAGAAACTGCAAATGACGATGAAACAAAAGGGGGGGCAGAGGTAAGTGCCTTGCCATGCTGGCATAAAACACACAAAATTCCACGAAACGGCGTCTAGCGCCTATCACATAGCGACACTGAAACACCCCTTTCCCTGAGTAACAGGGAGAAAGGGCAAAACTCCATTGTTCATCTAAAAGTTGGACAGTCACACCGTATTAGAGCATGTGCAGCTGCACATATCTCTTGAAACAGTTAAGAGGGCCACCTACCGATCCTTTTGAGACGCTCGTCCCCCAGCCCTCTTGCTGCTGCCTCGGTGGCTGCTCCTATCCTAAACGAATGAGTCCCGAAGTCGGCAGGGTCTAGCCCGGCACTCTTCAACGCTAGGAGCATGACTTTCCTGAACTGAAATACCGTGAGTGGTGTCCCGTCCCCATGTATCAGGATAGGCCCTCCCTGAGTGCGTGCCCGTTGGGCCGTAAAAACCTCAAGCCTGTAGACCGGGCAGCATGGTGTGTTCCCTGCCCTGTGTAATACTATGCTCTCTCCCTTACCCTCTTGATCGGTTTTTGATTTCCGGATGGAAATCAGCACTGAATCCTTCTTTATGCTAACGTGTCCCATTTGCAGACCCCCCCAGCCAATCTTCCTTATTCTTTGTGACTAGCTCGCCTACCCTAAAAGCGCCGTAAAATGCAATGCAGAATGCAGCTTGAAACAAGATCACTTCGTCTGAGCAAGTACAAACCCGCTGCAGAGCCCCCAATAGCTTCCCTAGTGTTTCTAAACCTATGGGCCTTCTGACATCCGGCTGCCCTCCCTGCAAGCGTTGCCACCCTTTCAGCGCCTGGCATACTATGAAGTTCTTTGTGGGATCCCCCTTTCCTTTCATCTTTGCAAAAAATGATATGGCTGAGATATGCCTTCTTGCCCCTGCAACCGTGCGCCCCTGCTCCCTCATGAACACCAGGTATTCAACTACTGATTCATGGTCATGCCATTTGTGCTCCCACTGTTCCCCTAAGAACAAGCAAAAAGACCCAAACGCCCCTTCGTAGGCACTCCTGGTTCTGGGTGCTAGGCTCGCTGCCACGAGGTTCGATACTCGGGGGCACCAAGCTGCCAGAGATGTTCTGGGAAAGGTGATGGGTGCACTGCTGCCTCTGGAATATGTGACCTGAAAGCCTGCATTTTAAAACGAGACAATGCGTCAGCCGCGTGGTTCAGAATACCTGGCACGTGTTTAACTTTAAAAAGGACATTCAATTTCATGCACTGCAACACAATCTCCTTCAACAACCGCAGCATCATGCTACATTTAGCTGTTTGGCTATTCACGCAGTCTACTACTGCCATGTTGTCGGACCAGAATATCACAGACTGATTTTTTAAAACTTCCGCCCACACAATCAGGCCACTAGAATTGGAAAAAGCTCTAAGAAACTTATGTTCGTGGTGATTCCAGATTCCCTCCACCAGTCTGGCCAACGCTGAGCTACCCATTCGCGCCCCAGGGTGGCCCCGAAACCCTCGCTACCTGCAGCGTAAGTCACGAGGCCCAACTCCGGGCTGGACTTAGGTGGGCTGGGCCACACCACTTTCCCATTGAAATCACGCAAAAATGTCTTCCAAATCAACATGTCCTACCTGACCTCGCCGGACAGCCTGGTGTGGTGATGCTTCTCCCTGTGGCCTGACATTGAATGCGCGATAGAGCGAGAGAAAGGGCGCGCCATTGGGATTATGCGTAGTGCAAAATTCAATTGCCCCACCACCTGATGTAGCTGGTGCAATGTAACCTTCTCTTTCTTGAGGCAGTGCTGCAAAGCCGCCCTGAAATCCTTGACTTTGTCAGCGGGTAACCTCGAGACCCCTTGGACAGAATCTAATTCAATCCCCAAGAATTCGATTGTTGTGCTTGGGCCCACTGTTTTGCCAGGCGCCAAAGGCACACCCAACTCCTGCATTAATGCACAGAATTTTGACAATGCTGACCTGCACTCCCCAGATTGTGGCGCCCCCAGAAACAGAAAATCGTCCAGGTAGTGCAGCACCCAGCGATGCCCTGACACCCGCCTGAATGCCCATTCCAAAAACGAGCTAAATTTCTCAAAATAGGCGCAGGACACTGAGCAACCCATTGGCATGCATTTGTCGACATAATACTTTCCCTGGAACTGGAAACCCAGTAAGTGAAAATCTGTAGGGTGCATTGGCAGCAATCTAAATGCAGACTCAATGTCAGCTTTTGCCAGCAAAGCCCCCTGACCCAAAGACCTAAGCATGTCTACCGCTTGGTCGAAAGATGCATATTTCATGCTACAAAGTGTGTCAGAGATGGCATCGTTCACTGAACTGCCCCTTGGTGCAGAAAGATTGTGAATCAGTCTGAATTCGCCTGGCGTTTTCTTAGGTACTACCCCTAGAGGAGAACACACAAAATCCTTCATTGGGACGTCATCAAAAGGCCCGGCCACTCAACCCAGGCTCACTTCCTTAAGGATTTTTGCTGTCGCTATGCCTACATTGGACCTCACTGACAGCTGGTTCCGGCAGTGCGCCACCCCGTTGTAACCCAGGGCTGGTATCCTGAAACCTTCCACAAACCCCTCCCTGATCGTCCTGGCTGCCTCAGGGCAATCGTAAGACTCCAACCAAGGTATCATAGTGCTAATGTTAATAGGAGAAATAGCCTTCCCTAGTAGTAGGCTGCTATTCTTGCTTATTTCCCCCTCTGCCCCTGGACTTTTTGTGACACCTGGACTCTGGGTGGGACGCATTACCACAGTAATGTTTGAACCTATATGTGCCTGGTGCTCTACTGCAGGTCCGTTTGTTAAAGTCAAAACAGACGTCTTTTTTTCCATTGCTCCCTGCCTTTCCCGTGAACCCCCCCTGTGTTACCGGTGGGGCCTGTCTTAAAGGGCTGAGACTGCACTGCGTCAGGTACCTGCCCCCACCCATTCTCAACTGCGCCCTGCCCCAAATGTCTCAGATGAATAAACATGTCCGTCTGGCTCCATCTTAGGGTTGGATCCTGCGCTTTTGCCCTTCTAAACTCCTTGTCATACTCTTTCCACCCATCCCCACCTTGTGTGGCATGGGCTACTGTGATCCTATTTTGATAACACGCCATTTCAGATCCAACCTCTGGGAAACGCTCTAACATGACAGCCATGAATATAGTGAAACCCTGTATCCAATTGGCCAAGTTCTCTTCAACTCTGTATTTCAGGACAATATTGGACCATTCCTTGTAGTGTCCATTCCTAGTTCCTTTTCGCCTCTTCCCTGTCTGCCCCATCAATCAAGAGGGAAAACATGCTAACGTATTCCCCCCTCCAGATCCTTTCCTTAGTCTCCTTTGACAGATGCCGCCCCAACTGCTCCCTCCCGGAGCGCAGCTCCCCCAAACCTAGTGGAGGTAGTGTTGCCCTCGTACCTCCTGGTGCTGCTGCATCTGCCGTCTTGCCCGCGTCTGTATTCTTCGCGTCGCTGCTTATCTCCCGGACACCTTCGCCGCCAGGGACTGGTGCTGTGGCAACGGGTGCTGCCCCCCCTGCCGGTACTGCCGGCACCTCGCCACCGGGGACTGGTGCTGTGGCAACGGGTCCCCCTGCCGGTACTGCCGGCACCTCGCCAGGCCTCCCCTTTCCTAGTTCAGCCATCAATTTCTTTGCCCTTTCAATGGCATCCCCCCGCCCGTTGTCGCCCCTGCGGCGTGAGACCAGTTCCCTACCATCTCCAGCCAGGGCAGGACTACTGCTAAGTTGGCGGCTATGTCTAGTTCTGCCGGGTTTGCTCCGCCCGTCCCATCCACCAGGGGAAGAGTGGGTTCAACAATGGGTCCCACTGGCACAGCATCCCTTGGGCCCCCTTCGCCCACGGGGCCCGGCGTGTCCGCTGGTGGGACTGGGTCACCTGCACCCCCTTCACCCTGGGGGCTTGTCGCGGGTGCAGGCTCACTTCTTGGTGGGACTGCTGCCCCTTTCCCACCTGGCTTGCGCCTGTACCTCTTCAGAGGTGGCGGGGAGTACTGTCTTGGTGGTACAATAGGCCGCCTACCCCTCCCTTCTGGCACCTCAGGCCCTTCCACCTTATCCTGCAACCTATTGAGAGTCTGCCCCATGACCTGGACTTGCTGCATTGAAGCCTCCAGCAGGACGTCCGTGCGCGATCGCTTCTCGTGCCGCTGGACCGGAGGGGCCATGGCTAACAGATGTAAAACTTATATGGGACCTGCCTGCTCGCGTAACCGTAGCCCCAGATAGGTGACTGTGTCACCCCTTACCTGTGGAAGCAGCAGCCACCAGCCAACCTTTGCACCCACGCAACCAGAGCCACGACCTACTGGCTAACCCGGTAAGCTCAGGTGAGCCGCCCGCTCAAACCCTCTGTGGCTCCCAGAAGCAATGAGATGCTGGCTAGCCCGTGCCGCCCAAACGTGTCCCTTCAATTAACACCAGCGAATTCGTTGGAACTTGGTACCGTCTTGTCCTCCCCGTAATGCTGGAGCTGTGGAAACACAAATAAAGCCAGTTGCGCTGCACGAAGTCCTGCTAGCTTGTTAACCTCCCCCTAGTGTTCGCGCTCCTATGTACTGCGCCCCAGACCCCAAGCAACCCTAAGAGTGCGCACGTCCAACTAGTAAACTGGCAAAAGGTAATCTCAAAGTATTAAAACTTTGCTTACCAGCAGACAAATCCTACAGCCCACCTTACACACTGAGTAACAGTGCCTTGAAACTTAAGGGACTAAATGCCTACTGAATGCGTTACCTCTGCCCCCCCCCTTTTCTAAACTGGGAAACCAGGGGACTGAGAACGACAGTGCCTCAAATCAACCGTGCGAGTTAAGGAAGAGACCCGCTGCACATAGGGTGCTTAACGTGTTTATAAAGAAATATTCAAGAAAATAGCCACTTGGAAAACAGACTCCTTTTAATATCCCCCAACCTTACAGAGGAAATACCATGGCCTACACTTTAGACTGAGCACACAGTAACAGTGCAAGATCAGGGATTGCACACCTAACCAGAGTACGAGTCTAGACCTTAAGCATCAGGCCAGACTCATCTTTCCCCCAGATTCAAACTTAAAGAGATCTAACTGAACAGAATCACTGGGAATTTAACCTGTAAGCTTGAGAGTAAGGGTCTCAGACCTTAACCATTAGGCCACAGTGAACCTCAATACTGTATTTTATCCGCCTAACTCTGGTCCATTCGGGAGGGGCACAGACCAGACCAGACGTATGCTCCACGTTCTATTACAAGCACTAAATACCGAGTTGTAATTTGGGACAGACGCCTTTAACAGGACAAACTCAAAGGTGCCTCGCAGCGATGACCAACAGCCCCCCCCGCGAACCGCCGCGCTTACCGCCTCACAATGCTCTCCGCTGATGCCGATACAAGCTCCGTGTGCTCGCGCTGTCGTCCGCGGTAATTATGCTGCGCCCTATCCTTTGGAAGAGCATCGACGACCGCTCCCAAAGCAGACCTGTCTGCAAAACCCCGGTGCTCTGCCGCGCGAGGTACATTGATGAGAGGCAGCTTGCGACCGTACCAAAATCTTCACACTGTCGATGCCGCTACGACCTTCCTCCTTCTGCTTAACGTATATCCTGCAGAAACAAAAAGAAAGAAGACGTTACGGGCCAGCAGCCGACCCGGTGACCCTATCTGTGGGGAGCAAGAACAAGAGACTGTTCTGCTCCCCACCACCTCTTTTTAAAGAGGGCGCCCAGCTGGACGTTTCTGCGCCAGAAGCACTGGAGTGCTTCTGGCGCACAACAACCACTTCACTCATTGGTTGCTGTGGGGGGGGGAGTGCCGCGTCACTCGCTGACGCGGCCTCCCTCCCTCTTTTGGTGGCCGGGGACTGGTGCGACAGCCATAATGGCGGCGCGGCCTAGTCAGCCCTCGCCTTTTCCATTATCATTTAATGCTTTGTGTTGCTTTGCAGGCAGGCGGGGTGGGCACGGCCGCTCTCGGAGCAGGGAAGGCAGGCGCGGCCGGTTCATTGGGGCTGAGGGGCCACGCCCCTCTACCTTTTGCCCCTCATGAACAGTGTCTGTCAGGCTGCACAAAGGTTAGCCTGACAGACGTTGTTCACTTTCAGTTCAAGCAGCCAGGATCCAGACATGCGCTAAATGAGCAGGCTCCTGGCTGCCTGAGCTGAACTTTGCTGGGCTGAGGAAGTCACAGCTCCTGTGGGCGGGACATCCTCAGCTTAGCAAAGGTCCTTGTGGGCCTCCCATCAGTGACGAGGGGTAGCGTCACAGATTGCCTCGCACCTGGGCGCATCAGTTTTAAGCCCTGAAGCACCTAGGGTCGAGTGTCAATCAGTAACACTTCATCACAGAGTGGGGTGGGGTCAGCAGTCTCACTGACCCTATCCCACTCTGTGATGACGTTGGGACTGCTGCTTTCCCTCATTGGCTGACCGTGAACAGCCAATGAGGGAAGGCAGCAGTCCCAAGCCTCCTGGAACTTCTGAGGCAGAGCTGGCTGCAGGTAAGTGTGTTTTGTTTTCTCTTAAATTAATGTTTAGTGCATGTATGTATGAATGTTTGGCAAAGAGTGTTGTGAATGGATGTGTTTTTGTGTGTGTGCGCATGTGTGAATGCCTGGCTGAGATTGTTATGTGTGTGTGCGCTTGTGTGTGTCCCGTCTGCCCCCTCCCTCTAAAGCGTACCGGTCGCCACTGAGGGGAGGATTGGTTTGCCCACTCCTAAGTGGGCAATGACTGTTTGCATGACTGGTCGACCCTCTTGGGCCGCCCAAACCAAACTTTCCCCGTTCTCCGTTCAGGCTGCATTACAGCCTGCGTGGAGAGCAAACAAGCCCAGGCCCCCATTTCCTGGTTGAGCGTAGAACCAGGATGCTCAAAACGGATCACAACGTTGCCCTGCAGCATTGTGATTGGCCAGTGGGGCCTGCTTCCTGTTCCTCGAGTTCCACGAGGAGACCAGGAACAGAGACGCGGGACTCAGCGGCAAGGCAAGTTTTTTATTTATTTTTTATTGTGTGAGCCCCCCCTCACCCCTGCGTGACTCACCACCCGCCTCACCACCCACGAGCCATGACGGCCACCACTGCATTGCCCTAGCTAGTCACCTACCTGCTCACCAGTTGCTCATAGCCCTGGGGGGTGTGTTGGTAGACCCCGCTGCAAGGGCTTTAAGTTGACTGAAAAAGGTAGGTGACTTATATAAGGGGCGTGGTTAAATATGCATGATTAGAAATAATTTCCAAGAGACTTGGCCTATGTATTTAAGGGTGTGGCTTAAAATATATAAATAGAAATCCTACACTTCACAATGAGAGACACCCAAATACTGGTAAGGCGGCATACTATGTCACACAACATCCAACATATATACCTAAAACAAACCACCCCTATTGGCTTTGTTGGTGCTTGCAAGCTATATCAGATAAATGAACATCAATAATTTTGTTGTTAATAACTGGAAATGAAAATGTTTCATTCAGGTCTGTGGAAAAGGTAGTGGCCTTCAGTATTTTTGAGATACTCCCATTCTCCTCTTCACACCACTTTCTTCTGCAGTCTCCAACCAACCTAACTGCCTTCAGGATCATGCCCGAAGGAAGAGTTACTTACCTTCGGTAACGATATATCTGGTAGAGACACAGTCTAGCCGCAGATTCCTTAACTTAGAATATCTCCTCAGGCGTCAGACTGGATCCGGAAAATCTTTTTTTCCCCAGCAATACCTCTGCATGCCGGAAGGCGTCGTTGTCCGGCTCCGTCCTGTCGTCGTCCACGGAAGTGACGTCAATGGATCCATATAAGCCCCTCCCGGCGTGCTGACATCACTTTTCTACAGGAAACTTTTCCACGCAACAACGCGGAGCCGTGCAAAAAACAGCGATAGCATAGGAACAGTGTGTGTTAAAAAACAAAATCATTTAAAAAGCACCCAGTACCCGGAAGGACTGAAGGGAGCTCACAGAGTACTTGCTGCGAGTAAGGGCCCAACAAATTGCCAGGCCGTGGCCCAACTCGAGGGGGCAACGACTGCGGCACAAAAGATATGACAAGCCAGGCACAGCTTATCACCACAGGAGGGAAATTAAAAGAACCACAATATTGAAGCAACATGTGGCAAGACAAGTGACTAGAAGCGAACGAGCACTAGAAAGTTCACTACACACACCCTGCAGAGATTGAAGGACTGTAGCACCAAAAAGAACCCAACCCAACTGACTGACAGAGAAAGAAGGAGTCATAAGTGTGGGCAGTGAGAGGGAATTAAAAACAGGAAGTCCATGCGTGAGGAGCACAGGTGGAACAACATGAGAAGTTAGTAAAATGTATAGACCTGAACATCCTTAAAACGTGGACGGAATGGAGAGCCAAGGGCTAGAAAGCCAAACCACACCCCCTGCGCCTAAGGAAGGTGCGAGAACACGCCACCAACCAAACACTAGGACGGAGGGGAGTCCGAAGGGCCCCATGCAGAACAACACACCCTACCCCAGAGTGAGGTGCGAGAGCACACCTCCAGAATACCAAGGCCACCAGAAAGTGGGGCTAGGTGGAAAAACACCATATGAAAAGGCCTTCGCAGAGAGGGGAGGCGTGGCGGGCATTAAGGAATCTGTGGCTAGACTGTGTCTCTACCAGATATATCGTTACCGAAGGTAAGTAACTCTTCCATCTGATAGAGACATCTAGCCGCAGATTCCTTAACTTAGAATAGATACCAAAGCCATAACTCATAGGAGGAGGGTCTGCGAAACAACCACCAAGTTCCAGGAGAACATATACGTCAAGAGGCTGACAAAACACGGTGTGAACCGCAATGCCAGAGCAACTGACATGAGACCCAGGAAAACTCCGTAAGGAATATGAACAAGGGACAGCAAAGACACCAAAATCCGTCGAGGGACGGTGTGAGACCTCTCTCGTCCAGACACGGGCGAAAGGAAATACAGAACTTGAAAGGTCAGAGCCAACGTAAGAAACAATGCAGTGACTCTGTCAAAGAAGGAGCCCAGCACCGGTCCCTATGATCCATGAGGAACGAAGCTCCAAAGGGGCAAAATAACATGACAATGGTAGAGCATACCTACTGAACATACACCAGAGTGGATGTCAAAAATGAAAACAGGGGAGGAGCCTAGCGCGCAACCAAGATGGCCGCGTAGGTGCGAGGCTCCCGAGGACCTCCGCAACCTCCTACGTTTATCCTGTCTTCATCCTGCATCGGTTGAGGGGACTGTGTCGGTGAGCCTGAGCCGAGGTGGTACCCGTTTCCCGTTTTCGAATCGGACCTCGGGTGCCGGAGTGAGCACCGATTGAAGTTTGCGGCCTACTTCTCTCCTGACCCTGGATTCGCGTTTGGGGGCGACCCAGTGGCAAAGTGAACAACAACGGCGGGCTGGGCCTGGCGAGTTGCGTACCCCACACTTTCACTTTCACTTTCGCGCCCCCTTGCCGTTTTCGCAAGTGGGATCGCGGCGCTCTTTGTGTTGGGGTGGCCTCGCTGGGAGACCCTGCCTGCCTGCCTGCTGTGGCCCGCTCTGCCGTCCTGGGGTGTCCCCCCGGAGCTCGTGGCCTTGATTGCTGGCTCTCCACTGCGTGGCTGGTGCGGGTGTGAGACCCGCGACGATGGGCACGAAGCAGGATGGGGATCGGTAGAAGGCCAAGTCGATCCGGCGTGGCGCCGCACATCAGGCCAACATCATGGACCGCTACACCCTCCCGAAGGGGTCTCCCGGCGGACCGCACAAGTCCTCTGAGTGCCCCCCGGATGCCCCGGATTTGCCCACGGATCTGACTCTGCAAGACGTCATGAGCGCCATTGCTGAGATGAAGGCCTCGGTGGGCCAGCAGTTTGACACTTTAGCGCACAAAATCGACGCGGTCCTCGTTGATGTCAACCTTGTGAGAGCTGATCTCTCTAAGACTAACGACCGGGTCGATTCTTTGGCCCACACCGCGTCGGGCCTCACGACTGAGGTGGCGGCCCTTCAAACGGAGGTGCACCGGCTCCGTCAGGCGAGTGCGCTCATGGATCGGCGCCTGGAGGACTCCGAGAGCCGGGCCCGGAGGAATAATATCCGCATCATCGGAGTACCCGAGGGACGGGAGGAGTCGGCGGCGGATCTCTTTGTGGAGGACCTGATCACTACCCATCTCCAGCCTCGGGGACTGAGTAAATTCTTTGCCGTGGAGAGGGCCCATAGAGTTCCCGGGGGCAGACCGAAGGTCGGAGCCCCTCCGCGGCCTCTTATTGCCCGTATTTTTAACTTTCGGGACAGGGATGCGATTTTGCAAGCATCCAGACTGCAAGGGCCGATTAAGCTGGAGAACATGGAGGTGAACTTTTATCCTGACTTCACCCAAGCGGTCCAGAAGCAGAGACTGAGTTTCCTGGGCGTCAAGCGGCGGCTTCGGGGCATGAACTTAAAATACGCCATGCTCTTCCCGGCCAGGCTGCGGGTGGAGGTGGATGGTCGCACTCACTTTTTTGACCGTCCTGAAACGGCCGGGGACTGGCTGGACACTTTGTCTGGGGGTCATGATCGGGATGGCGGGGGGGGGGGCTGCGGGAGGAGACGGCCCACCGGACCGGGTCTGAGGTACTGATGCTGGGGCTCACTCCGGACGACGATGTTGCCACTTTCGGCCAAGCTTAGGGTCTTTCGTTTGTTGTACTCGTCTTCCCTCCTTTGGAGGCGGTGCGGGGTCTTGAGGGGGTACTCTTTCCTCCTCTAGGGGGTCTAACTAGTTCCAATTATATAGGGGCGACAGGCACACTGCAAGTTGGGGGGGCTGTCTGGGCTCATGCAGGGGTGCAGGGAGGGGGGAGTTTTGTTGGGGCGGTTGGGTTGGGGTGGGGTATTGTTCATTTGTACCACAAGGCAAAAGTATTGTTGTGCTATTCCTAAAGTGCTCTCGGGGGGACGATTGATCGCTTTCGGCTATGATGGGGGGTAGGGGACTGAGTCTTTTGTCCTGGAATGTTAATGGACTGGGGGACAGGATAAAACGGGGTGTGGTCCTGCAGTTCCTGAAACGAATTTCACCTGACATAGTTTTTCTGCAGGAGACACACCTCATTGGCAACTCCTTTCGTGCTATGAATCGACGGGGCTACCGCCTTCTGGCCCATTCGGGCTTCACGTCTGGTTCAAGGGGTGTGGGCATCATGGCTAAGACCTCGCTCCCGTTGGAAGTTGATGAGGTGCTCCATGATGACAGGGGACGTTACACGGTTCTGGTGGGTAGAATGGAGGGCAGAGTGATTGTTTTTGTTTCTGTCTATGTCCCGCCAGGGTTGCAAACGACTACTTTTGCGGATCTGGGGCGCCTCCTCCTTGGCCTTCCGGAGGGGATCCTAGTGGTTGGGGGGGATTTTAACGCTGTGGTTTCCGGAACTGAGGACCGTCACCCCCCTAGGGATCTCCCCCGTGCCCAAGCGTGGTTGTCCGGCCTCTTGGATACCTTGGGGCTGGTGGATTGTTGGCGTTTGAAACATCCTACGCAGATACAGTACACCTTTCATTCCGGGGCCCATGGCAGTCTCTCAAGGCTAGATTATGTCCTGGTGCCGGCGGCGCATGCGGGGAGGATCGGGGAGGTGCGCCATTTGGCGCGGGGTATTTCAGACCACTCCCCGCTCTTGTTGCACTTCGACATTCTCCCGAGGGGAGAGGGTAGGGTGGTCCCGATTAATCCCTGGTACCTGCGTGACCCCACCATTCGCGCAGAGTTGGTTAAGTCCCTTAAGCGATATTTTGACGATAATGTGGGGTCTGTGTCATCGGCGGTCTCTCTGTGGAAGGCGTTCAAGACGGTACTTCGGGGGGAGGCCCTGTCCCTTATTTCCCATTCCCGGAAGCGCGAGCGGGAGGAGGTGACCCGTGTTGAAACTGAGATAACCGAGTTGGAGGGTGACCTAGAATGTGGGGTGACGGATGACAAATTACATGTTCTCCGACTCAAACAGGCGGCCTATAAGGCCCTCGTCACGGAGGCGGCCAGGGGCCTCAGTAGAGAGCAACAGGGGAGACTGTATGATGTGGGTGATAAGGCTGGGAAATTGATTGCGTGGCTGGATAAAAAGGAGAGAGTGAGTCGAGTTGTCCCGTCGATTGAGAAACTGGATGGTGTGTGTGTCACTGAACCGGAAGAAATTGTTGATTGCTTCGCAGAATATTTCCGTGGGGTGTATTCCCCGGTGTCCTCCCGCTCGGAAGAGGATTCCCATGCCCTGCTTAGGGATATCGCGCTGCCTTCCCTTTCGGAGGAGGACAGAGTGTCGTTGGACGCCGCCCCAACATCTGAGGAAATTGCCCTCGCCATACGTTCGGTCGCTTCCGGCAAGGCCATGGGTCCTAATGGTCTTCCCATCGAATTGTACAAGCTGCGACCGGATACGTTGGCGCCGCATCTCCGTGCTATGTTCCTCGCGGCCCGTTCGGCGGGTTCCCTCCCGCTAGACCAGCGTCTGGCTACTATCGTGGTTATTCATAAGGAGGGGAGGCCGCGGGACCGGGTCACGTCCTACCGGCCTATTTCGCTGCTGAATGCGGAACCCAAAATTCTCGCCAAGGTGTTGGCCAATCGGCTGGTTGGCGTGGTGTGCGATTTGATTCACCAGGATCAGTCCGGCTTTATCCCTCATCGCAACACTGCGCTCAACCTGCGGCGCTTGCATGGGGTGCTCGCGCGTGTCCCGTTCATACGGGAGCCGGCCATTTTGGCGTCCCTGGACGCCACTATGGCGTTTGACACACTTGAGTGGCCATATATTTGGGCGACACTGGCGAAGTTTGGGTTTGGCCCGGGATTCATCGGTTGGGTGAAATTGTTGTATTCTGGACCGCTGGCGCAGGTGGCTGTGAACGGTAGAGTGTCGGCTCCGTTTGAGCTGGGCAGGGGCACGCGGCAGGGCTGCCCGTTATCACCGCTCCTCTTCACGCTTGCCTTGGAGCCCCTGGCGGAGTGGCTGCGGTGGCATCCTTCTATCCGTGGTCTCCGATGGACCCCCGAGTATGAGGACCGCGTATCTCTTTACACTGATGATATTCTTTTGTACCTGGCTTCCCCGCATAAATCGCTGATAGTACTGGTTGATGTATTGCACTCATTTGGCCTCAACTCCGGCCTTGTCATCAATTGGGCTAAATCGTGTTTGTATGTCCTCTCTGGGGAGGTTCCTATCCTTCCGCGGGGTTGTCCTATCCAGATCGCCCCGCGGGGATTTAGGTACCTGGGTGTCTTCATTACCCTGGACGCGGAGGCCCGATATAAACAGAACTTGCTTCCCCCCCTCCAGCGCCTGAAGGAGGACGTCGCGCGTTGGAGGCGCTTGCCGCTCTCGCCGCTCGGCCGGGCGGCATTGTTTAAGATGATGTCGCTGCCACGTTTCCTGTACGCTTTACAGAATACAATGGACGTTGTTCCGGCCCGCTACTTTCGCGAGGTGGAGAGTTTGCAGCGCCGCCTGTTCTGGGAGGGTAGACCGCGTATCGCCCTGGCGAAGCTGACGCTCCCGTGGTACGACGGGGGGGTTGCCCTCCCAGATATCAAGCGATATTACTGGGCCTCCCAGCTGGCTGCGATAAATCACGGCCTTTACGGGCCCGCTCTAAACCCGGCCTTTGAGATGGATAAAATGTTACTGCCGGGTGGCGACTATAATCGGGCGCTTTATTCTAGCTCGCATGACGCTCGTCTGACAGGCCCCACGCGGGTCATGGTACGAGTGTGGCACGCGGATAATGTGGCGATGGGGTGGAAGGATCGTTTGACCCGGGCGACGCCACTATACGCATCTGAGCGGCTGGGCTCCCTGTGGACCTCGAAGGGCTTTGAGAAGTGGGACATGATAGGCATCAGCAGGGTGGGCGATCTCTGGACGAGAGGGGGATTCAAAACGTTCGATGTGCTGCAGACGGAATTCCAGTTGCAGGACAGGGAGTACTTTCGATATATGCAGATCCGTCATGCGTTGTGCTCCGTATTTCCGGACGTTGCCTCCATCCCGGAGTACTCCCCTCTGGAGGATAGAGTGCTAGATGGGCATGTACCGGACGGCACGATTTCATTAATTTACAAAAAACTCATCAATGGTCGCTCGGGACTGCTGACTAGCCTTCGTGAGGCGTGGGGGGCTGATGGATTGGAGCTGGATGACGAAGACTGGGTGTCTGCGGTGGCCTCCCCGAAAGAGGTGGCCATACCGGCTCGCCTTCGCTTCGTCCAGCTCAAGATACTCCATAGGGTCTATGTTACGGGGCCGAGTCTGATGCGTATGGGCTATGCTGTGGACGGGTTGTGTAAGCGTGGGTGTGGTTCTTTGGGGACCTTTCTCCATATTTTGTGGGAATGCCCGGAGGTGGCGCGATTCTGGCGTGGTGTGCATGAGGTTTTGCAGGCAGTCACGTATGTGCCGCTGCTGCCCGAGGCGAGGAGATGTCTTCTGAATGTGTGGGAGCCAACCGACTACTCAGTGCCGCAGACGTGGTGGGTGACTCTGGGATATATGGTTGCCAAACGTGACATTGCGCAACTGTGGGGTTCCCAGAGGTCACCGACTGTCTCGGCGTGGAAGGACAACATGGATTGGTGTATGTTTCGGGAAAAGGTGGTGTATGTTGCGAGAGGTAAGCCTGGGAAATGGGTGAAAGTGTGGGGCCCCTGGAACGCCTACCGTGGGGGAATCTGTACCCCGCCGCTGATGCCTGATCCGTCACCGGCCCCGTCTCCTTAGCCTGCTTGTCTTCCTGGTTCTGGGCATTGAGTCCACTTTGTCCCCGTCCCGACCTATCCCCCCCTTGATATTCCTGTGGATCGGTAGGGTCCCCCCCTAGGGGAGCACATGCTGTTGTTTCTGATTGTGGGTTGCCTTGTGGACTTGTTTTTTTTTTTTTGTCGTTATTTATATAAAAATGAAACCGTTGTGTGGGGTTCGGATGGTGTGGCTGCCAACGCTTCTTTCAACTCCTGTGATCTCTCTTCTGCCGCAGCGTGTGTTCTACTGTTTGTATTATATGCTCTTCCTGTTTGCTAGCGGCCGGCCCGAAGGTTGTAGGCCCATCTATGTATATCTTTTGGATTCTGTAATAAACGGTTTAAAAAAAAAAAAAAAATGAAAACAGGGGACAGTCTGAAGACTGTCCAGTTAAGAACAGGAGCCGCAACAGGAGGCCCGTGTGTGTAGAAAAAACACACATCAATTGTGTACCCCCTAGGACATGTGACAACAGTGGCAGGTCCGAACCCAGGGTCTAGTGCCAAAAGAGACAGAAAAAGCACCATCGAGCAAAGCTCAGTAGGTAGGCATGCCGCCAAACATACCAAAGGTACCACTGTGAAGGGACAACCTGCAAAGCCAGGGACCGATAGAGAACTCTATCCCGAAGGAGAGAGTGAGCAAGAAGGCATGAAACTAGGGAATAAAAATAACCTAGTATGCAAGCACCCCCATGGCGTGTAGAACTCACGACATTAACACAAAGAGACAAGAATGTTGCCACACCTACAGGAGGTGACTAAACCCTACACAGGTGAGTCGCTCAAAAGGTACCACTATACCGGTGTGCGGCATAACAGTCACGAAACACAGAAAAAGCAACAGTACTTTGAGGGGGAAGAAACCTGGTTTCCCGTGAGGCAGGCGGAAACATAGACCATGATACTGCCAGTAAAGGATTGAGAGAAGGCACAGACAGAAGCAGGCAGGTGCGGCCGGTCCATTGGGGCTGAGGGGCCACGCCCCTCCACCTTTTGCCCCTCATGAATAGTGTCTGTCAGGCTGCACAAAGGTCAGCCTGACAGACATTGTTCACTTTCAGTTCAAGCAGCCAGGAGCCAGACATGCGCAAAATGAGTAGGCTCCTGGCTGCCTGAGCTGAACTTTGCTGGGCCGAGGAATTCACAGCTCCTGTGGGCAGGACATCCTCAGATTAGCAAAGGTCCCTGTGGGCCTCCCCTCAGTGACGAGGGGTAGCGTCACTGATTGCCTCGCACCTGGGCGCTTCAGTTTTAAACCCTGAAGCACCCAGGGTCGAGTGTCAATCAGTGACACTTCATCACAGAGTGGGGTGGGGTCAGCAGTCTCACTAACCCCATCCCACTCTCAGTCAACTTGCGGCAAAAGTTCCTGGGTAAGAAAGAGTAGCAATATAACAGCCAACAAATACCCAACGTAGGGTAAGGCACAACCCTACAAAAGAAGGGTCCCTCTTGAGAAAAGCTCGTAGGCAGAGGCTCAAAAGAAAGCTAAACACAGCTTAACCAGCTGTACCAGAAGAAGGAAATAACACGGCTGAACAGCCACACAACCCAGAACATCTGTAACCCACAACGGGTAACAGAAAAGAAAGTGACGGCACTGTCACAAAACCAAAAATCCTCCACGAGGATTAAAACCTGGGAAGACAATCAAACAGACAGGAGGCGCCTGACCGCCGAATCAGCATGGGCATCAAAAAAGAGTGACCCCATCAAATGGTAGATCTCTTAGTCGCTCCTGAACATGCTCTGGGAAAATGCCATCGCGCAACCACGCATGGTGGCTGTTAGAATCAGGGGTCTCTGGTTGGCGCAGGTATGCACTTGCGACAAGCAGGGACCCTCTCCTCTAAGTCAGGGCAAAGGATTACCCTCAGCGAATAACCCCTGCTCACCCTCTAGGTAGTGTGGCGTGAGCAGTCAGGCTAGTCTCCAGAGTACATAAGGTTAAGCATTTATGAGGTCCCACAATAACCACCAACCCACCACACAGAGACACCAGACTGTATTTTAGAAAAATAAAGCTCTTTATAGGGACTTTTCAAGCAGGCTTTAGTTACAGTCTTTAACTTTTCAATACGGTTCCAGTTACTTGTTTGTTAAGGTTTAAGGATGCCACAGTTCTTCAAAATGCACGGTCGGGTGCAATCTGCACCTCTTGGGGGTCAGTGCGCGTCGAAACTCCTTCAGTACAGGTCGTACCACTGTTGGTACATGCCGTACCGCTGTTAGTACAGGCCGTACACTCCTCGTGACGCCTCCCCACTACGTCTCACGCTTCCCACGCGTGAGCAGGCGTACGGGGACGATGGCGTACAGGGCAGTACGGGCTGTACAGGTGATGGTACGCGTCGTACCGGGGCGTACGCTCTTCGGGACGATCCCCTTTGATGGCTCACGCTTCCCGCGGGGTTCAGCGTACGGGGACGATAGTCTCTACGACAGTACGGGCCGTACAGTTGGCCCACGAGGACGCGTACCGCTCCGGGGGATGCAGCGGTACGCTGCAAGTACGTTGAGGTGTTCGGGGCACACAGTACCTTGTTGCTTGATGGCGAGTTCGGGGCGGCCTCGGCAGTCGTAGGGTGGCGTCCCACGTCGCGGTGCAGTTCCTTTTGGCGGAGGACAGCGATGTGTTGTGGGGCGCCTCGGGACTCCGATGCTCGTCACGATGTTGGCGGAAGGAGGGGCGGCTCGGGGTTAAAGTCAGCGGCGAGGCGCTGTAGGCGTCGTCCAGGAGCGGCGAACTTGGATGCCGTCGGTCCTTGCGATGGGCTCTACGGCTCGGGGGCCACAGAGGCTCGGTGCTCAGACCGGAAAATCCTTCCTTACGATGCGAGCTTCGGCTCGAGGGGGCAGCAGCTTACGATGTTCAAGCCAGGCGGGGCAGGCCGTCACGGTGCTCACAGCGGCACAGTCGTGCAGGAGTCGCGTTGCTCAGCGGGATGGGGGCACACAGGTTCTCAGAGTGCGGGACAGGTTCCCCGTTGCACTCAGGTCTCTGGAGTCAGCGTGGAAGGGCAATTCACCCGCAGCAGCTTTCCTTCTTCCAGGGAGGGGTAGCGCCCACTCTTCCTGGGGCGCAGTTCAGGGGGCAAGTTCACAAGCAAGCCCTTGGAGATTGTTCACAAAGCACACGTTGAAAATAAAGTCTTTCTCAGTCTTTTCCTCTCCTTCTTGCAGCAAGGCACCCACCACAGGCCAGTCTCTCAGGCTTAGAGACAGTACTCCTCCATGCAGCTTTCCCAGGTCCTTCTCTTCGGGCAGAGGTTCTTCTTGGCATAAACAGGATCTGATTTCTTAGGAGCAGGGCTCCTTCTTTTATACACAGTTTCTTTTGTTCTTGTGGCCAGGGGGCCTGTGCCTGGCTCAGTCCGGTTTTGGAGCACTTTATTGTGGTGACTCTGCTCTTTCCTTTCAGTGCACAGGGCAGAGACATCAGCCGCTCCACAGGGGGCGGAGCCAGCATTGTGGTGGCAGAGCGCAGATCTATTCAGAGTCAAGGTGTACTCCTCCCACCCATCCTGGTGTAATCTCTCTACCCACCACCTGGCAGCCAGCCTGTCTCCTGGAATTCCCCAGCCCTGCCCCTCACTGAAACTAGGCAGCACACACACACACAGCAGAGGCGGACTGAAATGGTTAGGCAAGTAAATAATAACTTTCTAAAAGTAGTATTTACAAACACAGGATATTAAAATAAATTTTACTAAAAGAAGTATTTTATTATTCTGAGTTCAGGCATACTAAACTTGACTTTCTACCCTGCTCTCTGAGTCCGCTGGGATTATAGAGTGTAATAATTCCAGCAGCCCATTCTGGCCTATGGAGCGCAGGTAGCCTTTCAATAGTGAAAAACGAAAATGGCTGTAATTCACTATTAGGACATGCCACACACATCAGGGCATGTCCTACCTTATGCTTACAATGCACCCTGCCCTTGGGCCTACCATAGGGGTGACTAATATGTAGTTAAGGGAAGGTTTAGGGACTGGCAAGTAGGTGCACTTGCGCAGTCAGCATGACAGTACCAGACTGCACGCAGATTCTGCAATGGCAGACCTTAGACACATTTTACTAGGCCGCTTCTGTGGGTGGCACAACCAGTGCTGCAAGCCCACCAGCAGCATTTGTATTTACAAGCCCCGGCACTCCTGGTGCACTTTACTAGGGGCTAATAGTAAACCAAATAAGCCAAACATGGACACCAATCAATGTATACACTTTTCATAGGGAGCACTTGCACTGTGGCACTGATTAGCAGTGGCACAGTGCCCTGAGCAGCTAACACCAACAAAACACATGAGGCACATCAGCAAAAAGTGGAAGGGAGACTCACGCCAAGGTGCCAGGTCTAACAGCGGCGCATGACCACTGACATGGCCATAGCACGACCCATAGAGTTAGCGCTGTCCATGGCAGAGCGAATCGAAAATTGTGCCATATCATGGCCATCACGGATTAGGCGGGCCAGATCAAGAGCTCTCCGGCAAGGAGGGGAGGAGCTGCTCGACAGAGTCCCAGAGGACAGATGTAGCCCGATCAAACACACACAACGTGTTCAGGGACCGGAGTCCCGAGCTGGCGGATGCAAACACATCGCGGCTACATGACTACACCCACCGAGACTCCCGAGTAGAAGGATGCAACGGAACAGGAGTGGTAGAAAGAGCTGCCAGAAGCACAAGTCCTCCAGCCCCAGAATGGAGGGTCAAACAGGCGGCTCATCGGGAGCCAGGCGATGTGCCACAGCACGATCCACTGGGTCCCCCGAAGAGGGCCTCAACCACGCCCCGAGAAGGATGTCAAATAATGACTCCGCAAATGGCAACAATGGCTCCATGTCCCCCGCACCCCGGTGGAGAAGATCCAGCAAAGGCTCCAAAGGTCTAGAGACTGAGGGTGGCTGCATCCTCAAAATGTCTGCAGCCCTGAAAACAGCCCGGACAAATGTCCCGCTAGCTTCCGTGGCCCCGCGAGGCGGTAACAGCAAGTGATCAGTAGGTGATGGACGCAAGCTAATCCGGCCACCTAACAGAGGCTCAGCAAAAGGATGAGTAGGCCAATGCCCACACTGGCGACCACTCCGGAGAGCGTTGAAATGACTCAGGGGGTGGGGAATCCACTGGGACCACATCCTCCACCAATAAAGCCGGAGATGATACCGGCGTCCGCGACCTCCGAAAAAGACTAGACTGGCTGAGTGGATCAAGCGCCAGTGACCTCTGAAAAGGTCTCGACCATCCGAGTCGAGCCAGCATCGACGACCTCCGAAAAGGCCTCGAACGGCCGGCGTCGACTCAACATCCCCCGAGGTGGAAACCTGTGGGGAGGGAGTGCGCCGAAGCGGTGTCGTGCCCCGCAATGCAGACACCTCCAGGGACACCACAGGGAACCTCTGAAGGCTGTGCGACGGTGCTGTGGAAGGGCTAGACGTCGTGGGATGCCCCTTCGGGCTGTGTCCCGACGTTGTGGCGACTCCGGAGTCGGAGTCAGGGCACTCGGTCGGAGCAAAGGGTAAACCCGCCAACGGAGTCCTAACAAGAGTCCCTACCCCCCTGTGGGGCCAGAAGGCGCACCCGGAAGGGGGTCAAAGCAATAAAGGACTACAGGGCCCTGCAGTAATCCTGCATCTAAGTTTGAGTCACCCCAACACCCGGAAATGGGAGGTATGCCGGGTCCGACTCCTGAGGGTCCGAGTCCAGCAAAGACCAGGAGCTGCGGGCCCCGATGTGAATATCGGCGCGAAGCCGACGACTTCTGCGACTTTCGTTTGAGCTTACCTGAGGTAGGCTAATGACAGCAACGGTCCCGGGACCTGCCCCGAACAGGAACGGACTGGCTTGAAGCCCGAAAGGGCATCAAACTCACTGTTTCTTGACGCAAAATGGCGTTGAAAAGGCCTGAAGATAACAAAAACAGGCCAGAGGTATCACTTTCCCGGATCCGCGTTAGGACGCGGAAAAGAAGAAAATTGACGTCAGCACACCGAGAGGGGCTTATATGGCTCCATTGATGTCACTTCCGTTGATGACGTCAGGACGGAGCCGGACGTCACCGCCTCCCGGCGTGCAGAGGTATTGCTGGGGAAAAAAAGATTTTGCGGATCCAGTCTGACGACTGGGGAGATATTCTAAGTTAAGGAATCTGTGGCTAGATGTGTCTATTAGATAGAAACAACACTCTACACCTACACTGAATTACTGTGCTTGTGCCAGTGTGTCTGACAGGAGGGAGAGACTGCGTGCATGTGAGTCTCAGTGATTCTGGAGTCCCAGCCCAGTCTACCAGTGAGTTCTTGGTCTCCTGAGCCTCAGTTTCGTCTCTGTGCTGCCCTAAGTTCATCTTTGCTCCTTTGTGCTCAGCATTCAAGACGACTGCCAGCCTTCCCAATTTCCGTTTGCCCTCTGCCCTCCACACTCTACAATTCTTAGCCTTCAGCCCTCCTAGCTGGACCAACCTGATCGTGGTCAGTGGCCCACGTCTTGGTTGTGCCTAGTGACTGGTCATGCCTTTGTGCTTCTCCACCCCTCTTACGCCTTGGGAGCTCACCTGACCTCATGGAGACCTCCCGACGATGAGAGACAGGGTGTTAGGAGAGCCCCAGGAGTGCCCTAGAGTGCAGAGGAGTTGGCTATTCAGAGAACAACTGCATGCGTCCTGCTTCAGTGTTGGATTGGGATCGAAAATAGGCCTGGGCATACTATAAAGTGGCCCACATTTGCAGATTGCGCTTTTTTGCAAAACACTTAATAATACTTAGAACACGGAAGCAGAGTTCTCCAAGAGGCATGTTTTCTTAACTTCATGAGATAAAAAAACGCAAATGTTGTCGGGACTCTTTGTGCAAGGATTAATTACAAGTTGTGAACCATACCTGGATATAAGTGAGGCCACTTCTGCTAAGGCCCCCTGCTCAATCTGCATACATTAATGGGCTGGCCCAGCGAGAGATTGGGAATGACATCTCAACCCCCTTGGTAAAAGGGAGGTAATAGATGCCCTCTGCCTCCGGAAAGGCTGATCAGGCTGCCCACCGGGCCTCTGGCGACACCTGAACAGCACAGAAACAGCCGAAACCGGACCGCACGCTGGACAAAAAATTTGCCCACAATTGCAACTCAGAGAGCCCGTCTTACCAATCTGACCTGCTTCCCTCAGCGGTGAGGGCTACTGATGAGGTCACAGTACAGTATAGCGAGGCGGATTCTCTAAGCAAAGGTACATGTAAAGGTACACGTGAAGTACTACATGTGTGAGGTACTTGTAAGGAGTGCAGGGGTGGAGTTGTTAGCTTCTGAGAGGTGAGAGTGGAGCATGAAAGGGGGAGGGGTAGTCAAGGTTGTGGCTGCAGTGTGAAAAGGAGTTGGGAGTGGTTTCCGATAGTTCTTGACCTAAAAGAGCTGCTGGGTCTAGAGTGCTGATTGGTGGCTGTACTGGTTGGCCTTGTCAAAAATGCTCTCCCCTTTCATGTGTTTGGTGGTGGCTTGATTACACTTGTCTATGCTCTTTTTCTGAGCCCTCAGAGCCTTTCCACATTGAATTAGACACAACATGAAAACTAGCTCACAAAAGACAACGGGAGGAAAGCAGGGAAAACCACCACCCATACCACCAATATCAGCAAAGTCAGCAGGGAATACAATGGAAAGGGTAACTAGAATTCCAGCAACCTAAGGTTTCCCCACCCTTTTACAGCCAAGTTCACATAACCATGGTGCAAATTCAAAGAATCGAGTTCTGATTAAGCACTCTTTTCGGAAGGTGACTACTTAATCAATAAATGTTGGGTCAACACTTTTAACAGATTCAACCTAATCGATTCAGCAATAATCATAGAGCCTCTTTCATCTCCGTCTGGCACCCCTAATGCAGGATCGGCCTGTATCCCTTCCTCACAATACAAACTTGTTACAAAAGCTATAATCAGGACCACACTGGGAAAATATGCATTCACTTGTCGACGACTCTGACTCGTACTCAGACTCTGATTCTATTTATTGGGTTGAGCCACAGTTTGAGAAATCTGGAGAATTTGAGGGCCTGGACAATAAGACAGAATCTCAGACTCAGAATCAGGCACATTCGGTGACATGGACTAATTCTGGAGGAAATCAATTGTTTTCAAATTCACTAAATGGCTCAAGCCTGTTGCACAAGTTACTGTTACAAGTTAGTGATAGATTCCTTACCTTAGAATATCCCCAGGCGTCAGACTGGATCCAGAAAGTTTTTCGTCAGCACTGGTAAGGCCAAAGGGGAGCACGGCAAACTGAAAATGCTCCTGCCCTACCATGAATCGCAGGTAACGCCGGTGGACCGGCAGGACGGGGATATGAAAATAAGCGTCCTGCAGGTCTAATGCTACCAAACCCGGGACAAGGGCTGAAAGATCAGAATCATAGCCTGAATATCCCGGACTCGCTGCTCGGGAGGATAAACCCGAAGCCGCATCGAATCCAGAACCCCTCCGATTACGGGGAGCTTCTGAGAGGGACTCAGGTGCGACTTCGGCACGTTGATGGAGAACCCCAGCAAATGCAGGAGGTCGGCCGTAGTCTGAAGGTGGGTGACGACTATCTGGGGTGAGCCCGCCTTCAACAGCCAGTCGTCGAGGTAGGGGGAAGACTGACACCCCTGACCTGCGCAGATGAGCTGCGACCACCGCCATCACTTTCGTGAACACCCGAGAGGCGCTGGTAAGGCCGGAGGGGAGCACAGCAAACTGAAAATGCTCCTGGCCTACCGTTAACCGCAGGTAACGCCGGTGGACCAGCAGGACGGGAATGTGAAAATATGCATCCTGAAAGTTCCAGTCTCCAGGGTCGAGGGTCGAGGGCAGCCAAAACCTGAGCCAGAGTCAATTCAATTCAATTCAATATCAACTTTATTCGGTAGTTTTTGAAAAAACACCATAAAAGTTCAAATAGAATAAAAACACAGTTACAATTGTATAAAAAAAAAGGTTAAAAAGATTATTAAAATGTACATTTTTGGGCACCGCCAGCAATACATGGAAGTAAAAAGTGCATCACAATTTCATTAGGGCAAATTTTTCCAACATGTGCAAAGACGTACAGTTTTTTTTGTTATCTCAGTCCCTTCGTTAATATGTATAAGCGATGTTGTTCGAGGTTATAGATTTGTGCGGTGGCGTATACAAAATTTAAGGTAAGATACAATCGCTTTCGCATAGTTTTCATTTTCCAGAAATTGTAGTGCCAAATACGCTGGGCGACATTGACGGAAACCCCAGAACTTCAAGATAGGGAGTATCCAGCGCTTCCGGGGCTCGCTATAGAATTTGCAGAATAACATTGTGTGCATCGTTGATTGTGGCGATACCAAATCACAAGGGCACATAGAGGTGGTAGAAGTCCTGACATTTTGCTCAGGAAATAGAACTAGTAGATGGAACAAATCAAGTCTGAAGCGGGTAAGCAGCATTCTTTCAAACTGTGTTATTTTAAAATTTAGGTAAGGTTCAGCAGAAAACGCAGTCTGGACTAGCAGGGAATGTTGGACTGATGGCTTGTGGACCTCGGATAATAGACGTAGCTGACGTAAATGAGTTAAACACTCCCTTTTTAAGGTCTTTTTAGGGATTTCCTCTATCAGCGATGGATGGTCAAAGTATTTCCTATATCCAAGATCTGTCAATAACGCTTTGACGTACGACAGCCATTTGATTTTCTTAGCGTGGTCTAGCGTTAAAATATCTTGTATAATCGTCCTAGTCAAGTGGCATTGCTCGGTGACCCATATTCTGCGCCACAGCATTATTGGTTGTAGTTTTATGATGTCAGTGATGTAGTCAATGCCCAGCTCAGAGTGGCAGGCATAGGTGGAGCAGGTTTTGGGCACCGCCAGCAAATATCTAAGGAAAGAGTTCTCTATTGTTTGTATTGAGTCCACGTTTTTAAAACCCCAGATCCCCGCCCCATATGTTGCAGTGCTTACACATTTTGCGTTATATATTTGCGCTAGTTCTTTAATTTGTCTCTGCCCCAATCTCTGCGAGAAGGTTTTTAGTGATGATGTCTCTCGGAGGAAAATCAATTTTCTTGTATTAATGGCTTGGGTCCATTTGAATTTTTCGTCAATGACAATCCCTAAATAGGGATAGGTTTTAGTCCTATCCAGGTGTTCGCCCTGCGCCATTAACTTCCTGTGTTTTACGTTTCTTTGCTCCCCTGAGTGCATTGTGTACGTTTTTTTTGCGTTTAGTTTCAGGTTTAAACTTGCCATAAAATCACAATATCTGTTCAGGGCCATTTGTAATTCGTTTGATGTTCTTGCTAGAATGACAGCATCGTCGGCATATAGAAGTGCTGGTATCTGCCGACGAACTATTGCCGGGAGGTCCTTACTGCCTTGTAGCATGGCAACCTCTAGGCCATTCGTGTATAGGGTGAATAAGAAGGGGGCCAATACGCACCCCTGCCTGACCCCCTTTTCCACTCTGAAGAAGTTAGTGAGCTCGCCCTTTGTCCCAAATCTTACCCTGCCAATGGTGCCTGTATATAGTTCGCGTAAGAAATCCACAATTGGCGTAGGAACGCCCATTTTCAAGATTGTATTCCACAGCATTGAGTGTGACACGCAGTCAAATGCTGCGGAAAGATCGACATAGGCCATGTGGAATGAGGACCCTTTGGCGTCCAGGTATTTGCTCGCCAGTAGGGACAGGTTTAGAGCCTGGTCAGTTGTTCCTAGTCCCTCCCGGAAGCCATATTGTAGATCGGAAATAATTTTGTGTTCTAAGGCCCACTCCTGGAGGCGGTCAAGTAATATTCGTCCTGCCATTTTGCCTAGGGAGTCCAGGAGGGAGATCGGCCTATAGCAT
The DNA here is from genome assembly GCF_964204655.1 of Triturus cristatus. Classification (NCBI taxonomy): domain Eukaryota; kingdom Metazoa; phylum Chordata; class Amphibia; order Caudata; family Salamandridae; genus Triturus; species Triturus cristatus. Next base: position 1,008,610,913 of record NC_140590.1, on the reverse strand, counting down.
GTTGGACTATTTCGATCTCCTTTCTTGAAGATAGGTACCAAGATTGATGTTTTCCAGGATTCCAGGATACCTACTTCAGTGGTGGCGTTCAAGACGTTAGTTAGTAGCGGGGTCCAGAGATCTGGAAGGTGTTTAAAAACGTCAACCGGAACGCCGTCCGGGCCTGGTGCTTTGGCTGTTTTTGAAGATTTTAAAGCTTTTTGGACCTCTTCATGGGAGAAGTGAAGATTTAACGGATAGACAATTTGTGGTAGAGGTTCAGGCTGATCTGTGTCTTCGGTCGGGTCTATGGCAAAGACTTTAGTAAAATGGTTCACCCATTCGTGTTGGCTTATAGATACATCAATTGATGGAAGGTTGGATTTCTCTGTTAGGAGTGGGGAACGAACTATCTGCCAGAACAAAGCACTATCGTTAAGTTCCGAGCTTTGGATCAGTTTTGACCATAGTTCAGCTTTTACTTCCTTTTTCCTGTTTTTTAGGGCGGCTGTATACTCTTTTCTAAGTCTGATGATTTCGACTCTGTCCTTATGTTTACTGTTCAGAGCTTCCTTTAGGCGTGTAGATGCTTTAGTACATGCTGTATCAAACCACCCTTTCTTCAGTTGGGGCCTTTGTTTGTGCTTTTTAGTCAATTCTTTTTGTATGGTTGTTGTAATTGATAGAAAGCTTACTATAGTTTCACTAGGGTGGGTGGTGGAATCCAAGCAGTTAATAATATCCGTTTGGTTATTTGTGACAATTTTTTTTGTTGTGGCTTCTTTGTCAATATTACCCCACTTCAATGTAAAGCCATTCAAAGAGCCTAGCTCTAGATCGCTTTGATTTAGAGCGGTCAGAATGTCATATGGCTTATTCTTTGTTCTTTCAGCGAGGACCATGATAATGGGGAAATGGTCACTTAAGGGGTTGTTAAAAACCTTAAAATCTTCTACGATGGATCCTATAGGTGATGAGATCAGTATAAAATCAATTATACTTGTTAAACCTCTTCCGTTGAATGTGGGCTGAAATTGAACAGGTGGATTCTTTGTTTCGTTAGCAAAGTTTAGTTCTAGTTCAGCCATGAGTTCATTCATTTTTTCCCCCCCATTAGAGTGTGTAAAATGCGTGAGGTTTGTATCGGACTCATCGCTAATACCACATTTATTATTGTCACTATTACTGCATAGATGTAAGTTGAAATCTCCGCCCCAAATTGTTATGCATGCCTTTTTGATGTGAATGGTTCGTTGCTTTTGTATTATTGCGGAGATCTCTGGGAGTAGCGTGTTCATAGCAGAGTTGGAGAGGTTATTATAAAAGTTTATAATAAGGTAAAGTCTTTGTTTGGTGACCTTAACTGCTATGATCTGAAAATTTGTATCTAAACTTATGGGAATTATCTCATCCACGGAAAGGGTGTTTTTGATATAAATAACTAAGCCTCCGCTATTTCTGCCAGAAGTTGATTTCGTCGCAGGTGACCAAAAAGTTTTAAAGCCTAGTATATGAATAGGCCTTATGGCCCACGTCTCCTGAAGACAGATACAACCGCTCAAATTGATCTGGCTTAGGAAGGCGGGGTCGATTTTCTTTGCGGAGAGACCTGCGATATTCCAGTAGGTAAAATGAAACTGCAAAGTATCTAAGATAGAGTCAACTGGATTGCCTGCTTTAGCCCTCCGTTCGATGATTTCCTGATTAGTTTGGGTCGGTGTTGCAATAGTAATAACTTCATAATTGATTTTTGAGCACTCAGGTTTAATGAGAGGAAGAGGCAAATGCGTAGGAGTTATTGCAAAGGTGGGATATGAGTTAGATGATGAAGTTGGGTTCGTTTTGAGTGATTGTGAGAATTCCCCAATATTGTAAGGGTTGAAAAGTCAATCGTTAAAATCTAAACCAGAAAAGGCATTAAATCTGTTATATATTGGGATGTTAAAGGAAGTAGCTAGCGGGGGAACTGGTTGTCTCCATCGATTATCTCCATTCTCTTGATGGGGAGTATCAGAGAGATAAGGATGGATAGATGGGGGTATGGACGTTTGGCTCTGATGCCACTGGACCGAGCCTGTTGGGTATAGAAACTTAGAGTTCTGGTGAGGGATGGAAGGGTAAGAGGTAATAGGATAAGGTCTTTCTAAAAAAGGATTAGTAGGGGCAGACGGGATGTTGGTGGTTGTATTTAGTAAATGCCTGTAGAAATAACCTAATGGGAGAAGGGTTGTGTTGAATTCCCAAGTAGAGGGTGGTGGTGCTTTGGCTAGTGTCTTTTCGGCCCACTGGGGGTTTCTGAAAGTAATAACTACACAATCCCCCTCGAATTTTTTCCGTAAGGGGCCTATCCAACCTACTCTTTGCGTGTGGGAAATTTCCCCTGCACATTCTATTGGGAAGTTACAATTCAGGCTTAACCAATGAAGTATCTTATTTTTCAGGGATGTTGTTGTTTCACTCTGTTCTTGCTTAAGTGTTGGAGCGTTTACCAATACAAGGACGTAGGCTCCGCATTCAGGTGGAAGGGTAATGCGTGCCGGTATCTGTCTAGATTTATAAGGTTGTTCGTATGATATCTTTAGTTGCTGGGATTTTGCATTAAGCTGATTTAGTTGTGTAGGTTTCTGCGCTGGTTTCTGTGAACCTTTCTGGGATGGTATAGAGGTGCTTACCGTTTGCAAGTTGGCTGTTTGAGTGTTTAAATTAGTGATAAGTGATGTTATATTGGGCGTGGGAGGTTTGCTTTCGGCAATTATACTGTTACTGTGAGAACTTTGTTTCGGGAGGGTTATTAACGTCGATATGGGTTTCTTGACTGTGACTGTCTTAGAATGGGTGGAAGTCGTGGGAGCCAGAGGAGCTAAGGTGGTAATGGGTGGCATAAGGTGACTAGTGTTGCTAATTAATCTTGCCATCTGTTTTTCGATATTATTTAAGGTTCGCTCTATTGGTGTTAGTTGAGTTTTTATAAGGTCCTTAATTACATCTAGTACTTGTGAGTTAAGCTCAAGATAGTTCGAGTTGGTAGCGCCATACCCCCTGTGATCGTCAGGCGGTACGGTTGTAACAGAGGGGTCGTCCGCGTTTCCCGATGGTGAATAGCTTGTATTATTCCGGTTATTATTGCGGGTCGTCTTTTTGGACCTCAGGCGCCTTGGTGTATTTTTTTGCTTGATCTTGTTCTTGACTACTAGTCTTGTACTATCTTCATTAGGAAAAGGACCCTCCCTTATCTCCTTATCAGTTGTTGTTGGAGGAGCTACTATTAAAAGTGAGGGCTGGGTTAAGAATTGTGGCCCGATCGCAGTTGGTAGTTGACTTTGGGTGGTTTGGGTGGGGCTAATCATCAAAGTTGGTGTTTTTTCGAGATCATCCAAGGTATCTTCTTCAAGTGATAAGTGGGTGACAGATAGATCAACGCTTGTTGGTATGGTATGAAGTTCAGCACGGGTTTCGCGCAGTAATGGGACATTTATTTCCTGCTGGGTGGGTGTTTTAGCTAGGGCCAAAAGGCCCATTGAGGATCTACGTGCTGCTGCGAGGTCCTGGGAGACGCGTCTCTCTAAGAGGACTATCCCCTGATTGATCGCGTCATTAGCTTTACTGATGAATTGATCGATCGGCCCGATTATGGGACCCGCTCCTTGTGCTGTTTTATTCCTCATTGCCCTAGTTGTCATAGTGGCAGCTATAATTATGGTTATTATAATCTTACCGGGGCCACGCTGCAGGACGAATAAAGATGGATTTAGTGGGGATGACAGTGGATTAGACCAGACCAGACTTGCCCAGGCTTGAACAGGCCCGCCCTTGGCCCGGGCGTCGATCCGCGATGCGCGTTGGCAGCCTTGCTTAAGACTGTAAGTGGTGAAAGGGGGCAGGGCACTGGGAGGGGGCGCGGCCCGCGCGGGAAGAGAAAACAGCTGATGGTATTTACGCTGTGGCTCGCAGTCCCGGGGCCGCGCCCCGCACCTCCTCTGCGGCCGCGCTGGTTGAACTCCTTCCTCCTTGGGCAGGTAAACAGATTTGTTGGTAGGCTACTCCTGTAGCGAGTTGTGGGCAAAGTCCAGAACAAATACACAGACCTCTATGCAACGACAGTCAAAGATTGCACGAATGACAATAGACTGGGAACTGTAACAGCAACAACTTACTTTTGGAACGTAATATCAAGGGGAGAGCCCAGCCCGGCCTGGTCGGCCCCGGACGGCCACAGACGGCCCGCCCTTTGCCCGGGCTTAGCCCGCGCGCGGTCCCGCGACGCGGGAGACACGGCGATCTTTTGTGCGCCTCCTGGCGCGAAACCAGCAACGCGGCTCCCCTGGCGCTTTGAATGATGGGGAGTGTAGTCCCGTCCCCGCTCCGCGGCCGCAGATGGTGTTAGCGGCGGCGGGGGACGGAAACACTGCAGAAGAAGGCAATTTGGCAGCGTGGAACGTTTGGATCCCAGGTAGGTCCGCAAGGTCTCAAGAGCAAGAAGAAACCCGCTCAGCCGCAGTCACGGCGATCTTTTGTGCGCCTCCTGGCGCGAAACCAGCAACGCGGCTCCCCTGGCGCTTTGAATGATGGGGAGTGTAGTCCCGTCCCCGCTCCGCGGCCGCAGATGGTGTTAGCGGCGGCGGGGGACGGAAACACTGCAGAAGAAGGCAATTTGGCAGCGTGGAACGTTTGGATCCCAGGTAGGTCCGCAAGGTCTCAAGAGCAAGAAGAAACCCGCTCAGCCGCAGTCACGGCGATCTTTTGTGCGCCTCCTGGCGCAAAACCAGCAACGCGGCTCCCCTGGCGCTTTGAATGATGGGGAGTGTAGTCCCGTCCCCGCTCCGCGGCCGCAGATGGTGTTAGCGGCGGCGGGGGACGGAAACACTGCAGAAGAAGGCAATTTGGCAGCGTGGAACGTTTGGATCCCAGGTAGGTCCGCAAGGTCTCAAGAGCAAGAAGAAACCCCGAGCCAGAGTCAACATCTTGAACTTCTCCTTCCGGAGGAAGCGATTGATGTTCCTGAGGTCCAAGATGTGGCGCTGGCCCCCTTTGTCGTCCTTGGGGACCAGAAAGTAGTGGGAATAAAAACCACGTCCTACTTCTGGCCCAGGAATGCACTCAATGGCCCCATTGGCCAGGAGGGCCTCGACTTCCTGTTGGAGAAGCGCAAAGTGATCCCCCACATTCGGTGGAACTGAGGTGGCATGGTTGGGGGGGTAGACTCGAAGAGGAGGGAGTAACCCCTCCGGACGATTTGCAGCACCCACCTGTCTGAAATGACATAATGCCAGTGGGGGAGGTGATGTTGGATCCTGCCGCCCACTGGTGTGGGGTGCACCCCAAAGCTCGGACTAGGAAGGCTTTGAGGTGGATGCTGCGGGTGCGGAGGTGGACTGACCCACACGCTGGCTCCCTGTGCCGCCACAGCAGCCTCCACACCCACGGCCGCGCTGAGTTTGGTTCTGCGCAGGCTTCTGGCTGAACGAGCGTGCAAGGGCACCCTTTCAGTGGCCACAAAAGGAACAGAAGGTAGACGTGGCCGGGCGTGTGGTGGAGAGACCCAAGGACTTGGCCGTAGCCTGAGAGTCCTTGAAACGCTCCAGTGCACTGTCTGCCTTATCACCAAACAGGCGAGTACCATCAAAAGGCATGTCCATGAGGGAACTCTGGACGTCCCCAGAAAACCCAGTGGACCGCAGCTAGGCATGGCGACGCAGGGCCACTCTTGTGGAGATCGCTCTCCCTAAAGAGTATGCGGTGTCCAGCCCACACCGAATGGCGAACTTCGCGGCATCCTTCCCCTCCGCAACAGCTTGGGAAAGTATAGCCCGAACCTCTTCCGGGCACTGGGGCAGTGTCTGCGCCACTGTGTCCCACACAGCGTGAGAGTAGCGGCCCAAGAGGCATGCGGTGATGACTGACCGCAGCCCCAAGCTGGCAGAGGAAAATAACTTCTTGCCAAACTGCTCCAGCTTTTTCGATTCCTTATCCGGCGGGCGGTAGGGAACGCACTTTGGGAAGTGGAGGCCTGAATGACCAGGCTCTCCGGAGTCAGATGATTTGTCAAAAAGGCCGGGTCACCCGGTGCCGGGCGATGATGCCTGGCCATGTTCTTATCCACAGGAACCCCTGTGGCTGGCCTAGATCAGGTGCTCATCAAAACATCCGTCAAGGCCTCATTAAACGGAAGCAGAGGTTCCATAGAACTTGCCGCCGGTTGAAGCATTTCAGTATGGAGGTTCGTCTTTGGAGTGACAGTAGGCAGATCAAGGTCAAGGGCCTCAGCTGCTCTACGGAGCACCACAGTATATGTGGCGCCCTCCTCGTTGACAGCAGGAGGAGATATAAATCCAGGCTCAGAGGAGAGATCAAGGCCACCTGCATCCTTCGAGTTCTCCACCCACTCATGTTCAGACTCGCACTGCCGAGCAGAGGCTTGGACAACCAAGCTCTCGGGGATGGGATGTTGGGAGCAGAAAACGGGGTCACCTGGGGCCGGGCGATGGCGTCGGGCCACGTTTTTGTCCATAGGAGCCCCTGTGTTGGGCCTGGACCAGGTGCCCAAAAGAACGTCTGCGAGTGCATCGTTATAGGGCAGCAGCGGCTCCATAGAAGCAGAAGCTGGTCGAAGCACCTCTGTCAGGAGGTTATTCCTGACGGCCACAGTAGGGACCTCGAGGTAGAGAGCCTTGGCTGCCCTACACAACACCATAGAATATGAACCACCCTCCTCCGTAGCCACGGTAGAAGGAGACAGTGCGCCAGGTTCCGGAGCATAATCCTGGTCACCTGCATCTCCCGGATCCTCATCCCAGTCTGGTTCTAACTCGCATTGAGCTGTGAGAGGGTCCTCAGACCCCTCCCAGTCCTCCGTGTCCTCCACAGCCTGTTGAACAGGTGGAACATATGGACATCTGTGGATATAGGGGTAGACGTTCCCAAACGGCATCGGAATTGGCGTCGGGAGACACCCTTCCGGCACTGGCACCATGCCGGGGAGTAAACCAAGGACAGCGTCTGCCAGGTCTGCGGCCGTCGACGTCGGTGGAGGTCGTACAGGGCCAACCGGCATGGACAGGGATCCAGGCCTGGATCCACGGGGTCCCTCAGCATCGAAGTTGGAGTAGTCGACGATGTCGGGGCCGGAGCCAGTGACGTCGAAGGACGAGGACCCCCAGCCGGGCCGCCGGGCCTGAAGGTCACAGGCGGGGCCGTGCGGTCTGATGACACGTGCCATGGCTGACAGGAACTCCTGCAGCTTGGCCGGAGTCGCTCATGGACCCGAAAAGGGCGGATAGGCCATTGGCAACTGCGTAGGCTCTGCCGGAGCTGCAGGGGCGGCCCCACATGCACCCTTAGCCGCATCGCACGACCGGCTAGGGGAAGGCAAAGAGCGACGATGCTTCTTCGCCTTTGTGTGCTTCGCCTTACCTGACTCCGGGTGCGAAGACTTTGAATGATGGTGATGGCTTCGCGGACGGTCCCTCGACCTCCCACGAGACCGGGACCTTGAACGGCACGGAACTGACTCCCGGGACTCCAGCCACTTTTGGGACCACTCCCGCAAAGTTTTCGGAGCCATGGCCCAGCAGTGGGGGTACGACTCGGAGTCATGGTCGCTCCCCAGGCAGTAGAGACACTCACGGTGCGGGTCCGTCACCGATATCGTGCGGGGACAGGCCGCGCAGGACTTAAAACTGGGCATCCCTATGCACCTGTAGATTGTAAAATACTTGAAAACAGAGACAAAAAGTCCCAAAAAACTAAGTCTAAAAATGACTGGGGGTACCACTCTCTCCAGATCTGCACTTGCTGGCGCGGAAAAAGAAAGAACTGACGTCAGCGCGCGCTGGCGCGTCTAAGTAGCTCCAGCGATGTCATCTCGGTGACTAAGACGCCAGCAACGTATGCAGAGCCATACAACGAGGCCTACCGACATGCAGGGGTACGGCTGACGAAAAACTATCCGGATCCAGTCTGACGCCTGGGGATATTCTAAGGTAAGGAATCTATCACCAACGTGTCTCTTTCATATTCATGTTAAATGTGCAGGAGAACCCACTCATTGAAAGAGTATCCAATTCATCTTCTACATTCTGGAATAAAACAAATAATCAAACAAACAGTTCAGGTTTGCTTGAGGATATCCATGAGACATATACTCCTATGGTCTATCGAGTCGTACGGGTAATTGGGGCAATTACAATTATTTTGACCAAAACAGCGGACGCAATCGAATGTCAATCAGTTACTGAACAAACATCTTTATTGAAGGATATAAAAATGAGCTCCACATTGTGCGGAACCTTCAAGAAAACCTGCTAAACAATCAAAAATCCATGGGAAAACTGGAATCTCACCTTCCTAATCTGACAATGTTGGATGATATTGTCAATCTATTACAATTGTTACCGGAAATACTCCATCTAGCTAAATGTGATGCTCTGCGATCTGAACCATTTTAATGATTATCTGAGTCAATTGCAAATGTCAAGCAACACACTGGTAAAGCGAAGAATAACAGGAATCAGTGTCAATCAAATTTATAATGTGACTCCCACAAGCTACTTACCTTCGGTAACGATATATCTTTAAGAAACGTTAGTAGTGATAGATTCCTTACCTTAGAATTACCCCCAGGCGTCAGACTGGATCTGGAAAGTTTTCGTCAGCAGTACCCCTGCGTGTCGGAAGGTGGTGTTGTGCGGCTCCGAGTCCGTCGTTGGTGTCATGGTCACCGAGATGACGTCGCGGCAACTACTTAGACACCGCCCTCGCGTGCTGACCTCAGTTCTGTACACGACTTTCCGCACCAGGAATGCAGAGCCATGCAAGATACTGACCACTGGTGCCACAAACTAGGGCCCTGAAAAGGATGACCTTAACCCTACAAATCAGTTCACAGAACGGGGAGGATGGGTGGGGCGGTAAGGAATCTATCACTACTAATGTTTCTTACAGATATATCGTTACCGAAGGTAAGTAACTTGTGCATTTGAAAGAAACACGTAGTGATAGATTCCTTACCTTAGAGTAGATACCCCAGCAATACCAACGCCGGTGGTGGGTCTGCAAACCAAGATCACACCAGAAAGTCACAGAGAACAGAACGGCCAAAGAAGCCGTCTCTCTGGACTTGGCTGTCCAGGCAGTAATTCTTGGTAAACGTGTGCAGCGAGGCCCACATAGCTGCCTGACAGATGTCCTGCAAGGGAACTCCCCGTCCCAAAGCAGTAGTGACTGCCGTCGCCCTGGTAGAATGGGCACATAGCGCCACCGGAGGCTCCTTTTTAGCCAAAGAATAACAAGCCTTTATGCACAGAACGACCCACCGAGAGATGGTCCGCTTGTGCACGGCCCGACCTTTCTTGGCGCCCACGGAGCCAACAAAGAGCTGGTCATCCACCCGGAACTGTTGAGTGCGGTTCAGGTAGAATGAGAGCGCACGTTTGGGTCCAGACGGTGGAGCCTCTCTTCCTCTTTCGAGGGATGCGGAGGTGAAAAGAAGGTGGGCAAAGTGTTGGTCTGCCCGATGTGAAAGGCAGTGACAACCTCTGGCAGAAAAGATGGACGAGTACTTAGAACAACTTTGTCCGGATGGATAGAGAGAAAAGGAGGTTTAGAAGAAAGAGCCTGGAGCTCACTCACTCCTCTAGCAGAGGTGATGGCAACCACGAAAGCAATTTTTAAAGTGAGAAGACAAAGAGGACAGTTGTGAAGTGGCTCAAGGGGAGCACAGATTAGAAATGTCAGAACCAGGTTCAAGTCCCACTGAGGCATTATGAAAGGAACAGGAGGGAAAAGGTGAGTAATGCCTTTTAAGAATCTATTTACAACAGGGGACTTGAAAAGGGAAGGCTGATCTGGAAGCCGTAAAAAGGATGAAATGGCAGAGATATAGCCCTTGATAGTGCCCAGAGCAGAGCCCTGCTGGGCCAAAGAAAGTAGAAATGAAAGGACCTCTGAAAGAGGGGCAGAAAGGGGACCCACAGCCTTTGTTGGGCACAATCCCACACTCTTATTCCACCTGCAGGCGTATACCGTCTTAGTGGAGGGCCGCCTGGCCGCCAAGATTACTTTACAAACTTCAGGAAGCAGGTCAAAAGATGTCAACTGCCGCTACTCAATCTCCACGCAAGGAGGTGGAGGTAGAGGCTGGACAGGTTTGGGTGGAGGACCCTCCCCTGGTGCTGCGACAGAAGATCCTCCCGAAGAGGCAGCCGGATTGGGGGATTGATGGCCATGCTGAGTAGCTCGGGATACCATACCCAGTCCGGAGCCACAAGAATGAAGTGAGCCCGGCCGCACTTGATCTTCTTCAGCACTCTGGGCAGAAGTGGTATAGGCGAAAAGGCATACAACAGACCGCAACACCACTCACAACAGAAAGCGTCGCCGAGCAGTGCCGCCTTGGAAATTCCAACGCACAGAACTGATGACATTGCGCGTTCTCTTCGATGGCGAATAGATCTAACCAAGGCTCTCCCCACTGCTGAAAGAGACCTTGCACCACGTCCGACGCCATGCACCGGCGGCTGAGTTCGTCCACGCTGGTGTTCAGAGAACATGCCAGGTGTTGAACCACCAGGTAAATGCCCTGATGTTCCAGCCATGTCCAGAGGCGCAGAGCCTTCTGACATAGGGTCCACGACCCCACCCGCCCTGTTTGTTGCAGTACCACATGGCGGTGGTGTTGTCCGTGGACACCTGCACCACTCTTCCCGGGACAGAGGGAAGGAATGCCTTCAGTGCTAGTCGGCTCGCCCGAAGATCCAGAAGGTTGATGTGGAGCCCGGACTCTGCCGGAGACCAGAGGGCCTCTGATCTCCGCCTCTCCCATGTGGCTGCCCCATCCCAGGAGGGACGCGTCTGTCACAACGGTGTGCTCCGGATGGGGAAGGGAGAGGGATCTGCCATTGACCCAATCTTGATTCGTAAGCCACCACTGCAATTGTTGCGCAGTGCCCTCTGAGATCTGGAGGTGATCGGACAGATTTCCCTGATGCTGTGCCCACTTAAACTACAGGTCCCATTTCAGAGCCCGCATATGCCATCTGGCTTGATCCACTAGCAGGATGCAGGAGGCCATCAGGCCCAAGAACCGGAGGGTCATCCTAACCGAAACCCGGGATAGAGACTGAAAGATCGGAATCATAGCCTGAATATCCCGGACTCGCTGCTCGGGAGGATAAACCTGAAACCTGAAACTGCGCCGAGTTCAGAACTGCTCCGACGAAGAAGAGCTTCTGAGAGGGAATCAGGTGCGACTTCGGCACATTGATGGAAAAGCCCAGCACATGCAGGAGATCGGCTGCATAAGGTTAGAGACGACTGCTTGGGGCAAGCCTGCCTTCAACAGCCAGTCGTCGAGATAGGGGAAGACTGAAACCCCTGATCTGCGCAGATGAGCTGCGACCACCGCTGTTGGACCCGGCCTCGTGGCGTGGTCCTTAACCCCGTGGATTGTGCCCGTTCCCCGCCCCGGCCTTCACGGGCCACCCTTCTGAACTGCACCGAGGCCCTTCATCCAGAGCTGCACGAGGTCGCATACCCCTCGTGGCTCCGCCATCTTGTTGGCATCCACGTGACTCTGTGCACCAGCCAGCGCGACCCCGCGCAACCCGGCCTCGACCCCAGCGAAGCCCCGACATCGAGGCACCACGAACTGGCCAGGGGGTGCCGCAGGAACCATTCATTGCCCCCGGCGGAGGACAGTATCGATGGGACCCCCAACTGTCCTCCCCTCTCGAGGTGTGATCGCCCTGCAACTCCCTTGGGCCTGGCGCCTCTCCTGCTGGGCGTCTGGCCACCTCCACCCGGCCTCTCCGCCCCCCCCCGGGTGCCTGGGTCCGGACATCAAAGGGCTCCAGACCTATATCTGGGGCAACCCCGCCACAGATCGGCAGTTGTATCCCGGAGTCAAGAGCCCTGCTGATTGAATCGCGGCTGACCCTACGGAGAAGAACTCTTGTCGGAACCATCACGAGCCCTGCTGACTGCGTCGCGGCTCCTTCTTGTGAACACTTTGAAGCCACCTGGAACATCGGAGCCCTGCTGACGCTGTCGCGGCCCAACCTCGCTGAAACCTCCCTCGGAGCCCTGCTGACGACGTCGCGGCTCGAGCTGAGCAGAAACCACCTTGAGAGCCCTGCTGATTGGATCGCGGCTCTCCACGAACTGTACGCCGGAGCCCTGCTGACGCCGTCGCGGCTCGACCCCTCCGAGATCCGGAGGTCCTCCAGCTTGAGGATAAGAACTGGGCCCCAGGTACCCTCGTACCGCACTCCTGCCAAAGACTGTCCCGCTACCCCTACCCTTCCAAAGAGACACTGAGACTTTTGGTGGATCCCTCGATCCCTTCGTGTAAATATTGACCTCGTAACCTTTTTATTGCTGATAAAGAATTGCTTGTCGTGAGACAACCTCCTTGAGTCCTGTGTGGTGGTGTTACTGTGCTAGTACGTGATAGGAGAAGGATCTCTCAGGGGACTTCTCGGCAGCGCTCGGCTACTTCGTACAGTGTGAGGGCCCCCCTTGGTGGTCTCGCCGACTCCTCGGGGTCCGCCTTCCAACATTTGGTGGCCAGCGACGGGATCCGAGCCGAACGCAGTACGTACCAGCCAGTACCCACTAGCTACCCATCCAAACGAACAGTAATCATGGTCAGCCAGGAAAACAACGCGACAATGGAGTTCCAGCCCGAACGGCTGGAAGAATATACGCACAAAGAGTTAAAACAGTTCTGCAAAGACAAAGGCATTGCAACCACCGGCCTAGGGACCAAAGAGGAGATGCAGAAAGCTCTTAGGTCATGGCTGGAGGCCGGGGCAGGCCCCTCCCAGAAAGAAGGTCCCTTGCCCCTGACTGAGACCACATCAACCGCACTGACTCCGGCAACCGGAGGAAGAAAGAGCCTAGAAATCGGCCTCTCTGAAGAAGAAATACGAGAGCGGGAGAAGGTCCGGAACCACGAGCTAGAGCTCGCACGACTGCGGCTGGACGGCGAACTCCAGCTGGCGGAAAAGAAACTGGCCCTAGAGCAGCTACGGCTTCAAGAGGAGATAGAGGAGAAGAGACGACACCGGGAGTTGGAGGAAAAGAAACTGACCCTTGAGCACGAGCGCAGTCTCAAGGAGCTCGAAATCAAGGCCAAGAACGGAGGGACCGACGCCCCCAGTACTAGAGACACTCTACCGCCTTCCGAGACCAAGGTACATATCCCGAAAGAGGTCGTCAAGGAGTACTACAAGAATTACGACATCCAGCAATGGTTCAAGGCCTACGAGGTGGCCATGGCCTCTCATCGGGTGGCCCGAAAAGACTGTGGCGCGGGCCTGTGGGGGCGGTTCCTGAGTGAGGGTCGAGAAACGCTGCTCCAGCTGCCGGAGGAGGTGATGACCTCCTACGATCACATGAAGGAGGCCCTGCTCACCCGCTACGGGCTAACCGCGGAAATGTACCGCCAGCGGTTCAGAGACTGCAAGAAAATCCCGGGTACCACATGGGTGGAATATGTGGACTTTTTCAGTCGGGCCCTAGAAGGGTGGATCAAAGGGAGCAAAGTAACCACCTACGGGCAGCTGGTCGACCTCATCGTGTGGGAACATCTCTCCAACAATTTCTTCGTGGAACTGAGACAGCACCTCCTCGACAGCAAAATGACCGACCCGCGAAAACTCGCCGTCGAGGCCGATCGATGGGTCAACTCCCGGGTCCCCCGGAACTCAATGGGGGAGTACCAGAGGAACCCCACCGGACCCCCCCGCCAGCGCGGTGGAGGGGGAGGGCCGAACAGGAACCGAGACCCTCCCGCCGGGGCCCCCAGGAGCCCCCCTCGAGGGCCACCGCAGCAACAACTCTCCCCGAGCCTAGCCCGAAGGGGGGCGCCCCCGGCCAGACCCGGACCACGGCCACCAGTAACGTGCTACGGCTGCCAACAAACTGGACACTATGCCAGCGATTCGGTCTGCCCCCTGAACCGAAGAAACGGGGCCGGCGGGCCCCCGCCCCGACAGCTGGCGGCCGCCGCCCTGGGAGAAGGAGAAGAGGAGACCCTCGACCGAGGGACCACTGAATGGGAGCCGGCAGCCATGTCCCTGGTCTGCCTGGGTAGCCGAGAAATGGTACCCTGCACCCCCATCCCAAGCAACACCCAGAAGTACCGGCAACAGGTCACGGTCAATGGACAACGGGCCGAAGCCCTTCGTGACACCGGCGCCAGTGTCACCGCTGTCCGCTGCCACCTGGTGACCCCTGAACAGATTCTACCGAATGTGCTGTGCCCCGTCCGGACGGCCGACAACAGTGAAAGCCTGTGCCAGATGGCCCTGGTCCCCTTCGAGTGGGGAGGGGTGACGGGCCTGCTGAAGGTGACGGTACGCGACGACGCCCCTGTCGACTGCCTCCTGGGGAACGACTTGGAGAGTTCCCCCTGGGCTCAAGTAGAGCGACGAGAGCACCTCCGAATGCTGGGACTATCTGACTGGGCCTGCGCCATCACCCGGTCCATGACCGCCCGGGTCCCCCGCTCATCCTCGGCCTCTGGGGCCGTCCAGCCCGAGGGGCTCGCACCCCCTCCCGCCAGCAGCGAGGAGGAGGCGGACACCGACCCTGGACCTAGTGAATCCTCCCCCGAAGAGATGGCTTCCCCGTGCGCCCTACCAGAGCTGACACAATGGCGACACGAAGGGGGCCCCACCCGGGAGCAGTTCCAACAAGAGCAGCAGTCCTGCCCCACTCTCGAAGGGGTCCGCCAACAAGCGTCCGCCCAAACCAACGGGGACCAGACCGGCACCCACTGGGTCTACTGGGCCGAGGGCCTGCTATACAGTGAGCAAAAAGTGGCAGAACTCGGGGCCAGCCGAGTGTTGGTGGTCCCCCTCCGCTTCCGGGAGTTCCTGCTCAACCTGGCACATGATGTGCCCCTCGCCGGACACTTGGGGCAAGACAAAACGTACAGCCGTCTGGTGACCCACTTCTACTGGCCCCGGATGCGGAGAGACGTGGACAACCACTGCCGGTCCTGCCAGATCTGCCAAGCCAGCGGGAAGACGGGGGGTCGGGTCAAGGCCCCCCTCCAGCCCTTTCCAGCCGTCAGCACCCCGTTCGAACGGGTCGGAATCGATATCGTGGGGCCCCTGGACGCCCAGACCGCCCTGGCCCACCGCTTCATCCTGGTCCTCGTGGACCACGCCACCAGGTACCCGGAGGCGGTCCCGCTAAGAACTATAACGGCCCCCGTGGTAGGCCGGGCCTTAATGGGGATCTTCTCCCGAGTGGGATTTCCCCGCGAAGTGGTGAGCGACAGAGGCACGAACTTTATTTCCAGGTACATGCGGTCCCTGTGGCAGCAGTGCGGGGTCACATACAAGTTCACGACCCCCTATCACCCTCAGGGGAACGGACTGGTTGAGCGGTTCAACAGAACATTAAAGGGAATGATCCAGGGCCTGGAAGAGCCCCTCAGGCGGAGATGGGATGTCCTGCTGCCGTGCCTCCTGTTTGCCTATCGGGAGGGCCCGCAGAAGTCCCTGGGGTTCAGCCCGTTTGAACTATTGTATGGACACCCGGTCCGCGGACCGCTCAGCCTGGTCAAGGAGGGCTGGGAGATGAAGCCCCAAGGCGCCCCTCCTGACGTCTACCGATACCTCCTGACCCTCCGAAACCAGACCCGCAAGTTCCGAGCCATGGCCGAAGCCAACCTCGAGGCCAGCCAGGAGGACATGAAGCGGTGGTACGATCGGAACTCATCTACCATAGAATTCGAGCCAGGTCAGAAAGTATGGGTCATGGCCCCGGTTGAACCCGGCGCCCTCCAGGACAAGTGGACCGGGCCCTTCAAGGTAGTGGAGAAGAAAAGTCCCGTTACCTACCTGGTCGACCTGGAGTCCCCCCGGAACCCCCTCCGGGTCCTACATGCTAACAGGCTAAAACCCCACTTTGCCCGGACCGAACTGAGCCTGCTACTGGCGACCGATGAGGGGGGCGAGGACGACTCCGAGCCCCTGCCCGACCTCTTGCAGTCCAACGTCCATGATGGATCGATCAAAGGTGTCCAACTCGCCTCTTCCCTGACTCCAGAACAGCGCAACGACTGCCAGCAACTGCTGCGGGACTACGCAGCCCTCTTCTCCCTCACCCCGGGGGTGACCCACTGGTGCGTCCACGACGTCGACACCGGGGAGAGCCCCCCCGTGCGACACAGAGCCTACCGGGTACCCGACCGAGTGCGGGCCTGCATCCAGGCCGAAGTAACGAAGATGCTGGCCCTGGGGGTCATCGAACCCTCCGACAGCCCGTGGGCCAGCCCTGTCGTCCTGGTGCCAAAGGCCGCAGCTCCCGGCCACCCCCCAGAGTTACGATTCTGTGTGGACTACCGAGCCCTGAATGCAGTGACCAAGACGGACGCCCACCCTATACCCCGGGCCGACGAACTCATCGACCGCCTAGGGGCCGCTCGCTACTTGAGCACGCTGGACCTCACCGCCGGGTACTGGCAAATCCAGCTCACCCCCGGCGCCCAAGAAAGATCCGCCTTTTCGACCCCGGATGGGCATTACCACTTTCGGGTGATGCCCTTCGGAATGAAGAACGCCCCGGCCACTTTCCAAAGACTGGTGAACAAGGTTTTGGCCGGGCTTGAGGCCTTCAGCGCGGCCTACCTAGATGACATTGCCGTGTACAGCAACCACTGGGCAGAGCACCTCCTTCACATTAAAGCCGTCCTGGCCGCCCTCCAGCGGGCCGGGCTCACAATCAAGGCCAGCAAATGCCAGATCGGCCACGGATCCGTGACCTACCTGGGCCATCAAGTGGGGAGCGGGCAGGTGGCCCCTCTCCAACCGAAAATAGATGCCATCCAGGCCTGGGAACCCCCCACTACCCAGACCGCTGTCCGGGCCTTCCTGGGTCTCACCGGATACTACCGGCGGTTTATCCGGGACTATGGGAGCATTGTTGGCCCCCTCACAGAGCTAACGTCCAAAAAGCAGCCCAAGAAGGTGCACTGGACACCCCGCTGCCAAGCAGCCTTCGACACCCTAAAGACAGCAATGTGTACTGCCCCGGTGCTGCAGGCCCCTGACTACAATAAGGAGTTCGTGGTGCAGACGGACGCCTCCGAGTATGGGATCGGGGCCGTCCTGTCCCAAGCCGATGAAAGGGGGCTCGACCGACCAGTGGCCTTCATCAGCCGACGGCTACTGCCCCGAGAGCAACGATGGAGCACCATTGAGCGTGAGGCCTTCGCTGTAGTGTGGGCCCTCAAGAAGCTCCGGCCCTACCTCTTCGGTACCCACTTCCAGGTCCAGACCGACCACCGGCCCCTGCGGTGGTTAATGCAAATGCGGGGCGAGAACCCCAAGCTGCTGCGGTGGTCCATCTCGCTACAAGGGATGGACTTTGACGTTGAACACCGGCCCGGCAATGACCACGCCAACGCCGACGGCCTGTCCCGCTTCTTCCGCCTTGACGAGGAGAATCCCCAAGGAGATGGGTGACTCTCCATGCCTTCGGCTGGGGGGACGCCTGTTGGACCCGGCCTCGTGGCGTGGTCCTTAACCCCGTGGATTGTGCCCGTTCCCCGCCCCGGCCTTCACGGGCCACCCTTCTGAACTGCACCGAGGCCCTTCATCCAGAGCTGCACGAGGTCGCATACCCCTCGTGGCTCCGCCATCTTGTTGGCATCCACGTGACTCTGTGCACCAGCCAGCGCGACCCCGCGCAACCCGGCCTCGACCCCAGCGAAGCCCCGACATCGAGGCACCACGAACTGGCCAGGGGCTGCCGCAGGAACCATTCATTGCCCCCGGCGGAGGACAGTATCGATGGGACCCCCAACTGTCCTCCCCTCTCGAGGTGTGATCGCCCTGCAACTCCCTTGGGCCTGGCGCCTCTCCTGCTGGGCGTCTGGCCACCTCCACCCGGCCTCTCCGCCCCCCCCGGGCGCCTGGGTCCGGACATCAAAGGGCTCCAGACCTATATCTGGGGCGACCCCGCCACAGATCGGCAGTTGTATCCCAGAGTCGAGAGTCCTGCTGATTGAATCGCGGCTGACCCTACGGAGAAGAACTCTTGTCGGAACCATCACGAGCCCTGCTGACTGCGTCGCGGCTCCTTCTTGTGAACACTTTGAAGCCACCTGGAACATCGGAGCCCTGCTGACGCTGTCGCGGCCCAACCTCGCTGAAACCTCCCTCGGAGCCCTGCTGACGACGTCGCGGCTCGAGCTGAGCAGAAACCACCTTGAGAGCCCTGCTGATTGGATCGCGGCTCTCCACGAACTGTACGCCGGAGCCCTGCTGACGCCGTCGCGGCTCGACCCCTCCGAGATCCGGAGGTCCTCCAGCTTGAGGATAGGAACTGGGCCCCAGGTACCCTCGTACCGCACTCCTGCCAAAGACTGTCCCGCTACCCCTACCCTTCCAAAGAGACACTGAGACTTTTGGTGGATCCCTCGATCCCTTCGTGTAAATATTGACCTCGTAACCTTTTTATTGCTGATAAAGAATTGCTTGTCGTGAGACAACCTCCTTGAGTCCTGTGTGGTGGTGTTACTGTGCTAGTACGTGATAGGAGAAGGATCTCTCAGGGGACTTCTCGGCAGCGCTCGGCTACTTCGTACAGTGTGAGGGCCCCCCTTGGTGGTCTCGCCGACTCCTCGGGGTCCGCCTTCCAACAACCGCCATCACCTTCGTGAACACCCGCGCTGCACTGGTAAGGCTGAAGGGGAGCACGGTAAACTGAAAGTGCTCATGGCCTACCGTGAACCGCAGGTAACGCCGGTGGGCCGGCAGGACGGGGATATAGAAAGATGCATCCTGCAAGTCCAATGCTACCATCCAGTCTCCAGGGTCGAGGGCATACAAGACCTGAGCTAGCGTCAACATCTTGAACGTCTCCTTCTGGAGGAAGCGGTTGACGTTCCTGAGGTCCAAGATAGGATGCAGGCCCTTGTCCTTCCTGGGGATCAGAGAGTAATGGGAATAACAACCACAACCTACTTCTGGCCCAGGAACAAGCTCGACTGCCCCCTTGGCCAAGAGGGCCATGACTTCCTGCTGAAGAAGCGCAAGATGGACCCCCGACATGCGGTGGTATTGAGGTTGTATGGCTTGAGGGATAGTCTCAATGGGGAGGGAGTAGCCCTTTCAGACCATTTGCAGCACCCACTTGTCCGAAGTGATGTTGCACCAGTGGGAGAGATGATGGCGAATCCTGCTACCCACTGGCATCTGATGGTCCTAAAAGGACAGACTAGGAAGGCTTGGAAGTCGATGCTGCGGGGGTGGAGGTGGACTGACCCACCCGCTGGCCCCAGAACCGCCTCGGCAGGTCCCACAACCTCGGCCGTGCTAAGGTTGTTGTTGCGCGGGCCTGTGGCTCTAAAAGGAACGTGTTGGGGCACCCCTTCCGCCGCCACGAAAGGCAGAAGGCAGAGGAGGCTGAGTGGCCGACAGGCCCAAGGACTTGGCTGTAGCCCGTGAATCTTTAAAGCACTCCAATGCACTATCTGCCTTATGACCAAAAAGGCGAATGCCATCAAAGGGCATGTCCATCAGAGTGTTCTGGACATCCCCCGAGAAGCCAGTTGTCCTCAGCCAGGCATGGCACCAAAGCGCCACTGTCGTGGAAATCGCCCTACCCTGCGAGTTGGCGTGTCAAGCCCACAACAAATGGTTTACTTAACTACGTCTCTCTCAACCGCTATAGATTTGGAAAGGACTGTCCGGGCCTCCTCCGGAAAGTGGGGCAGCACCTGCGCAACCGTATCCCACACAGAGTGGGAATAACAGCCCAAGAGGCATGCGGTCTTCACCGACCGCAGCCCTAAGCTGGCAGATGAAAACAGCTTCTTGCCAAGGTGCTCCTGCTTCTTGGACCCCTATCCGGCGGTGCGGAAGGGAACGCGCTCTGGGAAGCAGAGGCTTGGACAACCAAGCTCTCAGGAGTGGGGTGTTGGGAGAGGAAAAGGGGGTCACTCTCAGGAGTGGGGACTTGGGAGAGGAAAAAGGGGTCGCCTGGAGCAGGGCAATGGCGTCTGGCCACGTTCCTATCCACAGGAGCCCCTGTGTTGGACCTGGACCAAGTGCCCAGAAGAATGTCCGAAAGCGTGTCATGAAAAGGCAGCAAGGGCTCGGAAGAGGTTGCTGCCGGCTGAAGCACTTCTGTCAGGAGGTTAGTCCTGACGGCCATTGTAGGGAGTTTGAGGTGGAGGGCCTCGGCCGCCCTAAGCAAAACCAATGCTTAATTTAGTCCCTCCTCCATAGCCATGGAAGGAGGAGACAGCATGCCAAGGTCAGGTGAGGTGTCGAGACCGCTGGTATTCCCCAAGTCCTCTGCCCAGTCCGGATCATAGTCACACTCTTGTGTGAGAGGGTCCTCAATCCCCTCCCAGTCCTCCCTTTCCTCTGAAGTCTGTGAAAAAGGCTGAAAATAAGGACGGACGGACGTAGGGGTAGAAAGGCCCCATCGGTTTCGGAATCGGAGCCGCATCCGGTTCGGGGCTGAAACCGGGGTCGACGCCGGCGGTAGCACCGGACAATGTCGGAGGTGGTGCCGGAGGGGGTCGACACTGGTGGAGGTGTTATGAGGTCAACCGGTGTCGCCCGGGATCCGAGCCTGAATCCAGGGTGGTCCTTCGGCGCTGGGGTTGAAGCCGGCGGTGGCGCCGGAGCCGAAGCCACCGGCAACAGAAAGGCTGGACCCCCAGTCGGGCACGCGGGCCCGAATGCGCACCGGCGGGGCCAGACGGCCCAAAGAGTCAGGCCATGGCAGCAAGAAACTCTTGCACCTGAGCAGGCATCGATGACAGACCTGGAAGAGATGGGTAGGCCGGCGGCGACGTCGCAGGCTCCGCAGGAGCCGCGAGATTGGCAACGTCCTCACCCTCGACGGGCGAGTGGAAGTCGAAGAGCGACAACGTTTCTTCGACTTCTTTTTGGAATGCTTCGACTTACCTGACCCCGAGTGCGAAGACTTAGATCCAAACGAACGATGGTGACGGCTCCGTGACCGGTCCATCGACCTCCCAAGGGACCGGAACCTTGAGCGGCGCAGAGCCAACTGCCGGACTTCCACCAACTTTCAGGACTGCTTCCGCAAAGTCTTCAGCGCCATGGCCTGGCAGTCAAGGCATGACTTGGAGTCGTGGTCCCGAACCAGGCAGTAGAGACACATGCAGTGTGGGTCCGTCACTGACATCATGCGGTGACAGTCCCCGCAGTTCTTAAAAATGGGTATCCCTATGACACCAGGAAATGAGGTAAAAGCCCTCGAAAAAACTGACTGGGGGTACTTGCTCTTTCCGGATCTGCGCTTGCTCGTGCGGAAAAAAAAGAACAAGTGTCAGCGCGCGAGGGCGGCGTCTAAGTAGCTGCCGCAACGTCATCCCGGCGACCACAACACCAAAGACGGATGCGGAGCTGCACGAAACCACCTTCCGATGCGCAGGGGTACTGCTGACAAAAACTTTCCGGATCCAGTCTGACGCCTGGGGTAATTCTAAGGTAAGGAATCTATCACTACGTGTTTCTTTCAGATCCAATATCAAACTGAGAGGGATGATACATGTGATTCAGAGCTAATAACTGCTGATGCAGATTGCAAAGAAGTCACAACCATCCACTCCTAGTGTGTGAACAAGAATGACTTTTGGACGTACATTAGCAAACGTTGCTTAAAAAATTAAGAAAATTAAATAAAAATATTGAACCTCTTGAATTCTACCAATACTCAGGCAGACCATACCAGGGCCCACATTAGGGCAGTAAGACCATTGAGGCCGCATTGGGCGCTGACCTGTGGAGGGGGAGCTGTGTTTAGCAATAATGTATAATTGGAGATTTGAGGGGCACTTTTGCCCGGTGGTGAGAGA
This sequence comes from Triturus cristatus, assembly GCF_964204655.1. NCBI lineage: Eukaryota > Metazoa > Chordata > Amphibia > Caudata > Salamandridae > Triturus > Triturus cristatus. The sequence goes on along the minus strand of NC_140590.1, from coordinate 1,008,589,081 downwards.
ATCCAAGAAGGCGGTCATGGGGCGTGGGGGTGCCAGGAATGATTGTCGCACCGGGTGCCACCAGCGCTTAAGCGGCCCAGGACCATACTGATATAAAAAGCTAAAGTAACCTTCTTTCCGATACTGAATCAAAAAGGAGAGCCTTTAATAAATAAGGGCCCGGTATCTACCCTTGATGTAGAGCTTGATAATAAGTGGATGACGATGCCAGTGGGCCTACCGAATATGCAAACTCAGTAATATCAACAACACCTGCTTCTAGCAGTGAGCACAATGTCTCAGGAGACCTCTACTTTGGATTCTTCCAATAATAAATATCACAGGGCAGAAGAAACCACAATTATTGCTAAGTCAATAGCGGATGCTTTTATATGTCTAGCAAAAGTACTCTCTAGTGTAGCTTCAACTACAGGCATTAATACTAATCAGTTATCATCAAATTCATAGTATCCTTAGCTGCCACAGATATGGTCTGAAAGCACGGAACTAAAAACAACGCTCAACTAGGACAGGACAAATCACCCTGAGCCTTGGTAAGCAACCCTTTATCACCTCAATGTATCCCTACCATTTTACTAAACTCTACCCCAAACTGGGCTAAAGATATACCGACTCTGGATTTAATTCAAGAATATGTTTCACAAGGGTTGTATGACTTCCTGAATCATCAAATATTTTGAAAATCTTACATCATTTTCCAGATTTAGCGGTTATCTCCTCTGTGGACTTGTTAAGTGTTCGATTTATTCAAAAAGTTATAATCAAATCGAGGTTTCAAGAACAATTTGGGCAAATGAACTAATTACACAAACGTTCTAGCAAAAGGAGTCAAGCTCACGTTAAGGGGCATTGTATTATCGAAACCAATAAAATTAAAATATCCATCTGTATTACAAGAGAGATTTGCACATCACAGGCCGATCAATAAAATAAGCCATTTTTGAGGTCCTTCTGGGCTTAATCTAGGGATTTATGTTGTCAAACGTCCGAAGGCTGAACGTGCAGCTAGGATTGTTAATCCGTCAATACATCATCTTTCTCAGAACACGACTCTACCAACTTATTCCCAGTCAAGTGAGATCTAGAAATATACCCTTATTTGAAAAGATGCTCATTTGTTCTTGGAATATCGCATGGATTGAAAGACATTTAAACTTTGGCGGGGGAGGAGTTGATAACATTTCTAAATCAATATCAATTAATCTGTTTCAAGGGAAACCTGGCTTACAAAACCTTCCAATTTACCAAATTTCAATACACACGAAATTTGAGCAATTGCAAATCCCTTGGGGCCACCCATTGGTTGGGTTCGCAATATGAGTGCATACTAGTATTAATTTGAAAAGCACTGTTATTAAGACAAAAATGGTTTGCCTACTAATAACTCTTAGAGGATACTAGACATCAACAAATTTTAATAGTAAATGTGTATTTTTCACCATCAATAATGAAGAACAAAATGAATTTCGTGTAGCGGTAGATGAACTGGAATCAATTCTTGACCAGAAAGCCTCATTGATGGTAATCATAACAAGGGACTTTAAAAATAATTTATTATTCAACCGTTGGTCTTCTCCCCTTGGATAAATATTCTCCCGGTTTAGTCTAAAACATTCCAGACTCCATCATGGGTAACTGGTGGGAAAAAAACAATACAAAAAAAGTTACTGTACAAGTGGATTCTTCTTGGATTTAGGATTCTGTGTTTTAAAACATAGGGTTTGCTGGTTGAACTAAGTCAAAAGGTATCATTGACTTCAGATTGTGTCCTATGCTGCTAAACACTCAGCTTCTTTTTACCCTGGACACCCGCAATGAAAACGTGGCTATTCCTCTCAGTATTTCATTAGGATGTTTTTTGCAATGATGGTCACTTAATGTGCTTAGCACCAGGACACTTTCAGAGTCGCTGTGCAATTTAAATAATAAAGAAGGATTTATATTGTTCCTCTTCTAGACTGCAGTTCTTTTCCCCTGTGTCAGGATTATCAATAGCTCCAAGAAACGAAAGCGTTCACAATCCACAACAGATAACCTTGGTGTTAGAAATGGGGGTCTGTAGTTGGCGGAGGTAAGTACATTTGTCCAAGTAGGGACCCTTCTTCCTAGTCAGGGTAAGGGGAATACACTCCTAAAATAAACCCTGCTCACACCCTTGGTAGCTTGGCACGAGCAGTCAGGATTATTCTAGAGGCAGTGTGTAAAGCAATTGAACATAGCCAACAGTGAAAACATTACAAAACGACACCATACCAGATTAGAAAAATATCCAAATTTTATATATCCAAAACAAGACCAAAAACAATAAAAATCCACAATACAGTACTTAAAAAGGTATACTATACAAGAATACTTGAAAAACACAGTTCCTTGAAGGCGGAAGCTCCATCCGGGGCTACCACACCGTCGTGAACAACAAATCCAAACAGTTCTGGCTGATCGCGGTGTCGCGGGCCAGCTACGGTGTTGGGAAGATCCTCAAGACAGTACCTTTTAAAAATGTACGGCGTCAGCAACCTCTTGAGCTCCGATGAGCTGGTGTCGGCAGGCGTTGTTTCCGGAAGTCAGTTCAGGAGTCGTTGGGCCCTTGGAGTCACATTCGTTGCAGATCGAAGTCCTCGCGGTTGAAGTCGGGAAGGTCGGCGTCGGCGGGCATTGGGGCCTGTGGTGCGAAGTGCAGCGGTGCGGCGTGTCATGCCCTCAGCTCGTAGTGCAGGCAGTGCTCGTCGTGGTGCTAGCAGGTCACGGTGTAAGCAGCGGCGTGGTCATTGCTGAAGCACTGTCGTCGGCTGACGAACTGGAGTCGATGGCGCAGGTGTCGATGAGACAAGGCTGCGGTGCCGGATGAGGACTGTGTGTTGTGTGGTGCCCTCGAACCACGGTGCAAGCAGCCGCGTCAGCGTGGATACCAGGGCGATGGCATAATGCAAGGAGGAGTGCGGTGCCCACAGGTCGTGGTGCAAGCAGATGCTCGGTGGCAGTGTCAGGTGGCATCATCGGGGAGACCAGGGTTGAAGTGCAAAGTGCAGTGGTGCCCTCTGCGGTGCCTTCAGGACACTGAGTTGGCAACAGCGTTGTAGACTGCATCGGGTTGCTTTTTCTTCTGTTGCAGCACAAAACACACAGTCCCCAGTGCTGATGGCTGAAGAACTTGAAATCTTTGCTGTTACCAAGACTTCTTAAACAAGGGGCAAGCTCTACCTCAAGAAAAAACTCAATAAAGAAGTTGTAGAAAGTCCAGTCCTTTCACTGCCCAAGAGAGGAGCAGCCACCGCAGGCCAACACAGCAAACCTTTAGATTTCCAGAAGATGAGGTTTAATTAAAAAAAATATAGTTCTTCAAAAGCTTCGGCTCCAATGTGATACCCATTGACTTGATCAAAGCCGATCCTCTGCTTTGGAGTGAGCTAATTTGTTTACAAAGGTCTTGGACTCAGGAAATTTACCACCATCATGGAAAGGGTCTGTTCTACACCCCCGGCACATAAAAGGTTCAAAGCTGAACACAAGTAATTATCATCTCATTGCCCTGTTGGATGAGGAAGGAAAACTATTTGCAAAATGTTTATGTGATAGCTTATTACAGTGGGTGTCTGATTCCAATTTAATCCCCATTGAGTAATTTGGATTCAGGCCGGAATGCTCGACTTTTGATCATATCATTGAACTAAACTTATTGGTAAATAAAACTTCGAAAAGTAATCTCAATTTATACGCACACTATATTGACTATTCGTTGGTCTCCAACAAATTCAATCGAAAAAAACTCTGGGAGATATTGTGCAATTACTGTATTAATTCCATCATTATACATTTTTTAATAGCCCTGCACAACAACACCTGTCTCCAGTTTAAGTTGACAACGTATATCCTGTCACCAAAAATATCAACAGCTAATGGACTTTAATAGGTCTGTATTTTGGCGCTGCTTCTTTTCTCATTCTATATTGTTGACTTATCAAACATTTTAAATCTCCCTGAGGTAATGGCACATAAGTTAAGAAGTAAACCAATAAGTTATTCTGCCTACGCCAATAATATAATTTTATTCTCATTGACACAGTCAGGACTCCAACCACAATTATGGAACTTACAACAATTTAACATCGAAAATGAGTTAAAAGTCAATCCCAGAAAAACAAAGTTATGGTCTTTGGCAAAGCTCAGAACCATGTTAAACTGAAAATTGATGATGACTTCCTGTAAGAAGTTTCAATGTACAACTATCTGAACTTTATGGCCGATAATTCAAAATGGACAAGTCACTTTTCCAGTCTAAAAACCAAGGCCCATTCGGTATCACTATCAGCTACAAAATGTATGAATGCTTATGGAGGATATGCAATTTGTCAATTTTCAAAGGTGTTTGAAACAATACTAGTTCCTAGACTGGAACTATCTCTTATTTAATTACTAGTTCCTAGACTGGAACTATCTCTTATTTAATTAATCCTAAGAAGTTTTTCAGCAATGTTGATCTAGTATTATGATTGTGCGATCACAAACAAAGACTCATTGAGGTCTTTGATTTACAATGAGGTAGCAAATCATCAAAATTTGTCTCTTGGGTTGAACTCGGCACATGTTAAGTAATTGTGGAAAACAATTTACCGCCATTCATGGATTTTATAAAATTGCCCTGTCAGGTACGAAAGAGGCTTATCTGACAAATTCTTTAGAGGAATGCTAGGGCGACGGTCCTGGGACAGTTGTACCCGTGGATGGCAGTCCGGCCATCACGTTGCACCTCCCGCTTGATTACGATGGATTTCCACAAGGCCACCGCCAGGATCCTGTGCTTGCGGCAGAGGGAAAAGCAGGTGGGAATCCTGGATTACGACCTGCCTTTCCATCAATCATTTCATGGCTGGGACTCCCCATGAAATTCTTGGCGGCAAGGCATATAAAGAGCGCCCCCAACAGGGCCCTTGGGCAAATCTGCACATGGGGGTGCATGTAGGGGGCATATGATGTGTACCCACAAAAGTGCACAGTGGTGCGTGCACTGTGTGGCACACTGGTGGTATGCTTTTTAGGCTCACCTATGAGCCAAACATTCCCACTGCCATGCCACCGCTGCCACTGCACTGCCAACCCTGGATTACTGTTTCATTCCGGTGGGCGACAATGCCGACAGCTTGGCAGTCTTCCTGGGGCCGCGGCGGCTGGGGTCCTACAGGAAGACCGGCAAAATCATAATAAGGCCCTCAGTCTGTAACTTGGACCCAAGATGCAAATGATTATTTATGAGCCTCTATTTTATGTTGATACCTATAGCTCAGTTTGAGGTGCCCTGAACACTTATTGTTTAATCTCAAAGGCCTGGCATTTGTGTAACTATGAGGAGATGATTGAGCATTTAATCTGTTTGTGTCCTTGCTTATTAGAGCTGAGAAAGAAATACCTGAAGGCAGCATAGAATTTAATTAACTGTAAATCTGTCAAGGAGGGTGTTGTCCATTGTTGAGCCACAAAATATTGTCAATTTATCAGAAAATTAGCTATTTTTTTAGACTTTGTTTTTCACTTCATATTTCTAAAAACCTCCTTTTGCATATCCCACATTTTGCCACGATTACCACTAGCACATATGAGATTAAGCGCTCTGCAGAGAGGCCAAGAATTGGGTGTGCATGTAGTCTAAACACCTGTATGACCCACTGACAGGCACTGTGAAAACCTCGCACTGCTTTTTGCCTCAACTTCAGAGATCTCAATCATGTCCCATCGTAAATACTCACCCACAACTGGAGGTGACCCAACTGAAAGTATGCACCATGCAAGAGTCAATAAGTGCATAAAAACTGCAGAAACACATCACCTTGAAACAAGCAAATACTGTTGGGATTGAAAGCTGAAGTAAAGCCTATGAAAAGCAAACAGGGGTTGCAGCACTGACGCGCAATAACATAAGGGATTTTAACACAGTCATTGTTGACAATTCAATCACTTTTCTTGCCAGTTAAGAACTTGCACAGAGAGCCCCATATGGACCCGTTTCAACGTCAGGTTTGAATTATTGCCAAGTCTAAGTGGGCCAGGTCTTGACGAGTCTTAGGGCCATATGTATCAAGGTTAGGTTTTGCGATTCTCAAATAGCGAATTTTTGAGAATCGCTATTTGAGAATCGCAAAACGCTATGGGGCAGATTTACAAGCCCCTTGCGACACTTTTACGCCGCCGTTACGTCACTTTTGTGACGCAGTGGAGACGTAAACCATGCGCCACGTTGCAACTTATTTACAACGTGACGCATCTAGGCAGATGCGTCAGGTTGTAAAGCCCTGCGCCACATGAAACCTGCGTCAGGTTTTATGTGGGCGTTCTGTTGCAGGGTTGGCGTTCCCTCGCAGGAAAGCCCCGTAAAACTGACGCAGTGAAATCTACAAGATTTCACTGAGTCCGTTTTACGACGCTGCTGCGTCAAATCCTTACGCCTGCTTGAAGCAGGCGTAAGGACTGACGCACCACGTTAAGTATGGGCGGCCCCTGTGCATTGCAGGAGTTGCGTCGCACTTGCGACGCGACTCCAGCAATGCGCCACCCATACGCCACAAGATGCGTCACGCATCTTCCCCTCCTTGCACCATGGTGCGCTGCATTGTAAATGCAACGCATCTGTGGTGGTGCAAGGGGGGGATTACATGACGAATCTGTTCTGGCGCATCCCTGCTGATTTGCAGAGATGCGCCAGAAGTTGTAAATCTGCCCCTTTGTATGTAGGATTTGCAATAAATTTTGCGAATCCTACATATTCCTTAATTGTGAATCGCAAATTGCAATTCGCAATTAAGGAATACCTCCCCATTCATTCCTATGGGCCTCTAGGCCCATAGGAATGAATGGGAAGACATTCTCAATTAGAGAATCGCAAATTGAGAATGCAATTTCAAGTGTGCCAGGGTGTCAAAAGGACACCCTGTTGCACCCCTGAAAAGAGCATGGGTGCACATGTGGCGTACATACATGCCCTAAGGGCATGTGCGTGCGCCACATGCCACTTTGAAAAATGCAAAAATGTGCATTTTTGGAAGAAATCGCAAATTACCACCAACCTGTAGTTGGTGGTAGTTTGTCATTTCTTATGCCATATTCGCACAACTTGGGTGCCTCATACATTCCATTTAAGGATTCACAAAATGTGATTTCTTAAATGCATTAGCAAAATAAGGAATCGCAAATTTAGTGATTCCTTATTTTGCGAAGCAGTTTTTCTTTTATACATACCATTAAGCCTAATTGCGATCGCAAACGCGTTTGCGATCGCAATTTTGAATGATACATATGGCCCTTAAAGGCCTGACCATTTCAGGAGCAAAGTGGGTGGCAGTCAGTAGCTGGAAAACCACTGCAACCATCCAGGGGAAAAACAGAACCAGTCCTGCAGCTACTGTGAACCCTGCAGAATTTGTTTTCCTTGTCCATTTATAAACATTTTCCTTATGTGCTAGCTTAATCTTGAACGTGGGGCTGTGCCCTAAAACAGGACCTGCATGCCACAGTGGTGAGAAGGAGGATATTGTGGAGATTGGTGCTCAGGCAGCATCGTGATTGGCAGGGAGAGTCCGGAAGGGGCGTGCGGCGGCGGAGAAGGTACTTTTTTTTTTTTTCACCCCGCCACCCCTCTTCAGAGTCAGCCGCCACTGGGTGATGCAAATATTGACTGGTGAAAGATAGTGAAAGAAAGATAAAGGCCGCAACAAAAGTATATATTTTATATTACATTGTATTTTCGGCCATTTCAGAGTTCATGGTGGCCCGACGTAGCAGAGACGTAGGAAAGGTAAAAAAGACCACCGTTGTGCGTCAGCAGATGATGAAGTGTTTTTTTTTTTAGGAGTCTTGAATGCTGGAGGGGGGGGTGCGTGTTTATCCCAGGACTTGGGGAAGTATATTCCTATGGGAGGCTGAGAAGGTTAAAAACCTGTAATATACATGTACTGCAAGATGTTTGAGGGTGGCAAGTAAGGTGTAATAATTGGGAGACCACAGGTGTCTAGTAGGGGCGTATCAGGAAAGCATCTTAACGCGGTCTGGTTGAGAATCTCATGGACTGTTTTGAAGACAATAAGTGGTCACACATTGGATCAGGTTGAATTCTAACATTAAGTGTTCATCAGTCGATGTCTTCACTATTTAATTAAAGTCCCAAAAGTAAAATACTGTCAAAATGTGCGACATCATAAACCAGGGCGTGCAATCATGTGTTGTGGTGTTGTACTTGTCAAATATTATCCAATTGTGACTTTTCCATCCATGCACCCAGGATCCGGAACAGCATGCCTGTATCCATAAGGACCACCCAACGCTGCTCCAATTTAGGGAAGCGTTGAAGACGCACCTTTTTAAAGAACAGCACATCCCAATGAAGCAATAATACAATGACCAGTTACCGCTCCGATCACTTGTTGACTGTATGCTTGCCTTTAGACACTGTACAGGGCTCCACCCCATTCTGGATAGGTTTACGCTATACAAATACCACATACACACATGCATATGTTTCTTCTTAATTATACCTCAAACACTGATCTTTGCTGCATATTTCATACAGCTCCGAGTTCACCTGAATTATGTTCCTGCTTTCATGTGATGTCATCCCAAAAACAATGCTCTGGGTGAGTTCGCCACAACTGAGCAAGAATTCAATATAAGGCTAAAAGGACTGAACCAAATGCTAATAATGTAACTTTAGAATTGGTCTTTTTACTCAAAGACAGTCAAAAGGAATTTTACAAGTACTCCATACTTTACACCACAATGACTGCATTTGCTAGCACGCTGTTGGTGATCTCTTTATTACTAGAGACATAATACTTCATTTAGGGCGTGAAGTGAAGGTGCTTCTGCAGGGCTCCCTCTCAGGGTCGGGATAGTTACCCTTCTCTGACTCTATAGCTCATGAGCTTCCAGGGTGACCCTGCCATGCTCATCATTACGCAACTCTACCCCTGGGTGTAGAAGATGGGCACCAGCAGCCCCACAGGAACTAGAGGGTCCAGAGTCCTATAGGCATTCCTGCACAATGAGCTGGCTGAAGGCTTCTGAAAATCAAGTGGCTCAGTCCATTGGCGTCTCCTATAACCACCAAGTCCAACTCAGCCGACCATATTTATTCCATTTACACGGAGGAATGCATCATGTTCAGTGGCATTAAAACAGGCAATAGCATGCCAAGCCGTAGGTCCTGCAGACCAGTTTGGACTGGCTCAGGTAGTGTATGACAATCCAGGCCTGCTCGAAGACATATTCCAAAGGCAATCTGCAGGTGGTACAGGAAGGGAAGCCACTAACATTCTGGTGTGGGGTCAGGGAAGGGTCAACACGCCCAGCCCAAATCCACCTGCTGAAATTCTAGCTGCTGCAAAACAAGCAGCCATTCTATCTTCCTAGAGGAAACCGAAAGCTGAACCTTTGACCCTCTGTAGATACAGACTCTTCTCCCTTTTTAGGTCTCGGCTGGTGAAAGCAGCGCATGCGCTGTCTTGTCAGAGAGACCTTTTGGAATCGATTCTCCCCAACGCTTGCATGCACGCGCCTGCATGGACAAAGATGGCTGCTCTCGCCATCTGTCCATAGCAGACAGCATGCGCGGGTCCGTGGGACAGTGGACAGTCCGCCGCCATCTTGTTCACGCCGGTTTCTTTCAACTCTGGCTCCGGCGTGCTTTCACTTTAAACAGTGCACACGAGTTGAAGGAAGCCGGCGCGCAACCATTTTATGGGTTTTGCTTGTTGAGAAATTTAACAGAAAGGTTCTGCGTCTTGCGCTCAGCCCCCGCTTCCTCGGCTCTCAGCCCCCGCTTCCTCGATGCCCAGCCCCTCCTTCCGATGGCCCACTGCACCGGCTCACAGTCCCTTCCACCCCCGTTGATGCGTTTTAAACTGCATCGGCCCGCAGTCCCTTCCACCCCCGTTGATGCGTTTTAAACCGCATTACCGGGCGTTCACCCAGCCACCGAGGCGCCGTGTCATTGCTGCTGGTGCCAGGAGGGAGGGCGAAGATGCAGGAGCATGCCTTGGTTAAGATCCTAACAGTGCGGGGTAGCTTTGGAGGTTCATGTGCCTACTGCCGAGATCTGCGTGCAACCTGTAGTTTTCTGTCTGCGGAAGCCTTTAATAACTCTTAGATCGCTGGAGTAAAAATGTTTTAATAAACATAAATGTATTCTTCGCAACAATTTTTTTTTTCTGCTAACGTGGATCTGAATTCAAGTGTTCTGAAGCATTTAGTGAGCAATGAAATCCTCGAAGGCACGGTTCACTGTTCAGAAAGGAGTGGTCTGCCTGCTCCTAGACAATGGTTCTGCCATGCCTGGTTGTGAGCTCACCGCGGCTCCCCGACGAGGGTTTCTGAGAACAACGAGCGTGCAGGGCTCTCCAGGCAGAGGGAGGGCTGTTTTCTTCCATGAGTGAGAGTGGGCCGACGCAGACATCAGGAGAGGCCGTGGCGCCAGAGAGAAGGAAGGACACCTATATCTGTAAGTAACCAAAAACACCTTTTACTCTGTAACATGAAGTTCACTGTTGCCATGTTTAGGATGGTTAAATAACTCCTTAATGCATCGCTCTGTTGCGAAGAAGCTAAGACTATCGGGAAGTGTCACATATGGCGTTGCAGCTCTGCAATTGCAGCAATAAAGTAACACAAAGGCATGTGTTTGGCATCAATCTGGCTCTACTGTCATCAGTGCAGTTTTGGTCAAGGGATATCTCCTATGCGGTTACCAGCTTTCCGCCACCGAGTGGCGTCCACTTCACTTTGCACCATTAGTAGTGAGAGTGGATATGTCCCTATGTCAGATGCTCTTCAATCAGCTGTGGGTGCACAGCACTGTGAAAGCTCGTGTTCATCTGGGAGGCAGCATGGAATCACTAGCAAATCTTCTAGAACAGGTGGCATACCGGTTGTCTGGCTGTTGCATATGTGTTCAGGACAACCAGTGGCGCCAAATGCTAGGAATATCTGGGCATGTTGGATGTATGGCCTACCAGTGCACTTTGTGCAGATATTTGGGTCTGACTTTATTTTAAAGTGTTAATATGCGTGGTTAGGTCGCATATAAAGTACATATCAAATTAATTTTCATAACGAAGTGGCTTTTAAATGTCGGCCTTTTGTGGGGGTATGCATGAAAACGTTACACACATGCTTTAGTTTATCAACGTAGGGTCTTTTCACACCACTAATTGCTGCAAGTAACGCCTCACCCATATTAAGTCTAAACTTCAAAGACCCAATGTTCAGAAGCAGACAGCCCTAGTGCATAGTTTCTTTGGTGTAATTCAGACCTGTACATTGTTAAGTACCAAAGTTGTAGCGCAACTGATATTAAACATATAATGTTCAAATGTTGACATTATGCATGGTGCCGAAAGCAAAAAAAAAAAAAGGTTACATAAATAGACATAAGCATGCAATATTCCATCCTCACCACAGTGGTGCCTATAACATCTGACTGCAGTGCACTGGTTGTACAGGTAACAAATCAGAGTGATGTGCCCGATGGCACCTATAACACCTCTAACTGCAGTGCACTGGTGGTACATGTGATATCTTAAAGTGCAGTGCATTAGTGCTGAGTATGGCATTATGTTACAAAACATTGTTTTTAAAATGCTGAGCTGATACAGTGAACTTCCTCTCCAGCGGCACTACGTGACTTTCTAATAATAAAGAATACTATGCAAACGCCTACAAAAAAAGACACACAACACAGTTCTTTCTTTTATTGAGATGGGGAAGGCATATCCTTACAAACTGCATTAATGTTTAGCAGTTTACATCTTGTATTATGTAAACCTACAAATAGTATTTATAGGCCTTTCTGTACCATGGAAAACAGCCCTCAACAACACTCCACATCATTACACTTCACTACATACCACCCCAAAACACAAAATCTCACTCCACATAATTTCAATACACTCAATACCACATAATTACTATCCATATAATTCCATAGCACACCATTTCACATAATTCCAAAACACAAATCCACGCCACACCACAAAATTCCACTCCACACAATTACACAACTAACTAATCCAATCCAACACACATAATTCCACAACACACCATATACATACTCCCCATAACACATACGTACAAAATATTGCCATTTACAATGCCAATAGCTCCAAGAAATACAGCACCAACTGCATAAATACAAAACATTGACATTTACAATGCCAATAGTTCCAACTCCAACAAATGCGAGACCTATTGCATTTCCAATGCTTGTTAAGCTAAGGTGACGAAGAGTGGCAATAATGGCAACTCATCCTTCAAAGGATGAAGTTTGATTCTTGACCATGAGAAAGGAGGATTTAGACCAGACAATGGAACCACATTACTACTTGTTACTGTATTAAATGAACTTTGTTTAATTCTAGATGGGGCAAAATAACTGTTCGGGACATTTGATACAGTCAACTCCATCCTTTTTACTGGCAGGTTTTTAGCTTGGCAGGCTAGGGAGCAAGCTGCTATAAATCAAATTAATGCACTGAAATGTCCCTTAACTACCCTGCGTACAGATGACCCAGTCAAAATTGGGGAAATAATACTACAGCATTATGTGTCCATTTACGGCCATCAACAGACGGTGGATATGTCTTTATTGGAAAGTTTCTTGCAGAAAAACGAATTACTGACACTTTCAGGCACAGAAAAATTATCTATGGCAAGTCCCTTTACTATAGAAGAGTTGGAGGGGGTTATTAAATGTCTCCCAAGCAGCAAGGCCTGTGGTCCGGATGGGTATCCTTCTGAATTTTTTAAAACCTTTTTTAGCTCATTTGCAGAATTTTTTCTTCGATTAGTAAATTCTCTATTGGAGGGGGGGTAATACCAGAGACTTTTAGAAAGGGTAATATAGTTAGTTTTCTGAAAAAAGATAAGAACAGCGAGGATCCGAACTCATATCGTCCGAAAACGTTATTAAATTCAGATTATAAAATTGTCACCGAATTGTTATCACTTCGGTTTAATCGATATGCGGCGCAATTGATCCTTTCGGATCAGAATGGTTTTATTGCGGGGGGCCTTAGGAAGTTTGAAGAAATCTGGGTCACATATTTTGTTTAAGTTTGGGAAGGGTTATTGTTTTGTTTTGAATGTATTTTTCCCTGATATTTAAGTGCTCTATGCAATCTATGTGATATTTATAAATGTTTGGAAATTGAATGTTAGGCCCGATAGTAACTCTCTTTTTAAATGGATATTTTGATCTTAATGTATTTAATGTATTGCAATATTTATGGACTTCAATAAAAAAAAAAAAAAAAACTCCATCCTACAGCACATCTGCATAGAGATGTGAATGAATGAATGGCGATTTATATTGCGCAGAACAGTAACCCGCAGGTATCAAGGCGCCTAACAAAAATGATCAGAGAATGATCAAAGAGGAGACAGGAAACCTTACATGTATGCTTGCCGAAAGAGAAGGGTTTTTAGAGCAGAGCGGAAGTGCTGTAAAGACGGGAGAGATCTCAGGTCCAGGGGAAGGTCATTCCACCACTTAGGAGCAAGAGTGGAAAAGGCTCTACCACCCCATTTGGCTCTTCGTACACGGGGGGCTGTCAGACGCAATTTCCCAGAGGAACGCAAGTTCCTTCCGGGGATATAGTGGGAAATGATGGACCCAATTCCTGTATCGCTATTTTTGGCAATGGCTCTGTAGGTCATGCATAGAACTTTGAACCGGATTCGGTGTTCTACCGGCAGCCAATGCAGCGTTTTCCTGGCTGCAGTGGCCGAAGAGCGTCTGGGGATATCCAGGACAAATCTAGCTATAGCATTTTGGACTACCTGTAAGCGCTGCAGCAGGCCTTTGTTAAGCCCAGCATACAGTGCATTACAGTAGTCCAAGCGCGATCCGATGAGAGCAACAGCTATTTGTTTTCTTGCCTGCAAGGAGAGATATTTCCTGATCCTTCGTAGGGTGTGAATCAAACCCCAACAGGTGGAGACAGTTCTGCTCACCTGGCTGCCTAAGTCGAGGGCAGGGTCTATCAGCACCCCGAGGTTCTTGGCAGATGTTGTAGGGGAAGGGCATGTTCCTAGTGAGTCAGGCCACCAGTTGGCTGACCAGATGTTTTCTTTCCCCCCGAACACCATCACCTCAGTCTTCTCCCCATTCAGTTTAAGAGAGTTCTGAATCATCCAATGACCAACCGCCTCCATACAAGATCTAAACCTGGAGGCGATTAGTTCATCTAAATGGGGAAGAGAGACGAGGATTTGAGTGTCGTCTGCATAAGAGACTACCTCCATCCCGAAAGATCTTATAAGTTTGGCTAGTGGGGTAACATAGATATTAAAGAGGGTCGGGCTAAGTGCTGACCCTTGAGGGACCCCACATAGCACAGATCGGGATGGAGATAGGAACTCCCCCAGCTTGACTCTTTGTTCCCTCCCCGTGAGGAAAGAGGTCAAAAGATCCAGAGCTGCGTTCTTCACCCCCACCTCCCTCAGCCGAGATGTAAGGACTGAGGGGGAGAGGGTATCGAAAGCCGCAGTTAGATCGAGCAGGACCAGGAGAGAGGTCTGGCCCTCATCTACTGTCGTGCGGATCTTATCGAGCACGATGGTGAGGGCTGACTCGGTGCTGAATTCTCTCCTAAATCCATGCTGGGAGGAGTCTAGGTATCCCGAGCTTTCCACAAAAACAGCGAGATGCCTGTTAAGATGAGTCTCAAGCATCTTCGCTGGGGCAGGGAGCAGAGAGATAGGCCGGAAGTTCTTTAAGACCCCCGGGTCCAGGGAGGCCTTTTTCAACAGGGGTTTTACTACCGCCTTCTTCCATTCTATAGGGAAGATACCGTCTCTAATGGCTAGATTCATTACCTCTAGCAGCGGAGGTAAGAGGGTATCCCTACACTGCTTGATGACTTTCAGTGGGCAGGTATCCAAGGGAGAACCAGACTTGGTCTTAGTTAGCAATAGCTCAAGATCTTGCAAGACCAACGGGGGAAAAGAGTCCAGGGTGCTTGAGGGGGGGATTTCTGTGGTGGTTAAACTCATCTCTACCCCGGATGTGGATGCACTGAGACCAGCTCTTTGTTCCTCGAGGGCCAAGTGGATATCCTGGATTTTAGTGTGGAAGAAGGAGGCAATCTTATCACATAGATCCTGCGAAGGAATAACAGGGTCAGGGGCTTGCAGTTTGACCAAGGAATCAACAGTTTTAAAGAGCTCCTTCGGGGAGGAGAGCGAGGTGGTCACGGTAACAAAGTATTCTTGTTTAGCTTGCACAATTTCAGCTTTGTATTTTTTAATAAGGAGTTTATGAGCTTCCTTGTTCTTGAGGTCCCAACTGGTATGCCAAAGCCTCTCCTTTCTCCTCACTTCTTGCCTAAGGAGCCTAAGGGAGTCGGAGAACCAGGGGGCAGATGGTCTCTTTCTGGCTCGGCGCCGAGATTGTACTGGGGCCAGTTTATACAAGGCCTCGGTGGTGACCTGTTCAAAGTGAGCGACTGCAGTCTGTACGTTATCTAGGCCAGTGATAGTAAGGCTTGCAGCCCAGGGCTTGAAAGAGTCGCTGTTGATATTCCTGAAGTTTCTGGCAGTCTCCATTAGGTGGTTACCTTTTTTACCGGAGTCCATCCTATGATATTTCAAAAGAAAAGGGACCGCCAGATGATCAGACCAGGATAGATGAATCGGGTCCTTAGTAGTCAGACGGGGGTCATTGGAAAAGATACCATCCAAAGTGTGTCCTGCACGATGTGTGGCTCCGGTAACACGTTGCGTGAGCCCACATGATTCCAGGGCCTCAATGAGACAGGAGGTATCAGAAAGGTCAAGCCGTTCTAGGTGGTAATTAAAATCACCCATGATGGAAAAGTTCTCGGCCAAAATAGGGTTCAAGGGACTGGAGGAGGTTGTGCGTAAAGTGGGTTCTCGAGCCGGGAGGTCGATAAACTAAGATACCGTTGAAGAAGGGGCGTTGCGCTTCCTTTATTGAAAAATAAAGCGCTTGAAAACTGTCAGGAAAATCGGGTATGAGGACGATATGGCATTGTAGGTGATCTTTGTAAAGGATCGCTATCCCCCCTCCCACTCGTCCCTGTCTATCGAGTCTGGCCAGGCAGTACCCTTCAGGGACCGCCTCGATTAGATCAGGGTCGGATGAATCCTTGGCCCATGTTTCGGTCACAAACACTAGAGTGGGCGTTCTATCCAGAACCATCTCCTTGAACATAACCTTGTTCTTGACAAGGGAGCGGGCATTAACCAAGATGCCCTCTATTCCTACTGAGTTGGGACTAGATATGACGGGGTGTTCAAAGAGAGGGTGGATGGGGGCGGAGTTAAGAGGCCTAGACGTGGAATGACAGCCACATCGTAATGGGAACAGAAAGTCATCTGGTTCATAGGAATGTGAGCAGCGTTTTTTACGAGGTTTAAGGGCCAGCATTTGGCTAAAAGAGTAGCTGCATGGGAGAGAGAACATTTTACCAGAGTCCAGGGGCCAGCCGTCCAGCGCGTCCTCATCGCGGACGGACGCAGACGGGCTGGACTCTGGCGTGACTCCGGCGGGCATCCGGCGCATCCGCTAACGCGTCCGCTACGCGGAGCGTCTAGTACCCCCTTTTGTAGCAGCTAGAGCGCGAGAGCGCGACTCCACACCCAAGATGGCCGCTAAGCAGCCCTCGCCTCCCCGGGACCGGCTCCCAGCGTCAATGCTCAGCTGGGAGCGGCCCAGGAGGTAGAGGAAGGTAGGAGACGATAAATCAAGTGCAAATAAGCTTTAAAATCAAGCGCCTCTTAAAAACGAGCGTCACTCAAAACGCGATCTAAAATACGTGATTACCCTCAGCAATTCAGTCTGTGGCAAGGAGAGTAAAGAAAAGTGCAGTAGAACCTCCGGCTTCCGCCTCAGAGGGTGAAATGAAGTCGATTAGTAGATGTGGTAATGGACATGGTTTTCTCCCTTCCTTTAAGCCTCTCATCTCTGTGAAGACGTTTTAAGGATGCTAGGTAGACATAAAGAGTAGTTTCACCATCAGTAGTAGTGGTTGTCCAACGTAGGCCCCGGAGAATTGTGACTAAAATGTTTCCACTAGGTTTTAACTAGGTAAACCAATTCTATATTCCAGATAAAAACATGTAGCAAACAATGTGTGTTTGTGTAGAAAGGTGCTTTATAGCCAAACTATATGGTATGCTTTGTGCAGAGAAAGGCCGAGCATGCACATTATAACACCACCACTCAGTGGAAATGTGTTGTTATTTAAACGCGCACATTGTGAGACGCATTTCTATTATATAAAGTGAGCAGCAGCATGGATTCTATATGTGCAAAATCGTGAATATTCCTTCGCGCAGCCTGCGTTTAGCTGAGCTGGTTCAGCCTTGTACATTTGATAATGTTGAATGCAACAAAAAAATTAGAATGACATTCCTTTCCACAGCTGCACAATGTGAAAGCACAAGTCTCCATTGTCTTTAGAAAATAAATCTATGGAGGTAGGTCTTGAACACGGTAAAGTCCCAACTAGTGCACCCAGCTGAATTTTAGAGGCGCTCATATGGGGGATTTCCAGACTGACTGCTCGTCTCACGGGACTAGGAATACAGAGGCTGCTAGACGGCACATTCCTAAACACTGCAAGCAGAATAGTTTCAGTGAATACAGACCTATCGTGCGGATGGATCTGTGAAGCGAGGGTACCCCATCTGGTGCATAAAGTCCCCGTTTCATTCAAGTAAAAGGTGGCTAAAGGTGTATTATTTTTAAAGCTTCCAGTATAATTCTATATAATAATAACATGCAATTGTCCCAGCTCATAATTAAAATGTATACATGTAATTCAGACACATGAATATTTAAAATGGATCCCGGGATAGGGTTCAGACCCTCCAAACATACTTTGTTTTTAGGTCGAGCCTACAGCGCTCGCGCTGTTAGGTGACCTGTTGTATCTGTTTTGTGGAGTTTGACTCCTCCCACGCTCTGGATTGGCTTCTTTATGTTTCCTTTAAAAATCGTAGTCTGCAATTGGCTAATGGTGGGTGCATGTTTCACCATTTCTCGAATGCTCACTCCCATGAAGTATTGCTGCGGGAGTGAGCAGGGGCGCACACGCTCCTCGCGTGCCTTTAACTTCTTGTCTCTGTCTGCTACATTGATAGCCATGCAGTCTTTTAACGTGCGCGTACTGTTTTGCAGCGCTATGCATTTTATCGTGCCCATACTGGCCTTGCAGCGCTACACAACAACGGGTGCTACTGTTCTCCACGCTCATAATACTCGTACTATCGACAGAAAAATACTGTGCTTGTCCACTCGGGTGTCCGCCCTAGGTACATTAAGTTGCCGTTCTACCTGGCCAGCACACACCGCTCACACATCCATGGCGGGGTGAGAAGTCACTTACCCGATGATAGGCCAGGCATCTGCCCCTTCACTCCGCCTAGGCCACGCCCAAGGACACCATCAGACAAACGGCTTTGACTGCACATCTGTCCACGGTGAGGTGTGGCCGGTTCTGAACGGGAGGGCAGCTCTGCTCACCCAGAGCAGCAGCAGTCACCTTTCCTGTCACCCTTTTCTGCCCGTGGTCACCTTCCTACCTTCGAAAAACAGAAAGCTGAACAGAGAAAGTCCAAGTCCAGCCAGTAAAACCGGCTTGGGGAGAGGCAGAGACCGCGGAGGAGTCGAGAGCGAGGCAACGGGGCAGGGGTTTGCAGCATCATATATGCTTGGTGTAGCACATGCCCTAGTTTAGGGATGTGTGAAGGACATAGCATAGCATAGTAATTCCATTTATGTGAAGATCATTTTTAGCCATTTATTTTTCTGCTGTTTAACATCTGTATTCCGGACATTGTAGATGTCTTTGACGTTTGTCGAGTACAGAGTAGTTGAGCATCTGTACTAATCCCGCATCATCCTGTCATATACGCATCAAACGTTTCTTTTCCTAACACATTCAATGATCTGGACTAAAAACACTCAATTCCTCTTCTACGGTCCCTCTGTAGATCCCCTCTGACTCATCTATGCTAGCCTTGGGTACTCATTCCTACGGTTGTGGTGGACTGGATACAGTGTCCTATAGCAGGATGCCTCTGTGCCTTACTATTGTCATACCCAGGGCCACTTGATTAATGTGTTTTCTTGCAGCAGCGCAGCGTTTTGTACATAATTATGGATTTGCTGCTTTTACCAAAAAGTTCATCAGCTGCAGCCTAATTCGCAGATTTAAAAAAATGTTTCTAGCTCGAACGGATCAAAATGTACTAAAATCACAGCAACGTGTGTTGTCACGCATTGAAAGGCCTTTAAAAGGTGGAGTATCACCTTTCTATTGCTTATTGTTGTATTTGGGTGCAAACTGTTACTAATGAGGTGAAACATTTGCCCAGAAAGTGTAAACATTTAAGTGGTGTAAAATTATAAAAATAATGAATACCATCACAAAATGTGAAACATTTTGCCGCATAATTTCTTTTTTCCTGTGTAATATACAATGATATCCTCCTCTACCGCATAATTCCAGTGGCCCAGTATGCCGTACATAAAACCCAGCAATGCAAATTATGATGCCTGATACAAGTCTGGAGCCACCATTCTTCAAGCCCAATTACACACTTCTTTTCAACCATTGTATTGATTTTGCGGGTCGTAAATCATGAACATGGTTAGAGAGAAGTTATCTCTTCTTGTTCGTGATAATAAAACAAACATCCCTCCATGGGTTCCCAGTTCAGGAGTACAGCATGGTTTACGCATATTCCTCAACAACACAATCAACTATTAAAAAACAAAGCTAATAAACAGATGTAGGTCTAACGTTTGTATAGCAGGGTCAAAGATGGCCAATGCCGAATAGTTAGCCCTGTAATAGTGACACTGCCTCTCAGGGTACTTATGTTGCCTGTGGGTGGGGAGGAGAGCTGAACGTTAGTTTGTGTGTCATGGAGGATGTTTCCCAGTTACACTGCAGGTGTGTAATGCCTCAGTGTGCATCACAAGTCCACGCTTCTATGTCACAGCTTTTTACAGTGTCTGGTATAGAGCATTAGCTGGTTCCATTACTGCCCAACCCTTGTTTAGGGCTGTTTCTTTCCCTTGAAGCTTCAAATTCAGCCGGCACCTCACCCCAAACTGTAGCCCACGCGTAATCTCAAAGGATACCTTATGACCCCATGAATGATGTATGAGCTAAGCAGGTGCCGACAAGCAAAAGTACCTGCAGTGCAGTAAAGTTATTAGTCATACAGTGTAAAGAAAGAATATGCCTCCTCACAACGCATTCCTTTTCCTCGCAGGCTATTACAACGCGGTTGTTACAAGAACGGCATTGTAACAACGCATTCCATTACCCCGCAAGTAATAACAACGACTTGCACTGAGGGGGGGGGGGGGGGCTGGATGTTGGAATAGTATAATATACTATTCCAACTACAGTCTGTGCAACAGTAGGGAAGGGGTTGGATTATAAATCTAACACCTTCTGATCCCTCCGCAAGTCGTTGTTATGACTTCCGGGGTAATGTTATGTATTTTTATAACGCGGTCGTTGTAACGACCGCGTTGTAATCGCCTGCGGGGAAAAGGATTCGTGGTAAATGATGTTTACCGTAAAGAATACATGGTGTGTATTTATCTTTGGAGTAAATTTCTCTTTACTTTGTTTACAGACACTTTATAATATCTTAGTTTGTTTACAACAACCACAGATAAAGTCGTTCAAAGTATTAGAAGAAAAGTAACTGCGTCTTCTTTCAAAAATGTTTACTGAAAAGCTATTTCACATGTATTTTTGTCATTACAATATCGCTTACAGTAATATTGGCACGGGTAAGAGTGAAATTTATTACAGATTGTAATGCTGTTCCATAGAATTCCATGCATAATAAATATATGCATTTCACATTTAGTATGTGGTATCCCATACTCTTATTTTGTGTAGCTAAAACAGCAAGAATGGGAAACAAGCATCTGCAATGCAATAGGTCTCGCATTTGTGAGAGTTTAAGCTATTGGCATTGTAAATGACAATGCCTTTTATTTAGGTTTTAAAAACAAACCAAAACATAAATAAAAGGCATTGTCATTTACAATGCCAATAGCTCAAACTCGCGTAATTGCGAGACCTATTGCATTGCAGATGCTTGTTTGGATAGCCAGGGCCCCTTCGGCACAAGGCGTCTAAAGTGTCAGTCTGTATTTTATAATTACATTTAACGTATGCCAATATAATTCCATACTCAACTTTCATGAAGTAAGACAAACACACAAGAAAAGATGTTTAAATGTATTATAGGTTGAGAAAGACTGCAGAGTATCTGCTTGAGTGCCAGGTGCACTTCAACATGTGATCCAATTAAGTGCTGGAAGACATGTGGCATGTTTGAGCTTCATTAGACAGACTTATCTCTAAATGGTTCAAAGATCAACAGAGTAGATTCTGTGCAGTCAAAAGTAAGGATGCAAAGGGCACATTTCAGAACCATTGGCTACACAAATAAGCGTTGACATTCTTTAAGTTTAAAAGAATTTTATTAGGCAATAAAAAAGAAAATGCAATACAGAATATCAGCTAGGAAAGGGAGGGGAGAGGGAAGAGGGGTGGAAAGGGGGAGGGAGGGGGTTGCAAAATACAATATGTAAGAGAGAATAAACAACAAAACAATGATCATGGGCATGTGAAAAGAAGCAAAAAAAAAGAAAATTACATCAATCATAGGCTAAATAGCTAACTGCAAGAAAAGTGAAGACAAAACAGTATATTGGAAAATTTTGGAGGTGGGAAGGGTATCATGGGGGTTTAGGAACTTCTTGTTGAATAGGTGATGGACGAGAGGAACGAGCAACACAATTATCTAAATAGAGCGTAATGGGGAGCTAAAGCTCTGCCCGTCTAGTTGCTAATTGAACAGGCAAAACAAAGGCATTATCGAGTCTATGATTGTGGCAGACATTGTACCACCACGCTTTGAAAGAAATATTAGATGTATTTTTCCAATTAACAGTAATCTGCTGAAAGGCAACAGCCAATAACAAATCAACAATGTGAACAGACATATCTACATTATCCCAGCTAGGGGAGAGACTACCCAAGAAAAGGTGAGTGAGAGAAAAGGGAATACAGGTATGAAAAATAACATTGACTTGAGCCCACACCTGTAACCAAAAATCATGTACATGCTTACAAAGAAATATCATGTGAAGTAAGGTAGCATTGGGAGAGCCACACGACCAGCATTTGTCTGGGGTATTAGGAAAACGCTTGTGTAACGTAGAAGGAGTATGAAGTAATCTGTTATAAATAAAAAATAAGGATTGTGTCAAGGAAGCCGCTCTGGAGGTTTTACGTAGCTTTGCCCAGATTTTGTCCCATAGAGATATCGGCCAATCTGTATCAAGATCAGTTTCCCACTGAAGTTCAACCTTGGATTTAGGTCTAAGTAACTCATGTGATTGAAGGTATTTATAGATGAGAGACGCTTTGGGGGTAATACGCAGGAGAGAATGAAGTTGAAAAATGGGGACTTGCAAAATAGGGAAAGGAGGAGACATCAAGATCCGCTCGTGAGCCTCCAGGACTGCAGCTTTAAGTAGAAGATATTTGGGGGTAAAGGATAGGGGTAAGCCAAAAGAAGAGCGGAGAGTAGTAAAAGAGAGAAAAGTGGAATCAGAGAAGAGCTGCGAGATCCAAATTAAACCTCGAATTCTCCAAGATTTCCAATAAAAGGGCTTTCGATCAATCAAGAGATATTTATTGTGCCAAATGGTGGAAGAGAGGAAATCAGCGACGGACGTAGGGGGACCTGGGGCTGCAGACAATAAAAGCTTAAGGGTATACTTGTGAATAGAAGTAGGAATCAAAGAGGGTTTGCGGGAAAAAGCAAGATATTCTGCAAAAGAAAACGGAGAAAGGAGAGTACGTTCAACCTTAAGCCACAGAGGGCAAGGGGAATCGGGATCTTGTAGCCAGAGGGAAGCTTGACGTAGTAAAAAGGCCTTTTGATATGCATGGAAATCAGGAAAGTTGACACCACCCTCGGAAGCAGGACGGATAAGTCTGGCAAGAGACATTCTGGATTTTTGGGAATTCCATAAAAATGAGGATAACGTTGAATTGATCTTTGTAAAGAATTTCGTTGGGATGGATACTGGAATATTAGAAAGCGTATAGAGAATAATAGGAGCGATCATCATTTTAATAGTGTCGAGACGACCCCACCAGGATAAGTATAAAGGATGCCACCTTGCAGTGAGATCTGCAATCTTTTGTGTGCATTTGGACATGCATAAAGAAACAGTGTCTGAAATGGAGGGGGTGATGTATAAACCCAAATATTTAATATGGGAAGGACACCAGGTAAACTGAGAGTCACTGAATTCTTGTTTAAAAGTAAATTTGGTCAGGGGAAGAATCTCACATTTGTCGTGATTAAGCTTATACCCAGAGATAGAGGAATAATTTCGGACTTCATCTAAAAAAGCAGGGATAGATTCTGCAGGGTTAGAAAGAAAAAGTAAAATATCATCTGCATAAGCAGCAAGTTTAATGTGAAAGTCTGCAATCTGGAAACCATGGATGGCAGGATTCTGACGCAATCTGGACAGAAAAGGCTCTAGAGCAAGATTAAAAAGAAAGGGGGACAAAGGGCAACCCTGGCGAACACCTCTACCTAAATTAAAATAAGAGGAAATTTGACCATTCGCAAATACTGCAGCTCTGGGATGCGAGTATAAAAGGGAAACTAAGGAGATAAACCTAGGGCCAAAACCAAACCAAGTAAGGGTATGAAAGAGATAGCGCCACTCAACCCGATCAAACGCCTTTTCGGCATCAAGGGCAATCGCTGCAAGTGAGTGCTGGAAATGGGAGGATTTTGACAAAATGTTGAATAAAAGTCTGGTGTTATCTGTAATATGTCGGCCCTTGACAAACCCAGATTGCTCGTCACCCAAAAGATCGGGGAGAAGGTGGTCCAATCGGATCGCCAAAGCTTTGGCGAGAAGTTTGTAGTCAATATTGACTAAGGATATGGGCCTATAATTTTTGCAATATTTAATGTCCTTCCCTGGTTTAGGTATCAGGCAAATATGGGCATCCGAAAACGTCCCTGAAGAGGCACCATGAGCAATAAAAGTATGAAGAAGGGAATGCAGTCGTGGAATCAATAACTTAGAAAAGTGAAGATAAAATTTGACGGTAAAACCGTCAGGACCAGGAGCCTTATTGGGTTTGAGATGTTGTAATGCAATGAGTAATTCCTTTTGTGTGACGTCAGATTCTAAAGAGGAAAGGTCAAGGGGGAAGTTAGATGGTGTGTGAATGGTGGAGAAAAAACGAGCAAGGGAGCTGGGAGAGGGTTGAGATTCAGATGTATACAAAGTCTCATAAAAACGTGAACATTCAGCAAGAATATCAACATCTGTGTGTTTCAAGGTATCATCAGAGTCATATACAGATTCAATGTTTAACTTATTATGCTTAATCTTCAAATAATTAGCTAAGAGCTTTCCCGCTTTGTTCCTACCCCCATAAAATTTGGCAGTAGACTTCAACAGATACAAGGAGGCATCCTCCGTAGACTTCTCATTAAATTTCATTTTTGCAGCAACAAGGGCTGTCAAGCTATCAGCAGAGTGAGAGGTGAAATACGCATGTTCCAATTTCTTAATGTCAGAAAGGAGACTTTTGGTGAACCTTCGTGCAGTCTTGCGTTTGTCCGCAACGTAACTAATAATAAAATCACGTGCTGCTGCTTTAAAAGCATCCCAGATGGTGTGGTCAGGGAGAGTGGCATCATCATTAATCAGAAAAAATTCATCAAAAAAGGAAGTGAAGGTGGCTGTAAACTTGGGATCGGCAAGGAGGGAGTTGTTAAATCGCCATCTTCTAGGGCCAGCAATATTAGGAAGTACATCAACACTTGTAAGAACAGGAGCATGATCAGAAAGCAGTATCGGGCCTATCTCGGAGTGTAAAAGTGATTGAGCGAGGTTGCGGGAGGCAAAGATATAGTCAAGTCGTGACTGGGAATGGTGACAGGGAGAATAAAAAGTGTACTCCCGTAGTTTTGGATTACAAGAGTCTACTAGCTTATGTTGCGAAATAGCATGGCTAAACAGCTTATGAGGTTTGTTGGGAATACAGGGGGCCAAAGATATCCTATCAATAAAGGGATCGAGAGGTTGATTACAATACCCCGCCAGAAAAAAATTGTGGTCCATAAATTTAGTCAAGAGTGGAGAAAAATCAGCCCAAAAAGAAGGTTCACCTGTAGTTGGGCCATAGACACTGAGTAAAGAGATTGGAACACCTCTAAGTGATAGCTTGGCATAAACCCATCAACCAGAAGCATCCGACTCATGAGCCAGAACCTGAAAGGGGAGAGACTTGCGACACAAGATTGCCACACCATTTCGTTTACCATCGCCCTGTGAATAAAACAGTTCACCCACCCATCCACGTTTAAGCTTAACAGATTCTACATCAGTTAAATGCGTTTCTTGAAGGAATGCAATATCAACGTTCAATTTGGCGAGATGTGATAGGATCCGCTGACGCTTAATCGGGGAATTAATACCCTTCACATTCCATGACAATAAATTCAAAGACATAACAGTAACTTATCCACAAAAAATGTCGAAAACATGACGAATGAAAGAAAAACCCATGAAAAGGAGAGAAGACAGAAAGAAAGAAGAAGGATCAGTGGAGACCCGCTGAAATAAAAGAAAAGAATCAGGTAAACGGAAATGTGAGCACTAGTAAGAAGGGAAGAATAAAAGGCGACAGTGTCAAAACTGAAACAGAAATAAGGAAGAAGTTGAGAGACAAATGTATTGAGAAGAAGTGGAAAATATGACTAATGGATGAAGAACCCATGAAGAGAAGAGAAGACATAGAGAAAGAAGAAAAGCCAGTAAAGAGGTGCTGAGATAAAAGGAAAGGAGAGGGTAAACAAGAGCATAAATACTGTCAAGATAAGAAAAATGTAAGGAAACAATATAAAAAGTTAAACAGGAAGCCAGAAATAAGGAAGAAGTTGAGAGATAAATGTGCCTAAAGGAACAGGAAATGCAACTCTTACACAAGCAAAAGGTTCGGATCAGAGGGAGAAAGATAAGATAGAAACATGTGAACAATGATAGGAGCAAGGGAGGAAGAAAAAGGGAGGAGGAGAAGGAAAAACCATCGGAAGTACAGGGAAAACATATGAGGGAATAAAGACGAAACATACCTACAAAGGAAGGGTGCGAGATAGGGTGGAGGAGGGAAGGAACCACATTGGTGAGGCAGCACATCCAGAAGCAACGAAGCAAGGACCGGGGGACAGCATTAAACACGAAAATATTCCTATAAGACAAAAAGGAAACAGAGGATTAAGACAAACCAGGATCGTAAGTTGAAACCATGACCAGTAAGTAGAACAAGGGACAACCATCATGTATAAACAGTAAAGGATCGGCAGAGTGGATAGCCGAAGACTCAGAAGAACTCAGGTTAACTGCAGCCAAGAAAAGGTCTCTGAAAAAGAACAGAATAGAGAAAAAATAAAAGAAACAACGGCCACATGGAAGTCATAAGAGCAATAGTCAACCAGGAGCAGAGGATGATGGTCGAGAGACATCCATGTTAGATGATTTGTGCGCATTGATGAAGCTTTGTAAGCGCACTGGATCTTCATAGGTTGTAGTCTTATTATTATAAGTAACTTTGAATAAACACGGGTGATATAGGCCGTAGCGTGCTCCCATTGCACGTAGATCTTCTCTTAGGCTCAGAAAAACCTTACGACGATTGGCAGTGGCCTTAGCATAGTCTTGTGCGAAGAACAGGGACGAACCGGACCAAGCCAAATTCGGAGAGGATTTGGCCGCCGTCAAAACCAGCAAGAGGTCTGTATATTCCAAGAAATAAATGATGACCCCTCTGGGTCTCTGTGAAGAAGAAGCAGAAGAAGGTGGCCGACCCAGCCTATGAGCGCGTTGAATGTTGAGTACCTTGTCCTGAGGCAGGTGAAGGAGCTTGGGAAGGAATGACTTGAAAAAAGTGATTGGGTCAGACCCCTCGATTCCTTCAACTAGGCCATAAACGCGAAGGTTGTTGCGTCTATTTCTATTTTTCAACTGCTCCACTTGTTGTTGAAGATCCGAGACTTGAGACTTCAGGTTTGAGACAACAGAGGAAGTCTCTTGGAACGACAAGACAGATTTTTCAATCGATGACACCCTTGTTTCCATTTGTGACCAATTATCCGTAAGGACCTGGAGCTTAATATTAGTCTCTTCCATGAAAGGGCGCAAGGATCTTATTTCGTCTAACAGTAATTCCATGGATACCGGTTCAGAATGCTTTGGTGGCGAGAGGGAGTCCGACTTGAGCCTCTTCGTGTTAGATTTAGAATTAGAATTAGAATTATCCTGCGGGTGCCTGGAAGGATGCATTGTTGTATCTGAGCCAGACGAGTTCAGAGAGTCTTCTAATTGTGAAAAAGCTGAAAAAACCTTAGAGTTCTTAACAATCTGAGAAGAGGTCGAACGAGGCAAATGCGACAATGATTTGAGTCTACCCATGTAGTAAAGCCGTGGAGTGGTTATCACAATAGATGCCACAGAAGGTTGAAGCGAAGGCAACCCAGGATAGAACACAACAGGAGTACAAGGGTATTGAATATGTCATGAAGAGAATGCAGCCTTCTCCATTGTACTTAAGTATGAACAGTCGTCAAGGCGTTTATGGAGAGACAAAAGAAGCCATTATGATCGGGCAAGGACATTACTATATGGCGCTGCACTGTAGAAAGTAGGCGCCAGAGCAGCGCTTGGTGCAAAATGGCTTCCAGCAAGCTGACAAGATATAAAGTGTAATGTCCCCTCACGCATCTCTCAGGAGCCCGCAACAAACAATATCAGTAACAGCAGAGAAACAACCAGGCATGCTGCATCGAAAGGACTCTTCACCTGCAAGGAAGTCCGAGACCGGTCCACTCAGGGTATTGACAGAGTCATGAATCGACGAATAGCACAGAAGCAGTCGTAGGAATAAAGGCGCTTCATTAAGGGAGACTGTTATGATAAAGTATAAACGACCATTGCTTTAAATATAAGGCAAAACAGTGTAAAAAATTCAGCACATAAAAGAAGAAACAATCAGTAGGAAAAACCAAGAATCCACTAGGAGCACATGGTATATGCCCTCACAGCGCTGAGCCAACAATGCAGTAACTGCCTCATAGCGCGCGTCACTCAGCAAGCCCAAGATGGCGGCCGCAGCTGAGGAGAGCCTGTCAAAAACTCACAGGTGCCAGTTGGAGTGTTGCAGAGGCAAAGAAAAACTTCCATCGGTGTCAAATGGGGTCATGGCATGTTCCGATGCACCTCTGACCGCCCGTCTTCAGGAATAAACAACAGGAACCGGCTTATCCCTCGACAACGCTCCGGAGCCTCACATGAGCGCCACCATCACTCGCGGGCGCCAAGCCACGCCCCCCCAAGCGTTGACATTCTTGCTGGAGACAAGCGTATTTTTTTAAAGAGGGATATGTCTTTCTACACACAAAGTAACACTGCCGCCTGAGAAACATTCTGCATGTTTTTGAAAAACATTTGATTTATTCATGTTTTAAAAGTGACTAATATACAAAGAAATGTTACAGAGCAATATTCTATCCAGGAAAGCTGCTGTGGCCTCTAAATATTTTTGGAGCGAGATTTGTTTGGTAATATCGTATACATTTAGATGTGCAATAAAAATGAATACATTTTGCAAAGATTCTCTCCCTAATTTTGAGTCATTGAGCTGTGCACAATGACATGTTGGTGCATAGAAGAGCACACCTGCTGAAGCGGTTTGTATTATACGTTTCCTCTCCCATTTACATCTTCCGAAGTGCTTATTTTAAAAAAAAAATCTTATTGATCATTTTTAGGTGTTGGGTTAATTGGTAAATTGGATGGGTAGTGTTTCTTTAACGGAGATATTAATTAATGCTCTTTGGTAACTATGCTTTATCTTTTCATTTTTACTTAAAAACAAAAAAAGGTTTAAGATGTTTTTTAATAATTCTGTATTAAATATTTATTTTGGGTTGCTGAGTTTCCTGTGGCATTGAATGGGTATTTTTTAATGAGTATACTATAATTAATATTAACTAATTCATTTGTTGATTATATTTGTTATTAATGTATTTATTTTATATGTAATTTTGTTTTGATTTATTCAATTGTAAGTTCAAGTTAGGAGCCCACAGCCAGCAAACGTCCCAACCCAAAATTAACATCATCCCCCAAAACATTCTGGAGATGATAATGGTGAACAAAGGTATTCAAGGGCGCCCAAGTGGCTGCCCGACAGACCTCCGCAATGGACACCCCCCGCAACTCAACCCAGGAAGCTGCCATCCCCCTAGTCAAGCGTCCCTGCCCCCTTCAGAGGAAGAGCCCCAGCCTGTGAAGAAGCTAACTCAATCTTTTGCTTGAGCCACCTATTGATGAACAGTGAGTAAGCCTTTCCTCCTTAGAGGAAGACGCAAAAGAAACAAACAATGCCTCAGACTTCTAAAAAGACCCAGTACGCTCCAAATAGACCTATAACGCCCTCTGCACGTCCAACAAGGACCAATACAAATCAGCCTCTGAGCCAGAGTCAGCCACCAAAGTATGTAAAACAAGCTCCTGAGATTTATGCAACTGAGAAGACACGTTGGGCACAAAGGAAGCATCCAACCTCAGCATCACCCTATCCTCTGAAAATGAGAAGTAGGATTCCCTGACCTTCAGAGCTCACAATTCACCAATATGCCGTGCGGAAGTGATTGTAACCTTCAAGGTGTTTTTTTTTGTTGGCTAACTTAATATCCACCAACTCCAAAGGTTTGAAGGGAGCAGACACCAGAGCTTTTAACACCAAAGGCAAATACCATAAAGTAAACATGGACTTTAGTAAAGAGCGGGAAAGGGAGAAGCAAGATTACATCAGCCAGATTACCCCAAGGGGCCTGAAAAACCTTAATAACCACCCACTGGGCCCGCAAGGTAGAGACTGCCAGGTGCATCTCAAACCCATCTGGCAACAAACACTCCAGGGAAGATAGCTGTAGGGACCCACACCAACGCTGAACATTCCCGCAATGCCTCTCATAGGATTTCAAAGTGGGAGGCGTACGGGACTGCTGGATAGCAACAGCTTGATGTTGTGGAAGCCCTCTGTTTTGCAACCCCCCTCCTTTCAACTTCCAAACTGACTGGCAAAGCCTTGGGAGACCCAGAAACAGGACAGACTGTAGAGCAAAGGGGAAGCAAGGAACCATCCAGGAACCCTGAACTAACATCTTGAGACTAGGCGATCATGACAGACAGGGCCAAAACGGCACCCGCAACACCACCACTCTGGACTACCGCCACAGCCGAGCCAGAAACTAGGTAACAAGAGCAATTGGCGAGAAAGCATACAAAAGGTGGGCCGGCCAGGGAACCATAAGAGCATCCACCCCTCGGGTCGCCTCGTGAGTGAAACAAGAAAAAAAACTGGGAACCTGAGCATTCTGCTGGGAAGCAAATAGGTCAAGGAAAACTCTTGAACACCTGGCCAAAGACCCACCAGGTAAGAATTAGCTTGTGAGAGGGAGGAAAAAAATGACGGAGAACATCTGCTACCCCATTGTTCACCCCTTGTAAATGCACAGCCACCAGAGACTGAAGATGCCTCTCCCCCCCCACCAGAGCAAGGGCAGCACCTCATCATTGAGGGACCTGGACCGAATCCCCCACACCCGACTGTTCAAATAGGTCACAGACACCTGGCCGTCAGACCGTACCACCAGGTAGTGCCCCTGCAGAGGATGCTGAAAACCCATAACAGCTCTGGAGACTACCATCAGTTCCCTCCAATTGGAAGAAGTTCTCCTCTCCAGAAGAGACCAACGGACCTGCAGGGACCTGTCCCCCATAAATGCTCCCAAGCCCCCTGGCATCCATCGTCAACACCAGCGGACGTTCCAGCTGCAAAAGCATCCCCTGCGACAGATTTTCCAGCACAGTCCACCACTCCAGCTGCGGGAGAACCTCCAGAGAAACTGGCACCATCAGACTGAAGTTGCCGGAGCGAGGCTCCCACACAGACAGCAGATATATCCAGGGAGAAGAAACCTGGGACATGGAACTGTAAACACAGCCGCTGCCATGTACCCCAACAGGCGCAACCACAGACAGGCAAGCAGGCTTTGCCCATCACCTCCGGGCCAGAATTTCCAGCACAGTCCACCACTCCATCTGCGGGAGAACCTCTAGAGAAACTGGCACCATCAGAGATGAAGTTGCTGGAGCGAGGTTCCCACACAGACAGCAGATATATCCAGAGAGAAGAAACCTGGGACATGGAACTGTAAACACAGCCGCTGCCATGTACCCCAACAGGCGCAGCCACAGGCAGGCAAGCAGGCTTTGCCCATCACCTCATGTGGTACTTACCTCCAGGCCAGAGACTGTAACACCTGAATCCTGTGAGCAAGAAGAAACACCCAGTTGAGGTTGGTTCAGAACCAAGCCCTAATGAACGTCATATCCCGAGAAGGCACCAACTGACACTTCTTCTGGTTCAGGAGAAACCTATGAGCCTGGAGGGATGCACACGCCACCTCCAGATGGGCAAGAAGCTGGCGCACCTCCCATGGAGCAGCCAATCGTCCAGATAGGGGTATTGGTGAATCCCCCGAAGATGAAGCAATGCCATAAGTGGCTCAACTACCTTGGTAAACACCCTGGGGGCTGAATGCAGGCCAAACCAAAGTACCATGAAATGATAATGAACCCCCTGGATTCAACACCGCAGAAACTTCTGGAACTGCAGATGGATGGGCACATGGTAATATGTATCCTGCAGATCCAAGGTACACATCAGATGCCCCTGCAGCACTAATGGAATCACCTTCTGCAGAGTCCATCTTGAAGGGAAGATGTAGCACATACTGGTTAAAAATCAGCAGGAAGCCACCTGTAGCCTTCGCCACCAGAAACATAATGGAATAGAACTCCATACTTCTCTCTAATGTGGTAACCTCCTGAATAGCCTTCTTTGGCAGCAGAGAACAAATCCCCTGGGCAAGGCTACCTACTTTCCTTCCAGGAGGGCTAGGGAGTTGGGCAAGCTCCGAACACTGAAGGGACCTCCCCAAATTTGATCCGGTACCTGTGTCTCACAATGTCCAACAACCAGGCGTCTGAAGTAGATTCTTCCCAGCCCGAGATGAAGTGTTGGAGGCAACTGCCGACCACAAACTCCTGCTCCACCATATAATGAGGAACAGGGCTTCTTAGGGGGAGGGGGACTTTGCACTCATTTCCTGACCACTTCCTGCAGATAACCTCCCTAGAGGCTGGGGAAACTGCCTCCTGGAGGATGGACGAAAAGGGGACTGAGGCTTAAATTGCAGTTTCTCCCCAGCTGCAACGTTCAGGGAGGACGAATGCTTCTTTTCCTTGAATAATATGTGCAGCTTGCCCTCCAACTCCACCTCAAACAACAGAGAACCCTGAAAGGGTAATCGAAGTGCTGAAGCCTTCTGGGCAGAATCCGTCTGCCATGCCTTCACAATAAAATTCCGGAAAGCAGCCACAGCTTCTCCCCCAGAGAGGGCCAAAGCATATACCACATCAAAAGACACATCCGAAAAATATTGCACCGGGCACTAAATATGTTCCAGCAGGCCAGAGCAATCAGAGGCATCATCCAAAGATCTATAGTGCCTTAATATCTGTAATCAGAAACTGTGCCATGCAGGTACCATAAATACCAGCATGAAGAGCCAAATGGGAACCTGAATACACTTGCCGAAGGTAGGCATCTACCTTTTTATCCACTCCATTCTTGATGACTACATCCTCCTCCAAGGATGTCTGCCCAACCAAAGTAGCCACAAAAGTTAATGGCAATGGCATCTGGAAACTCCTGCATATCCTGCAAGGGGTACAATTTTGCCATAAAGCGCGGCAACATAATCTTGTCTGGATACTTTCTCTTGCGCTTCAGGACCTCAGCAATATATGGGTGCCCCGGCACATCCAGAGGTGCAGCACTCTGAAACTGTCGCAGGAGCCCACCAGAAGATGTCTCAGGCATTTCCTCATCCAGAAAACCCATGTTAGACTTCACGTGCCTAATTAACTTAGGACACATCTCTTGGGTAACGTATTTGCCCTTCTGCTCCTCCGGACCTTGGCCCCCCTCCTCAGACCTTGAAGATGTTGAACAAGGGACTGGCACTGCTCCTTTTGGTTTACCAAGGTCCACCATCTCCAGGAAGGTTTCCCTTATTAAGTGTTTTAGTCGAGCATCCTCACCTTCGCTGCGACGTTTGGAGCCAGGGGAGAAGGAGATCAGTGGTGTAATGAAAATTGGAGGGCCCTGCAAAGTGCATGGATTGGGGCCCCTCCTCCCCGGTCCACGATCTACCACGTTTGCTGAGGGGGGCCCCTGCAGCTCGGGGGCCCCCTCACACTGCAGGGGCTGTGAAGGCTTATGTCATGCCACTGAAGGAGAAGAGGAGGAAGAATTGGGTGAGGAAGACTCAGCCTAATGCTTCCTCTTCCAAGAGTGATTCCCCATCGTGCACTGCACCCCAGAGACACCAGCAGACCTGTAGGAAATGCGTGACATCAACAGCACTCGCCAAGGTTTGCACAATAAACCGCTATGTGGTACTTACCCCCAGGGCCGGCAGAAATAGTGCCCCATACCGCATTCCCTCCGAGGAAATGCCCCCAAGCCCAGGTATCCACTCAGCTCCCAGCAAGCCGGGGCCTCAGCCATCCGTCGCAACCAGAAGCCAGGAACCACAGAAGCATTCCCAGGTCTCTGCTCCTCTAGGCCAATACTTGCACTTCAGGAGCTGTGCATCGTCCAATCAGCTCTCAGGAAGACGTGTCCTGCGACCTGGAAGCGCAGCAGCCAATCAGAGCCAGTCACCCCCACCCATGACTCCCCGCAAGCCCAGCAGGCCGAGAGGCATCAGAACAACCACCGCCATACCACCCAGCAGGCAGGATGGCTGCGACAGGAACACTACCATTCCCGCTCAGCAGGCGTAGCACACCGCATCCCTCAACTCATTCTGTCAGCAGACAGAAAATAGAACAGAATGAATGCTAGGTAAGTACTGGGTAAGTACCCCCAGTGGAAGAGGGTGGCATGGGGCATCAGCATTCCTTGTGTTCTTTTTGGGTCATCTGCATTTTTAAGGAATGGGACGAGGGGTTTGGGGGTAATAACAGACACCAATCAATGGGAAAATGCTATCAGGTGAAGCCTCCAGGCATCACCGTCAGATATTGTCCTCCAGCCCAACATTTGGGAACCTTACTGGATAGTGGTACAAGCATCCCCTTTCAGGAGGGCCTTGATATTTCGATTCAGGGGCACTCTTCGTAAAGCATTTCCAATACTAAATCCTTCCCTTCACTCCATAATTTCAGGCCTAAAATATTGTGAGGTTTCCTGATTGGTTGTTGCTTCTGGAGGGGATGCCACAGAAACAATCATCTCCTGCATTTAGCTAGTTATTCTCAACCCCTTCCATCCCTTCCTGTGGTTCCAGTCACTGGTATCCCTGAACGTGCGATGGCAGGTTTTCCATCCACAGAGCACAGGGTTGGCAAGGTCTGGAGAGACCATTCCTGTGGTATATTCAGGGCACTTTAAAATAGGCATCAGCCTGCCACACCCAGTACTTCAAAGTCAAAAGGAGTTACTCTGCAATGTTTCTGGGGCAGGCAAGGGCTTACCTCACCAGTGCACCGCATGTCCCTGTGTTTAGATTGCAGAACTAAATACCCAAGCCTGTAAAATATAATTAGAAAGGATGGCTTCACTAATAAAAAGAAGAAATAATTATACTGTGCTGCAGCCTCAGACGGACGCTCATAAGGTGTGATGAAGGGCAACATGACCATCCCATATGACAGCCAAGCCTCGCCCTGAAGTAGCGCACTAAGAGAGAGTCAGCAGCCGTGTACTTCCGGCCTCCCACCATAAAGGATCCAGGAGCCAGTCAGCAAGACGCCATCACATGTCCCTCAGTCAAGACGGGACAGGTAGTCCGCACTGAAGGACCAGTTACATTTAGATGAAAGGACAGAAATGAGTTATTTGAAATTTCTTCTTTTTGTCAGGACGTCTTTTAGCACTTCTTACTATAATTCTGTTATTTTATCCTGCGAGCCTTAATTCGACAGGCTTCCTTCACTCCTATGTGCCCCTCCCTCCCCCCCCCCCCCCACCCCGCTCCTACATACTGCCTCTCTAGGGCTGCTCATCGTACTGATTACTTCGGTATTTCGTTACGTCAGTCATTTAAAAGTATCAGATTAATTTCTCCTTCTCAAGCACTCACTGAACCTCAGCAGTACGGCGGAAATAAATTGACTAGAGCTGATAGAATCCGTCTCTATCAGACCCGGAACTTACTCTCAAGTGTTCCTTAAAGAGGGACCCAGTCTGACGATCATATAAAAGCCCCCGTTTCTAATAAAATATATATTTCAAAAGCTATACCCTCTCCTTGGTTCAGTTATGAGTTAAGCAACCACAGTGCAAACAGCAAACATCTAAACAGGGACATCTTAAGGATTTTGGGGGCCCTAGGACAAACATATTTTGGGGGCCCCGGTTTGGAACAGCTTTGAATGTATTGTTCAATTTCAGCTCTTTCAAGCCCTCTGTGGTCAGGTCACTGACAGTGCACAAGCACACTGGTCCAAATTCTAAAGATGTTTCCATCTAATAAGCAGGAATAGTGATGTGTGTTTTCAATATTGTAGCACTGCAGAAGCTCACTAAAGCTACTACAAATCTCCGTGACCCCGTCCCATTTCTCATATGAGGTCCCGTTTTGTTCTAAAAGAAACTTTTTTTAATAGATGTTTGTTGGACTTGGCCCTTATTGTCCTAGAATTTTTTCGCTTTTCCGCCTAGCCTTTTTTACTGACAAGGTGTGTCTGAACTGAAAATAATAAATGCTGTGCAATGGTGTATGCACCTTTATTTCCACCATTGTAGAAATGCACCTTTGTATAATGTCACTTTTAAAATGGACACCATTTCTGTCTGCTTGTGCCGCCTGCCTGAGGTGAGTTGGCGGTCTAGTGTTTGAAGTGACAGAGTGCCCTGCACCTCCCCCACAGTGACAGTTGGGACTGGAACTGCCAGGAGCCTTCTAGAAGGTTCTAGCCCTTTCTGGTAGGTGGGGTGTATAAATAACGGAGCTGGGATGCCATGTGCTCAGACTGAGCATGGACTTGATGGTGAGGGGACACTCTGCCAGGAGGTACCGCTGCATGGGCCTGTGTGCTGGCCCCTGTGCCCAACTGTACCCCTCTGCTGTCCACTGGGCTAGTGAGACCCTTTTGCTGGAGTGGAGACTGCGGTGCCAGGAGGAGTGCCACTTTATGGGAGATGACTGCTTCTAAGAGCTGCTGTCCTGTACTGATGAGTGCCCACTGACTGCTGATCTGGCCCAGCATTGCCTGCCTGCTCTCCTGCCCTAGCACCCCGTGAGCTCTACAGCTGTTTCCCAGGAGGTGAGGAGCGTGGGCGCTACTTTCGTGTGGGGAACTGTGTGCCCCTGGCCCCCTAGCGCCTCGTGAGCGCTACATGTGGAGTGCCTAGAGAAGAGGAGCGCTATCATTTGCTGGCCGGTACCTTAAGGAGAAGAGAAGCGCTATATGGCCCCTGTCCAAACAGAAGAGGAGCGCAGCTTTGTGGCCCTGAAGCCCCTGGTGGGACCTAGTGCCTTGTGAGTGCTGCAACTGTGCCTAGGGGGAAGAGAGAGAAGCGCCTGTCCCCTGTAGTGCTGTACTGCCCAAACACGCCACTTGCAAGTGGCCAGTGAAGAGAGAGGAGCGTGGTTCCCGCAGTGCTGAGGTGGCGACCTGCTGAAGGAGATCCCTGGCATGGGAGGGACTCCCCCTGCTGCTTGAGTGAGCGGGAGCCTACCCCGCGTTATTGCCGCTACCGCGCCTGGCCTGCCTATGTAAATAAGCAGGTGCCCACCCCGCGTGTGGGGTTCGTCGCGGGTGCCCACCCCGCTTGTGACGTTAACCAGCGGGTGCCTACCCCGCATGTGGACACCTCATCAACTGAAGGCGGGAGCCCACCCCGCACTTCAGAATCGCCAAAATCACCGCCGCAACCCGGGCGCCGAGAAAACCCCGGGCCGCTGTGCTGCTCACAGCGACCCAGAAGACAGGCAGGAGCGCGCCTGGTTGGGGGCATGGCCCGGCAACAAGAAGGAGGAGGCCGGAAGCCAGCGGTGGTGTGGCGGGGCTCCCGTGGTGACGAGGGAGCCCTGTGTATGGAGAGAAGCCAGGCGGGAGCTTACCCAGCGCTGGACCGCACCGAAAGACGTCCGGAGCCTCGCGGGCTCCCCAGCAGAAGTCCCGGGTCCCAGGAGGGGGCCCGGGTGAAGCCCAGTGGAGTGAGGCACGACGGATGGCGAGCGGGGCTCCCGAAGGTCAGGGAGAGCACCGCGTGTGCCGCTGAGAAGAGCCGGGGCCCGACGGGAGCCCACCCCGACTGCATGCTGCCGTGCCTGCAGGGAGGAAACCAGAGGAGGCAGAGGACCCCGAGAGAGTCCCGGTGAGTGGGGCTGCGTGTGGGGCCTAGGGGGGGGGTTAGTTGAGGCACAGAGTCAGTGCCTTCCCCCAGTGGCCCCAAGCCCTCGAGGAGGGGAGGCTCCCCCAGGGTCAGAGCCGTGCTGGTCTTGTTTCTTCCAGCTGCCCCGCCTGGTAATGGGCAGCTGCAACGTGCAACCATCATTGTTGGAAGCCCCCGTGGGGCTCCACCACAGACTGGGCCCCCGTGCCCCCGGGTGCTACACAGCGACGCTGCAATTGCGGGTCGCTGAAACGGGAGTCATTTTTCGTTTAGCCTCGGGTCCCAGGAGGAGACCCCAACTGGCCGGTACTTTGGGGGCCACATAATTTTTGTATTCTAGAGTCCCAGAGTGGGGCTCCATCCCGCAGAGTGCTGGTTCTACCGTTTTGGGGGCATTGTTGATTTGGGAGTCCCAGAAGAGGTACTGTACTGACTGTGCCTTGCACAACTGCCCCACCGGACTATGGGCAGTTGCAACGGGGGTGTTCTGGGACTGATGATTTGGTGCAGGACATGCCTCTAAGTTGCTGTATTTAGGCAGGCACTTGCCAAATGTGTGTTATGCCCCATATGGGCTACCTAGTGGGTTTCCTGCCTACGGATGTTTATGCATAACATGGTCTATACGTCATGCTCAGGTGGCACGTGTAGTGCCAGTGCTTGATTTGGTCCTGCTTCCCAGCTGCCCTGCGAGATCACAGGCAGCTGCCACGCTTAGGGGGCATTTGGTCTTAATAAGGAGAGCGAGGGTAAGAGTCACTCCTGATCCACCCTAGCGCTTTGCGCACCTTTGTTTTAGCTGCCTTTGCAGCCAGCCCTGACTCTGCGGGACTTAGGGCATTTGAGCCCCTGAGAGAGGCCAGTTGGCCTGGGGCCAGCTTCAGTGTGTTGGGCCCCGCCTGGGGTGCACCGTAGTTATACATGCGAGGCCTGTTGCCTCCCAAGAGGTATTGCTAAGATGGTTGCGTGCTAATTATGCCCCACGCTATGCAGGATGTGGCTCATGCCTAATATGTTTATTCCCCAGGATTGGTGCAGAATATGTTTTGTTAGGCCTACTGCTACATTCATGCCTATTGGAAGTATTGCCTCCATACGGATATGATTATGGCCAATGGGACTTATGTTGGTTATGCATAATGTCTTTCTATGCCCATGGTGATGCCTCCTGCCATTTAGCTTAATGTCATGCCTATTGCTGATGTGGGGATGCCAAGGGCATGGTCCGGCCAGTAGGTACTGGCTGGTTCACATTTAATACTGACGGTTCTACATTTATCTTTATACTTTGGTGATAATTCTGGCAGCGGCCCACTTGGCCCTGCCCTGCATATAACCCCCTGTTTATGGCTACCTGGTGACAGTTGGCGCCGTGTTCACAACTGTGACTGCATCCTACTGTGTTTGGTATAATACACAAGTTATTTTTCACGCAACCTGGTGTGGAGTCTCTTTTTGTAGTGTGCCTGGTGTGTCGCCTGTGTGTGCTGCGCGGATGCTTTACACAATGCCCTGGGGTTTAGCCTAACCGCTCCGCAACACACTACCCCGTTTCTAACAATGTTGCATGACAAACATTTCTCTGCAAAATGTCTATAATAGACTCTCACACATAACCCACATCAACAATAAAGTAAAGGAAAACGGCTTTTAAAACAATCTGATTAAGAATTATTCAAGGTCATCAGGGACATATTCTCTGCAGAACAGAGCTGGCTCTATCAAGTGGCCCCTGAAAGGTTGGGCCCTGGGCCAGAAACCACATTGCCCATGCCTTAAAATGTCTTTGCGTCTAAAGCACTTATGATAGCCTCATCTATGATCCAAACTAAAACTGAAAATAAAACTGGTTTAATGACTGATAAAAATGCTTTTAAATCTGCGCCTCTTTGAGAATTTTGAAAATCAAAAACACAAAAAGGACCATTTAATATCACATTCAAACTGTGTTCTCCATCTACATCATTTGGCTCTAAACATTTCTCTTAGCAGACATAGCAGAATTCTTCTACTTGAAAATTAGAGCCATTACAGACAATATTGCCAAAGATTTCTCTAATCACCTCTCTGCCGTAACCTTATCTAGCAGACTTTTGCCCACTTGGTTCATTCTTTGAACCATAAGATTTGCTGTCACTTTTTCAAGCAATTAACAATCCCAGTTTGTTTTCTTTCTCAACTAAAATCTACTATCGCACATCCATTACTCAACATTTTTAATTGATACTTACTGTGGAAATGGGCATTTTTAAAAATAGAAATCATCCTTGTACCATTGAAAAAATCCTGTGTTTAATCCTTCAGACACCGCTATTATCCCATCACTCTTCTGACGGCAGTTGCCAAATTCCTTCAATCTCATGTGGCAATCTAAGTCAATTTTTAGTCTAATAACCTACGCAATGCACAAGATAAATTTAGACCAAACGTAAGTGCTGGAACCCCAGTTCATGCCGAGTGCCAGCAATATTTGCATGGCAGCGGGTGTCCTCACCATAAAAGTCCTGATTTTCCTTGATCCATCAATGGAATTTGACACTGTTGACCATAGCTTATTTATTCAAAAACTTCTCAAAGCTGAAATGGGTGGGATGGTGACCAAGTGGCTTACCTTTCTTTCTTGCAGAACCACAAAGTAGCTCTTGGTTATTTTTTGTTAGTTTCTAAACTTCTTGAACGCTGTCGGCCTTAGGACTCGGTGTTACCTCTTTACCTATTTAAAGTGTCTATGTATGTTATCCATAGCTACTGTTATTCAATCTCACTGACTTGTACTACACACCTATACCAATGACACACACATACTGGTCGGACTCAGTGGTCAGCGTGGCGAAGAAAAAACACTTCAATGCAGTTTGCCAGAAGTCAGAAAAAGAAACGAATGAGCAGACACTGGCTAAAATTAAATACCAACAAAGCAGAAGGTTATCACTGACAAATACTCCTCGCTTTGGCATTCTTCTCCATGCCCTGCAAGTTTGGTCCTTGTTCCATGCCAAGAAGCTCTGTAAAGAGGCTGCATGTGCATATTAATGCACCTTAAAGATGGACAACCAAAGTATCTGGTGTTTCCACCTGCACCTTCATGATGAGGCAATTCTCTGCCTTGTCCACCTTCTACCTGAGAACTGTGGGTTCCTGCCAATATCTACATTCTTTGGCTCCATATCGGACGATTATAATGCTGTATTATCAAGTATCAAAACAACAGTACTACAGAGACTTGAAACAATAAAAAAACAAGCAGCCCATACATCTCCCTGGCAACCTACCATGGCAGTGCTGCTCCTCTTCTGAGATCCTTCCAATAGTTGTCCATCCAAGAGGGCATCCTCTTTTTAAGGTACTCTAATCATGGCATGCCGCATGGCATCTCCCCCAATTAGAAGAGTTCAATAGTCAAGCTATTTCTAGGTCTCGCCTAGGCAGCGCGCATGCGCAGTCTCTCCGAGACATCAAGTAATCTGTATGTTATGTGAAACTCCACCTATTGCCCGGTAATTTCTCCTGCCGTTTGCCATTTGTTGGACGTTGGCATAGCTCCTGTTATCTTGCTTTTTAGTGGCTGTTGATCCAATACTGACTTCCGTTTAGTCCAGAAGCAGCAGCACTTAACTACTGTTTTTGTCCGCTTTTCCTTTATTATTTGTGTTTGAGGGGAACTTTCTTTTACATACTACATACATACATAGATAATGAGCACGGAGCTCGTCACGAGCGCCGCGCTGTTTATCATACATATTCAGCACGGCGCTTGTCATGAGTGCAGTGCTGTTAAGTGTTTGTTTTGAGCTCCTTGTTTTTTAAATGGATTTACTTATGCATTCACCGCGCTTTAGCTTTAAACAGCTTAAGCTAAAACGCGGGTGCCGAGATTACTTCAAAAGCAAAGAAATGGAAAAATACCCTTTTTTTGTACTCCTTTACTTTTAGGCAATCGCGGCACCCACGCTTTAGCTTATGATGTTTACAGCTAAAGCGCGAGTGCGGCGAGTGTAACAAAAGTCAACAAATAGGAAAAAAAAGGCTTGGGTGACATTTAAAAAAAAATTTGCTTACTTTTGTTACAATCGCCGCACTCGCGCTTTAGCTGTAAACATAAGCTAAAGCGTGGATGAAAAGTAGAGAAATTGGTCTTAAACTGCTCAGTATGGCGAAACTGACATGCCGCAGTGCCAGGAGAAGCAGTGGATGCTGTTGTCTCTAGCAGGGAGTCCCTAGCCCCTGTTCCAGGTCCCATCTGTAAGTAGGGCCCTTCCACACTTCCTGCACTCTTCCCAGTGTCTTTACTTAATGTGCGACCCTCACAATCTGAGAAGCCACTGTCTGCGAGTTCCCATGACCAGGTGTTCCAGTAACTTGTAGCTTCAACGATGTCTTCGGTAAGGCAGGGTGGTACATGAGAATTCACCTTCTTCGCTGAGGTGAAGTTTCCTAAGTACGACCACACTCAACGACATAGTTAAAAGCACTGCGCACTGCACACGATAACACTGTTCACAAAAGCAGCAAGACGTCACCAGGCAAGATTGTGCTGGAAGAAGATAAAAGGGCCTACACAGAGGGAAGTAGTTATTTCTGAACTGAGGTCTCTTTTTGAGTTTGACATCTTTTTGAACAAGTTCTCTACATCAAGAAAATTGGAAACACGTTTGTGTGGTTAATCTGCTATCACCACAGGTTTCTGTTTGGGGCCACCTTTTTCCAGTTTCACATTTGTCGGGTCTTTCTATCACTGAAAGACAATACAACGTAAGCTGAATGTGAGTCGGTCACACAGCTCACCTTCCCATAAACGGTGTGCGCTGTGCTCTCTCCTGTGTACATTGTGTCCTTCCAAGCGGTCTGCCCCGCTCTCCCTCTCCCGCCCTCTCTCTATCTCTCACAGATAAAGATGTTGGGCCCTGCAGCGATATCAGAATGGAATTAATTTCTCTTTTTTCTGTGCCGCTCTGTCTCAGCTCTAAAGTCATCCATAGCCTCGGGTGCTAATCCATGGCTGCTGCTGCCCTTTTCATCCTTAAAGCTTCCGTTTCACTCAACTCGAAGAGACAAGACAAGTTGTAATGGTTGATGAGCCTCATTCAACAAGAAAGGGCAGCTGGGTGCATCTGGCTGGGCTGATATCTTGCATGCTGTGGGCAATGCACGCTTCTCTCTTTCATTTGATAGAAGAAATGAGAGACAGACAGAAATAGAGAAAAACAAGCATTTGCATTGCAATAGGTCTCGCATTTGCGAAATTTTTAGCTATTAGGATTTTAAATTACAATGCCTTTTATTTGTGTGTTGGTTTTTTAAACAAATAAATAAAAGGAATTTTCATTTACAATACCACTAGCTTAAACTCTCAAAAATGCGAAGCCTATTGCATTGCAAATGCTTGTTATCATAGCCCTGAAGTAGAGGAATGCTCTACTCTTGCACGTTACAACCACTTCTTTGCACATGATCTTTCACATACCTTAAAAACTCTTTTTTCTCAAAACAATTTCTTGTCTAATCTTTCATGTTACAGTCACAACTCAAATGTTTCATAGGCCCTAAGAGACCTTTTGTAACGATATAACCATCACATTCCTACAAGAATGCAATTAATACTATACCAAACCCACAAAGCTGTAAGAATGGATTGTGGGGCAAGTATAGTCATTTTCAAAGTATGCAGAACCAATAAACATATATGATTGTGCTCATCCCGAAA
This sequence comes from Triturus cristatus, assembly GCF_964204655.1. Taxonomy (NCBI): domain Eukaryota; kingdom Metazoa; phylum Chordata; class Amphibia; order Caudata; family Salamandridae; genus Triturus; species Triturus cristatus. Next base: position 1,008,545,746 of record NC_140590.1, on the reverse strand, counting down.
TTTGTCACATGGTGGTACTGTTTGTCTGACTGCCATAAGCAGTGTTCCCTCTAAGGTGCGCGCATGTGCACGCTCGCACTCTAATTTCTCAGAGTGTGCAATCTGAATTGTAAAGTGCGCACACTTCACAATTCACGCAAGAGAGCATTTTGTAGCTGCTTTACATAACATAAGGTGCGTTGTAAAATGGTTACTTGCGTGTTGGTATAGCACAGGAAGAAGCAGAGGCAATATAGTGTGGAGAAGGAGTTCACTATGAAAGAAGCAGTGGGGTTGGGGGGAGGGCTGCAGAGGGTCACAACTCACAAGCAGGGCGGGCCGTAATCGATTGACTGGGACTGCGCCCTGGGCTGAAAGAAACTTTGATGTTTGTTGTGGGGGCAGGGATTGTTTCAGTGTGCCGTGAGAGGTGTGAGGAAGATGGGAGGAGGGCAGGGGGTTGATGGGGTGTTAAGAATGACTCTGAAGTACATTAAGGGCTGGTCTCAAGCTGCGCACATGCCACTTGTTTCATAAGTTTTGCTGAACTTGACAGTGGCTACAGGGATATAGAGGCAGCAGTGGCGTCTCTGATTAATGTATTTTTTCACTGCCAAGCATCAATTGGCATTTTTGGAAGGCCTGGTAATAATGTGCTCTGTGCATTGTTCGTTTTTATGACGGGACAGCTGATGTTTGTGGATAAAATCAGCCTGATAGTTATTAGTATATCAGTGCATAGGCCTCTTTTACGAGCTGAGCCCTGAAATGCTTGCCATTCATCATGCAGCAAACATAACCTAAAATAAGATAAAGCCTCTTCAAAATAAAAATATGCACCTTTCTTTAACACGCTGAAGCTTTAGCATTAATATGTCACATTAGTATATAAGTGCACAACACTGATTAAAAGTACGTTTTTAAAAATAGAACCAGTCTTTCCCTTCCCCTGTAGAAATGCCATTTGTGAACAGAGGAAAGACTTTGTCATGTGCACCCTGTATGTGGCCCACATTCTTGTATAGAGAGCAACAACATTATAGTCTAGTGGATATGGCCAAACAGCTTGGGTGGTCGACCTCGAATCTGGGGAACCGGGTTCGAGTCTCGGCAGTGACGCTCAACATCCTGTGATTCTGGGCAAATCACTTAATCTCCCAGTGCCTAACAAAAATTAATGTGTCAGTCTGTAACGCAACAGGTGCTCATGTAAAGCGCTCTGATACCTTTGGGTCGAGTTTGCACTATATAAAATTCTGCCCTAAAAAATCTAACAATATATTTGTATAACTCTTATGCTGAACTCACCTATTTGATCCATGGCATTTTGCTGACATAAACTATTTGTCTAAGGCCACACAATTTGGTTATGTGAGAAAGCCTGGATCAATCCCAGGTTTTCTAGTTTCACTTTGTACAAATCAGCCGCTCATGGGTGTTTGAACTGTGAAATTCGACAATAATCAGCATTCAGTGGCCCCTCTGGCCCTATGCCTATGCCCCAGTGTCATTGCACCTGCTGCACCAATGGAAGCTACACATCTGCACAACACTAATTGCAGCATTTTCTTTTAGAGGCACCAGCACACTGTTTCCGTGTAGTGGACATGCACTGATGTCAGTACCACGGAAGTAGCTACCATTGGTGCAGCAGATGAAGTGGCACCGGGGAACATTAAACCATGTGAAGTTCTGTTTTTTCCTATCCCAACATGAGTCGAAAGGGCCATATCCCTTGCTTGCTCCAGAGCCCATGGCGTCATTTCTATGCTTCTGGCACCCTGGTCTTTCCAAAATATGCATAAACCTTAGCTGCATGCCACTGCTAGCAAAGATGGAGGACTGTATATTTTGACAGGAAAGTGGATTTGCTCAGGACCCCACACAAATAACAATAACATTATAACATGTAACTGCAGCACCGCTGTCTGAGCAGGTGTGAAACCTTTTTCTGCCTCTTCTTGAATCATGCAGACTTCCCTTCAACTTGAAATAAAGCTTTCCATTTGTTTCATTTACAAACACAGTTTGCCTTTATAAAAGTAGAAGTAATAATAATCACTGCACAGTGCATACAACAATAAATCCATGTTTTGGAAATGCAAATCACACACATTCTTACATCAACAGTCACTGCATTATCAGCCCATTTTACACAAATTATTCTGAGATGCATGGATGCTTCATGCATTATTTCATTGGGCATTACCTGAGAGATGAGGTTTTACAAACATTGTCTATTGCAATTTATTATGCACTATATGACAGTGCATGCTGTGAACAGAGTTGCAGCCATGCGTGCTGAATTGCTTAGAAACAGTGGGTGCGTGATTATGATGGAACATGATTGAGAGCTTTGTAGTTAACGCAGAATGCAGTGCCTCTTTCTCACAGAGCCTATCAGGGATTCCTAAAGCTGTTCAGACTACATGCACCTCCCATTCTGGCTCATGTACAAACCACAGAGAGTGATGATATATATATATATATATATATATATATATATATATATATATATATATATATATATATATATATATATATATATATATATGTTTTGCAAAGGACCAGCGCTTTGAAGTGCACTCTCAATCCAGTCACATTAGCTGCTCAGCGGCTTCCCTTCCCTCGGGCAATTGGTATTCTGCCTTACGCGTTTCAGAGCCGTAGCGCTCCTTGATCACAGGCGTTCCTGAGGAGCACAAGAAAACAAAGAAGGCATATGAAAGTCCGTCTTTTATGTCGCCATCACCCTGGGGGGCCCGCTGGAGGGCCATATTAATTAGAATTATTTTACGAGGATGCGCTGGACCCACAGAAATGACAGAGAGGGCATAAATCCTACTATAGGAAAATTTACTAGAGACGAAAAGTACCAGAATGCAACACGATGTTGAAACTGGGTGATGGCGAAATAAAAGACGGACTTTCATATGCCTTCTTTGTTTTCTTGTGCTCCTCAGGAACGCCTGTGATCAAGGAGCGCTACGGCTCTGAAACGCGTAAGGCAGAATACCAATTGCCCGAGGGAAGGGAAGCCGCTGAGCAGCTAATGTGACTGGATTGAGAGTGCACTTCAAAGCGCTGGTCCTTTGCAAAACATATATATATATATATATATTCACAGAAAAAAACAAAGGTAACAGGGAAGATATACTTCGGCTCAGGTTCCACTCATTCAAAATCAGTGAATTTCAGCAGTGTCTGAGGGTCTGTGTGGGTGAGTGAGAGGGTGTGTGACTGCCTGTATGGATGAGTCAGTCAGTGGGTGAGTCAGAGGCTGTAGAAGGTTAGTGAGTGTATGTGTGAGGGGCTGTATGGTTGAGTGATTGTATATATGGCTGTGTGGGATATTGAGAGGATGTGTCAGTGGTATATGGGTGACTAACTGGGTATGTGAAAGGCAGTATAGGTGAGTGATGGGGTATATGAGTGACTGCATGGGTGTGTGGGTGAATGTGTTACTGTGTCAGTGACCATATAGCTGAGTTGGTACCTGTTAATATATGTATGAGTAAGTAAGTAGGTGTGTGTGTAACTGTATGGGTGAGTTATTGGCTATGTGATTGACTGTATGAGTGAGTGATTGGTTGTATGAGTAGCTCTATGGGTGACTTACTCATTGTGTGAGCGGCTATATGGGTGTATGAGTGGATGTGTCAGTGGCTGTATTAGTGAGCGAGTGTGTGTTTGAGTGGCTGTATGGGTGAGTGAGTGGATTTGTGTGTAGATATATGAGTCAGTGAATGGGTGTGTAAGTACTGGTATGGATCTGTGAATGATTGTGTGGGAGTGGGTGTATGAAAGGTTCTGTGGGGGTGTGAGTGGGTACATTACTGATTTTGTGAATGATGTAATCAGTGATGTAATCCGTGTTGTCACTGACCATGTCATGGCTGTTGTAATATGTGAGGTCATAAGTAGTGCATTGCTGGGGCTGCAGGGGGGTCCATGCGGCCTCCACATGAAATTGCAATTAAGCCCTGGGGAGTTGGTGGTCCCTGGGACTGGGGGGGTCCAAGACACGCCCCATTTAAAATTAAATAGGCCCCAGTGTGGTTGTGGTCCCTGGGGCAACAGGGGAGGCTGTACGGGCCTCCTCCGCAATAATACTTTAAGAAGCTTTAAGGAGGTGGTAATCTCTGGGGTATAATATGCCCCAGGAGGGGGTTGGTGTGCATCCCCTCCCTTGTTAAAACAATGCCCCTGGGACCTGGCACACCCAGTCGCCTAGTCCTTTTCCGACTGGATCCATCCGACATTTTAAAGAACAAATGCTTTTTTGGGCCCTGGTTGGTCCCAATGAGACCCCCCACCCCCAAATAAAAAGGCCCAGGGGGTCAGGGTGTTTCACCCTGCCCCCTTTTCTTTTCTATTTTTACTTTTTTTGTAGCAATCGGTTCAACCGAGTCCCAAGATTACTGCCAACACTTCCTGGGTGAAGTATTGGCAGCCAATCAAATTTCAGTAGGGTTTCTGTAGGCTGTTGGGCTCCCAGATATCTATAGTTTTTTAAACTTAAATATCTCTGAAACTATTCAATGGATTTACACCAAATTACATAAAGCACACTTTATGGACCAACATTTAGCTTTCTGCCAAATTTGGTCTAATTATGTTAAGTAGTTTGGGCTTTAGTTGTGTTAAAAAAATAAAAAATCCCCATAAGCATAACATGGGGAAAACGTGTTTTGTGACCACTCTTTTTTCTCGGCTTCTGCTTGACAGATCAGCATGAAACTTTCAACACAGCAGCTGAACCATAAATGGGAACATTTGGAGAATTTCGGGAAGATTTGTCAACCAGCGCAAAAGTTATTGTCAAAACAAAAATGATTTTCCTATGGAAACTCTGGTCCTAACTATCACTACCTACTGGTGTATGCCGGTAGGTAGGTAGGTAGGTAGGTAGGTAACTAACTAACACACACACACGCACGCACGCGCACACACACACACACACACACACACACACACACACACACAAAAACAGGTGGTGATCAACCACAGACAGGCAGGTTTAATACTATTCAACAACGTTTGCAGTTAGTTTTCCTCCTTGGAAAAGCAGGAAATGACCTGTCCAGTGTAATAAAAAGTGCACTTTCAAGGGGGGAATCATAGGGAACACGCATCTATGTTCAACAATGGTGTGCAATAATAAACAAAAAACTGTTAAAAGTGCAAATGTACATTTGCTTCCTATTTACACGAGTGCATTTGTACTTTAAAATTCACCAAGTGATATTTTACGCCTCTAAATACTTCTCAACATTTACAACTTGTGTAGATTTGGAGTAGTGCTCCTAGAATTCTTGGAGTAAAAAATAAGGTCAAAAACAAACTCTAAATTTGGAGTTCTATTGTCAGCTTCTTCCCCTTTCACTTTGTGAATAGGGTGGTCAGTGATGACATTGATCAATGAGGAACGCCATTTTATCATTTAATTTTTTTAGAAATCTTTTGTTAGCATTTACAGCATCCAACTTACATTTAATAATATGTTTTTTTTGTTTTCGGATAGGCATTCTGTAAATGCTAGACGCAAATCTAACTTACTCCGTTGAATATTACAAAAGACAACCGAAATCTGACCCAGTTTGAAACCCTAATCAGCACATCTGATGCTACGATGACAGGGAGGATTGTAATGGCAGCTTATGAACTTCATGTTTGCAATTTGCAAATCAGCAGATTGCTTCCATATGATCTTCTGCATAAACCGAACTGTCTGGAAATGATAACTTTATGACAGAGATCCCCAATATTACCAGAGATCTGATGTTACCTCTCCAGACAGATGTTTGTAATCGTAAGCATTAGCAGGGTGTTTCCTCTTATCGGACTATGTTCGGATGTTAATATTGCAAGCAAAATGTATCGCTGGGAAATACTTTTCATGATTGTTGTAATACATTTTATGAACAAAGTACGGCTGGAACACAGTGAGAAAAATGTGCCTTTCATCAAGGCGATTGCATTCACAACATTACACTTACATGTGTCAATTAACCAAAGCACAGAAGTAGATTGTAAGTACTAACCACACGTTTAAATATAATACTTGTCTCGTTTAAATTAACAGTCTTTAGTATGGTATAGATTACGTTTGTGGGACGCTGCATAAATAAAAGTCTACCTCTTCTGTGTGTACTTGAAGGTCTGCTGTGAAACTAGCTGTAAGAATCTGGGTTATTAGTTTGGCTTCCCCCTCCCTCAACCAAGGAAAAAAAGCACAATTCTTGTCAGGTTGAACCACAAAAGTCACTAAATTAAGCTGTGCTTTACCCGCGGTAGCTTGGCACAAAGGCAATCTGGCTTCAGTTCAAAACACAACAAATGAAACAATATAGAAAAATAAAGCAAATTGTAATGAGTAAACGGACACAAAATTAAATCCAATTAGTAGCACCAGAGTTATCATTTAGTTGTTTTTTTTGGCGTAATCTAGAGCCTTAAAGCACATCTGGTCATGCTAGTCCGTGGTAAAGTTACAAGTTTAGGCTGACCACACTGAAATGTGGGCTGGATACAGGGACTATGTGAGTCCTGCTAAAAAAGTTACCTCTCGAAGTCCTGCATGAAGAATTCAGTTCACAGTGGAGGAAGCTACGAGAAGCAGGCAGTGTGTTGACAATGGTCATCACTGTAGCGCGAAGAGCGGGCAGGTGGCGTCACAGTCAGTCACTGCTGGAGCTTCGCATTGGTGGTTACTGCGGGCTGTCGTTGGTCTGGCATGAAGTGCAGATCTCAGAGGTGATCGCTATAGCATGAAAAGGCGGATTCACCGGAGTTTCGTGTTGCCGGTCATCGTGGACAGCAGAGTCTGGGCAGGAATGGCCTGTTCGCATTTGTGAAATATCCAAAACATTAGGATTGCACTTTTCCTTGTAGAGGAGTGCACTCTGATGCCAGCCAAGGGTCCAGCATAGGGGAGGCACCTTTTGAGAATCAGAGATGCATTCTAGCAGAGGCCAGCAGTGCCCAGGCAGGTTCAGGTAGATCAAATTGCAGCAGGTCAGATGGGCAATTACATGAAGGCCTCTGGAGCTTTTCGTGTCCTTGTCTCTCAGAACAGGAGGTCAGTCAACTGGCCCTTGGAGTCGGACTGGACCTGCTCCCTTCATCCCAGGCTAACCTGTCTTCCTTTTCAGAGAATGGGACAGATCTGAAGCAACCATATCAGTCCTCTGGGGAACAAGGCGAGCCTCAAGCAGCAGGGCAGGCCTCAGAGGAGCAAGGCAGTCCTTTCTCTGTGATGTCCAAAGGTACAGGAGTGTACTGTTGAGTGTCTCAAGAGGTCTAATACTTATACCTGGAACCAGCCTTTGAAGTAGGGGCATTCCCAATACGAACCACACATCTGGTTCTGGAAAGTTTTTCAATTTTTTGAATTGTGACTTAAAATCCAACTTTACCATTAAAGAGGATTTTAGATTATAATTCATTTGCGTGTTAAAATGACATGTCTACTTGCTCCCAAAGGAAAGTTATCACTTATCATATGTAATAAAGTAACACAGTGTTAGTCAATGGGAGGGATATGCCTTAAAACTGTGAAAAACTTCTTTATGATTTACATATCCTAGCAGTGAAAAACTCCTATACACACATGTCCCACTTTCTGAGTACAAAGCACCCTGCCCTATGGGCATCTAGGGCCTACCTTAGGGGTGACAAATGTATTAAAAATGAAGATTTAGGACTGGCAAAAAGTTTATTTTGCCAGGTTGAAATGGCAGTTTAAAACTGCACTACAGGCTGAAGTAGAAGGCCTAAGAAATGTTTTAAAATACTACTTTAGTGGGTGGCACAATGAGTGCCGCGGACCTACTAGTAGCATTTCATTTACAGGCCTTGGGCGCATGTAGTCCCACTGTACTAGGGATTTACAAGTAAATTAAATGTACCAATTAGGTTTAAGTCAATTTTACCTGGTCTGAGCACATTAGCATTGGTTAGCAATGGTTAAGTGTGCAGAGTTCTAAGGCCAACAAAAATGAAGTCAGAAAAACAAGAACAGTGAAGGCAAAACCCTAACCCAAGTTAAGCAAATTGGGCAGCAGCTTAGGCTCTTGTTCCCACACCCAGCTTTTTTGAAGCCCCCACACCCTTACAACTAAATTGATTAATTTTATTACAAAAACAGTTGTGATGTATTCTGTGTAAGGCAGGTAACCTTTGCTGCCATTTGGAGCCGACATAAAACCAGAGTAGGACTCTGCTTCATGTTTTTTACATGAGTCCCACAAAAGCTTCTGACAAGCCTACCCTAACCGACTAAGCCTAAAGGTTCCTACAGGTAGTCTTGAGAACGTGAAACGTTTGCTCGATATGGGAAGTATTTGATTTCTTGAGTATTGACAGTATACTCTTTAAGGTAGCATGACTCAATTATGAGGTGACATTAGCAGTGATAAAGCTGTAAGCTGTTTATCCCAGGTGAGAAACTAATGCAACCGTTCACTAAGGTAGGGATTGTACAAACAATGGAAAAAGTGGGGTAAAACTTCACCCTAAAGAAGCAGCAATATACACTTGGAAAGCTGGCCAGTAGAGTAATGTGAGAAGGAGACATATGAGGCATTTCCATAAATGCAGGTTAACAATGTGAAGCTCTGTTGGTAGTACTATGGGTAGAGTAGAGGTGGTTGAGCCATCAAATTAACAGGGAAAGCCGAGCTGGTGCCGGTCGGCTCTGGATGCACAAGTTACTTACCTTCGGTAACAATATATCTGTAAGAGACATTAGTTAGTAATAGATTCCTTACCTTAGAATTACCCCCAGGCGTCAGACTGGATCCAGAAAGTTTTCGTCAGCAGTACCCCTGCGCGTCAGAAGGTGGCGTTGTGCGGCTCCGCATCTGTTGTAGGCGTCGTGATCGCTGGGATGACGTCACGGCAGCTACTTAGACACCGGCCTCGTGGGCTAACGTCAGTTGTGTACATGACTTTCCGCGCCAGGAACGCCATGCAAGATACTGAACACTGGTGCATTGAAACTAGGGCCCTGAAAGGAATGACCTTAACCCTAGAAATCAGTTCGCAGAACATGGAGGATGGGTGGGGCGGTAAGGAATCTATCACTAACTAATGTCTCTTACAGATATATCGTTACCGAAGGTAAAGTTACTTGTGCATCTTAAAGAGCCACGTTAATGATAGATTCCTTACCTTAGAATAGATACCCCAGCAATACCAACCCCGGTGGTGGGTCTGCGAACCAAGATCACACCAGGAAGTCACAGAGAACAGAACGGCCAAAGAAGCCGTCTCTCCAGACTTGGCTGTCAAGGCAATAATGCTTAGTAAAAGTGTGCAGCGAGGCCCACATGGCTGCTTCACAGATGTCTTGCAGGGGGACACCACGTACCAATGCGGTAGCTGCTGTCGTCCTGGTGCAATGGGCACGCAGCCCCACCGGAGACTCCTTTTTAGCCAGAGAATAACAGGCTTTTAGACACAAGATGACCCAGCGGGAGAGATAGTTCTCTTGAGTACCGCTCGGCCTTTCTTGGTGCCTACGTAGAAAACAAAGAGCTGGGCATCCACCCGGAACTGTTGTGTGCGATTCAGGTAAAATTAGAGAGCACGTTTTGGATCCAGACGGTGGAGTCTCTCTTCCTCTCTGGAAGGGTGCGGAGGCAGAAAGAAAGTGGGCAAGGTGATAGATTGCCCAATATGGAAGGCAGTAACAACCCTTGGCAAAAAGGAAGGAATGAGTGCGGAGCACAACTTTGTCCGGATGAACACACAGAAAAGGAGGTTTACAGGACAGAGCCTGGAGCTCACTCACCCACCTAGCGGAGGTGATGGCAACCAGGAAAGCAGTCTTCAAAGTCAATAAACGAAGAGGACAGCTGTGAAGCGGCTTAAAGGGAGCGGACATCAAAAAGGTAAGAACCAGATTCAAGTCCCACTGCGGCATCACAAAAGGAATAGGAGGGAAAAGGTGAGTAATGCCTTTGAGGAATCTATTTACAACAGGGGAATTGAAAAGAGAGGGCTGATCAGGGAGCCTGAGAAAGGCTGAAATTGAAGAAAGTTAGCCCTTAATAGTGCCCAGAGAAGAGCCCTGCCGGGCAAAAGAAAGAAGGAACAAAAGGACTTCTGAAAGTGGGACAGAAAGGGGATCCACAGCCTTTGCTGTGCACCATGCCACAAATCTGTTCCACCCGCAGGCGTATACCGATTTAGTGGAGGTATGCCTGGCTGCCAGAATGATATCACAGACTTCAAGAGGCAAGTCAAATGGAATCAACTGTTGCTGCTCAATCTCCACGCAAGGAGGTGGAGGCTGGACAGGTTCGGTGGAGGACCGTCCCCTGCTGCTGCGACAGAAGATCCTCCCGAAGAGGGAGTCGGATCGGGGGATCCATGCTCATACTGAGTAGCTCGGGATACCAAACTCTTCGAGCCCAGTCCGGGGCCACAAGAAGGACTTGGGCCCGGTCGCACCTATTCTTCTACAGCACTCTGAGTAGAAGTGGTATAGGCAGAAAGGCGTGCAATAAACCGCAACTCCGCTCGTGAAGAAAAGCACCGCCGAGCGAGTGCCGCCTTGGAAATTCCAATGCGCAGAACTGCTGACATTGCGCGTTCTCTTCGGTGGCAAATAGATCTTACCAAGGCTCTCCCCACTGTTGAAAGAGACCTTGCGCCACCTCCGAGTGAAGACTCCATTCGTGATCTATCATGCACCTGCGGCTGAGTTCGTCCGCCCTGGCGATCAAACAACCTGCCAAGTGTTGAACCACCAAGGAAATGCCTTGATGTTCCAGCCATGTCCAGAGACGCAGAGCCTCCTGACATAGGGTCCACGACCCCACCCCGCCTTGCTTGTTGCAGTACCACATGGCAGCGGTGTTGTCTGTGATTACCTGCACTACGCTCCCCTTGACAGAGGGAAGGAATGCGTTTAGTGCAAGTAGGTTCGCCCAGAGCTCCAGAAGGTTGATATGGAGCCTGGACTCCGCCGGAGATCAGAGGCCTCTGATCTCCGCCTCTCCCATGTGGCAGCCCCATCCCAGGAGGGATGCATCCGTCATCACTGTGTGCTCCGGTTGGGGAAGGGAGAGTGATCTGCCGCTGACCCAATGCTGGTTTGGGAGCCACCTCTGCAATTGTCGTGCAGTGCCCTCCGAGATCTGGACGTACTCAGACAGGTTCCCCTGATGCTGCGCCCACTGGAACTTCAGGTCCCACTGCAGAGCCCACATATGCCATCTGGCATGATTGGTCAGCAGGATGCAGGAGGCCATGAGGTCCAGCAGCCTCAAAGTCATCCTGACCAAAACCCAGAACAAGGGCCGAAAGATCAGAATCATAGCCCGAATGTCCCGGACTCGCTGTTCAGGAGGATAAACTTGAAACCGCACCGTGTCCAGAACCGCTCCGATGAAGAGGAGCTTCCGAGAGGGAATCAGGTGCGACTTCGGCACGTTGATGGAGAACCCCAGCAAATGCAGGAGATCAGCCGTAGTCTGGAGGTGGGAGACAACTGCCTGGGATGAGCACGCCTTCATCAACCAGTCGTCGAGATAGGGGAAGACTGAAACCCCCTATCTGTGTAGATGAGCTTTGACCACCGCCATCACTTTCATGAATACCCTAGGGGCGCTGGTAAGGCCAAAAGGGAGCACGGAGAACTGAAAGTGCTCGTGGCCTACCGTGAACCGCAGGTAATGCCGGTGGGCCAGCAGTATGGGAATATGAAAGTAAGTGTCCTGCAAGTCCAAAGCTACCATCCAGTCTTGCGGGTCTAGGGCAGACAAGACCAGAGCAAGTGTGAGCATCTTGAACTTCTCCTTCCAGAAGAAGCGATTGACGTTCCGAAGGTCTAAGATAGGACGTAGGCCCTTGTCCTTCTTTGCAACCAAGAAGTAGTGAGAATAACAACTACGAACCATTTCTGGTGTTGGAACGTGCCCGATGGCTCCCTTGGCCAAGAGGGCCGCAACTTCCTGCTGGAGAAGTGTCAAGTGATCTATCGACATGCGGTGGAACTGAGGTGGCATGGCTGGAGGGGTAGTCTCGAAGGGGAGGGAGTAGCCCCTGCGGACTATATGTAAAACCCACCTGTCCGAAGTGATGGTGCGCCAGTGGGGGAGGTGATGGCGAATCCTGCCATCCACTGGCGTTCGATGGGCCTGAAACACTGGACTAAAAAGGTTTGGAGGTAGTGGTGGCAGGGGTGGTAGTGGACTGAGCCGCCCGCTGACTCCGTGACCCTCCTCGGCTGGTCCCAAGTTCGCGGCTGCGCTGAAACTGTTGCTGCGCAGGCCTGTGGCTCTGAAACAAATGTGTTTAGGCGCCCCTTCCTTGGCCACGAAAGAAGCGAAAAGCAGAAGCCGAAGGAGTGCGCGTATCCGAAAGTTTCAGGGACTTGGCCGTAGCCCGCTTGTCCTTAAAGCTCTCCAACGCACTATCTGCCTTGTCCCCGAAAAGGCGAGTGACATCAAAAGGCATGTCCATCAGAGTGTTCTGGACATCCCCTGAAAAGCCAGCTGTCCTCAGCCAGGCGTGACGGCATAGCGCCACTGTCATGGAAATCTCTCTGCCCAGCGAGTCGGCGGTGTCAAGGCCACAACGAATCGTGAACTTGGCTGCATCTCTCCCTTCAGCAATAGTTTGGGAGAGCACCGTCCAGGTCTCCTCCTGACACTGAGGCAGCACCTGCGCCACCGTATCCCACACAGAGTGGGAATAACAGCCCAAGAGGCATACGGTGTTCACGGACCGCAACCCTGAACTAGCAGAAGAGAAAATCTTTTACCCAAACTGCTCCAGTTTCTTGGATTCCCTGTCCAGAGATGCGGAAGGGAATGCGCTCGGGGATGCAGCGGCTTGGACAACCAAGCTTTCAGGGGTAGGGTGTTGGGAGAGGAAAATGAGGTCGCCCGGGGCCGGGCGATGGCGTCGGATCACGTTCCTATCCACAGGAGCCCCTGTGTTGGGCCTGGACCAGGTGCCCAAAAGAACGTCTGAAAGTGCGTTTTGAAGGGCAGCAGCTCCTCTGCAGAGGAAGCCGCCGGCTGAAGCACTTCTGTCAGGTTATTCCTGACGGCCACTGTAGGGAGCTTGAGGTGGAGAGCCTCGGCTGCCCTACGCAATACCACTGAATAAATACCACCCTCCTCCGTAGCCATGGTAGAAGGAGACAGTGTGCCAGGTTCTGGAGAAAAATCCAGTCCACCTGCATCCTCCAAATCCTCTGGCCAGTCCGGGTCTATCCCACATTGGGCTGCAAGAGGGTCTTCAGACTCCTCACAGTCCTCCGTAACCTGCTGGTGAGGTGGGAAAGAAGGAAGAGGATGGAGAAAGGGATAGAAATTCCCCATCGGCGTATATCGACATCAGTTCGGCACCGTCTCCGTGTTGGGGTGGAAGCCGGGGATGACATCGGCCGGGTGGCCGGCCGACACCGGTGGCAGTGTCATAAACGTCGGTGGAGGTCGTACGAGGTCAACAGACGTAGACTGTGATCCATTCATGGATCCATGGGGGTCTCGCTGCGCCGAGGCTGGAGCCGTCGACGATGTCGGGCCGGAGCCAATGACGAAGAAGGGAGAGGACCCCCAGTCAAACCCGCGGTGCCCGAAGGCGCGCCGGTGTGGCCCGATGGGCCAAAGAGGCGAGCCATGGCTGAAAGAAAGTCCTGCAGCTGGGCTGGAGTTGCAGACGGACCCGGGAAAGGCAGGTAGGCATCGGCAACTGCGTAGGTTCCACCGGCGCAGCAGGAGCGGAACTACCCGCACCCTCAGCCATGTCGTGCGACAGGCTAGGGGTAGGCGAAGAGCGACAGCGCTTCTTCGACTTCTTGTGCTTCGTTCCCGAGTGCGAAGACTTAGTCAAATGATGGTGGCTGCTCGGCGAGCGTCCTTCGACCTCCCACGGGACCGGGACCTTGAACGGCATGGAGCCTACTCCCGGGCCTTAAGCAACTTTCGGGACCGCTCCCACAAAGTTTCTGGAGCCATGGCCCGGCAGTCGGGGCACGATGTGGGGTCATGGTTGCGCCCCAGGGAGTAGAGACACTTGCGGTGCGGGTCCGTCACCGACATCATGTGGGGACAAACTTCGCAAGATTTGAAACCGTGCATCCCTACAGCACCGGGAGTCGATAGACTCAAGAAAGACAGAGACGAAAATCCCAAAAACTCAGTCAAAAATTGACTCGGGGTACCGCTCTCTCCGGATCTTCACTTGCTGGCGCGGAAAAAGAAAAAACTGACGTCAGTGCACGAGAGCGGCGTCTAAGTAGCTGCCGCGATGTCATCCCAGCAATCATGACGCGTAGCCGCACGACGCCACCTTTCGACGCGCAGGGGTACTGCTGACGAAAACTTTCCAGATCCAGTCTGACGCCTGGGGGTAATTCTAAGGAAAGGAATATATCACTAACGTGTCTCTTTCAGATGAAATGGACATCCCTACCGCATCCTCCTTCCCGGACTTGACCACATCTGGGCACGGAAATATCTCTGCGTGTGGCAAGGAGATGAGGACATTCACAGCTCTTGAGTCACAGCACGCCAGGATTATGCTGGTTGTTGTGGGTTCCACGTGTGGAGGTCGGGGGGGGGGCATCACCGGACATTTGGATTTCAAGAATCACAGGGACTTGGAAGAGAAGGGTAATTAGGCGCGCCTTGGGATCGTTTTCCTCCCAACCGTGGGTCCGGAAAATGTGATGTGAAATGATATGGTTGCCTCCTGCCACTGGTCGTAAGCACTGCCTGATCATGGGGCTAAAAGTTGAAGGGTAGCTTTTACTGTGCTACCTTAAAACAGTAAATCTCATCCGTGGCAGGATGAAATTAATTTGATTTTGAAAAAGGCCCGAACAATAATTGGTGATAAGAGCTATGGGGCATATTTATGAGATTGTCACGCAGCATAGCAAGTTACCTTACTGCTGTGCATTGTGTGACAGGGAAAGGGCAGGAATGTATCATATTTAAAAGACTACCATGCATTCCTGCATTTTTGGTATAAGGGTGCCTGCGGTGTAAGGTGATTTGTTTTTGTGCAGAAAGGGGCATTTTCCGCTATGTGTGCTGCATTTGCAGAATGCAGCACACATAGAAATAGGAAAACACAAGGAGAAATAAACATATTTGTCCTCGCTATGCCTCAACTGGAGAGGCGTAGGGTTTTTGTGCATTACCCCATCTACCACTTCTGGTAAATCTGAGAATATGTTAAAATCCATGGATATTGTATGGGAACACCCACGCAACACCCATGGAATGCCACCCTGGCACAGAGTAAGGCAACGCAGCGATTTGCGCTGCGTTGCTTTACACAAGATTTATGAAACGACTCAGGGCCACACAATGTGGCCTTGCGTGGCTTCATAAATATCATGTTTGAGTAGCCTTACTCAGTGCTTGAAGTGTAAAAATAGAAGTGCAGGTACTCTGTACCAGAGTACCTGCTTGTTTCTGAGAAGTGCTGGTACTCTCCAATTAAAGGTATTACATTTCTCTTGAGAAGTTCAAAATAAAGTGTCGGTACTCAGTACTGGACAGTACAAGGGATTACAAATTGTGCTCCAAATGCTCAAGTTTAGATGTTTGCCATGACCCAATGCAGCTGATGAAACCCGCTTCAGATCAAGTGGGACATTGCCCTTTTCAGCACCTCACAATAAGGGAAAAACTATGTGTCCGTTATTCCTCGTTCAGAGCTGTGGAATATGGAATTGTTAAAATTGCACTCCTGAAGCTTCATTTGTCCAAGATTAGTATCTACTTTTTAGGCCTGGACTGACCTTTCCTACGTTTAGGAAGTAAGAAGGCATTCACAATTCCGAGCCAAAGAGGTAATGTGACTTTTTGTAATAGATGAGCAAAAAGGAGGGCTAAGAACTGTAATGGTTTTCGCATTGCAGCTGTATTTTTTCAGCACATAAGAGGTGGTTCAAAAGATTATCCATGCATTATTTCAAACAATATTTTAAAGAAGGCATTTTCTGTTGGCTCCAGTTTCACTTCTAAGGAATGGAGGTTGTGCCTCGTCGAGTCTAGATTTTTTGTGCTTCCTCTTACATCATTATTTCAGCAGGAGTGCAGCCGTGGGCTTTTCAACACTCTTGCTCAATGGCACGAATTGATGCCCTATAAACACTGTGGTGGGAGTTACACTTAGACAAAATGACACTCCGCGAGTATGTTTCATAGTGGAAGGACACGTTTGTCAAAGATGAGAGATCATTGTCACACTGGCTGATCACAGTGGATCAAAGTCATTATGTGGTAAGAGCTGTAAGAACGTTGTTCTTCTTCATGTATTGGATGTCCATAATCATAACCAGCTCTTAAAGAGGTGTTATTTGCTAGGAGATAATGAGATGACTAGCAGTTTCACCCCGTGCAGGTAAGTGTAAAGTCCCTACAGCATGTGGTAGGAAGGGACCTGCTAATACAGTGGACACGCACTCATGGTTACTGTGTGGGCAGGAAGTCCCGTGCGACTTCCACCCGTTTATTTAAACTCTCTGGCCACGCCTGGCCAGAGAGTGATACATAGTGTGGATGCCCTTCCGGGCCATGGGACCCTCACAGTTCGAAGAGACTAGACCGTTACATCCCATCCCAAATCAATGTCCAAACAGAATGTCAACGACGGGTCAACATACGAAATCTGCTAGTCTTTGATTCGGCCTGGGATTTGGTCTCAGGCTGTACCGGTGCTGTGAGTCACGTTGGCTTCTCACTGGGCTGTCTTCTGACACGGTGTCTCTGATGTTTTCTTGTCCACACTCTGTTGGTGAAATGATGACAGGTTTGTGATTCCTGCTTTGAGTGTCCTCTGTATGCAGTGACGGACTACCATTTGAAAGATCTTTGTCACCTAGGCCACTGGGAGGCGACGGTTCCGCATCATCCGGTTGTACCCGCTTAAACCAGGATATGTTCCGGGTGATGGTCTCCCCTCCTTTCGTAGCAGTGACGGCAGTCCCGTTGATGTTCAGCACTGTCCACAGTCCTGGCTCGTACATTGTGCGGAATTTCCCTCCGCTGCGGCGGTGGCGCACTAGGACGGTACATCCTGGAGTTATGACTCTGGGTCGGGCCCTTCTTTGGCAGCTAGCTTTATTGTTAGTCACAGATCGTCGGCGTTGGGTGCCATCGGGATTGTACGGTTGTGGCACCCAGCTGTCTGCCACTGGAATGGTGTCTCGCCGTGGCCCAGCCAGCATCAATGCCCACGGCGACCGCTGTGTTGTGCAGTGTGGGGTACTCCAGTATTCTCTTAGAAATCGATGAAGGGCTACTTCAGGATCAGATTGTTCTGCCACTGCTATTTGGAGTACTTTGTTTAGTGTTCGCATGAAGCGTTCCGCTTCGCCGTTTGCTTGCGGCCATTGTGGGGTGATGCGATGGTGTTTGACTCCTAGATGCGTTAATAGTTCCTTGAACTCTCCTCCTTGGAACGGTGGCCCGTTGTCAGTTTTCACTACTTGAAGTAAGCCAAAAAGGGCGAATGCCTTCTCCACAACGGGTTGCAGGTAATTGAATGATGTAGAGGGTATAACTTCTATGAGAGGGTACTTCGTGTAACTGTCAACTAGGACAGCAGTCACTCTTCCGTCAGGGAAACTCCCGAAGTCTAAACTCACCCATGACCATGGAGAGGGCGCTGTGTCCTCAGTTATCACCGGCGCTGGCGCTGCTGGTCAGTTGGCAGGCTCGGCAGTTCCTAACTACAGTGTCTACAGACGTTTCTAAGCCAGGGAACCACACTTTTCCCCTCATCCGCAACTTCATTCTCACGGTCCCTTGATGGCCCTCATGCGCCAGAACTGTCGCTCGTTCCTGGAGGCTTATTGGGATGATGATCTGTGACCCTCGTAGCACCAAACCACTGTCGGTAGTGCTTAACTCGTCGTGGACTCTCCACATTTTCCCCAGCCGGGTTCGGTCTGCTTCGTTCCATCCTGTGATGTCTTGGAGGAAGCCTTCCCATGATCCACGGTGTAAGGCTTCTAGTACTTTCTGAAGTACTGCGTCATTATCCGTTTCTGTTTTGTTCCCCTCTATCGTGAGGGCTCGTGGGCATGCCCATTGTGACAGCATGCGCACATACTCTTCGGTACATTGTTCCTGTTCGTTGTCTTCTGGGAGATCCTCTGGCGGGTGTCGTGACAGGAAGTCGAACGGATTCTTGGCTCCGGGTCGCTATTCTATCTCCTTTTGGTAATGCTGTAGTTGGATTGCCCACCTCTCGATCCTGGGGGGCGGATGCGGAGCTGTGCCTCTGAACAGAGGGAGTAGTGGCTGGTGATCGGTTACGATTTTGAATGGGTGTCCACTGATATAAAGATGAAAATGGTTACACGCCCATTTGATAACGAGTGCTTCTCGTTCAATTTGGCAGTAACAAGCTTCGGTTGGTGTGAGTGCTTTGCTTGCGAACGCTGGTGGGGCCCACTTACCTGGTTCTGTCTCTTGGGCGAGGAGTGCTCCTAGCCCTACAGGGCTGGCGTCCACTATTACTTCCGTACGTCGTGCAGTGTCGAAATAGGACATGGTGGTTTTGCTTAACAGGGTCGACTTTACCTTTTGGAACGCTTCCTCCTCTTCTTTTCCCCATTTCCAGGCGGCATCTTTCTTGGTAAGAGCCCTTAGAGGTTCGGCAATTGTAGCAAGGTTGGGTATGAACCGACTACAGTAAGTAGCCATGCCCATTAAACTCCGGACTTCCGATGCCGTGTTAGAAGCCGGTGCTTGCTGAATGGCTTGTGATTTCTGGGGGTCTACTTGTACGCCATCTTGACTGAATACATAGCCAAAGAACTCAATTGATTTTTGAAAGAATTGGCATTTTTCCTGGTGGAGTGTCACTCCATGGTCAACTAGGCGTCGTAGGGTGGCTTGGAGACGACGATGATGTTCCTCTAGCGTTGCTGAGTGTATAAGTATGTCGTCACTGACATTGAGGACCCCCTGAAGTCCTGACACATCTCTCTGACTGCATTTTGGAATATCTCCGCTGCCGAAGAAATACCAAAGTTCAACCGCTTATAGCGGCATAGTCCTAGATGGGTTGAGAAAGTTGGGATATACCTACTTTCTTCCGCCAACTTCAGCTGGTGGTAGCCGGCATTGAGATGGAGCTCTGAAAAACATCTGGAGCCATTGAGATCAGACAGGATGTCATCGACTGTTGGGGTGAGATGTCGCTCCCGCTTGATTGCTTGATTCGGCATGCGCATGTCGATGCAGAGGCGTATCTTCCCTAGTTGTTTCGGCTTCTCAGCAATGACCTTGGGCGACACCCATGGCGTCGGTCCAGTGACCTTTTCTATTACTCCTTGCTGTTCTAAACTCTGCAACTCTTGCTCCACGAGCGGCTAATGGTGGAAAGGTATGCGGCGGTGTCGTAAGGCAATTGGTTTCACGGCCTTGTCAATGTGCAATTTTATCAGAGGCCTCTTCATGCAGCCAAGGCCTTTGAAGAGTTGTGGGAACAGCTCAAGGATATCATCATTCTACAATGTTTTGACTGCGTAAGCGAACGCCACCAGCCCTAGGTTCTCAGCCGTGTGGCTGCTTACTAAGATGTGTGCCTCTCGGTCTATGACGTGGAACGTCGTAGTGACTTCGTGAGTGTCGGATTTGACCTGCACCTTCATCTTTCCTTTTAGAGGTAATGGCTTCTGACTTCCATATGTTAGGATTTGCACATTTGACGGGGTTAACGCTGGCTGTGGCTTCAGTTGTTTGTATTGTTGGCAGCCCATGACCTTTACGGATGCCCCTGTGTCAATTAGGGCCATCACTGGTGTCCCTGCAATATCGATGGCACATGTCGGTTGTGGTCTCCGTCTTCTCTTGCGAATGATATCAGATAGGCTTCCGCCTCGTCATCTGTGGATGAGTCTTCTAAATACTGCTTCCGACTGGTTGCCGTTTTCATCACTTTGAGGTTCTCTGCCTCGTCGAGTGATAACTGTCGCACTGCTTTAGATGGTGGTCGTCGCCCATGCGCTCCTCTGCTTCGGGCTTCTCCCCGGCAGACAGTCGCATAGTGATTGGGGATACCACACTTGGAACATGTCCGACCCTGTGCAGGGCATTCTTCTGGTGGGTGTTCTTCATTCCCACAGTAGCCACATCGTGCTCCTCACGAGTTCTTGGTTGACCATCGCCCTCGGTTGCTTCTGGAGGGGGTGTGTATGGCATCTACCCTTTCCGTTTTGATCGTTACTGGCTCTTCCGCTTGTTGGGCAAGTGCGGCGTCCATAACTGTTGCTCTGGCATCGGACAGTTCGTACGACCTCGCTAGGATAAGGTTGTCTTCCAGGGTGATTCCTGGCTGTCACAGTATGAGGGTCCGAAGATGTTTGTTGTGGCATCCTTGAATTGCCTGGGCTCTCACCTCCTTATTCTGGTCATCGACCTTGCAGGTACTGGCCTGTTCTCTCAGGCCTTCCCTCTGACGCACCTGACGGAGCTTGAAACGCTCGCAGTCGGGGTTAAGTTGTGGGACGAAATGGACATTCAGTGCCCTGACGGCTGCGTCATAGTCAGTGGGAGGACCTCTGTTAGGTAGATGAGCGAACAGTTTGTATATCTCTTTCCCACCAAAATGCAGTAGTAACGACCTTTTGACTTCGCCATCCATCTCACGAGTCGCGGTGAAATAGTTGAGCCTGCCAAGCCACACTGTCCATCGGGGTGACACCGTGGCCGGGTCGATCAGCTCACTGAACGGAGGCAACGCTGTAATCTGGGAGTGCTGCGACGTGGACTGCGCCACATGTGGAGCAGGTAGCGCATTCTGTTGGGCCACGGGCGCGGCTGCGGCACCAGGGTTGGACATGGTGGCCTTTTTGAAGGGGTCAGCAACGTGGTTCTTGCCGCAGGGTCAGCAAAGCTGGGGAAAAGGAGCTGCTTGGATTTACTTTCCTTATTGCACTCTCCTAGGATGTCAGTGTGATGACACTCACTCCCCTCCAAGCAGGTGTTTCCTCCCATGCGCATGGGCACTACGGCCAGAGTCATTGGGCACGTGTTGGGAGAGTCACTGGGTCCATGTGGGGCCCAACGAGAGGGAGCAGCAAGTGCAGCGTGTGGATGGGCGAGCACTATCCTCTTCCTACCCACAGGTGGTGTAGTCCCCACATACGAAGGAGAAACGGGACGATCAGAGGGCCATGGCAGGCACTGGAGGTGGCATGATGGAGCACGCGTGCGCGTGACAATACCGCTGTAAAAGGGGCACAGACTCACTGCAAGTAGGCAGGCAGGCAGTGAAACGTTGAAGCCGGTAGCGTGAAACCGCATCTCCTCCGTGGAAACGTAGAAATAAGTGAAGTACTGAACCCATTAAAGAGAATCATCGTACCACTGCACTCTGTGAAGCGGCTCAAAGAGATGTGCCCACAGTTTTGCTTACTGAGCCGTCCATTCCTTTAGTGACCAGCCACCAAAACTTCTGAGTGGGGTGGGTTCAGAACAACTACACATTTCTTAGAAAAATAAAGAGCAGAGAGGGACTCTTGTAATAGTAAAATTTTGCAGCTAAGAGAGAATCCACATTTCCAGTCAATGTCAAAGATGATAAAAAGGCCAGCACATAACACGGCCCCAGACAGAGTTTACACAAGCAAGCCCACAGCAATCCTGAAACAGCATCAGAAAGAACGACTCTTCCCACCTCAGTAAGTACAATGCTACTGGGGAACAACCTTTACAACGCAACTTTTACAACGCACTACACTTACATCACATTTTTTACAACGCAAAATCCACTACAACGCATTCCATTACAACGCATGACACTACAACGCATTTTTAAAAACTACCTTTACAACGCATTCCATTACATCGCATACTACCTTTACAACGCATACCATTACAACGCATAATATTACACTATAATATCCAACACTTACTCTACTGTTGCACCCCCTGGAGTTAGAATAGTAATTTTTACCCCTATACTATCCAACACTTACCCTACTGTTGCACCCCCTGGAGTTAGAATAGTAATTTTTAACCCTATACTATCCAACACTTACCCTACTGTTGCACCCCCTGGAGTTAGAATAGTAATTTTTACCCCTATACTATCCAACACTTACCCTACTGTTGCACCCCCTGGAGTTAGAATAGTAATTTTTACCCCTATACTATCCAACACTTACCCTACTGTTGCACCCCCTGGAGTTAGAATAGTAATTTTTACCCCTATACTATCCAACACTTACCCTACTGTTGCACCCCCTGGAGTTAGAATAGTAATTTTTACCCCTATACTATCCAACACTTACCCTACTGTTGCACCCCCTGGAGTTAGAATAGTAATTTTTACCCCAATACTATCCAACACTTACCCTACTGTTGCACCCCCTGGAGTTAGAATAGTAATTTTTACCCCTATACTATCCAACACTTACCCTACTGTTGCACCCCCTGGAGTTAGAATAGTAATTTTTACCCCTATACTATCCAACACTTACCCTACTGTTGCACCCCCTGGAGTTAGAATAGTAATTTTTACCCCTATACTATCCAACACTTACCCTACTGTTGCACCCCCTGGAGTTAGAATAGTAATTTTTACCCCTATACTATCCAACACTTACCCTACTGTTGCACCCCCTGGAGTTAGAATAGTATTTTTTAACCCTATACTATCCAACACTTTCCCTACTGTTGCACCCCCTGGAGTTAGAATAGTAATTTTTACCCCTATACTATCCAACACTTACCCTACTGTTGCACCCCCTGGAGTTAGAATAGTAATTTTTACCCCTATACTATCCAACACTTACCCTACTGTTGCACCCCCTGGAGTTAGAATAGTAATTTTTACCCCAATACTATCCAACACTTACCCTACTGTTGCACCCCCTGGAGTTAGAATAGTAATTTTTACCCCTATACTATCCAACACTTACCCTACTGTTGCACCCCCTGGAGTTAGAATAGTATTTTTTAACCCTATACTATCCAACACTTTCCCTACTGTTGCACCCCCTGGAGTTAGAATAGTAATTTTTACCCCTATACTATCCAACACTTTCCCTACTGTTGCACCCCCTGGAGTTAGAATAGTAATTGTTACCCCTATGCTATCCAACAATTACCCTACTGTTGCACCCCCTGGAGTTAGAATAGTAATTTTTAACCCTATACTATCTAATACTTACCTTAAATGCAATTTAATATTATGCGTTGTAATGGTATGCGTTGTAAAGGTAGTATGCGATGTAATGGAATGCGTTGTAAAGGTAGTTTTTAAAAATGCGTTGTAGTGTCATGCGTTGTAATGGAATGCGTTGTAGTGGATTTTGCGTTGTAAAAAATGCGTTGTAAGTGCATGCGTTGTAAAAGTGTGCGTTGTAACGACGTACATCCATGCTACTGCATTCCTGAAACCAACACCACCATTTGATATCGCCAAAAAGCTAAATATTGGTGATAGAAGGACTGCTCGGATAGAGACATTTGATGATTTTGTTGATGTACTTGAAGAGACTGAAACACTTTGTTATCAAACATCTTGCTGCTAATGATGTAAAAGAAGTCAAAGAAAATGCTGCAAACTGGAATAAACTGGATTTCAACACTTGTTATATCTGACGATATGTGACGACTTCATCAATGTCCTATGTTGATTATGAATGATACATCTTCAACCAAAAACATCAGAAAGTTGATGAAACCATTGAGGAATTTGTGGACTCAACACATTCAGACATTGTAAGTTCAATGAATTTAATGATGACGACGAAGCTAAGCATCTGAGAGTTATGATGGATGCTTGTAAGATTCATTCAGAAGACAAATTCATTAGCGAGTGTTAATGGCTGTCAGAGCTGAAGAGCATGCTGATAGACCAGATGCTGACACTGAGGCCGGAGGTGCCCAGAATTAATCTATTGTGAGTGCATGAAAAGTAAGCCAAAACAAAAGACTGAAGGACACAAAGTGATCGCTACACGTAAAAAGAGGTTGTGTTTTAGATATGGATTTTCATTTCCACACAAAGGTAAATGTCCCGCTCTTGGACAGGTATGTCTAGGCTGTGGGAAGGAGAACCATTTTAGGATGGTTTGCAAAGCGAAGGAAAATGTAAGTACGAGGGCTGGACTGGCCGTAACGGGCACCTGGCATTTCCCCTGTGAGCCGGAAGGGTGGGGGTCGGGTTTAGACTAGTGGGGGCTGTTTTTTTTGGTTTTTACTGGGGGCCGGTTTTGCAGCAGTGCTGCAAAATCTGCCCCTTGTAACAGCGCAGCAGCAGTGTTCCCGCAAATCCCCCACCACCCTCAACTAGTCAGACGTAATTGCCAGGGCTAGTCTGCGATCCCAGTCCGGCCCTGGTAAGTACGTCTTCTATATCAGTAGCAAGTGAAAAAGAAAGCTCAATATGCCAAAGCACTAGTCATTCAAACATTGTTCAATCATTTTTTTCGTTAACTGACATTTTTCTTCACAAGTGGCTAAACCAACATGCACACACTTTTCTGAGGTAAACATTGACATGGCAAAAAGATTACACAGAAAATAGATGGTTGTGCAATAACTTTTAATTATTGACAGTGTGCATTGATCAACATTATGCCTTAGGAGAAATATAATGCATTATCTCCAATTGCAGCCCACTGTAGCGACAATAAAACACAAGGAAATGAAGGTGCAAGCAACCATACATGTGCTTCAAGTCAAGGCGTCCAGTGCGGTCTACTCAGTTTCAGCACAATCGATGATATTTGACTGATATGTGTGAATTACAACATGAATGCTCTCACAAAATTGTAAGACAGTTCCTTTTGTTATTTCATGGTTTTAGAAAGCTCAGGACTATGAAAGTAAAGCTGCATATTAATTAGGACGCCCGTCCTTCTGCTCGAAGACAAATAGCTTTTTGTTAGAAATGGGGGTCACTTGTTGGCAGAGTTAGGTACCTTTGTCCAAGTAGGGATTCTTTTTCCTAGGCAGGGTAAGGGGATACACTTCTAAAATAACACATGCTTACCCCCTGGTAGTTTGGCACAAGCTGACAGGCTTATCTCAGAGGCAGTGTGTAAATCATTTGTGAAAATATACAGTAACACAGTGGAAACACTACAAATGAACACCACACCAATTTAGAAGAAAATGGGTAATCTTAATCTCAACCAAAACAAGACCAAAACGACAAAAATCCACAATAGAGTAATAAAAATATGAAGTTCAAGTGGTAGAAGTAGTTCAGTTCAAAGCAAATTGCAGATGCAACACTTTTACACAAAGTACGTTGAATGCGTCACACACACACACAAAAATGGCCGTAGGGAAGGTGATGCGTCGGTTCCTTACCGGAGAGGAGGTGATGTGTCGGTTTCTTATTGCGTGGAGAGGTGATGCGTCAGTTTCTTACTGCAGCCCCCAATGTTGCGACAGACTTGGCGCCTCGATGCGATGATCTGGGATGATGTGTGTGTTCTTGCAGCCGCACAGCAGGGCTGGCGTCGGAATCTGTGCAGTGTTCTCTGTAACCCTGGACAGAGTTCGCAGAGTTGCAATACGCGGAACACCGTGAAGTGTAGAAAAAACTGTGCCACACTACGCGGAGCTCCGCAAGCGGCGGAGTACGATAGAAAAATGCAGTTCGCAGTGATTGCACAGTGCCGGATGCTTGTACGCATTTCAGAAAGGAGGAACCAAATATCATCTGGCTGGTGGATTTCAACACACACCCCTGCAAATATAATACAGCCACCGTGTGTGGGATAGAGGATCTGGGGGGAACCCTTCGCATCACTTCACCCATAATGAATATGGCGAAGCCTTAAACAGGATATTATCCTCCAGAAACATGGAAATGACCAATGACCCCGAACCTGTAACCGGCAATCCACTGGGCACATTTCAGAGAAACGGGACAGTGTCAACTATTGATTACATACTAATCACCACTCAAATTAGTCAAAGAGCCACCAGATCCCAAAATGTATTGTCAAGTTTTAGCGATCACGCCATCCTCTCATTGCAGCTAAATGTATTCCCATGAAATCTTCCCTGCAAATGAAACATTGGCACTCCCCTAGTGGCCGGAAGAAACAGTATACAGCTAAAGTGGGCCCACACTACCAAACCCAAATTGACCTCGGATATTGTTCAAAGCACAAGGAGTAAGGTATCATTATGCCTAGAACCAGAAACAGAGCCAGGGGAATGTTATCGGCCTTTTGCAGTATCCTAGATCAACTAAAAATGCCACAGACGCGCCAGAGAGAGTCAAAGCCAGAAGCAGGTAAAGGCTGGTTTAACTCGCCCTGTACCAAATCTAGGAAGGCACTGACACACGCCTTAAAAAAGCCCTAGAAATCATGACCAAATAAAGGTATTTAGGGCTATGTACAAGCTAGGCCGACGGAATAGAGAAAAGGACATGAATGACGAAATCTGGGCAGACCTTGACCAGGCAGCCAGAACAGGCAACAGTACGGAGTTCTGGAGAATAGTGAATGCTCCACATCTTAAAAAATACTAAGGACCCCTCCCTTGACAGCAATGTAGGTGAGCAAGCATGGGTAACTCATTTTGGAAACATCTTTACCCCTAGCATCCCTACATGTACACCTCCCTCAACCATAGAAGAGTGCACCCTTAGTTCACTTTCCTTCTCACTTAATGAAGTGAAGGAAGGATTGAGTCCATGTATCCCAGGCAAAGCTCCAGATCCAGATGGAGTCCCAATTGACTTCTTCCAAGAAACACCGGATTTATGGGCCTCTTTGCTTCCAAACGTTCTAAATATTATAGCAAGAATAGGCGCCCTCTCTCGTGGTTCACAGGTGTCATTATCCCGATATATAAAAAAGGGGATAGGGCAGACCCTAATAACCATAGACCAATTTCCCTGCTGGATACTACCTCAAAATTGATGGGACGGCTTTTCCTCTCTAAATTAAAGGGCTGGGAGAAGGAGAAGAATATTCCAATGCAGGCCCAGTATAGGTTCCAGCAGGGAAGGGGCACTGTGGACCAGTGCCTAAACCTAGAAATGACTATAGAAAAATATGTCAGAATAAAGGGAGGAAAAATCTACATGGCTATGGATTTATCGGCGGCGTTCGACTGTGTTGTCCATGAAAAGCTATGGAAGATATTGGAGGAGATAGTGGCTGACCATGCCATAATAAATTTTATTAGACAAATGTGTACAAATGCAACGGCAATAGTCATATACACCAAAAATGGCGACTGTACACGCCCCTTTCAAGTTGCTAGAGGAGTAAGGCAAGGCTGCGTCCTTGCCCCCTTTCTCTTTTCTATTTACTCAAATGGCGTTGAAAATGCACTTATTAAGGCTTCTCGTGACGTCCCTATATTTGATTCCCAACCCCTACCTATCTTGACATACGCGGACGACGCGGTATTGATAGCCAGGACAGGGCGCGGTCTCCAAAGTTTGATAAACATGTACGTATCATTTATGGATTCCCTAGATCTAAGGATCAATCACGCCAAGTCCTTTGCCATTATAGCCTGGGCCAGGAAAAGTGACAAAACCCCCTACTTACATGTAGATAGAAAGAGAATGGAGGTGGTTGACACTAACTGGTGGAAGGCAGGAAGATGGGAATGGAGAGAAGCCTCTCAGCAATGAAAATCCTTGCTCAAAAATGAGTGATACCTCTAAAAAACATCTATCAAGCCAAGGTTAAGGCGGCGGCAACCTATGGGGTGGGAGTATGGGGTCAGGTAATAACAAATACCCTTCAAACTACTGAAAATAATTCTTTCAAGTCCCTGGTTGGCCTCCCCTCCTCTTCATCAAACTATATTTTACATCAGGAATTGGGCCTCCCATATATACAAGACGCATTCCACTTGGCGCCAATCCTTTTGTGGCACTCAATTTGGCGCAGTGAAACATGCCACTCACACAACTTATATTAAGGGATTGTTTGAGCACGGAAAAAAGTAGAAAATCGTTGTGGCTTGACTAAGTGGAATCAGTTCTGAAGGAGCTTGGCCTTCATGGTCTATTTAAGGAACCCTCAACGTGCAGAAGGGTCTCAAAGAAAAAGGTCTCTAGTATCTTTATTGCACTGGCAGATTACAAGAGGAAGGAGCACCATAAAGGAAAAGCTGCAGCTGTCACCTACAGCCCCTTTTAAAGCAGAACAACATCAGGCAGTGTTGAGTTGCACTCTTCTTTTTAAAATCACTATGCGACCCTTTAACATGTTTTTCACTAGCCTCTTTTCTCTTGGCCTGCATGAGAAAAAGGAAGAGGGGGTTGCCTGCACCTAAGGGTCTTTGGAAAAGTTATCCTGTACTGTATATCAAAGTGTGGCTCACATGAGGTTGTGGCAAAACGGGTTTTTTTATTTTGATTATTCTCTTACCTTTTATTCTTATACAAGGGATATGAAGTATTTGATGGGCATGAAATTGTTAATATGTATTTATTCTGTGCTTTTATGATCTTTTTTAAACTGATCGAATAAAGAAATAATGAATGAATGATAAAATAAATATGATCTGTTTCTTGTAAACCACAGTAACACAGCCTGCGTGAAGTTGACCGCAACTGTTTTCATGTCACATTACTCATGTACCAGTTACCCACTTGTGAAATCCTTATAACCCATGTGAGTATGCCAAGTGTTATTATATGCTTCCTTGGTTAACCACTGTTGTGAAGGTCACCATTCAATATTCCAGTTCCACAGGTTTCATACCAACAGTGAAATCGTAAGATTTTAAGTGAAGCAACTTGCATGTCAGTAACAGGTTAGTTTGTGAAGTGACCACATGTTTCCCTGGCTTAACTACTCTTTTTTTTCCGTTTAACATTTGTTAATGGGGTTTTACAGTACAGGTTACCGTTTGTGACTTCAGCAATAATGCATTTTAACAAACATTTGCGAGTATTTGAATATCATGTACAGTTACAAGGTTTGTGTTGTCATCATATATTTAGCCCATGAGGTAGATTATCTTACAGTAGGTCAGGTGTCATCTCCTGGCTAGTCTTGCCTTATGTTGGTATGGTCTGCTCTGTCTGATTAGGTGAGTAATTCGGGGGCGGAAGTTGGTATGTCGCCCTCTCCTCCATCCTTGTATGTTGTCCCCATTAGGATACCTGAACATCTTCTCTGTCGGATTAGATCGGAACTGCCGAGGGGGAGAACAGAACTGTGAACTGTGGGGGGGAAATTGGGTGGGGGGGACGCGCAAAGCGGACGAGGTGTACAGTTGTGTCAACTTGTGATATGACTGGCTAAAATTTGGTTGGTCTGGGCTGTTGAGTATGTGGGGGAGAACTCGGTTTTAGGAGTGGGTGAGAACCCTTCGGGTACGTTCCAGGCGTGCCGTCTGTCATGCGTGTCTTGACGTTACGCAGGGGTGGGCGGTATCTGCACTACGGGAGATAGGAGCGGAGTTTTGGGTGGGGGCTGCGAGGCTTCAGGTATTTCTCCCACTGCTGTCTCTTGTGTGAATTGGAATAGCAACTGTGGCCATTCCATAGATAACAGGATGTTTATGTGTCCCTTTCACTTCCTCCTCACTTAGTCTGGCTTAACTACTCTTATCGTGTGATATGAATTATGTATAGGTTGACCAATTGTGAATTCAAAACAATTGCGATGTTTTTAATGTCTTATCAACAGTATTGTTTGCTAGATGACTGCATGCCTTTATATATAAATTGGCAGCACAAGATACTTATGCACATTATGTAAGCACTGGCTATTTGCATTAGGCAACACCGCACTTCCTTGGGAATGGGTTTCATTTTCACACATTTTTGTTTTTCCTTTCTTCCACATAAGCTATTGGTATTATACCCACTTAAATCCGATGCAGAAGTGACAACAGCTACAAATAATTTTTATGCATTTATTTGTTTCCACACCCTATCCTTGTTTTTTTTTTTTTGTCCTTTACAGACATTTTTCCATATCATACCAGTACGAGTGTTTATTTACATTCCGTCCTAATATTGTTTTCAAGAGGGCGTCTTCGTTAGCGTTTTGTTAAATGTGGTCCATTATACTTTTGTAGTCTCTCAGACTTGTCAGAGCACTTCTCCAAGATGGCGCTCAACATGCGGATTTTTACCTCATTAAACATTTGTGCTTATACCTTGCTGCCTCGTCTATCTACATATATGAGGCATGCCACGGGAACTGTTCCATAATGGTGACTGCCCTGGGGGATGTTCGCCAGTCCATTTTTAGGTCTCGCCTAGCGACGCAGCACATGCGCTCCTCGCCAGATCTATTGTTGTGGGTTTTGCGTCCGAAGGGGGACAGGAGATGTGCACGCATAGGGACAGAAGTAGTGCACGTGCACGGTGTCTCTTCCCTGGCGATCTTAGCTGCTCATCTCAGACGATTTCAGCTGCGTGTGTTTTTTCAGCAGCATGGCTCGACCTTAAATTCATATGAGCGCCTTTTCTGCCATCTGGGGGCTCGGTGAAGAATTGTCATCGCGCAATAAGACAGACCACACCAAATTTTGACTTAGCAAAAAAGGTCACTTTATTAGGACAGGTAACTAAGAACCACTTATTGAGACAATATAAATATTATCAAATTGCTTCCCAAACATTTTTGCCACAAACAATTCCAAAAATACCCCAACCAAAATTTACCACAAATTGCCCCATGTACTGCCCCAATGGCATCATTTCCTTTTTGACCATTTTGGTTTACCTGTCCAGCTTTTCTTCCACCCTCCCCCCGCCCCAGAGGGAAGGATAAGCCCGCTCCAGACTATCCAAACCCTCAAAAAAACGCATGAAAGAAACACACATGAAATGAAACAAAATGTCACCTGTCCTAAACGTGACTTAAGATCAAAAAATTCATTAATATATATATATATATATATATTTTTTTTTTTTTATGTTTTATTATTATTATTTATTTATTTATTTATTTATTTATTTATTTATTATTATTATTTTTTTTACAGAAAAAAGAGGGTGGGAGGGAGGGTCACAAAAAACGACCGTCTCTCTGCCTCAGCGCTCGTTTCCCGCCTAACCGCCTCTCCCGGGTGAAAAACCTAAGCCCCGCCCCCTACCTAACTTGTGATTCGCTGCGTGGTCTGTACCATCGCGCGAACCTTCCCAGGGGGACACCCGGCTCGCGCCGCGGTCCCCCCGGGTCCCATCGCGCAATAAGACAGACCACACCAAATTTTGACATAGCAAAAAAGGTCACTTTATTAGGACAGGTAACTAAGAACCACTTATTGAGACAATATAAATATTATCAAATTGCTTCCCAAACATTTTTGCCACAAACAATTCCGAAAATACCCCAACCAAAATTTACCACAAATTACCCCATGTACTGCCCCAATGGCATCATTTCCTTTTTGACCATTTTGGTTTACCTGTCCAGCTTTTCTTCCACCCTCCCCCCGCCCCAGAGGGAAGGATAAGCCCGCTCCAGACTATCCAAACCCTCAAAAAACCGCCACCCAGGAAAACCCAAAGAGTTTTCCTGGCCCACCCCCAAAAGAAAATTGCTCAAAAACAACATACTCTACTGTGGGGAAGCTGCCAGACCTAATACTCACCTGCTGAGCCACGCCATTGCCGACACGCCATTGCCGCCACCGCCAAGAGTCCAGGGGCCAATACAGCAAACACCATCTTCCGCGTCACCGCCCCGGGACTGCAACTCCCGGCAGCCTCAGCGGCGGCGCGACGAGCTGACGCGGCGCAAAGCGCCAGGAGGCGCAATAAATTGCAGAGAGACCGACGGAGCGGGGGGAAGCTGCCAGACCTAATACTCACCTGCTGAGCCACGCCATTGCCGACACGCCATTGCCGCCACCGCCAAGAGTCCAGGGGCCAATACAGCAAACACCATCTTCCGCGTCGCCGCCCCGGGACTGCAACTCCCGGCAGCCTCAGCGGCGGCGCGACGAGCTGACGCGGCGCAAAGCGCCAGGAGGCGCAATAAATTGCAGAGAGACCGGCGGAGCGGGGGGAAGCTGCCAGACCTAATACTCACCTGCTGAGCCACGCCATTGCCGACACGCCATTGCCGCCACCGCCAAGAGTCCAGGGGCCAATACAGCAAACACCATCTTCCGCGTCGCCGCCCCGGGACTGCAACTCCCGGCAGCCTCAGCGGCGGCGCGACGAGCTGACGCGGCGCAAAGCGCCAGGAGGCGCAATAAATTGCAGAGAGACCCGCTTCGCGGGACGCGTGCGGGACGCGCCGGGCTAAGCCCGGGCAAAGGGCGGGCCATCTGTGGCCGTCCGGGGCAGAAGGAGGCAGGGCGGGGCCATCCCCCTGACATCGGACTCCAGGACATCTGCCCCACTTCAGGTACTGCTACCGTTCGTTACATTTACTTTCTTGTCCCATGAGCGTTGCTGTGGAGGTGTTCAGCTTTAGTGTACTTTGGCTGTAATCTGGGTCTAGGCGTAGGGGACAGTCAATTTCGGCCATATTCTATGATGTCTGGCCCTAAGAAAAATAAGGTGGTCACGGGGGCTGGCTCCATGAATAATTTTCTAGTTAAGAGGGTGACCAAAATCAACGAGGATAGAAGAGCTTCCTTGGGCAAAGTAGACGCTCTGGATTATGCCCCCTCCCCAGCTACAGCTGCTACACTGGAGGATTTCCTAGATGGCGATAGAATCTTGGACTGTACGCCAGAAGACCATAACGCTACTGAACCAACCTGTAATACAGTAGTTCCTATTCACCAGGAGCATGATAATGCATTAATGGTCTCTACAATGAATGATACGTCACGCCCTGACTCTGAGGAAGAGACAGAAATATTGGAAGAAATTAGGGGAAAGAGACCTTTTAGATCATGCAGAAGGCAACAAAGCAAGAGGGGGGGTAAGACCATCCACAGGAGAAGAGTGGAAAATCACCGGCCGGATAGTTACATTTCCCCCAAATCCAAACCAAACGCAGAGATCACGAAGGAACCCAATATTACATTGAGCCCAGAGTAGTTTGATTTGCTAATTGAACGTATTGAGGCAGCGGTAGACCTAAAACTTAAGGCTTCCATTGACTGTCTTACAGTCAAATTGGACACCGCAAATGCGGAGATTAAAAGACTTGGAGGTCTACTGGATCAACAGCTGGTTAAATTCTCTCAGGTGAATCCCTTACCCCCTCATAATAGTTTAGCAATCCCTAAAGTGACGGGAGGTAGTGCTACAAAAGCCCCCAACTCTCTATCCTTGACCCCTCCTGTTATTAGCCCGGTCCGCAATCCTACTGTTCCCCTAGCAATCCATCCTCCACCAGCAGATTTGGATGCTGATCAGGCGAGGGGATTGCAGAGACCTGGCCCCTTATATAACAATAACGTTGTACAAAGTAGATGCGTCAATACTATTAATTTGCCCCCGGAATGCGCTCCTTATGTCATCGTACTTGCAAATGTTCCGCTGTTTTGCTCAGGTAATACTGAGCCGCAAGTGGAAGCGCATGATTCTCTTAAAAACAAAGTGGTGGCCTGGTTAGGCGCTAAATGCGGTTTCCCTTCCAAACATGCTGGAGATATTATTACGACGAGGAGAGTGAATTGGATTGGCCCATCAAGGAAATCTTGTAGAGGGGATTGCGTGGTTGTGAATTTTAAATACCCAGAACATGTGGCCACTGTCCTCCTGCGGGCAGCATCCCTGTTGGAGGACAGTAATAGTATCCGTGTTCGTCCACTGGGGTATTTTTACAACAAGGCCAATTTTCCCTCCTTGTCGAGACCAAGACCTTATCCATTTACCCCGGTAGGGCCCAGTCGGGTTCAGCAATGTTCTTTGCAGGGCCGTGATAATTCTAGTTCATTGGGTCCCCCCATTACAACGTATAACAGGTTTAATGTGCTCTCAGGCCTCGACCTCTGTGATTGACGGGAAGAGGGAGAGGGTACAGAGGACGCCGCTGCAGCGGCCCAAACATCAATGGTCCACGTACCTTCTTCTGAGGCGGTCAAGAACAACTCTCCAGAGATTATTACTAGTGACAATGGGGACAAGGTTAGGCTGTTATCTTGGAACATTGCTGGGTTGCGGGCTAAGAAGGGAGACCCCAATTGGGAAAACTTTGTAAAGAGTTATGACGTTATTGACTTTTACAACAAAGCCAATTTTCCCTCCTTGTCGAGACCAAGACCTTATCCATTTACCCCGGTAGGGCCCAGTCGGGTTCAGCAATGTTCTTTGCAGGGCCGTGATAATTCTAGTTCATTGGGTCCCCCCATTACAACGTATAACAGGTTTAATGTGCTCTCAGGCCTCGACCTCTGTGATTGACGGGAAGAGGGAGAGGGTACAGAGGACGCCGCTGCAGCGGCCCAAACATCAATGGTCCACGTACCTTCTTCTGAGGCGGTCAAGAACAACTCTCCAGAGATTATTACTAGTGACAATGGGGACACGGTTAGGCTGTTATCTTGGAACATTGCTGGGTTGCGGGCTAAGAAGGGAGACCCCAATTGGGAAAACTTTGTAAAGAGTTATGACGTTATTGCCTTGCAAGAGACTTGTGACTTGGAGTGTGACTACTGGATAGATGGCTTTACATCCTTCTTTGTCCCTGCCTTGCCTTCCCCAGCTGGACGGAACAAAGGCGGCCTCATGATGCTGGTTTCGGTGAATTTAAAAGGCAAATTGATTATGTTAGACTGCGCTTCCAAAAATTTTATCATTCTGGAGTTAACCTTAGAGGATGGTGGTAAATTATTGTTGGTTAACTGTTACAATGCCCCCAATAGTAATCCAGAATCCTCGCATTTTAATTGGTTATCAGATTTTTTAATTCTCTACGGAGACAAGCAAACCACTTTGTTTCGATTTATTTTAATGGGTGATTTTAATGTTCATTTGTGTTCAAAATGTGTTATGGTGGAATCGGAGGGGCCAGGCAGTGTGTCACCCCCTCATCTAGAACACACACAGAAGGGTCGAGCACTTGAACATGTACTGCAGGAAAATGAGTTATTTGAACCTGAATTTTATGACAATACTACACGGGTTGCCACCTACACGGGAAGGGCTAGCGATTCGATAATTGACTTTATTTTTATCTCGAGATATTTTCTTAATTATGTGATTACATATAATGCAATTGCTATGCCCATGAGTGATCATAATCCGGTTGGTTTGGTGTTAACAAATAGTGCCTTCTTGTCAAAATCTGTTGTTCTCCAGCGGACTATATTGCCTGTAAAAGAAAAGGATCAGGGGAGAAGACTTAAATGGGAGTCGGTTGTACCGGAATTTTTTTTTATAACTTTATCCAATTCAGTCGCGGAAGAGTTAATGGTGTGTGCCACCCCATCAGCTGGGCACAATGATATTATATCTTCCTTTGAAGATATTTGCCGGTTTGTGTCTAGCAGTTTTTTAGCCAAAGGGCAGGGGGCTAAACAATACCCGGCGAAAGGCTGGTTTGATAAAAATTGCAGTAAAGCTCATAACCGCCTTAAAAAAGCCCTCAACATCCGCCCAAGGGATAAGGAGCTTGTGGCACGATTGAGAAAGGATTATAACACGGCCATCACTCTGCGTAAAAATGAATTAAAAAGTAAAGCTTGGGAGGATTTAAGGGATAAAGCTACTCTAAAAAATAGTGCTGAGTTTTGGACAATAATAAATTCTCCATTTCTTACAGGCGCTCAAAACTCAGCACAGGAATTAAACATCTCAGAGGTCGATTGGCTATCCCATTTTGAAAAAATTTATGACAGTCACAGGGAGCCGGACCCTTTTATAACCCCCGTAAATGGTAGCCCCATGGAGCCTGTGAGTTTTGAAACCTGTGAGGTACTTAGAGCCATAGAGGAGACAGCAGGGCGCAAGGCCCCTGGCCCCGATGGAGTGCCAGCGGACATGTACAGGGCAAATCCACTGTTCTGGGCAAACATTTTAACTAGAGTTTTTAACGCTGCCGCAATAGTGGGTTTCCCTGAGTCCTGGTCTCTAGCTACAATCGTCCCAATATTTAAAAAAGGGCAGAGAGGAGATCCAAAATGCTATCGACCCATATCGCTTCTGGACTCCTCGGTAAAAATTTTAGGCAAGGTTGTCCTGGCGAGGATCTCCGCGTGGGCCAAGGGAAATAACATCCTATCCGAGGCACAATTCGGCTTTAGGTCAGGGAGGAGTACTGAGGACCAATGCCTCAACCTCCACCTCATACTGTCCAAATACACCAAAGCAAAAGGGGGCAGCTTATTCCTTGGTTTCATGGACATGTCCACAGCTTTTGATCTTGTTAATAGATCTAAGCTGTGGGCAATGTTGCTGGAGATGGGCCTCGACAGTTCCTTGGTACACTTTCTGGCGGAGCTCCACAAAGATCTGAGGGCCCGTATTAGAATGACCACCGACGGAAAGTGTACCGAGAGCTTTAGATCCACTAGAGGGGTCCGCCAGGGATGCATCCTGGCGCCAATGTTGTTCACGCTCTATGTGAACTCTTTGGAGGGTTACCTAACGTCTGCCACAAAAGATTTCCCGAGCATGGGGGGTGCACCAATTCCGGTGCTCCTCTATGCCGATGACGCGGTACTCATAGCTAGGACCCCAGTTGCCCTACAAAAGTTACTTGATGCCTTTTGTAATTTTATGACTAGTCTCGACCTGGTGATCAACAAAAGTAAATCACATACCATGTCTGTAGGATGTGGTATGCGTAAAGAAAAATCCTTTTTCTGTGACGGAGAGGTGATTACTAGTGTCAAGGTCTTTACCTACTTGGGTGTGATTTTTGATCAGAGGGGAACCTGGACACCGCAGGTAACATCTAAAATGAATGCGGTAAGAAGCTCATATGCTGCAATTCTGGGTTTTGCTAAGAGATTGGGGGGGAAACCTATGGAGGCTATTATGGCCATCTATAAAGCCAAGACAATTGCAATTGCTAGATATGGTGCAGCAGTCTGGGGTTACGTTAATTCTAAAGATATCCAGACTGAGGAAAACAAATTTTTTCGCTCACTGCTGGGCTTACCCCAGTCAACTGCTACCTTCTCAGTACACCTAGAGCTGGGAATGGGTTACATCCTAGACATAATAAATCTAGCTCCACTTTTGATGTGGATAAAGCTTTGGCTTAACCCAAATCTTAGCCTTAATCATCGGATCATCAAAGATTGTCTCCAACTTGATCACAGAAGGGACATTCAGTGGCTGTCTTACATTGAAACTATGACAGCACTTTTGGGACGCCCTGAAATCTTTAGTAGACCTGAAGCCTTGTGTAGAGCTGACCTGCCGTGGGTGAAAATAAATTTTCTGAGAATTCGCATGGCCGAGCGCGAAGCCCACGATTTATGTAAACCCTCTGTGAGGGCTCATGTTCTGATATCTCCATCCTGTGTGCTGGCCCCTTATTTAATAACGGTAACCAACCCTTTTCATAGATGGCTTTTATCCAAATTTCGGTTTAACCAAATTTATACGGTGCTGTGGGATGTGAAAGACTGGTGCAAGCTGGAGGAATCGGCCCCATGCAAATGTGATGGTTTCTCTATTCAGGATAATGCCCATTTTTTGTTCTTTTGTTCCTTCTATCATGAACCGCGCACAAGATACTTAAAATCTATTTTGAAGGACCTGGGCTTTATCCAGTATAAGCCTGCACTGTTTTATTTACAGATGTTGCTCTCTCCTCTAATTATGTACTGCACTGCTAGTTTTCTAGCCGCATCTGTGAGATGCAAGAGAATAAGGCTAAGATTGGAAGAACAATAGGAATTTGGATCCATCTATATTGCTCATTCGAGTGCTTTTTTTTAATGTATTTTATGCAATTATCGCCCTTTTAACCTGCTTTTTAAATTTATCAACTGTTTAATACTGTATTAATCTTATCAACTGTTTTATAGATGAACTTTTGATATTTGCTGTAGAATGCTTTTATGATTTTAATTAATCGAATAAAGCGGAATTTGACTTGACTTGACTACTTTAAAAGATGATCACACCAAAGATTCTAATTCCAAAAACCCGCCAGCAAGTCCCGTAATTCCATCATATAGTAGGCTTGACCTAACTGGGATAAATGAACCCCATCCTCCTGAAAAAGATGATACTCGACACTGGTAATGTTATCATGAGACAAAACCTGAATACCCATTGCATTGCAAAAAATCTTCATTGCACGGTTTAATTTTTTGCGAGCTTTTTCCATGGCTGAATGATTGCGGGCCCCCCTCCACTGTTGTCTATAAATAAATTCGGTCCACACCAGAGACGTACCCACCCAATTGTTCTTGATGACTGCTAGATCCAATTGCATTTGTTTCAAGAGCGATAACCCAGATAAAGGTACAAGATCATTCTCACCTAAATGTATTATTAACCTCTTCGGTGCCCATGACGAGCTGGACTCGTCATGGGCCGCGGTGGCGCTGTGCCCATGACGAGTCCAGCTCGTCACAAACCCCGCCCGCTAATGCAACGGCCGGCACAGGGCGGGGAAAGGGGCGGGCACCGAAGGGGTTAACAAGTCTGGAAAACCTCTGTCAGCTGATAATTCAGATAGCGTAGAAAACAACTTGCTCCACCTCATCCCACCGTTACCCTTCCATAGAACTTTGTGGCCTTTGCTAGGAAGTCCGAGCGACCTGCCGTAGATCTGACGTTCTGCAAAAACAGCAGAACACTTGACGAAGGAATGACCTATGATCCTAGTACGCATTTTTGAGGAAAAAGAATTGATGGCACGACCTAGGTAGAAAAGTAAAAATTAGCCTGTATCATAGCAAACGGATAAGCCATCATAGTCTGACATAACGAGAACAACATGCAGACTTCCACCTACCAATCCTCTTAATGTCCTCCCAGTCCCAGCCCAATTTAGCCGCTTCCGTAGCTGCCCCGATCCTAAATGAGTGAGTCCCAAAAAGTAAGGGGTCCCTCCCAATCCTCTTCAAGGATTTGCGTAAAACAGCCAATAAATGAGCATCAGTAATTTTTGACCCATCTTGATGCAAAAATATGGGCCCATGTATGAAATCAGGGGAACCTACAAATGAATCCCATTCCCTAATAGGACAACATCCTTGAACCCCACTCCCACTCAACTTAACCCAAACACCTTTACCCAACTGGTCAGTTTTAGACTTTTTCAAAAATAACTTGATTGACACCCCACGTTGAAAATCAATTTCACTGGACCGAATCCCCATTTGTCCTCGCAACCCCAATAATTCTGAAACCCGAAAGGCACCAAAAAACAACCAAATCATACATAGACGAAAGCGCGACACTTCCCAAAGGTCATAACAACAAAAAGGCAATTGAACTAGTAACTGCTGTAACAATCCAAAAGTAATAGGTTCTCGTAAAGGCCCGGACTGTATCCGCTCCCTGCTCAAACCTTTGAGCATCCGCCGCAACAAAACATCCCCAACTAAATCTTGACCCCACCATAGCTGACCATAAAAAGAAATCCCAGCCAATTTGCCAGAAATGGTTGTGTGTGATAAACCTTTATTGACTAAAGATAAAACAAACTGTAACATACAGAACTTGGAATCCAATAAAGGACCTTCAAAACAGTGTGATCTCATAAAAGTTAAAAATTCAGACCAAGCCTGTAGATAAGTGCGTCTAGTAGCAGGGGCTATCGATTTCTCGACCAAATCGATGATTCTCATTCCCCCAGCACCCAGATGTCTTGCGGGATTGGAGTTTTGTAGGTGTCTGCACCATGCGCCAAGTTGCGGAATTTCTGCCAATTAGAACGAGAAAAGGCGTCTGCAATTGAATTATTGACACCTGGAATGTGCCTTGCACGAAAAACAATATTGCATTTTAAACTGAGTAACATGAAAAAACGCAAAAGCCTCAACACCCTTAGATCTTTGGCCTTCTGATTATTTATGAGCTGAACCACAGCCATGTTATCAATGTGGAACATTACACATCTGTTACTGAATTCCACACCCCAAACCATCAGGGCCACAATTAGTGGAAACAACTCAAGGAAAGCAATACTGCGCCCTTGTGATAACCAATGGCGTGGCCATGCCTCCGCACACCAACGACCCTCCCAAAAAAGACCAAAACCATGTGCCCCAGAGGCATCCGAAAAAATCTGTATCTGCCAAATAGTATTGTCACCAAGAAAATATAAAGAAACTCCATTGAACTCTGACAAAAAGGTTAACCACACCCGAAGATCTTCCTTGATGGCTTTGGTAAGACGAATTCTGTGGTGAGGAAGATAGGCTCCGGACATCGCAAAACCCAACCTTCTGCAAAAAGTCCTGCCTGCCCTAACAACCCGACAAGCAAAATTCAGATAGCCCAAAAGCCGTTGGACTTGCCGAAGCTCAGTCTTATCCTTACCAAGAACCTCCAAAAGAAAAGACCTGATCTCTTCTACCTTTGCAGTTGGCAAACTAGCCATCATAGTTACCGTGTCTATCTCTATGCCCAAAAATACGAGCTTAGTGCAAGGACCTTCCGTGTTTTTCAGGAGCCAGCGGAACACCAAACTCCTCAGCCAAGTCCTGAAAGAATTCGAGACCTTTAAGACATTGTTTTAGTTGTGCATCGCCAATGAACATAAAATCGTCCAAGTAATGACAGACATGTGCGTGGCCACTCCTCACCGAAAAACACCATTGTAGGAACGTGCTAAACGTTTCAAACAAGGCACAAGACACTGAGCACCCCATAGGAAGTACTTTGTCAACGTAAAAAGCTCCATTAAAAAACTTACCTAGCAATTCAAAATCCGATGGATGGATAGGAAGTAAACGGAAGGCTGATTGAATATCACATTTTGCTAATTCTGCACCAACCCCTACCTCCCGTACCAATCTCAAAGCGTCATCCACGGACGCATAAGAGACATTGGAATCCTCAGGGGAAATGAAATCGTTAATAGATTGGCCTTCCGGCCATGACAGGTGTAAAATCATTCTGAACTCACCAACCCGCTTTTTAGGGACTACCCCCAACGGAGATATTATCAAATTCTCCAAGGGCCATTGAATAAAAGGCCCAGCTACACGACCAGCTTGAATTTCAGCCTCCAATTTACGTTGCACCACGTGAGGCAGTTCCTTAGCAGATTTTAGATTGTCAGCCCAACGGTGATCACGAGGCCCTTGGTAGCCAATGCGAAAACCTTCTTTAAAACCCCAAAACAGTTTGGACGCAGCTTCATAATCAGGATAAACTTCCAACCAAGGCAGCAAACGCATCAGATTAATTGGGGTATGAGCCCTTTGACATAAGTTGAGGGAATCCCCCTCCACCCCTTGGAAAACTCCCTGAACCCCCTTGAGGCTGTTTAGCGAAGCATTGGGTGATCGCATGTCTACCGCCACATTGAGAGCACTCGTGTTTGAACCTACAGAATTGCCTAGTGCATGAGCCCCGGTTAAAATTCCAGCAGGCCCCTGGCGTCGGCAAGTGACCCCTTCCTGTAACCCCCGCCCCAACTGGAGCGGGGCGAGGCAGAAAGGGCCGATATATAATCGGCAGACCACTTGCAGTGTGCGTTGACGCAACCGGCTGAGCAGAGGACATCCACTGCAGCCAAAGCTCTTGATCTACTTCACCCCACGGTTTATCTTTAAACATACTGATCCGCGCCCTAAATTCTTCATCGTAATTAAGCCATGCATAGCCCCCAAACTGCAAATGTGCCTTACGAATGGTGTCCATATATTTAAACAATGGAATGGCCCTGTCCGGATACCTCTCACAATACACGCTAGCATATATCAAAAAAGCTGCAGTCCAATTTTCTATAGACTTTGGGACCCTGGGCCGCCTAGAAAGTTCCCACTCCTCCTCCTTGGACCCCTCTCTGGCTTGAATATCCCTATGAAGGAGTTTAAAAATATCGACAAATTCATGCAGCCAAATCTTATTCTTGGTGTTAACTGACAGATGTATGCCTAATGGCATGGCAAAACCGATATAAGGAAGCTTCTGCCGAGTCCCAGCAGTAGC
The DNA here is from genome assembly GCF_964204655.1 of Triturus cristatus. Taxonomy (NCBI): domain Eukaryota; kingdom Metazoa; phylum Chordata; class Amphibia; order Caudata; family Salamandridae; genus Triturus; species Triturus cristatus. Next base: position 1,008,503,833 of record NC_140590.1, on the reverse strand, counting down.
CTTCACCTGACTTGAACCAGCAGGACCAACCTCAGCAACCCCACTACCCAAAGAAGACCATTTGCTGGAACTATCCGCATTACCTGAAATAGATGTTCGAAAAGCCTTGTCCCTTGTGTCCCCACCAAAACCAACCCCCAACACCTTAGATGTATTTGACTCGTCCACCCCCACCGAGCCCGGCAAAATTTTGCCTACCAAAGGTTGTGACCAAGCAGCCCACCAATGAGGCTTACCTGACGTTAGTTGTGCAGCACGCTTCTGAAATTCCCGAGGATCATCACAACGCTGATAATCGCGATGCCGCTCTTGGTCCGACGTGAAATCCGCACTTGACTTCTGTAAGACACTAGCAGAATTGGTTGCCCCCGCACCCGTTGAAGGCACGAAAGGAACATGTTCGGAACAACAACCATTACCCCCACGATCCTTTTCTGGAAAAACATCTTCAGTACCATCAAAATAACCCAGACCTTGAATACCCTGCATCTCTGAAGATTCCAAAACATCCTTGCTTGTACTTGGCATTTCGCCATCACCCACCCCACCATCGTAAAACTCCCAATTGGTCACAGGCCTCCGATTAGAGAGCCCGGCCGCTATATTAAGATCCGCACCTGATCCGCTTGATGAAAATGACACGTTACCAAAAGGCGAAACCTGTTTCTGAATTGCTTTTCGAGGAAAAACTTGAGCTGCCTGCTGGCCTGAATAACCTACCGCCTCCTCGCCGCTCGTGCCAGAATGCGATAACTTACCATGACCAGAGACATGATTACAAGCATCCGCCTCCGATGAGTCAGGAACAGCATGCTCAACCCAAATCCATTGACCACGTTGAGGACCAAAAGGAGAATCAAAATCCACCTGCGGGTGACAAGGAGGGGAGCGAGAAGCCGGGAAAATGGAGACAATGTCTGAAGAGTTAATAACAGTATCTTCTTGCAAAGGCCCAGCATCTTCCGATGACCTCTGTACCAACGTAGCCACATTCTCTGACACATCTTCACCCAAAGGGAGACAAGAAGGAGTAACTTGCCCCAAGCCCACTGCTGATGTAAGAGCATACACACCTTTGGACCCAGGGGGGCCCCTAGGTAAAGGGGACACCCCAGAAACTGAAAAACGCTTACCGAAATAAGTTCCCTTCGCTAGGCGCCCCCCACAAGCCTCAGAAGGGATAGAAAAAGATGACCTGTCTTGACAAACCTCCTCCTCCCCACCACTATCGCTAGGATAGTCCACCAAAGCTGCAGAGCGTCCCAATGACAAAACAGGAGGAGCAATGTCAATATTATGCCCAGAAATGTAACCGGGTCTGTTAAAAAAATACTCTGCGCCCCTCAAAGACGCTCGTTTTGCAGGCGAAGGGGACTCAATAAACATAATGTCAGCACCCTCACTAGACATTCCCCTCCCCTTCCCACCTATACCTCTGCGTGATGATGCAGGCAGGCTTCTAGAAAGCGCCTCCCCTGGCGCTGACTCGTCGACGAGCTCGTCCCACCCGAGTCACAGAGACCTCCCCGGACTCCCTCACCGTGACTGCTGGTGCAGAGGCGCAGCGCGCTGTCAGGAGCCGGGAATGGGAGCTCAAACGAGCAGGCCTGCCGCGTGGATCCTTAGCTGAAAAAGGAGCGAGTTCACCTCTGGTGGCCATCTCCTGCACGCGTCCTTTGACAGGAAGACAAGCTGCCACTGCGTCGCTCACACCTTTCGCCGCCATTCTCTTCGGGCGCCTCACAGCTGAAGACATTAAGTCAGGAACACCAGGGGCCAGTAAGTCCACCCGGCCTGCCTCATACAGAACACGGAGCGCATTCTGAACAGCTGGGTCGTCAGCCATCACCAGCTTCTTTAGTTAAATACAAATTAAATAAATAATGAGGCAAAAAACGGCACAAAAAACGACCGTCTCTCTGCCTCAGCGCTCGTTTCCCGCCTAACCGTCTCTCCCGGGTGAAAAACCTAAGCCCCGCCCCCTACCTAACTCGTGATTCGCTGCGTGGTCTGTACCATCGCGCGAACCTTCCCAGGGGGACACCCGGCTCGCGCCGCGGTCCCCCCGGGTCCCATTGTAAAATAAAAAAATACATTCTTCAACATTGCCCTGGCGAATTCCAACGATAGTCGCGCTTGCAGATTAGGCACTCCCTGCTATTGAGCTAAAGATGGGTTAGGGGCGATGTTTACACTAAACGCTGTTTGAGTGAAGTAAACTCTGCCAGGCCACCATGGCGGGATCATATAACCCAGAGCCCTGCTGTTGGCGCATCCTGAAACAGGCCCTGGGATGGTTCGGCGACACATGTCTTTGCAACAATACAACTTGTTAAAGAACAAGGGCTAGAGATGCTATTTACTTCTAATGCCCTGCTGTTGATTGATTGGCTACTGTGATCACACACCGAAACAGACCCTGTAGTGGCACTGCACCATCGCGCGTCTCTCCTGGAGGCCCGGAGGCCACTCCAATAGGAGGCCGCCGAGCACTGCACCACATTGGCCAGGAGAAGCCTCTGAAAGTAATCTGTGACTTCATGCTGCTAGATCAGTGCGTGCCTCACGCAGCACCTGGGAGCACTATATGCGGAAATTACGTATTTGCACTATTTGTTGGCAAATGGACATTACTTTATAACCGGAACCAATACCTTATCTTAACTTAACTGTAGGCCCTATTTACTGGCCATTCATAATGCGGAATAGTATCCAAATGTTTTTATCAACGGTGCATCGTCTTGGTCTAATGTTCGTCTGTGACATCTTTTATTTTCACTCGACATTTTAGGTATTACAAAGATGTCAACTAGGGATTCTTTTCAGTAGTTTTTGTGTAAGCAGCCAGCTTGTACATTAATTTGGGAGTGTGTTTACCTTGCATATAGATGGGTCAGAGCTGGAAACAGAAACAAGCATTTGCAATGCAATTGGTGTTGCGTTTGCGTGATTTTGAGCTATTGAGCTATTGGCATTGTAAATTGCAATGCTTTTTATTTATGTGTTTAAAAAAGCTGCAATAATAAAAGGCATTGTCATTTATAATGCCAATAGCTCAAAATCTCGCAAATGCGAGACCTATTGCATTGCAAATGCTTGTTTATCTCCTCAGCGCCAGGTTTAAACAGCAGCGCATTTGCTGTGATGGTTGATTGCTAATCCGGCGCCAAGTTGGCGTTTCGGGACATTGTGTGAATCAGGTCAGTACCATAATCAGAAGAGGCTCATTATCGATTTGCCGTAGGAATGGCATGTTGTCATTCGATGTTTTTCATGTTTTTTTAGAGTATCTTATACCACATAATGGAATTTCGGGCAGAGTGAAGCGTATTATTTTACACTGATCTCTACATATTTCCAGGTATTTGGACATGCCCATACAGGTTATAAGAATAGATACAAGGGTTCAGTATTATGGTTTCACTTTTTTTTGTTTTCTTCCACATACTAGATTACCAGCCCACATTTTTGATAATTTAACATAACTAAACCAGTTAGGATTCCTGTTGACTGGAACTAGCTTATCTTGAGTTGCGGCAAAGCTAGTTTTGGGTGTGATTCCACATACTTTCAGGTACTATTTTTTCGCAGTAGAGATGTTTGTGGAGTACTATGGGTAACAGGTTGTGTACTTACATGCAGGTCTCGTTTCTTTTACTACACACATTGTAGACACCACTATGCGCATTGACCGTTATTACTCCATCACGGCTGACATCCAGTAAGCTTTGCATTACTACATATTCTTCAGTGATCATGGTAGCACTAGGTGTTTGGAGGTATCCTACGGTGCATCACTCATTACCATTTGTCTCTCACGATTGCACTAAGGGTGTTGGTCCACTACCATGGATGTTAATGCTTTATTGGTTTCCAATTTCTTTTCTGTATCTTCCACGGTGCTTCCCTTCTCATCGCCTTCATTAAGGCTTCTGGGTCGCTACTATCAGTGTCTAATTTTCTCAAGGATCTTCTACGTTGTGTTTCTTCTCATTGCTTGCCATGCTCCCGTTTATTTTGGTGTGAAGGCGGCTATCCCTGTGTATTGACAAAAATATCATAATATGATTGACCGACAGAATTTCACTATTTTTATTCACAGAGGCCCCTGAAGAAGGGATTGATTATCCCGAAATGCATTGGACATTGTTTTTTGGATGTCGAAGAACTATGTAAATTTTGAACATAGTTTTGTTCACATTGTAAATAGTTCTGTGTGTAACACGCTGTACAACATCAAAATTATATTGTCTAATTTGGAATTGCTTAACTTTGTTAAATGACGCAACCAATGTCCATTGAGATTAAATAATGATCATAATATAACAAAAATAATTCCATGGTGTATTTTTCATATGTGTATAAAATTTCGAAGAGGTCAATAGTTAAATCTACGCTGTGCAACCAGATACCAAGTGAAGAGTCACTTGTTCATACTAAGAAACCCAAAGAAGGCCAGTGAAGGAGGTATACGCATATGCATTGACATGCTTTAGGCAAACAAGGCTATTGAGCGATAACATCCAGCTCCACACATTGCTGACATAACGCAACTAAATGGTGCAAAAGTCTTCTCTCGCCTTGCTTTAAATAAAATTATCATCAGTTGTAACTCAATGAAGATTGCAGGTACATTAAAATCTTTTCTACAGATGTTGGGCTGTCTCTATACAAAAGAATAAGTTTTGGTGTGTCATCCACTACAGAACTATTGCAAGACATCTTACAAAGTATCGCACAGCCTGTCATGAATGCGTCCAATTACTGCACTGACATATTGGTTGTCGGGGCTACACAAAAAGAACATGATAAAGATCTTACACAAGTATGTTGTTTACTTGCCTAAGAAGATTTGAATTGGAATGCACACAAGTTTGAGTTCCATAGGACAAAGCTAAAATCCTTTGGCCATATCGTTTCTGATGTTGGTATGACACCAGATTCTGGTAAGATACAAGCGCTGTCAAATGCCGATCCCCCACAAGATGTTTCTATGGTGCATTTATTTCTTCACATGGACAGTTACTGACAAGACCTTTTCACTTGTAAGTGCTTCTCTGAGAGAATTGATGAAAAGAATGTTTCATTTCATTGGCCACATGAATGTGAGAAAAGTTTTAAGAAAATCAAACAAACCATTGAGAATGCTACTGAAATGGCATACTTCAATCCAAAGCTTCATACAGAGGAGGTTGTTGACGCAAGTCCAGTCGGGCTAGGCGCTATCCTTGTACTGTACAGCAGACACCCAAATGTTCTACTTGCATAGGCCACAATATGCCTTTGAAGTTTATCCCAAAGAGAACATGCTTACTGTCAACCAGAAAGTGTAGCCGTGGTGTGGGCTTGTGAACATTTCCATGTATTTCTGTATGGATGACATTTTACTTTGGCAACTGATCATCAAGCTTTACTGACTATATTTGGAAATCCAAAGATCAAAATTCATCCTCACATTGAACGAATAAGACTACTCAAACAGGAGTATAATTATATCATTGTGCCTTGTCCCAGGAAAGATCAGAACCCTGCTGACTACTTTTCCAGAGTGCCTATTCAAGGTCACGGTATTCCATCATAGACGACTGAGGCCTATGTTAACTTCATTGTAAAATCAAACACCAGCTGCCATCTCGCTTGCCCAGATTATCACTGCTATGAGCCATGATAGTGACATTAAAGTTGATATGCAATGATATCCTTCCATCATTCTACAAAAACTATTCACCACACCTTGAACATGTCAGAACTCCCAAAGCATGCATGAAAGAGAATAGCCTTTGACTTTTTCGGTCCACTCAACAATTGACATCACCTGATGGTGATTATGGATGAATACTCAGGATTTCCATTAACTGAATATCTTTCGTCTACTAAAGAGCAAGCCATTGAAAGACTAGATGGCATCTTTGCGACAAGGGATGTTCCAGACAGGTTTATTCAGGGGTTTATTAGTAAGATAAAGAAACCAGTGCAGTGTGCTACTCTTGAGATTCGAGAACAGTGTTGAACGATAAGCTCTCAAGGTAGAATTCAACACCTCACTCGACCACAGGTGAATGTCCTGCAATGTTGTTATGCATTCCACTGAATACGAAGTTAAGTCACTGGGCCAAGCCAATCAGAGAAAGAAAGATGAGACCACAATTAATGAGGAGGGCTTAGTTAACAAACAAAAGATGAAAATCTATGCTGAAAAAAGACAACATGTGAAAAACATGGTCTTTAAGAAAGGAGATCCTGGGCTCTCTCGACAAATGCGGAGAAGAACATCTGATGCTTCATTTGATGCAAAACCTTTTCAAGTGGTTTCTACTAAAGGACACATGTGACAACCCAGGGCCCTCAGTTTCAAAGAACAAGATCAGGTTTGAAAAAGTAAAGTGTAACAGAGATCGATTGAAGAGATTTAATTGTACATATTAATATACGTCTATTTTGTACAAATATTTTTTATTTAAAAGAGGGGCGATGTAGTGTCTTGTGAGTTAGAAATGATGGAACGTTTTGGCTTTCGATAGACTTTGTAGAACTGTGACGTGTTAGAGTAGAATGCAATGAAGACTGGCTTAGGATGTTGAGTTCACAGTTACATGCAGACGAATAAAGGCGCGTAATACTAAGTTCCGTGGTTGGTGTAGTCATTGGCGGGTACCAAGGCTGGGGAGGACGCTATGCGGAAGAGCGCCATTGACTTCCTCCCCAGCCTAGGGTGTAAAACTGGCAGTTCTTGCTGCTAGGGACTTTAATGAAACCTTGTGTGGAAAGTACAGATACTGTTGTAATCCTAACTACGTAGATGCTCTCATGGCATGGAGTGTGGAGCACTGTGTGTAGTGCATTCCACGTTCCACCTGAACCTGGGGCTCCTAACTATGTAGATGCTCTCATGGCATGGAGTGTGGAGCACTGTGTGTAGTGCATTCCACGTTCCACCTGAACCTGGGGCATTCTGTGTAAGGCAGTTGAAGACTAGCTGGCCTAGGGTGAGCATCGCTTTATCCACGCAGGTTAACAACTGGAAATAAAGAAGTACCTAACCTCAATCCTGTGTTCCTCGGATCCCACTCTTTTCAATAAGTTTGTGCCCTTCACAAAGCACTAGATCCGTAGCCATGTGATCTCTTGACAGGGAGCTGAAATAAAATATCTGAAACAACACTGATACTTGCAAGAAATTGGGTTATCAGTTGTGCAGGTTGTGAGCGCTGCACAAGTAGTAGGCCCGCGATTGTCTCCTGAGAACCAAGCACCGAAGTAGCACTTCACTCTCTCAGGGTAGTGAAGCAGAGCAGTCCAAGGACTACTCGGGAAGGCGGTGTTGGCTAGTAATCGCCTTTTGCCGACATGTGATAACTCCTCTAAATAAATGATTGTCCATACTCTTTGGAGTGCTATAATATAAATGCACAGAAAGACTAGACGTTTACAGCCGACGTGCTGTGGATACCCCTCATTACGGTCCCATAATTCTCAACCCAACATTAAACAGACCCTGAAAAGAGCAAGGATGCACAGTGGAGGGGGAATTAAGCCACTGACTTTGCCAGAGATGCGGAAGATGCCGGCTGGAGCAAAGGAAGCAGTCTGCTTCACCTGCGTGGGAGATGCAAAACAAAAAGCGGGAGCTCAAGAGCTCCAGTACACTACTTTTACATCCAGCAGCCAGGAAATCAGTGGGGACACCCCGGGTCCCACCGCCAGGACCCAGACGGTGGCAGCGGTGGCTGTCGGAATAACCCTTAAGGGCACAACAGTCTGTTTGCATGCACCACAGGGCAAGAGAGAGAACCGGGTTATAAGTGGTGGAAAGCAGTAGAAAAAACACTACTGGTGATGGTAGCACCTGGTGATGGTACAAACTATCCCCCAATTAACCAAATACCTGTTGGGTTTCCTTTGTGGGAATTCTGCTCCTGACTGGCCTTGTAAAGACTGGGTGGAGTCTCTACCTAACTGGTAAGACCAGAAAGCATATATAGACCAAAGGACCATCTACAAACCTCAGCAGCATGGTTTAGACTATCTTCTTAATAAATTTTACTCGAGACTTCATTAAAATTGCTTTAAAAATTGTTACGCAGAAACTTAACCATGGCATTGGAGATCTGCACACAAATCAATCTGAAAAGACAAATTTCAAAACCAATTATTTAATGAATACAATGGGAATGATCGAGCAATAAATCAATAATGTGGAGGATAGAATGGCTGTGACCAAACAGGCAGTGAATGAGGCAATCTGTAGGGGCATTGACACTGAAGTAGAAATGTTATTGCCTCTTGCTACGGCTGTAGAGCCTGACAATTTGACTAGTATGGGAAAAGACAGCGATATTGGTACCACCCAACCCTCACTGACTTCTGACTCAAGATCCTGTTGTACTTAGGTCGCCTTTTTCTCAGCTAAAGGGGGGGACTAGCGTTTGATTTAAACAGCTGGTGGGTAAATTAGGAGCATGTGGTATAGAGCAGAAGGATATTGCTCAAGGGGGAAAAAAAGAAGATCTGGAAAACCAGAAGTAAGATCGAGCAAACAGGGGCAAATGACCCATTTTCAATAGTTTTTATAAAAAATATTGATTGTACTTTTGAATAGTAGTTCAATAAGATCGATAATATGGAGAAATGTGTTTTATCAGACCTTCGAGATATTAAGGAGAGGGTCAGAAAATTGAATTAACAACTAATTCCCAGGTAGCACAAAAGCCAAGTGGTAATATTGCCCCAACCTGACCCTCAAAGAGTAAGGGCTTCATTCTAGGGGACAAAACCACTGGGCAAACTGGCGTGAACATCCCTCTAGTAACAGTTGCAGAAGCTCACAGTGATATAGTTGATAATTCTGCATTATCTAATAAAAGCATACCTAATTTGTTAGCATCACAGGTAGCTGTTCCGTCGACAGAAGGCAATAAAGATAGAATAAAACCTGCACCTATACTCAATCCAATGTACTCTCAAGAATTATTGCATCTCCTTCCTGAATCAACTCCATACCCGATAATCTTGAAAGACATTCCAAACTTGTGTCCCAGGTAAAGGAGTATTGGCAAGATCTTAAAAGTAAGATAGCTGTCTGGAGGGTAAGTTGGATGAGACTCTCTCCCAAAATGGGTACTGATGATTGCGTTCTTGAAAATGTAAAAAATCCACAATTGTTAAGTTGCTTTTCGACGATCTCACCTCAAGACATAGATACCAGAACTTAAGAAAGGAAAGGATCAAGGTGGTACCCTTGGGATACTTCTATAAACCAGTGGACTATTTAAAAAGAGGAAGGGCCACTAGCAATCCCTTAATTCAAATATAAGAACTCCCAACCTGTTCTTTGCCCATCCAAATAGGTTCGCCCCATTATGCAAACTTGATGAACAGGACTGATAATGAACGGGAGATTAAAATATACCCCCCACCCCTCCGGCTAGTCTGGGAGGTATAAATATGTCCTCACTATACTCCGAGGGGACCCAAACTGCATCCTTTTCAACTGGGGGTGATACAACCATAAATAGCGCAAAGACATACAGGGAACAAGTTGATATACAATACCTAGTGATTAAAACTTGGAATGTGGCTTGGATCTCAAACAAGCTATGCAATGAGGATTGGTTAGAACTAATAGGCAAGGACCATATATGGTTTTTACAGAAGACTTGGCAGATGCAGCCCGTTACTGTTTGTGGGTTTGCTACTATAATAACCCCAGCTCCGCCTTCCGCACATGGCTGAGCTAAGGGAGGTTTGGCCATACTAATTTCAACTTCAATCAATGCAAAAATAGTCAAATCTAACTTGTCCTCCCCTTTTTTCAACTGGCATCTATACAGATAACTACATTCCAAGAACTAGTGTTAGTAAATTTCTACAAAAACATGTTTTTCAACCAAAATCACAAAGTTGTAGAAAATCTGGAGAGAGAATTGGATGCCTTTTTCGAGGGTGCAAAAAAAAGGATCATACAATAATTTGGGGACTAAAATTTACAACGTTACCCCTCCCAGGCTAAGGCCTGCTGTATTACTGACGCTAAAGGAAATCTAATCTGGAGTATCTGGTGCAAGACTGGTTGGGAGAAAAGATCCCATTCCCTAAATTTATAAGAAACACATGTAGTTCCCATATTGACCATATGATAGTATCTGCATCAGTAACAAATTTAATTTGTCCTTTATCCGTAGACATAATCCTTCTAGGTGATCATATGACCTTATCGTTCCAACTGAAAGTTGAGTATAAGAATAGTTCGACCCTACCATCTGCCTTAAATATTGAGGTGGCAACCAGGAATGGTGTCAGCCTGAAATGGGCCAGTGTTGATACAACCACCATTTTAGGCGATGCTATGGAAAAAATAAGGATAACTTGATGATTTGTACCAACCCTGAGGCTCCACCATGGTCTATTGTGGACACCTTTAAAAGCGTAATGTCAAGTATTTCAATGAACCTGAAACGGTCAGGATCTAGGGCCCAGAGGAATACCGAAGGATGGTTTGATGCTCACTTGCAAATCGTAATTTAAAAGAGGCCTTGTAAACAGTACCTAGAGATTATAAAGAAATAAGAGAAATAAGAATTCAATATAAATCAGCAATATGCAAGAGGAAGCTTGGGCCAAACTAGATTAAACGGTAGATACTAAAGATACAATCCTTTTTTGGAAAGTAATTAATTCAACTTTTTTGAAGGATTGCCAAAACCCAAAGGTTTGAACAGTGTATCCTCCTCAAAATGACTTACACATTTCGGGGATATTTTTAACCCAGTTGATTCCAACAGAATGGACCCCAGTATTGAATGTGTAAAGACACCTTTAAAATAAGTCACCTTGGAGGAGGACATACAGGCTAGACACAAATCTGCTGCCGCTAAGGCCCAGGGGCTAGATGGCATACAAGTGGATATTTTTAAATTCAATACATCCTTATGGGCACCTATTCTCACTGTAGTCTCTAATGTTGTAGTGCAGGGGGAAATCCTACACACTTGGTGTGAGAGCATAATCGTTCACATCTTCAAAAAAAGGTGATAGAAATTAACAGAAATGTGACCGGCCTATATCCCTTTTAGATTGATCGGAAAAATATTGGGCAGAATTGATTTAGATAGGCTAGAAGATTGGGAAACAGAGAATGGTATACTCACAGATACACAATATGGTTTTACAAGGGACATATGTGTACCCTTATCTTCCTTATTAGTAAATACGCTGAGGCAAAACATGGGCACATACACCTGTGTTTTGCCAACATAACTAGTGCCTTCGACCCTGTCAATCACGCGCTATTATGGAAGACCCTTATGGAGTAGGAGGCCCCAGCAGATATAATCAGTCACTGATCTGAAATTTATGAAAGGCTGACGACACAAGTGAGAAATGGATTGAGAGAAGAATGTCCACCTAGTTTAAATGCGACTAGACTGCATGAAACAGGCGTTCGTCTTAGCACCCTTTCTCTTCTCAATATATATCAATGGGGTAGACAAGGCACTACAACAGTTAGAAGCAGATGCCCCTAGAGTAGGCCCATGTAAGGCTCCTGTAAGCAGATGATGTGGTCCTGATATCAAAAACCACAAATGAATTGTGGCTCTTGATTGAGGGATTTGCATCATACGTGGAGAATCTGCATTTAAGGCTCAATTTATCTAAAACATACACTATGGTGTGTGGGAATGCTAATCTAAAAAAAGGCTGTACTATGTGAGGGATACCAAGTTTGGAGAACTACAGAGTTTCTCTTATGTTGGCATCCAATTTTCTAAAAATAACACATGGGACCTACATATCAGAAATGCAGAAGCCAAAGCATCTAGAACTATGGAGGCCCTGAACAGATTTTCTACAAAAATAGGAAATAAGCCTATAAAAGAACGGAGTGAATTATATAGGAGCAAATGCAGCCCTACTGCTATTTACGAAGCAGCTATATGGGGGATGGTAGATAGTAATCCCCTCCAAACCCAAGAAAATCGGTTTCTATGTATGACACTGGTTGTACCCTGACCCATTTCATTTTATCTAGTACATAAAGAGCTTGGTATGCCATTCATAAAAGATTTGATCAACCAGAGCATTGCTATCTGTTGGTACAACAAATGGAGCAAAACCGGCTCAAAGTTTACAAAAGATATTATACTCAATTGTCTAAATCTTGACGAACACCACAAAATCTCCTGGCACCCTCCCCTTGGAAATAACAGATTCCAGGAAATGCTACTCAGGTACAGAGGCTAAATACATAATTTGGGATCCAAATGGAAACTGGCCGAATTTTCCCGCAAGATTCGCATGAAACCGTTCTTTGACAAATCTCCATATACAAACATTAAGGATGGCCATACAGGTTTGAAGAAAAAAAACTGGGTTCCAACCTCCACCCTCATCGATTCCCCTGGCGGTACTAGCATTTGAAGAAGCAGTCATAAAACATGTTGAAGAATTACAACCAAAAGGAAATACCTTCCAAAACCTAACCAGACAGGAGAGACAAGCTCTGTATTCACTTGGTAAAAGGACCATTTATATTAAAACCAGGAGACAAATGGGGTGCTATAGTCATCCAAAGCAGGAATGACTACAGGGAACCTGCCTCACCCTCCTACAGGACAGAAGGAATGACACAATCCTTAAAACAAACCCCATCACCTCCCTAAGCAACACCATCATATAACTAGTAGAATAAGGGATGGAGAATGAGTGCATCACAAGAAAAGAACAGGATTTCCTTATCGCTAAAGATCCACGGACACCGCAATTCTACACTTTACTAAAAATTCACAAATATAAACGTCCTCTGCCAAGCAGACCGATAGTTTTAGGAATCGGTTACATCTTGGAACCACTATTACAATTCACAGATTGGTTCCTTCGCCCTCCCAGGTGAGAGACATCAAGTCTTACATACAAGACACAAAAAATGTTCTCAGCATTGTGCAGGACATTGATTATGATCCCACAACTGAAATAATGCTATGTCTAGACATCGAGGTGATATACACTCGTATCTCACAAGAAAAAACCCTCAGAGTGATCAGTGAGCTTCAATGGCATAGGACCGGCTGTTCAATGGATCATGCAACTAGCCAAACAGGCTCTCAGCGAAAATGTCTTTATGTTCGAAGATCAGATGTTCCTGCAATACCACGGCATGTCTATGGGCAGTACTTTTGCCCCCAGTTTGGCATGTTTATATGTCAGTTGGTTTGAAGAAAACAATATCTGGGACAACAATCCCATAGGAACGAAACCCGCCCTTGGTGGCGATATATAGATGACATCTTTGTGATTTGGCATGGCACAGACACGAGCATCAATCCTTTCTTGACATGGCTCAATGGGAACAATCCATTCCTCAAGTTCACCCTACCGGCAGATTGGGACAAGGTGTCATTCCTTGATGTTACCATCATCGCCAAGGATGGAAAGCTCACTACAACCCTGCACAAAAAACCTACAGATCGTTTAGCAGTGCCCAACCCAGGGCATTACGGAAAAACCTAACCCTAAGGCAATTCTTGAGAATTAGGCAAAATTGCACGACCTGCATGACTTGAAGAAAGAAACGGCGTCTCCCTCAAACAAACTAAGAAGAAAGGCCTACCCAGAAAGTGTCATTAATAAAGATCCTAAAAAAAGAGCTCATAACATACCTAGGAAAGCCCTTCTTGAAAATAACATCAAACAAGAAACAGATCATTTGATTTTTGTGAGTACTTATCATTCAATGTCAGACAAAATGAAAAAAATCGTAAATAGACATTGGTTTTCAAAAATTTAGATGTCTAGAAGTGGGAATACGCCAATGTTTTCTCCCAAAAGAAATAGAAGTTTACAGGACAGACTAGAACATGGTACGAAAAACAACGACACCAAAACACACTGTGGAACTTAACCCAAGTATCAGGCCACTACCCTTGTGGACACCGCATGGCCTGCACCCCGATTACACATACATGCACACTAGATCTAAGATTGGCAAAACCATGAGAGCAAAGAACCCACACGAACTCCAACAGCAGTAAGGTTTACATGATCACATGCCCCTGTGGCGTTCGCTACATTGGCATGACAACCGGAAAAATCAGATCACGAATAAGTGAACCCAGGAGCACAGTGTGTTGTAAAAAATATCAACCAAACTTACAGCACACTTCCTTGACAAAAATCCTTCAGATGAAGACTTAAGATGATCAATTATTGAGAAAGTGACCCCAGGTCGCCACACCACCAAAAGACTCCTGGAGAAGGAACAAAGATGGGTGTACAGACTACGGACGAATACAATAGGACTGAACAATGCTATTCTGTGGCACCAATTAAGCCTACGATTCTTAGGAATTTGCAGCCTCTGAGCACAACACACAGTGACAGCGGTGCCTACCATGGTGATGATACTGCTCTAAAAGAAGTCTCCACACAATAGACGACATGGGATGTGTAATTAAGCTGGGAATCCACATACATCATGTGATATATCTTGTTTCATAATGATTTCGCATGCCATCTTTTACAAATAGTCCCTTAGCAGAAATACAGCGATGCTCAAAACCACTTTCAAATCGTCGTTTTAATTTGTGGCGGTAAAAACTTGTCAATTAAGGAGCTTTTTTAATGAGGTACACGATGCAAAACTCCATATTCCACAATGCCTCGCTGGTGCTGATTCAACACCAGACTCTAACATGCGACTTGACGTGATATTTCACACCCGTACGTCAAGCCACACCAACCATGACGCATACCGCGCCCAAGAGTCCGTAACACACGATCATTGCGTTAACATGTCGGGTTATAATGCACGCCAGCATCAGAGAATGTCAAAAACTACAGCAACCGCTCTCCTCTAATTCCAAAAATTAGATTGTCTATTGACTCGATCTTGGACGAGAGCAGCGGGACAGAAAAGTAAACAAACACTTAAGTCTGGTCACATGACCGGAAGAATCTGAATTGGCCGAGCCCCCGGGAGATATAACGAGGGCTCGGCACAGAGAGAGCTACCAGCCAGGGAGAGCGGTCAGGTCATTCAGGTTTGCAGCGGGTTGGTATTCTTGATGCTGTAAGTATGATAAGCCTACTGGATACCAACAGAGACGAAGACCTGCACTCCAGAGTTTGACTACAGGACCTACCCCCACCACCCTATGGTATGTATAATTTATTTATAGCTGGGGTAAGTCAACACTTGAAAATACATAAATGTTTGTGAAAACATCTTCACGTGTGTCTTTTTGTAATGTTGCAATTCACTGCCACACGGCCTCCAACGATTGAGGCCTCTCTGTTTCCTTGTCTATTCAGTGGTTACATTGAATACCATTACAAAAAACTTGCTTGTTTTTTATGGCATTCTCTGGAGCCTACTTATGATATTGGTACAAAATTTCGGCACAGAAAAAAGTATAGAGGAAAATATGAAATTATGAGCCTGTAGATAACAACAACAAGGGGCCACATAGGATAAAGATATAGATTATTTTGATCTGCAAATGTGTTATGATTAAGGAGTCATGAGTACCTGCAAACGTAACCAAACTGCAATTCATCTTGTGCCTTCTGTCCACAGGAATATCATATACACAGTAAGTAAAGGTTCCTTGTTTGCATGCGGAAGCTGATCTTTAGCACATTACGCATCTACCTGTATAATTTGCAGTGATGCATCACCGGGGGATCGCTTTGCTCTAGTATTGCCCTGGAAAATACTCAGGACCTATATAGGCCAATAGAGTAGGGCACAAACATGTTGTTGCTTTTAGATTAGGTTCATAGGACCACAACATCCTGGTTGCCCCTTCCCATAGTTTTTAATCATTCCCATTCGCCCCTCCAATAAAGGGATACCTTGGTGTGAATGAGGGCTCTTTATTGTATGTAACCCCCCCACATTCCCCCCCGAATCAAGACTTATCAATAGAGCTCCCTGGAACATGGTTGAGCCCTCCCTGACCTTTAGGAGGCAGGGTGAACCCGGTGAAGCATGCCACTACTAGAGCGGGTGAGGGTTATATATAAACAAGCATTTGCAATGCAATAGGTCTCGCATTTGCGAGAGTTTAAGCTATTGGCATTATAAATGACAATGCCTTTTATTGATCTGTTTTGCTGATTAACACATAAATAAAAGGCATTATCATTTACAATTTAAATAGCTCAAACTTTTGTAAATGCAAGACATATTCAAAGAAGCGGCCACCATTGTCCAGGGCTGCTCAGAAAGTGAAAGAGCATATGCTGCAGGAAAGCATGTTTGTGCCTACAGTAGGAGAAACTCATTAAAGAAAATAGCGCTTACAGACTAAAAAAGACGAACTGTGTAACAACCAAAGTAAAAGGGCCAGTCCTCATGGGAGAGTACAAATTAAGACAAGGTGGTACTAAGGAGGGACTAACAAGCCTATTAACAAATCAGAAGCCAGCATTACTTAGGACAATGACACAAGCCAATGACAAATATTGGCGGAGCTTCCATGCTATACTCCAATAAAATATGTTGCAGAGCAGCGCATGTGCTGCCCAGGCTCGACCTTAAAACCTTGGCATTTGTAATGCCAATTACTCATCTCCAACAAATGCGAGACCTATTGCATTTGCAAAGCTTGTTAATGTACTTCCACCGCTGCATACAATCCTCACTTAGTGCATCTGTTGGACTACAGTTAACTAGCAAATCCTGGGACCTACCGAGACTATACAAGTACCGCCAATGTGTGCACACACGCTAAAAAACCAAGACTGTCAAAAGGTGTTGCAGGCCCTAGAGTGGTGTAACGCAAAATAATGGGCCCCCCTCAGTAGAATGTAATGAGGTGCTCCTGCGTCTCCCATAATTTACAGATTCATTAGCCTTGGGTTTAACGGGGGGCCCTGAAGTATTGGGGGGCCCCTGAAGGTCCGCCCGCCTGCATCGTTGGGGATTTAGGGGCCTGTGCTACGCCCCTTTGCTCATGGACACTGTTGATGATATTGCCTCTTTATATTACGGAAAAATAGACACGCCTATGTATATACTCAAAAGTGAAAATATGAGTTCAAATCACACACAAAATGCCAGAGTATCTGGAGATCTTTGTCATTAACCAGCCTTTGCCTCCCATCACCAATATTCTAATTCAGTATTCATTTTAAGGATGCTAAGTCTGCATGACAGCCTCCTTCCATATTGCTTTGCTCAATATTGTATATGGGGGAACGGGATGTGAATGCACACAGAGGCAGTCCGGGCTCCCCTGAACTCTATGCAGTCGCCATGTTTGAGGAACCATCTCTGGTGCAGATCTGTTGACCATAGAACTACTTGAAGTGGTTTCACTAGTTCACAGTTCCTTGAGCCACATTACAACTACACCAAGTACTTCAAACTGACTGACTATTGTAATCTCGAAGTGGATGAAAGTATTAATGAGGAAACATTGTGCTGAAAGAATCATGTAAAACATACCACATCTGAAGACCATCACAACCGATCACTTCCACTGCGCAGCCCCCAAGAGAAGACACAAATACACGCTTCTCTCCCAAAAGCTCTACGCAAATGGCTTTACCCAAATTGTTCCCAACTTGTGCTACTGAGGCATAGCTGGAAGTCAACCCCGCTGACATGTTCTGTTCTCATGTCAGTGGCATCACTTCACCACTAGCGCCATTACAGCAGCGCTGTGCTTCAGGAGGTAACGAAGAGCGCAACTCTGGTTGGACAATTGGACTCTACAGAGAAAAGGGCTTAAACCAGCTGTATTAAGGGCACCTGGATATAGATTCATCATTGCATAATAAGTAAGCCACACTGGTCTCTTCTATAGCCCTTAGGCCATAATAAGGCTGCTTCAAAGCACTAGGTATTGGAGGAATGTGAGAGGGAGGATTAGGAGTCTTGCAGTACTCTGAAACAGGATTTGGGTGGCATAACCTTTGCAAGAACACCCAAAATGGCATTTTCCTATCTACCCTATTTCCTGTTCCTTCCTTAGAATGTCCGGTCTCTCCCAGTGCTTCGAGGCAGCTCAAGCACTATTTAACATTCAAACGTGACAATGAGAAAGACTACCCGCAGTGAAATCTTCAAACAAATTAGATTCATAGGGTAGATGGGAAAAGCAACAAACTTCCAATGCATTATAATTATAGGGTTAAAAAACACTTAAAGCCATCTCCCATCCCATAATTGTAATGGGGCAGAGAATAATGGAAATATGCACAATGTTATGAGTTATGCTCTAAAGCCAGCATTAGTGAAGCCTGTTCAAATTCAACAACTGCCACAACGAAGCCATGGTCCTGGTTAATAATAATAAAGAAATAAAGAACAACTCGGTGAAATGCCCCAAATAAAACGGCATAAACACAAAAGAAGCAAGAGTGGCACAAAAACGAAAACATCTAAACACAAACTGCATCTTGTAAACTTTAATAAAACTCTTTCCTCATAGTTCGAGATGTCTGTTTCAAGGCGGATGTGACGCTATCAAGGTTACCTACCACATCTGAAAGACAGTGTGAGGTAGGCCTTTATATTTTACACATTGAAGATAAATATGGCTGTTTTCAGCAGGAAATATGTAAATTCTGACAAACCAAAGGCCCCGAGTGTCTACTAAAAGGTACAAAGGAGACCATAACAGACTCTAATCTGTAACAAGCTGCCAAACAACGGACAGCGGGAGGGGGGCGGGAACAAAGGGAACGGGGAAACAGACAGCGGGAGGGGGCGGGAACAAAGGGAACGGGAAACAGACAGCGGGAGGGGGCGGGAACAAAGGGAACGGGGGCACTGACAATGGAAAGGGGGAGAGGATGGAGAACACACTCAACGGGAGGGGGGGCGGAACAAAGTGAACGGAGAAAACGACAAAGTGAACGGAGAAACGGACAGCGGGAGGGGGGCGGGAACAAAGGGAACGGGGAAACAGACAGCGGGAGGGGGCGGGAACAAAGGGAACGGGGGCACTGACAATGGGAAAGGGGCGGGAGGATGGAGAACACACTCAACGGGAGGGGGGCGGAACAAAGTGAACGGGGAAACGGACAGCGGGAGGGGGGCGGGAACAAAGGGAACGGTGACACTGACAACGGGAAAGAGGGCGGGAGGATGGATAACACGACCAACGGGAGGGGGGCGGAACAGGAAAAGAAAATGCCAACACTTCCAAACTCAGCAGCTAGTGGTGAACGGCGGTGGAAAATAAACAAGGAAGTAGTCCCAAATTGAGTAGATAATACGGAGCAGCGGAACTAAACTGTAGTTGGTCAGTGCTGCTTCCTGCTCA